>NC_140138.1:1200000-1800000 GCF_964035555.1 Netta rufina
GAGGGCCATAAGGCCACAAAGATGATACAGGGCCTGGAGCATCTTCCTTATGAGGAAAGGCTGAGAGACCTGGGTCTGTTCAGCCTGGGCAAAATACTGAGAGGGGATCTCATCAATGTGTATAAATACCTGAGGTGTGGGAGACAGAGGGATTTGGCCAACCTCTTTTCAGTGGTTTGCGGGGACAGGACAAGGAGTAATGGTCACAAGATGGAGCACAGGAAGTTCTGCACCAACATGCGGAAGAATTTCTTCACGGTGAGGGTGACGGAGCACTGGGACAGGCTGCCCAGGGAGGTTGTGGAGTCTCCTTCTCCGGAGATATTTAAAGCCTGTCTGGATGCCTACCTGGGCAGCCTGCTCTAAGGAACCTGCTTTGGCAGGGGGGTTGGACCTGTTGATCTTTCGAGGTCCCTTCCAACCCCTTCAATTCTGTGATTCTGTGATATGTCCCTCCAGTAAGGACAGCAAGTATTTACCCAGGTTACACTTTTTCAGCTCAACAGAGCAGCAAGCAATAGGGGTTAGATGTAATGCAGTCAGCCCAACCTCAACCTCAAACTTTCCTGAGACTCACTGTTCTATAGCAGGCTTGTCTTGTCATACCTGTAAGAGCACAAAAGAGGGAGGCCTAACATTCTCAGGGTTGGGTTGGAATACATTCCTATCCACATGCTTCACTCTATTCTAAAACTCGCTCCGCTGAGATTAGCAGAGAATTAACATGATGTATTTATCTGGTCAGGAGAAGCAACTGAACAGCTAACAAATTAAATGCCGTTGCAGTTTGAGGAAAAATCTATAATGGATACTTAGGCATAGTTATCCTCTTCAGTATTGCAGCTGAGCTCTGCTGTGTGGAATAATCAGAGCCCAGAGAGAGCTTCTGAAATTTTCCTGTGTCTACACGTGACAACTACATTTTACACCTTTTCAATTTAATTCCAGGTATTTCAGCTGGACTTTTTGGTACCAATGATAATGAAGCTGGAAATGAATGGATACTTTCTAATCATTCTTTCACTGATAATGTGCAAGAGTTCACACAGAGCTGGCAGGTAAGGAGCTGATTTTTTTTTTTTTTTTTTTTCATGCAGATTACCTATGGTATTGGAGCACAAAGGACAACATTTTACATGCTTTACGTATCTTACCTAGATGAACTGAAGCTAGACAGAGAAAACAGCAGCATACCCTAGATACTTCATTTTTCTATGTTGAACTAAGGCAGAAGTTGCACATATTTGCTAAAAGCCATCCAAGAATAACCTGTGCATAGGTATTGAGCATTTCTGGCCTAAATGGTAAGGTAAAATATGGAGGTTGCTTCTGCTGTTAGAAGAAGAAACTGATGTTTTAACCAAGTATATTTGATGTTTTCCTGTTTACAACACCTTTGTAGAGTACACAGCCAGGTGGTACTAAGTTTGCTGCAAGTACCACAAGGCTGTGGTTTGTACCAGGCGCCCTCTTATATGATGGGTCTGAAGTTTTCTCCAGAGCTGGATGTTGTCGCTGGCAATGCTGAGACTCTTAATCATTTTTTGGTGTTCCTGATTCTCATTTATCAAGAAACAAAACTGTAGAAAACAGTAACTGGTAAAGTTGTTCTCTGCCCATGTGCCATTAAGTGCTAAGTTTTTTTCCAGCGGCTTAGCAGCTACTTCAGTTATTAACTTACATGAAGGAACTTTTTCTATTTAAGAAATTATAACATTAAGTAAATAAGTTTTACTCTTTTACCAGTAGTTTTATACCTCTTTGTGTCAAGGAGACTTAACCTTAATTCATGTAATGTATCATCAGATAAAAATAATCTAAATATGAAAAAGCCCATGTATACATGTGAATGCAAATGACCAAAATAAAATCCTAGCCTTAACACGCTCTTAAGCCGTGTTGATAGTTCTTCTAACTCCCTTCATGCATAATTTGAGAATCTACTAGAAACAAAGAAAACATCATATTGCTATTAAGATTTTCTGATTCCGTTTACTTTCAAGAGAAAGAACACCAGAAAGTATCCCAGTTCTGGACACAGAAATACTACTATTCTCATCTTTATTTCAGTACTTTATGTTAAAAACAAGGATTGCTTCAAGTCTCTTGTACTTTTCCCTGCTACTGGCTAGTTATATCTAATAAGTTTGCAGCCTGTACTTGTGGGGCCATGACATGACTGACTGTTGATGTAATTTTCTTAACTGCTACAAAGATTAACTTCTAACATATTCATAAAAATGCAACTATCTAATGCAAAAGTACCTGGAGAAGTTGAACTAGAAATAATAACCAATTAAAAACAATACCTAATGAAACTTAATGTCATAAACAAGCTGGGGAGTCATGGATGACCTTCTTTAAGTGGCTGATGGCATAATGGCTGTGCTTATGCTATTGATTAGTACATTTTATTTATAGGCCATGGCACATCTGAAGTGCTGTATACTGCCAAGAAAAATTTATAGATGACTCCAGCTGAACTCTGTGCTGTTTGCAGTCATATCCCATTCAGTAAAAATGTAATAAAAGGACTGACTTGCTGATAATGTACTAGCGTCATACATCATTAAAGGAATGGCTGGAAATACAAATGTGCCAAGTCAGGAATTCATACAAAGTCTTAGAAACTTTTATAAGGAGGTAAAAAGAGATGATATGGTGGAAATAACCAGTTCAAATAGCCAGCTTTTGCAGATGTGCTGATAATATGGAGCTTGCAGAAAATCCTTCCTGACCAGAAGTTCTGGCACAGCTGTACGTGATACAGAAAGCAAGCAAAAGAATCAGGTTAAATCTGACCAGGTAGAAAAGCCTGAAGCAAAAGCAGTCAGTCACCCTGAATTCCTGGAGTCACCTCACATTGCACTACAAACTCAGTCTGGAAACTTACTACCAGGAGCTTTGCTACAGCTACCTCAAAACACCACGTTGCAGATAGTCAATGAAGCTCTTGTGTTACAAGACCAGTGGCTGTCCAAAATGAGGGGATTAGTAAGTCAACTTTACAAATGTGTGACTCCTGCAGGAAGAGAGATTAAACTTGCAGTTTAAATTTTTTTTTTTTTTTTTTCAATTGAGTTTGTTGCTTAAAGAACTTCTTAACTCAGAGATGTGCTATCTATGGAAATTACTGATTAAAAAAATGTGTAAGTTGCTGATTTGATTACAAGTCCTAAAAAGTGTTTGGTCAAAACAAATCATAAGAAATGTTAGTAAATGCTGTTCATTAGCAGTTCTGTTAATATTTAGTGTCATCAGTTTTTGACTGGGACCATATTTAAACCATGTATAACAAAAATGCATTCGCATTTTGTTGTCCAAAAATGCTCATTCTTGTAAGGAACTTCAGGTGTGTTGTTTTTTTCTCTCTTTTTTTTTTTTTTTTTTTTAATTTCTTCTGTTTTAAGCCTTCTTGCTGTTTATTACGTATGAGTAATCCAGTGAGGAGATTAAGATTCTCCCCTCTCTACCCCCCCAATCTAGTAAAAGCACAACTCAAATCTGTCATATATAATAAAGTTAAGACAAGCCAACTATTTACTGTGTCAGCAGCCACCCACTAGAATCCTTTAGTGAATAACAAAATCAATAGAAAAAGGAAACAATGTCTATAATCTGTAATATTTATAAGACAAATACTTTAATTTATGAAGAGTACAAGGTGCTTCACAATATTAATGAAAAATGGATGTTATTCAGGGCAGTGTAGTGAGCTGCCCAAATCTTCCTTCAAACCACTTCACACTGTAAATCTGAAGAATTCACACTAATATATATATACACACATCAGTATAGATTTCCTAGGTGAGCAAGTGCAGTCTCACACAGAAGAATGTGAAGCCATGTCCAATTACAGATAAGGAAAAAGTCTGTAAGGAGTTTTTTGAAGAAGCACATTCTTGTCTTGGGAACTGTTTCAAAGTTGTAAGTATAACTGTGTCAACCAAGGACTACCCAAGTACTCAAATGTCATACTTCAGAACAGTGCACAGAATTATTGCAAGGATATAAAAGTTTAATTGCAGATAACTTAAGCCTCAAAGCCTTAAATTCAGGATGAGAATAAAGATTTGTGAACAGTCTTTACAGGGTAGAGCTGGGGGGAGGGGACAAAATTCCAAATCTCCTTTTCAATTCTCTTCCAGGTGTATTGCTAGATTGCTCTCTCTAGAAAAGATTTATGCTTGTACCCCTTACACCAAACAAGTAAACAAACTCCCTTTCTGTTAAAGGTGGACCCCAAACCATTCTACATCATGTGTATATATGACATGTGTGCCTCAAAGAAGATGAAGGCTGCATGCAGTTTAGCAGCAGCTTTTGTTCATTTGTGCAACTGAAATTTTGTTCCTGTGGAAATTCCTCCTCAGTGGTAAATGTCTTCATTCTGAATATTCTGACTGCATTGTTCCAATACTTTCATATCTGATATTCAAGATCACACAAGAAAATGAAACTAATGAATCTGACTATGGCGTGAGTAAAAACAGTCCTATTCCAGAATTAATTCTCCTTGCTCCTTTTCCATCTTATCTATCCTTTCTGCTGCTTACTCAGAAGCACAGCATAACCTATCTGATTCATACTCGAATGGCTTTCTTATTTCCTCCTAAATTGCTTTGTAGAATAAAGCAGAGGGGATACTTGTAGTATATAAAGGAATTTCATGAGGAGTTCCAATTCGCAGATACTAATTTTGTTTCAACCTTTTTTTGGTCTAAATAATGCATGTGGATTCATAGTAACAGTATTATTGTCGTGGTTCTGCTCAAGTGGGCAGCCGAGCTCCACCACAGCCGCTCTCTCACTCCCCCTCCTCAAAGAGGAATGGGGAGAAAATATGTGAAAAGGGCTCAAGGGTTGAGAGAAGGACGAGAAAATCACGCAATAATTATTGTAACAGGCAAAACAGACTCAGCATAAGGAGATAGTAAGATTTATTGCTCATTACTAACAAGCTAGACAAGTGAGAAACAAAGGAAAGAAACCAAAAGCACCTTCCTCCCCCATCCACCCTCTTCCACCTCCTCCCCCCGAGCGGCGCTGGGGAACGGGGGAATGGGGGTTATGGTCAGTCTACAGCACTTCTTCTCTGCCGCTCCTTCTCGGTCACTCTCGTCCCCTGTGCTGTGGGGTCCCACCCACGGGATGCAGTCCTTGATGAACTGATCCGGCGTGGGCTTCCCACAGGCAGCAGCTCTTCCAGAACTGCTCCAGATATGGGTCCGTACCACGGGGTCCATCCCTCAGGAGAAAACTGCTCCAACCTGGCTCCCCTACGGGCAGCAGCTCCTGCCGGGTCACCTGCTCCTGCGTGGGCTCCTCTCCACGGGCTACAGGTCCAGCCCGGAATCTGCTCCGGCAGGGGTCTTCCACAGGCGGCAGCCTCCGTCGGTGCAGGGCCACCTGCTCCACCGTGGTCTCCTCCACGGGCTGCAGCATGGAACCCTGCTCCACCGTGGTACTCCATGGGCTGCAGGGGGACATCCTGCTTCACCATGGTCCTCACCACAGGCCGCAGGGGACTTCTGCTCCGGCGTCTGGAGCACCTCTCCCCCTCCTTCTTCACTGACCTTGGCGCCTGCAAGGCTGTTTTCTCACTCCTCTCACTCTCCCACCTGCTGTGTGTCGCAGCGTTTTTTTCCCTGTCTTAAATATGCTCTCACAGAGGCGCAAAACAACATCACTTATTGGCTCAGATCTGGAAAACAATGGGGCCCTTACCAAACATGGGGCAGCTTCTAGATCCTTCTCACAGAAACCACCCCTATGGCCCCCTGCTACCAAAACCTTGCCACGCAAACCCACTACAATTATATAAACATACTAAATGTACTCAGTGACATAATTTTGTACTTTTCATTCTCTTATGAAACAATGTAGAACGACCTATTGTCTTTAAACTTACCCTAGAATTTCAAGATTATACTAGGTATTTTAATGCAGATGTTACCTATCTTCAGGGAATCTGAAGTTAGCAAGCTGAAAAGCTTGAAAGAACAGTAATTTTAGTTTGAAAATTTTGGCATTGCAGTCATTGCATGTTTCTTTGTGCATTGCTGCAGCATCTAGATTTAGGACAGTTAGTACTCTAAAAGTGACTGCAGTTGTGTTTTGCTAACTGTACCTGTATTATTTGGTAATTATTGATAAGCACAGAATTCTTGTTAAGTAAAGAAAAACCTGTGTAAGCCCACAATCCAAAAATATTGTTAGTAAGAAAGTTTAGTCCCTTCCTGTTCACTTTCTTCAGAGTTACTGCATTACAGTAGTTACTACACCATACAACCATACAGTTACCATTTCAGTATTATCCTATTCCAGTTCAACCTAACTATTTTGCAATATACATATCCAAAGAACAAACAGCAGTCTATGCCAGAGAACTGCAGTAATCAGAAACACTTTACCATACAAGGATTACAGCACCTATACATTTAGGCATTATCTGTATTATGTATATTCATTAATTTGTACCATACATCATTCCCACATTTTTTTAACCTCTCTCTCCATAGGACCATCTTTGTTGAATTCTGCTATTTCTTGACTACTAATTGTGATAGTATGGTATATTGACAGTGATAGTTTGTACTACTTGAGCAATATGTGATTAGTCAACAATATTACTGTCTTAATAGAAATTACCATAAACTAAACTTATGGTCGTGAACATTATGATCAAAACTTGCTCTTGTATTCACCCATGCAACATTATTCCTTAGTTTAGACAAAACAAAATGAAAGGACAAAGCCTTCTATGAAATTTGTTATATGCTTTTATCTTTGCATTGAATGAGAACGTTGAAAGAAACACACACATTATTGTCATATTAATTACTGCCACATTTGCCCAAGTAATAATTTAAGACATATTTTTACAAGACTGCAATGAGAACACTTACTGCAAGTGACGGAACCATGCAGATGAGCCAATTACATTCTTGATAAAAGCTTAAATTCGAGTGTTTCATTTCTAACTTCGTTGTTTTGATATACACAATGCAATGTTATTCCTTTGCATTTGTAAACAGACCACCACTTCAAGAGAGTGATTTGGTGACTACAAGCATATTTGTAGTATACTAAAAACTATTTACAAGTGCTTGCTGGATCTTTACTCACTATCAAAGGGAATGACTACCAAATGTTTGTAGATAATTGTGTAAGCCATAAAATATAAGCCTAGAAATCACACATTCAGTATACATAGAAGTGCATTACATATATACACTCTCATATGCAGTAATAATGCCACATGGCCTTATTTACTAAGTCTACCCTGTGTATAAACAGTAGATGGCCATGAAATTTCAATTTAGGTAGTATCTTGTAAGCAGTAAGTGGTTTTAGCTCTAACAGTTTATATAAACAACTCACCAACATATGAATACAACATAGAGACATGAGGAGATATACAACATAGAGGATGAGGAGATTGATGAGGAGTTCTACAGGCAGCTGACAAAATCACAGAATCACAGAATTTCTAGGTTGGAAGAGACCTCAAGATCATCGAGTCCAACCTCTGACCTAACACTAACCAGTCCTCCACTAAACCATATCACTAAGCTCTACATCTAAACATCTTTTAAAGACCTCCAGGGATGGTGACTCCACCACTTTCCTGGGCAGCTCGTTCCAATGCCTAACAACCCTGTCGGTAATGAAGTTCTTCCTAACATCTAACCTAAAACTCCCCTGGCGCAACTTTAGCCCATTCCCCCTCGTCCTGTCACCAGGCACGTGGGAGAACAGACCAACCCCCACCTCACTACAGCCTCCTTTAAGGAGAGCAATAAGGTCGACCCTGAGCCTCCTTTTCTCCAGGCTGAACAAGCCCAGCTCCCTCAGCCGCTCCTCGTAGGACTTGTTCTCCAGGCCCCTCACCAGCTTCATCACCCTTCTCTGGACTCGGAGTTGCAAAAAAAGTTGCAAAATTGTCAGTGCTTGTTCTTGTGGGGGACTTCAATTTCCCAGATATATCCTGGAAACACAACACAGCCCAGAGAAAGCAGTCTAGGAAGTTTCTGGAGAGCATGGAAGATAGCTTCCTGACACAGCTAGTTAGTGAGCCTACCAGGGGTGGTGCACCACCAGACCTTCTCTTCACAGAGACAGACTGGTGGGAGATGTGGTGATTGGAAACTGTCTTGGGCAGACTGACTGTGAAATGGTAGAGTTCTCCATTCTTGGAGAAGCCAGGAAGGGGACCAGTAAAACTGCTGTGTTGGACTTCTGGAGGGCTGACTTTGAACTGTTCAGGAAACTGATTGGCAGAGTCCCTTGGGAGGTGTTTCTGAAGGGCAGAGGAGTCCAGGAAGGCTGGGTACTCTTCAGGAAGGAAATCTTAATGGCGCAGGAGCGGTCTGTCCCCACATGTCCAAAGATGAGCTGGTGAGGAAGAAGAACCAGCCTGGCTGAACAGAGAATTGTGGCTTGAGCTTAGGAGAAAAAAGAGGGTTTACAATCTTTGGAAAAAAGGGCGGGCCACTCAGGAGGACTATAAGGATGTTGCGAGGCAGTGCAGTGACAAAATTTTAAAGGGCAAAGCTCACCTGGAGCTCAATCTGCCTACTACTGCCTTTGAAGACAACAAAAAATGTTTTTACAAATACATCAATGCAAAACGGAGGACTAAGGAGAATCTCCATCCTTTACTGGATGCGGGGGGGGGAACTTAGTTACAAGAGATGAGGAAAAGGCTGAGGTGCTTAATGCCTTCTTTGCCTCAGTCTTTAGTGGCAATACCGGTTGTTCTCTGGATACCCAGTACCCTGAGCTGGTGGAAGGGAACGGGGAGCAGAATGTGGCCCTCACTATCCACAAAGAACTGGTTGGTGACCTGACACAGAACTTGGGCGATGGGGCTGGATGGGACCCAACCAAGGGTACTGAGAGAACTGGCAGAGGAGATGGCCAAGCCACTTTCCATCATTTATTGGCAGTCCTGGCTATCGGGGGAGGTCTCAGTCAATTGGCAGCTAGCAAACATGACACCCTTCTACAAGAAGGGACAGAGGGTAGAACCGGGGAAATATAGGCCTGTCAGTTTGACCTCAGTGCCAGGGAAGGTCATGGAGCAGATTATCTTGTGTGTCATCACGCGGCACTTGCAGGGCAAGCAGGCGATCAGGCCCAGTCAGCATGGGTTTATGAAAGGCAGGTCCTGCTTCACAAACCTGATCTCCTTCTATGACAAAGTGACGTGCTTGGTGGATGAGGGAAAGGCTGTGGATGTGGTCTACCTTGACATCAGTAAGGCCTTTGACACCATTTCCCACAACATTCTCCTCAAGGAACTGGCTGCTTGTGGCTTGGACTGCCATACACTTTGCTGGGTTAAAAACTGGCTGGATAGCTGGGCCCAAAGAGTTGTGGTGAATGGAGTCAAAGCCAGTTGGAGGCCGGTCACTAGTGGCGTCCCCCAGGGCTCGGTACTGGGGCTAGTTCTCTTTAATATCTTTATCGATGATCTGGATGAGGGCATTGAGTGCACCCTCAGTAAGTTTGCAGATGACACCAAGTTAGGTGCGTGTGTCGATCTGCTTGAGGGTAGGAAGGCTCTGCAGGAGGATCTGGATAGGCTGCACCGATGGGCTGAGATCAACTGCATGAAGTTCAACAAGGCCAAGTGCCTGGTCCTGCACCTGGGGCACAACAACCCCAAGCAGAGCTACAGGCTGGGAGATGAGTGGTTGGAAAGCTGCCTGGCAGAGAAGGACCTGGGAGTACTGGTGGATAGTCGGCTGAATATGAGCCATCAGTGTGCTCAGGTGGCCAAGAAGGCCAACACCATCCTGGCTTGTATAAGAAGCAATGTGGCCAGCAGGGCTAGGGAAGTGACTGTCCCCCTGTACTTGGCTCTGGTGAGGCCGCACCTCAAGTACTGTGTTCAGTTTTGGGCCCCTCGCTACAAGAAGGACATGGAGGTTCTCGAGCGGGTCCAGAAGGGTGACCAAGCTGGTGAGGGGCCTGGAGAACAAGTCTTATGAGGAGCGGCTGAGGAAGCAGGGATTGTTCAGCCTGGAGAAGAGGAGGCTCAGGGGCGACCTTATCGCTCTCTATAGGTACCTCAAGGGAGGCTGTAGCGAGGTGGGGGTTGGTCTGTTCTCCCACGTGCCTGGTGACAGGATGATGGGGAATGGGCTAAAGTTGTGCCAGGGTGTTTTAGGTTGGATCTTAGGAAGAACTTCTTTACCGAAAGGGTTGTTATGCATTGGAACGGGCTGCCCAGGAAAGTGGTGGAGTCACCATCCCTGGAGGTCTTTAAAAGACGTTTAGATGTTGAACTTAGCGATATGGTTTAGTGGAGGACTGGTTAGTATTAGGTCAGAGGTTGGACTAGCTGATCTTGGAGGTCTCTTCCAACCTCTACAATCCTGTGATTCTGTGAAACTTTGTTAAAACTGTGAGCCTGAACATTCAGCTGATGTTGTGTCAAACAGAGTTTTAGAATGGCTTGGTAGTGAAAAGACTGAAGTCAGTCAGTGCTACTGGTTTACATCATCCCATTTCTAAGAAAAGGATTGGAATTACCGTGGATCACAGGCTCAGTTAACAACAAAAGTATGCTACTAAAACAAGTAGAATATACTGGGATGCATGTATGAAGAAACACATTTAAGATAAGAAATAATTACTATACAGCTTATTTTATACATTTGTTTTTGAGTTAAGTTGTAGACCAACTGAGAAAAGACCAGAGGTCTCTCTGTGGGGAAAAAAAAATGAAGAGCTGAGGGAAGACATGAGTTAAGTCTTTAAATATGTAAACAGGCTAAAGAGAAGGAAGTGTAACAGACCAAACTGCAGTAAGGAAGAATTAGGTTGGATATTGTGAAAGAGATTTAAGGGCCAGGCTAGTCATGCATCGTAACAGCCAGCCATCTAAGGTCATGAGAACAGAAGAGATGATCTCAGCCAGTAATAGCCGTATCTGCACTCTTTCTTTTAGAAAAAAAAATCTTTCTTGTCAAGGGTATTCCATTAGATAGATGAAATAGTCTTAACAGTCCTTATTCAGACCCCTTAAACCTGAGTAATAATGCTTTTCTTTTCCCCCTAACTGTGAATGTATCATCAAATATGAAGAAAGAACCTTACATTTTTATTTCAGTTTGGTGTATCTAGACAAAGCTGTAACTAAAACACTAGAATATTGTCGTGGTTTAACCCGACCGGCAGCTAAACACCACGCAGCCGTTCGCTCACCCTCCCCCCTCCCTCTCTGGGACGGGGGAGAGAAATGGAAAGTGAAGCCCGTGAGTTGAGATAAAGACAGTTTAATAAGACAGGAAAAAAAAAAATAACAAAAATAATAATAACAATAATAATAATGATGATACAATGGGGATAATACGAAAGTAATAATAGTATGTACAAACAAGTGATGCACAATGCAATTGCTCACCACCCGCTGACCGATGCCCAGCCTAACCCCGAGCAGTCCGGCCCCCTCCCCCCGGCTAGCCACCCCTATATATTGTTTAGCATGACGTCAGATGGTATGGAATACCCCTTTGGCTAGTTTGGGTCACCTGTCCTGGGTCTGTCCCCTCCCAGCTCTTACTGCACCCCCCAGCCTGCCCGTTGGCAGGACAGAGCAAAGGCTGAGATGTCCTTGGCTTAGTATAAGCACTGCTCTGCAACAATTAAAGCATCGGGGTGTTATCAGCACTCTTCTCATTCTAAGCCAAAACACAGCATTCCACCAGCTACTAGGAAGAAAATTAATTCTGTGCTAACTGAAACCAGGACATCTATCCACCCCTTATTCCATACCATTTATGTCATGCTTAGGTTACACTCTTTTCCATACATTCTAATTAGTCACCTATAGTAATCATGGTAGTGATAACATACAGTATAATATACTATTTAACATGGTGCAATTCAGTTCATGGGCTATTCTCACCCAGTATTAAATCTCCTTGAGGTACACACCGGACCTCTCCGTTCTTTTGCATCACCCACCAAGTATATCCAGGTCCCTGAGCGAAAACAATTCCACGAATAGGTTTGCCTTTTCCTGAGGCAGGAGTAGCCCAGACTGTTTTACCCAGCATATTTTTTACATGCACTACAGGAACTTTATCCCCATCTACAGTACGTAACAGGTTTGATTGGGCAGGTCCAGCTCGGTTGGTAGATCCCCTAGTATTGACTAACCAGGTGGCCTTTGCCAAATGCGTATCCCAGTTTTTGAACGTCCCAGCGCCCATTGCTTTCAAGGTAGTCTTTAACAGGCCATTGTATCGTTCAACTTTCCCGGAGGCTGGTGCATGATAGGGGATGTGATACACCCATTCAATACCATGTTCTTTGGCCCAAGTGTCTATAAGGTTGTTTCGGAAGTGAGTCCCATTATCTGATTCTATTCTTTCTGGGGTGCCATGTCGCCATAGGACTTGCTTTTCAAGGCCCAGGATGGTGTTCCGGGCGGTAGCATGAGGCACAGGATATGTTTCCAGCCATCCGGTGGTTGCTTCCACCATTGTAAGTACGTGGCGCTTGCCATTGCGAGTTTGAGGGAGTGTGATGTAATCAATCTGCCAGGCCTCTCCATATTTATATTTCAGCCATCGTCCTCCATACCAAAGAGGCTTTGACCGTTTGGCTTGCTTGATTGCAGCACATGTTTCACAGTCATGAATAACCTGTGCTATAGCGTCCATGGTCAAGTCCACCCCTCGATCACGAGCCCATCTGTATGTTGCATCTCTACCTTGATGGCCTGAGGTGTCATGGGCCCATCGGGCTATAAATAATTCACCTTTATGCTGCCAATCCAGGTCCACCTGAGCTACTTCAATCTTAGCAGCCTGATCCACCTGCTGGTTGTTTTGATGTTCTTCAGTAGCCCGATTCTTGGGCACATGAGCATCTACGTGGCGTACTTTCACAGCCAGGTTCTCTACCCGAGCAGCAATATCTTGCCACAATGCAGCAGCCCAGATAGGTTTGCCCCTACGCTGCCAGTTGTTTTGCTTCCATTGCTGTAACCATCCCCACAGGGCATTTGCTACCATCCATGAATCGGTGTAGAGATAGAGAACTGGCCATTTTTCTCGTTCAGCAATGTCTAAAGCCAGCTGAATGGCTTTCACTTCTGCAAACTGACTCGATTCACCTTCTCCCTCAGCAGCTTCTGCAACTCGTCGCGTAGGACTCCATACAGCAGCCTTCCATCTCCGATGCTTCCCCACAATACGACAGGACCCATCAGTGAACAGGGCATATTTCTTTTCATTCTCTGGCAACTGGTTGTACAGTGGGGCTTCTTCAGCACGACCCACCTCCTCCTCTGATGATATCCCAAAGTATTTGCCTTCTGGCCAGTCCATGATCACTTCCAATATTCCTGGGCGACTGGGGTTTCCTATTCGAGCCCGCTGAGTAATCAGTGCAACCCACTTGCTCCATGTAGCATCAGTTGCATGATGCGTAGAGGGGACCCTTCCCTTGAACATCCAGCCTAGTACCGGTAATCGGGGTGCTAGGAGGAGCTGCGCTTCAGTACCGACCACCTCCGAAGCAGATCGAACTCCTTCATATGCTGCCAATATCTCCTTTTCAGTTGGAGTATAGCGGGCCTCAGATCCTCTGTATCCCCGACTCCAAAACCCCAGAGGCCGACCTCGAGTTTCCCCAGGTTCTTTCTGCCAGAGGCTCCAGGTGGGGCCGTTCTCCCCGGCTGCAGTGTAGAGCACATTCTTTACATCTGGTCCTGTTCGAACTGGCCCAAGGGCTACTGCATGGACTATTTCCTGCTTGATTTGTTCAAAGGCTTGTCGTTGTTCAGGGCCCCATTCAAACTCATTCTTCTTGCGAGTTACTTGGTAGAGTGGGTTTACAATCAGACTGTAATTTGGGATGTGCATTCTCCAAAACCCCACAACACCTAGGAAAGTCTGTGTTTCTTTTTTGTTAGTTGGTGGAGACATAGCTGTTATTTTGTTGATCACATCCATTGGGATTTGACGACGTCCATCTTGCCATTTTATTCCTAAAAACTGGATCTCCCGTGCAGGTCCTTTGACTTTATTTTGTTTTATGGCAAAACCGGCTTTCAGAAGGATTTGGACTATTTTCTTCCCTTTCTCGAAAACTTCCTCTGCTGTGTCACCCCACACAATAATGTCATCGATGTACTGCAGGTGTTCAGGAGCTTCCCCCTGCTCTAGTGCAGACTGGATCAGCCCATGGCAAATGGTAGGGCTGTGTTTCCACCCCTGGGGCAGCCTATTCCAAGTATATTGGACTCCCCTCCAAGTGAAGGCAAATTGTGGCCTGCACTCTGCTGCTAGAGGGATGGAGAAAAATGCATTAGCGATATCAATTGTGGCGTACCACTTGGCTGCCTTCGATTCAAGTTCATACTGAAGTTCCAGCATGTCCGGCACTGCAGCACTCAGTGGTGGCGTGACTTCGTTCAAGCCGCGATAGTCCACTGTTAGTCTCCACTCGCCATTAGACTTTCGCACTGGCCATATGGGACTATTGAAAGGTGAATGAGTCTTGCTGATCACTCCTTGGCTCTCCAATTGACGAATTAGCTTATGGATGGGAATCAGGGAGTCTCGGTTGGTGCGATATTGCCGCCGGTGCACAGTTGTGGTAGCAATTGGCACTTGCTGTTCTTCGACCCTCAGCAACCCCACAACAGAGGGGTCCTCTGAGAGACCAGGCAAGGTAGATAATTGTTTAATGCCCTCTGTCTCTAAGGCAGCAATACCAAAAGCCCACCGGAACCCTTTTGGGTCCTTGCAGTATCCTCTTCTAAGATAGTCTATGCCAAGGATACATGGAGCATCCGGACCAGTCACAATGCGGTGCTTTTCCCACTCATTCCCAGTCAGACTCACTTCAGCCTCCAATACAGTCAACTGCTGAGATCCCCCTGTCACTCCACAAATATAGATGGGCTCTGGTCCTTTATAGCTCGATGGCATTATAGTACATTGTGCACCGGTGTCTACTAAAGCCTTATACTTCTGTGCGCGTGATGTGCCAGGCCATCGAATCCACACAGTCCAATAAACTCGATTGTCCCTTTCCTCCCCCTGGCTGGAGGCAGGGCCCCCCTAATCCTGGTCAGAATCTTCCTCGTTTCTGTGTTTGAAGGACTGTCTGCTGGAAGTTGGAGCAGCAAACTTTTCGGAGAATCCCTTTTTCCTGATTGTTTTCTTTTGCAACTCACGTACCCGTGCCTCTAGGGTCGCGGTAGATTTTCCATCCCACTTTCTCATGTCCTCTCCATGGTCTCGTAAGTAAAACCACAGGGTGGCACGGGGTGAGTACCCACCATATCGTCTTCCTTGTGTGGGTGAACGCCTACCCCTGACAGCTGAGACACTGCTTTGTACAGGTGCGAAGGAGAATAATCTCTCTTCAAGTTGGTGAACCTTTTCAGAAAGTTTCTCCCAAGTGTTCTCCTTTGGTCGGTGGGCACTGGTTGGTTCAGGTGGGGAGGACAATAGATTCTCTTCAAGTTGGTGAACCTTTTCAGAAAGTTTCTCCACAGCTGAGACGCAGGCCTGTAAGGAAGAGGAGAGACTTTCTTCGTACTGCCGGAGTTGTTTAGCCGCTTCACCCACTGTGGGTTCCTCATCCTCTTTCCAGGCCATTATTGCCAATGAGCTGGCATATGATGATGGTGCACTCCGTACAAACTTCCGCCACATGGGTCGTGTACACTTGACTTCATCTGGATCTGTGGATGTTTGATTGAGGTCTGGATCCTCATAAATCACTTCCCGTACGGCTAATTCCCTCAGGTACTGGATTCCCTTCTCCATAGTGGTCCACTTGCCTGGTAGACATAAAATATCTTCCTTGAAGGGATACCTTTCCCTCACAGCTGAGAGGAGACGCCTCCAGAGGCTGGTGGGTCGTGCTCCATCTGCAATTGCTTTGTCAATGCCGGCGTCTCGAGCAAGGGATCCCAGCCGCTTGGCTTCCCTGCCGTCTAATTCCACACAATTGGCTCCAGAGTCCCAGCACCGGAGCAGCCAGGTGACAAGCTGCTCACCTATACAGCGACCAAAATCTTTTCGCACATCTCGTAGCTCGCGCTCGTTTAGGCTTCGGGTAGTTACTGTTGCTCTTTCGGCATCCTCATCTTCCTCCTCCTGAATCCTTGACGGCCCAGCGTCGTCATCATCTTCGTCATCTCTATACTTAGTTTTGGCAGAAGCCTTACCTGGATTGGCAGAAGACTCTCTGCGTTCTAAACGACTTGAATTTCTGTACCATATTTTCACCTTCTCTACAGGGGCAGCTTGCACTGCTACTGCTCGTTTCTCTGACTTTGTTACAGGGTCTGCCACAGGGGTTGGAATGCCCTCTGCAGGGTCAACTTGCACTGCTACAGCTCGTTTCTCTGACACGGCCACAGGAGCTGGAGCGGCTACAGGAGCTGGAGCAGTTGCAGGAACCGGAGCTGTAGCGGCTACAGGAGCTGGAGCTGGAGCTGGAGCAGTTGCAGGAGCTGGGACTGGAGCAGCAGTAGGAGCTGGAGCTGGAGCGGCTTCAGGAGCTGGAGCTGGAGCGGCTTCAGAAGCTGGGACTGGAGCAGTTGCAGGAACTGGGACTGGAGTAGCGGCCGGAGCTGGAACTGGAGCGACTGCAGGAACTGGGACTGGAGCAGCTGCAGGAGCTGGAGCTGGAGCGGCTTCAGGAGCTGGAGCTGGAGCGGCTGCAGGAGCTGGGACTGGAGCGGCTGCAGGAGCTGGGACTGGAGCGGCTGCAGGAGCTGGGACTGGAGCGGCTGCAGGAGCTGGGACTGGAGCGGCTGCAGGAGCTGGGACTGGAGCGGCTGCAGGAGCTGGGACTGGAGCGGCTGCAGGAGCTGGGACTGGAGCGGCTGCAGGAGCTGGGACTGGAGCGGCTGCAGGAGCTGGGACTGGAGCGGCTGCAGGAGCTGGGACTGGAGCGGCTGCAGGAGCTGGGACTGGAGCGGCTGCAGAATCCACCGTAGGGGTCACAGTGGCCGTTGGATCTGTCACAGGGCTTGGAGTGGCCGCAGGGTCTGTCACTAAGTTGACAGCAGTATCAATGGCAGCTCGATAGGCATGAGCCAGGCCCCAGCACGTTACAATGATTTGTGTTACTTTGGAACTGCCAGAATCATTACACCTTTTTTTCAAGCATTCTGCCAGTTTTTGAGGATTTTGCCATTGTTCAGGGGTGAATTTCCAACACACTGGGGGTGCCAACTGCTCTAGATGCCTGCCCATATCCACCCATACTCCCTGCCACCCACAACTATACTGCCTCCGGGCAGATCTCCGGATGAGCTTCATAAGTAGTTGTTTAACTTTAAGCAGAATCTGAAGTGCATTCATGAGGCAGAACAACAAGACTATGGTATTCTGAGTATTCCAGAAATATTCAATATCTTGGAGAGCTATTGTAACAAGCTCAGGGGATAAGAGGGTGGTGAAGGAGGAAGGCAGAGTGACCCAGGAGGATACAGGGGTGGTGAAGGAGAAAGGGAGAGTAAGCAAGTAAGGAAAAATATCCTCCCCTTTCCCCTCCACAGATTGACTCTCTAATGGAGAAAAACAATAGGTATAATTGCTAATAGTTCCCAAGATGCTGTTTCCAAAGTACAGAGTCCACGATGTTACTGAGTATAAATACCAAGTTAGAGTCATGACCAGATATCTTATCGTCTCATAAGCCATTGCTATAACACTTAGTACCATAATGGTCTGAAACCAGGGCCCGGAGAGGAGAAACAACACTACAGAGAGCAAATACGGAAAATAATGTACTATAATACTCAATTTGGAAAACAGGCGCAGCAGAGTTGTGATTAAAGCAATCAGCATCATGACAAGTGACTATTAAGCAGGTCTAATCCTTACACCAATTTTAGTTTAACACACTCTGATCAGATCTGCCGTTATCTCAACCTTTCGGGCCCCACGTTGGGCGCCAAAAAGACTGTCGTGGTTTAACCCGACCGGCAGCTAAACACCACGCAGCCGTTCGCTCACCCTCCCCCCTCCCTCTCTGGGACGGGGGAGAGAAATGGAAAGTGAAGCCCGTGAGTTGAGATAAAGACAGTTTAATAAGACAGGAAAAAAAAAAAATAACAAAAATAATAATAACAATAATAATAATGATGATACAATGGGGATAATACGAAAGTAATAATAGTATGTACAAACAAGTGATGCACAATGCAATTGCTCACCACCCGCTGACCGATGCCCAGCCTAACCCCGAGCAGTCCGGCCCCCTCCCCCCGGCTAGCCACCCCTATATATTGTTTAGCATGACGTCAGATGGTATGGAATACCCCTTTGGCTAGTTTGGGTCACCTGTCCTGGGTCTGTCCCCTCCCAGCTCTTACTGCACCCCCCAGCCTGCCCGTTGGCAGGACAGAGCAAAGGCTGAGATGTCCTTGGCTTAGTATAAGCACTGCTCTGCAACAATTAAAGCATCGGGGTGTTATCAGCACTCTTCTCATTCTAAGCCAAAACACAGCATTCCACCAGCTACTAGGAAGAAAATTAATTCTGTGCTAACTGAAACCAGGACAAATATTTTTCCACAACTTCTTGAAAACATCATAAATATATATGGTTCTATTTCTCCCTTCATAAATTTCTTGTACTTCAGCATAACAACTTGCATTATGTATCATTTGTTAATTTCTATCCTTTAAGTACCTACCAAAAACTTAATTGGATTTCATCTCTTCTTTTTTTCAGCTTGAGCCTTTTTTGAGTGGTAGATACCAGCCCTGAAGATGGAAGAACCCCTTCAGCATCCAAAATAAAATAGCTATTTGGATAGCAATACTAGGGAAAACAAGGGGTGTTAATGAGATAGTGTTATGATGATGAATATAATAAAGCACAAATAAAATATAAAGCATAATAGGGCATATAGTATAAAAGGAAAGCCTTTCATCCAGAAACACCTGAGGCCAGAGTAATCACTTCAGTACAATGGAAGAAATTATAATCAAGCAGAAGGTATTGTATATGAGAATATCAGTTACTTAAAAATAATAATAATAAAATGTTTCAGCCAGTAACAGCATTATTTCATCAGAAGCCTTGAACCATAGCATGAATACATTTAAAAGATGACAAAAGATCTTTTCCAGTTCATATTAGTACAAATAGGCTACTTTGTGACAGCAGTGTATGAGCTTTGAACCTGTGCAGAGACGCTTACAACTTTTTTTCCAGAACTGAAAATCATCTGTTCAATACATTCTGGAGAAATTAACTTTTTTCCAGAGGAGTGCCCCAACACACACGAGGTCTAAGACAAAAATAAGATGGCTAAAAAGATGCAAAGGAAAGCACTTAATCATTTTCATGCTGGCTGATTTTTCCCTTATCAATGTACTCATTGTTAAAAGAGAAGAAGCCTTCTTGGTATCTGCGCACCAGTTTCACATTCTCCCTTTGTGTCTTTAGAAGTCCCTTCTTGGAAGTTAGTTTAGACATTGGGAAAAGGTCACTGATAGCTCTGGTATTCATAAAGTAGTCTTAAAGTGTTATAGATCCTGTTGTGTAAAAGTGTCTCATCTATTGAATTATTTTCTATATTGCAAGTCTATTAATTAAAAAATGCCTACCAGGAATGTGATTATTTTGTGAAAGGTTAACATTACAAAATCCTTCAGCTGTCTTTGCTTAAGAATATACTAACAACAAAATAACAGTGTTCTTAACTATGAAATGTTGATAAGTAGTTGACTTCTTCATTTTTATGCTTCCCCAATTTTTATTGATTATTCATAGGAATAACATTGAACAGTTAGAACTGGCTGAGTTTAAATGGTTCATAGAGACAAAAACAGCAGCTGGCTACACTTACCTTGGGTTTGGAATGCAGTAAATTGTTTAGTATCATCATCAGCCAGTTTCAAAGCTGCAATCTGGAATGCACCTAGATGTGCACACAGCAATTACATAGCTGGCTGAAGGTAACTGACAAAGATGTGATAATTAGTGATAAAAGCACTAATAAGCCTTTAAAACATGAAGTCCTTTACTCTTTCTCAAATTAGGCCTCTCAAAGTTGTTTTCACATGCATAGCATGCACAGAATCTTCCATTGCTTACTAGGAGCAACAGTTCCTTTTGAGTACAACTAGTCCAGCCATTTAGATGGGTGCTTTAATAATGTTATCAGCTGGGGTTACATACAAGATGTTGCAAAGGGTACTGAAATCCAGAAGGCGCAGGTGCATTCACTAAGATTGATAAAGAGTTAATTCACAGCCTAAGAAAAAAAAACACTCCACAGAATAACTCACCATCTTGCAGTCTTTTTCAGATAGGGGAAGAAACTGCTGCAGCAAGGTCCTGTTGGCACAGGGAATTCCTAGATGCTCCTTGCAAACACGTGTGCTTTTGCAACTCTTGCAGCTTTTGCTGCAAAAGCTCTTGCTTCACTCACTCATTTGAAGGCAAGGCAATACACAAACTGTTTTCCTACAGAAAACGTGTACAATCCATTTAAGAAATAGCTCATTGCTCTACATATCAGACAATATAAATGACTGACCTTGCCTTCTGGCTCACTGGAGACCAGGAGCTTCTGCATATGTAACTCCTGCAGATCAGAGCACACAAACACACACACCAACTGTCCATGGAAGAGAATAGAGAGACTAAGTCGTTCTTCCAAGCACAAGTATTTCTAGTGCCTACCACGCACCTTTATATAGGTCTTATACGGAGACCTATACTTAACTCCAGCTCTACAAGTT
The DNA here is from genome assembly GCF_964035555.1 of Netta rufina. NCBI lineage: Eukaryota > Metazoa > Chordata > Aves > Anseriformes > Anatidae > Netta > Netta rufina. The sequence continues at coordinate 1,220,750 of NC_140138.1, forward strand.
CCCAGATGTTTATGTGTACCACAAGAACCCTTATGCCCCAAAACTTAGTAGCAGAATTGAGGTTTTGAGCATCTATCAAAGGCTGAGAAAGCTGGAAACACACTGGTCTCACGTTTCTGCTGGCTGAGCTCAGTGCTCAGATAAACCCAGATGTGTTCGTTATGGCTGCTAACATGACATGCACAGAAGCCTTCCAGCCATCTGTCCCTGTCAAGGCCCAAACAGCCAAGCACTCAGAACAAGATTCCAGCTCTGAGCTCCCCCTCCACAAGGCAGGGATGGAGAAGCCCTACAACTCCTTTGGTTATGTACTCTGCTGTGCAACAGCCACAAGCCCACTGAACTTGAGACATGAGTTGAGCTGTGGAAAAGGCAGGATCTGCAGGCCCCAGCAGAGCCCTACAGCGCCTAACAGCCTCCTTGCAGAGCTGCCACAGGAGCGAGCCCATCCCTCCACCGCACAGGAAAGCCAGAGACAGGCATTTTGAGCAAAGTCTGGAACCTAGGGAGCCCGAAGTACCATCAACCATGGGAGACACAGCACAGCTAAACACCAAGTCACAGCTGTCACTGGAAGTCATTTGTTTGCAGGTTCAACATTCAGCTTTGCTGAGCTTCTGCTTTGAGTTCCTAGGAAAGCACTTTTTAAGGTTAATCGTCATAAAAGCATCCAGTCTTGGCTTTTAAATCCTTAGAAGTTACTGTTTTTACTAATGTAAGTGTAATCTTTTCTGAAGCACTGCTTCAGCTAAGCAGCAGATCTCTAATCAACTGCCAAGTGACATTTATAGCTTTAGACTGATCAAATATGCAAAACTTTCCAGAAGGCTGGAACCAGAGTTTATGCCTGGGTTTTTAGTGTGTTTAGGTATATGCTACGGAGCCAAATAGATACTGAAACACCCTAACTCAAGTAATGAAGAGATCTAGGTTTAAGTAGCAGCAAGCAATTGACTGTTAGAAAGCAAGCAGGGAAAACACAGGTACTTAATTCACTCATGAACCTCTGGATAGGGCAGGGTGGTAAAAGATGCAAAGAAAACCTTTACAAATCAAATCCAGCAATATTTAAATCAACCCTAGGTAAATGCAACTATTCGGACATGTTCAGCAAATACACATCACTGTCTCACTGCCAGATGGCTCAACAGTAGGTTAATCCTCTCCTCCTATTTGCTGTATTGTGTACTCGCTATGACAGGGTCTACAAGCCATATTTAACTGCTGATTTATTGGCACAGGCAAGGATGCAGCAGGGCTTTTAGCTCTTATTTCCAGGGTTTTATTGCCTAGTTAGAAAGCATAAGATGAACTTAATTGGAATGAGCTTCAGGTTTCTGGCATGTAAAGCATTCAGATGAAAGAGTATCTATCACTGGATGAAGAAGGCTGCCAACCAACGTGTCACCACATGGATCATTTCTGAATTCCTCAGTGGATTTTTCCCAGCACTGAAAACAGAAAACATACCCGGGCTGTCAAAACCCTGTTTGCTCTGGCATTTCATCAGCAAGCTCTCCGAGCACAGGACCTCCATTACACTGCTGCCACTGATGTTGCCTCATTTGAAATACTGAACTGAAGGACAGAATTGCATACCTCTGAAATTCATCTCTTAACCTGCAAAGATCTCACATCAATATCTACTTAATAGATAGTATTTAATTTCCATACACTGTGGAATTGTGTTTGCAGCTTTAAAATGTATTTATTACCAACCACCGTGTTCTCGTCTTGAACACGGTACACCAATACATGTACTTATATTTCCAGTAATTTAGGCAAAAGAAGTATCTAGGGGATGACTCTCGTCTTGTAGAGAACATCTTTCTTTCGTATATGCAGAGGAAATGTTAATTAACATAACTCGATTGCTGGACAATACAGTCCCAAACCACAAACCTACACCATATGGATAACGCAATGCTTTCTTTAGGACTCCAATTCTCTTTAGACAAGATGGGAAATAGTAATATTTTTCAGAGAGTGCTTTTTAAGGGTTTTTGATTTGATTTAGCATTTTTTTCAGGAGGAATGATAGATAAACGTAACTAGAAAGATACCTAAAAATAGCATACACTTGAACAAGAAAGGAAACCTTCAAACAGACAAATGCGCTTAAGAACAAGTTTTCACGAGGTGGTGAAAGTATTTACATTTTGAACCTGGAGAACCTATTCCAAGGAATTCTGCATCACATCTTTTGAGTTAATTTCACTTCACTGGAACACATGGGTTATTACTGTACCACTTTCACTATTTCAGAAACACAGAAACCAGAGAGGTATTTAAGTACAAGATTATGCTTAGTTAGAAAGAGACATCTTTCTTACAAGTAAAGTTTACTGGCATGGTTATTACTGAAAGAGAAAACACAGACCAAGATGCTATTTCCAGACACATCTAAATGGTCTAAAACAGCTTCTGCTTTCATTCCATGTATCAAGCTCACCCTGGTAACATGAGTTGTATGCAGATCTTGCTGCCGCGAACGCATCACTGGGAATGCCTGCCTAGGCACGTGCTCCTAGAAACAACGGCTAACACAAGCAGAAACATGTTGCATTCATAACAACACTTCCAAGAGCATCAAGTGTTTCTCAGATGAATGTAGTTTACTCTGTTGGTACAACTGTGAAAGAAACAAGCACCGTGATTACTATCACATATGCACATTTCCCTCAACTTAAATCTGAGCCCAACAAAATCCAAGCCCCTGCCAAAAAAAGCCCAAGTCTTGTTATACTCCAAGGGTGTTGTTTGAAATCACAAATAGCCAGAATGGCCCAGCGCAGCGCACCAATACATGTACTTATATTTCCACGTCTTTAGGCGCAAGAAATATCTAGAGGATGACTCTGTGTAAATCCTCCACTTCGAGGCTCCACATATTCTCATGCACCGGATTTTCAGAAAGATCCGTCATCTTTATTGCTCGCAGCACAGGCTCGGGGCTGCAGGACCGCACCACGCCCATCACCATCACGTACTTCCCTGAGAGAAAATACAACAAAAGCAGCCAGTCTGAGGCCCCCTTGACCTTTATGTCATTTCATTTCTAAGGCGGGCAGCGAAGCCGTTAAGACCACGCAACGAGCCCTAGGTACATTTCGGGACTCCGGCCCCGCTCTGCACCCGCCTCCCCGAGGCCTCAGGGGGCCGCCGAGCGCCGCCCCGCCCCGGGCTTCGCGGTACCTGCGCTGAGGCACGGCCGCCCCTGGGGCACGGCCTCCACCCCCAGCACGGTGAAGGCGCCGCTCGCGTCCCTCAGCCGGGCCGAGCCGCCGGCGGCACCGCCCCGCGCCACCTCCAGCACGGTGCCCTGCATCCACGCCGCCCGCAGGCGCAGCGGTCCCCGGCCCGCCTCCGCCAGGCCCAGCGCCCACGTCCCGTCGGCGCCCCGCACGGCGCCCCGCAGCTGGGCCGCCAGCACCTTCACCGGCGGCCCCGCTGCCTCCCCGGACATGGACATGGACATGGCCCGGAGCCCGCCGCGCAGCCGCTGAGGGACGGAGCAAGGAGGAGAGGGCGGGAAGCGGCGCCGCAGCCCCGCCTCTGCCGCCTGGCGCCGCTCGGCGGCCGGGGCCGCGCTGGCAGCCCTGGGTCAAGCCGAGGGGGGGGAAAAGGCGGTGCCCGGCCACGCTCCGCCTGCCGCGGAGCGGGGCTGTGGAGTTGTGTGCGGGGAAGGCGTTCCCCACGGCAGCCGGCCCGGCTCGCCCCGCTGGTGGCGCCGGTCAGTAGGAGCCGGTTCTCGCTCCGCCTCAGTTCACTAGCTCCCTCACCTGCTCCCCTGTGGTGTAAAGACAGAGTGTAAGACCCCAGCCCGTGCTTTGACCGGAGCACAAAGTGCATCCCCGGGGGCGGCACCCTCCGCGGGATGAAGCCGCACCGGGTGGACTCGTCCTGGCCCCAGCCCGGCTGTTGTGGGCAGCCTGGAGCCGGCCCGGGTGCCGGTCCCCGGGGTGTTTGGTAACCACTGAGCCGGAAAAGAGAAGGTTAATGGTAACTGTGCAGTTAGCGTCCTCTGCTTCGTGAGAAAAACACGCTGGTTTGCTCAGGAAGGCTCTCAGGGTAACACATATATACACACATACACATATATGTATACATACAGATATGTGTGTATACACACACACACCTGTGGAAATCTCAAGCACTATGCACAGAAAGCACATGCAGCCGTAAGCTGGGAGCCTTTCAGCATTACTTTTCAGTCTGTTTATATTCCAGATAGGCTAATTTGCTTCACTTCACTTTGAAATCCCTGAAATGCTGTGGTCTGTTTCAGGTGGGTAGGTTGGCACTTTATTTGGAAAATATACCAAGAAATAGGCCAATGGAAAAACAGGAGAATGGGACAAACAAAAGTAAAAGAATCAGGAAAATTGTGGGGACTGTTTCCTCAGGTTCACAAGCTTTCTGTTACCTACAAAAATGCAAAATGTGTAAAAATACATAGAGAACTGACTTCTCTCCAATCACTCTCCAAAGCACGTTTTGTTCTCCATTAAAAGAGCCATTACTCTATTTTAAAAAATCCAGTTTCAAGTAGCAAAATACATTGAAAGACATTTTTTTGCCTACTCATCCATGAATTGCTTATTCAGAATATCTTTTCTCCGGAGACATTTTCCGTTTAGAGACATTCTGTAAATGGGACTTTATTCCTTTTTTTTAGAGTAAGGAAGCAGTTAATGTTTTGTTACCATTTACAGTAAGAATAAAAGATAATATTGGTAATAAAAATAAAAACACTGACATCCAAGTACACCCATTTCAGTACAGAATCATGTAATCTGGCAACCAAATCATATGGGTTACAGGAATAGAAAGACATTAGATGGTTACTGTATATGAATGCAAAATTTGAGCTAGGCTCACTGAAGAATATTTGTAATTTACATGTATGTCCCTAAGCTACAGTCTCTTGACAGCATCAATATTTAGTTTCACATTAAAAAATAAATAAATTGTGCCAAATATTGATAAAAGTATTGTATTCCTATTTGTTACTGTATAGTAGGAGGGTCTAATACTTATTAAACCATTAAATCTACAGATGAAGGCAAGACCCCTACAAGAAAGTAATCTGCAGGAGAGACTAAAAGGTCACTTTTAAAAGACTTTCCTTGGAGAAACTTATGAGAAGAGGGATGGAGTACTGGTGATCTCCACCAAGTAATGGTTTGTTTTCCAAAACCAGAAAATCCTTTCCTTTCAGCAAAAAGCAAAGCTATTCTGAACTATCTGCAAAGTTCTTATCAAAGAGCTGGCTCAGCACGGAGACACAATCTGGGCTGCAGGAAGCACGTCTGATGCCTCAGCAGACAGTGGTGTTTGGAGGTGGTCCCACAGCTGTTGCACCCAGGTTCGTGGCAGCAGAGGAAGCTCAGCACAGTCTTAGGATGGGAAAGGCAGTGAGCTGGTGGCTGGCAGGCTGTAAATTACACTGGATTAAGTTTGAGTGCACATGCTGAGAGTATGCTGCTGAATGAGCCAGTTTTGGTTTGTGGGGAATAAAATTGAGTCAGTCTTCTGTCTGCAGCTGCAACAAGTGCTTTTCTTTAGAGCAGGACATTACTCCTTTCAAGGACGTTACTCCTCACGCTGACATGCATGTGAGAGGTGCAGTTACAGCGTGGGTAAGAAAAGGTCAGACAGCACACTGATAAGATAGCCCGTAATGGAGCCAGGTCTCCCTCTGTTAGGCTGGCACTGGTTTGTTTAGTCTCAGGAAACTTGGAAAAGAATTTGACCCGAGTGTCGCCTGAAGAGATTTCCTAAGAAGCAGCAACTCAAAATGTTATGTCCAGTTCGTACGTTGTCACTCTCTCACTGACACTGTGACTTAAATGGAAGCAATCCTCTGCTTTCTGCCTCTAGTTTTAGTGAAAGGCTGCTATTACACAATAAGGAAATTCTTCTTTGCAAAATAAATAAATAAATAAATAAATCTGCTATTTTACAGTCCTTCACCCTACCCAAAAGAATTTTAAAGAAAAGCTCTGTCCCAGTCCAATGACTGTCTAGAGAAAAGTTTCTTCAGCTTCTCTTTCGTAGTACTGAGAAATCCCTAAAGAAACTTCAGACAAACTTTAATGCTGCTTTCAGCACACACAAGGAACTGTCAAGTTTCACCTTTGAGAGATCCACCATAGTTTATGCTTGTTTTCTTATATTGCACACAGAACTACAAAAGGCAATCACGAGACTATATAAAATTCAGTAGTTTCCTGTTCTTTGTTTTGTACCATATAAAAGGTGCAATGTGGACATGCTGACATAATTACTGATTTTAAATTAGCAGGCTAATGGGTTGGAAGTAATGGGTTGAAAATCAGACATATTTGCATCCCTAGCTCAAAGTTCTGCTGCACGCTTTGGTACTGACCTGTCTGGCAGGTGGATGCTGAGTTGTTTCACCAGCAGTTTCACAGGGCTGGGAACCAGACAATGCTGAAACAGGAAAACTACAGCTGGGGCCCAGCAAATTTAGCAGGTTGCTGTGGATACATGTAAGTGACGCTTTAGAGGTGACTTGAACCGAGACATCATGAGCAACAGATGTCATCAAAACACTGCTGATAGCAACGAGGGTCTGGGCTATCCTGTGGTGATGTCCTGCCAAAACTGCGTGGCAGTCACCCCAAGGTAAAAACGAACTAACTTATCTGGTGAACGCTGTCAAGTAAAGCCTTAGTAAGGCACCCTTTGTGCTCTTTTTTTCTGAGAGATCCTAGCACAGGTGCTATGCACTGCATGTGGGTGTATGCTTAGCAGAGTCAGTAGAGGGTTTTGGTCAGAATACCACAGCTGTGAAGGAGCTGACAGCTGCACCCTATGTATGGCAGAGGGAAAAACAGCATTTGTCTCAGGCACCTCCACAGGGAGGGTGAAAACCTCAGCTTGTGCAGCCAGCCTTAACACGAGAAATGATTCCTTTGCTCTCAGTGCCACGCAAACTTACCCAGTTCCTGTCACTCAGCACGCATCCCTACCGCTGGTAGTCTATGGGCGATGAAAGCAGTGCAATGCTCTCCAGCTTAGCTGACTCATTTCATTTACAAAGAATACTTAGAGGAAATGCTTAGAGAGCTCCAGTTGTGTTCTGCAGAAGTGGGTGTCACCTGTTTATTCCTTTCTATGCTACAAATATGCCTGGTGAGTAACTGAAATAAATCCACGTACTATGACATGGTGAAAGAAGAAAAAAGGAATAAATCACTGTATTTACAAGTACTGCTTGCTGCCCTGGAAATGGTCTGTGAAGCTGGCTTCCAGATGGGCTTACACAAACTTCTGCATCAACATAAAAAAATAATAAAAAATAAAAATAAATCTTTAAAACAGGAAACATGAATGGCATCCAAAGCATTAGATCTCAGTACTGACTGAAGTGAAGCCAGTAGCTAGGAGACTTTAGAGGTTCCACTTTTTTGACTTCACTTTGCTTCATAAAAGAGCTGGATGTTTAGGAGCAGCTTAACAAGACTGGAGAGCCCCTGTCAGCAGTGCAGGGGAATACAGATTGCAGCATCCTCCCTGGACAGCTGCTGCTGGCATGCTATAAATATTCTCCCATGAGCATCACCAGCATCCAGCTTATCCACTAAGAGTGAGAACAGAATCATTTTCCTAAAGAAAAACAACAAGAAGAATGACATTTTATTTTCAAAATCTTAAAATCTGCTATGTCAGATACTAGAAAAATACATAAAGACCAGTGAGGATGAGAAGTTACATTCAACATGGAGCACACCTTGGCATGGTTCTACAAGATTCAAGGTTTGTTCAAAAGGTCATGAAATAACTTCCTTGAGCCTCTAGGGAAAGGTAAGACCTTGAAAAATTGTTGAATTTTCAAGCAGGCCAGGGCTTTCTCAGGTCCAATCAAAGACAATCTCTACTGCTACAAGCCTTACTTTGCTTAAACATAAAACTTTTCAGCTACATCACCACTCAGGCTAATTTAAATTGGTACAATGTTAGAACGAGAGTAAAAGCAGGTCAGAGTCTTATTATAATGACTCAGGGATTTTAAAGCCATCTCACATTCAGCACATACCTGCATTAATTCAGGAAAAAATGTTTTGGAAGTTTAAGATGAATGTCAAGCTCTTTGAAGAGGAAAGTTTGAAGCGAGCCTCCATAGAGCCTGAATAAGAAGCCTGAACAGAGGAAGCGCACGTGTCTGTTGCTGCATCAGGGAAGATTTTTGCAGAGTCTTCAGGAGACACATAAAGCAGACACCAGGTTCGGTACCTGCCAAGCAGACCAGTCAGCTGGTGTATTATCTGGTTCCTCGTCACTGAAAAGTTGTAGAAAAAAGTTAATACTCACTAGTCTCTGTGCTTTAGCCAGTGTTTTGTACTTGTATTCCCATCTTGAAGTAGTGAGTGAAACTAATTTTTTAAGTGACCCATAGATCATGAAGAAACATCTAAGTCACAAAATGGGGTGACTGTCCTTAGCTAACCACATTTTGCTCTGAGGTCAGAGCATCTCCATGTAGAATGTCTGCACTGATTTTCTATGGAGCTGTGACTAAAGCTTTGCCTGTGTGATTGCTCGGGGATGCCAGACAAAAAGGACCCTGCCCTGGATACTGGTATGAGCAGCTCTGGAGTCCTCTTTGGAAACTGTTCATGAGGGACCGCTCTCCTGACTCCCCTGGCACTGGCAGTGATACTGGCAGGAATAGCAGAAATGGCCTCGTATGGGAAGAAATGTGCTAGGTACAGGCTATACAAAGCCTATTTATCTCTTAATATGTCTGAGAGAAGATACAAAATGGTAAATAAACTCACAGATTTCTTTCTAAATGATAACATACAGTGTGTAGTTGCTGAAATATGTTTTCACATTCTAAGGCTTCTTTAATTTATTGAAAAATCAAAACACATGAAATCTCGTAAGCCAACTGGGAGACATCCCATTAGTTTAGCTTAGAAAACCTCTGCAACTCATGTGAAAATGTCACATTTTAAAATATAATTTGACATTAAAATGTCACAAACTGCCTCCACCTCCTGATTTAAGTCATTTTTGTTCAAAGTTTCAAGTTTGTATTCTGCACAGCACCTGACATTAAACACTATACTGAAACTCTCTAATTAAGACCCATCTTTTTCCACTAGGTCCAGAATATACAGGTTCAGATATGAGTTTGAGGGAATGAAGGTCAGACTTTTATTGTTGGCATGTGAAATCTTGCACAACCATTGCTGACAACTTATCCATAAGTACCTCATCTCATACATTATTCAGAGACAGGAATTTGGGGGTTGGCACTCAGTTTCACTTAAGGTAGATATATTTGCTGGTTTTAGAAGATTTTCATCAGCTCATGCCAGTGAGACTCTATAACCCATGTTATGAACTAAGTAGGAAAACAAAATGAACCAGAGGAACATAAACAGAAATTAAGAGGACCCACTTCAAGGGAAAATGATAAAATCACTTATGCACAGGCGAGCTGACCTTTCTGCTGGTTGTGATGAAGACTGCAGTGAGGCAACAATATAAACATTGATTTATCTCAATAAATGTCAAAAATTAATAATGAATGGTATTCAAAAATGTTTGATGGTTTTGCCAGGTGGTTAAAATGTACGCAGTATTGTAACACAGTGGTTGTTTCTAAAGGTACCTCTTCATATAGCAAACTAAATAACAAAACTGGGACTTGAAATTCAAAGATAATCAAAAAACAGAAAGTGATTCTTCAGGGATTCAAATATATTGAAACCAATAACTAAGCAAGCCTGTCATGAAAAGCAGCAATAGATGATAAAGACAAAACCAGCATGCCTTATTTTCACAACCAGAAGAGGCCATAAAACCAGACTTGCAGTAGAGAACTCCATTGCAAAAGCCAGCAGTGCTCATTAATTCAAAACAGAAATTGGCAGTACTTTAAGAGCCAACTAGGAGATATCAGCTTGGCATAGATGATGTCTAAGTTCCATGGAAATGTCACATAGAATAAAGTGACTGTGCAGAGCAGGCATGAAAATGTGTGCATGTTTTTGCTTGCACCTTTGGAGTTTTGATGTTCCAAGCGTCAAACACTTATATTCAAATAATTACAAATATTGTCCAGGAACATCTGAAGCTCTGTGGCTCTGCTACAATTTCAGTCAGTATGAATTTCAGCCAATAGACACTTTAGAATGGAAAAGGAGAGCACGTGACCTTGGATTTGCAAGGTGAAGCTCATCAGAGTACTCAGGCCTCATTGCCGGTTACAGCCTCATTTACAAGAAATGCACAGGGTGAAAGTGAAAGGTGCAAAGCAGTTTCTTTCTCTTACCCACAGATCTCTGTACTTTGACTATGCTTTACCTAAATTCTTTTAAAACACAGTACAGCGATTACTAGCAAACAATCTTAACAGATGTGGGTTAGATATTTTCATTTTCATTGTTTACACAGATTTTAAGGCAAAGGGAGAATTGTGATCTTCTAGTTGAACCTATTGTTTGACAGAGACCACTTGTTTATTTGCATTTGGAGACCTCTGATTCTTACTTGGCTGGGAACTCAGGGGTTTTGGTCCACACCAAGCCATGAGGGCCCCAGCTGGGCCCCAGCAGTCACCAGTGGGAGTAAGGAAGAGGGAGTGCAGTCAGAATGGCCTTCATGCTCCCTGCCATTTGAGCCAATCCCTCTTACACTTTCCTTGTCTGAAGCAAATAACTAGGTGAACATCTGGGCAATGGCAAAAATAATCATCTTTTTTTTTTTTTTTTTTCTTTTCCCTCCAGCCAGAATGGTTAACTATGGTTAACCTTACCGATAAAGGAATTCATAGTTCAGGGCAGACATAAATGCCAGTAGGCTGGCTCCAATCACTCCCAAGTTCCACTGCTGCACCTTTCCTGGTAAAATTAAGCATTCAGTCATACAGGTTAGATTCAACATATATAGTAATTTATGGATAGAAGAAAAAACAAAACAAAACAAAACAAACAACAACAAAAAAAAAACCACTTTGGCTAGCCCAGTTAATTACAGTAAATGTTACCTGCAGAACCAGCATTGCTTGGTATCAATCTACTGATTGATTCTTCTGCCTTGGGACCTGTTCTGACAGCTAAGCAGTGCCAAGAGATGCTACATACTTTAAGCCATCTGTGGTATCAGCCTGACTGAGAGTTGCAAGTGACTTGCAAAATCAAGTCTGGTAGGGACACTTGTTATTAAGAAAGTCCCTAAAGTCAGAGGAGTGAGCATTCAAGTAGCAGCACATTTTACTCATAGGTGGCAGTATTCAGTGAATGCCCCTTTTGGTTTTGGCTACTTTCCCTTCTGTTTCTTATAAAGGTCATTGTACTACCCTGGATTCCATCTGGACACATTATCTGGGGAAAACAGAAATTCCACCAAAGGAAACAGAACTGAAAGCAATTAGAGAATCTTCTCCATTCATCCTGAAATCTGTGAAATAGATTGATATGTTTCCTTCTGAAGGCTGCATTTCTCAGCTTTAAAACAACTGTGCTCACTCCACCTGTGTGGAATGGTCTTCATCACACAGCTGTGGAGCATTACCAGCTGATAACATTTGTAAAGACCGCTTGCAAAGTCATGAAAGAGGCAGTGTTGCATAGTTCTTACTCCTAAACTGTGGTGGAAGTTTAAGATTCTGTTTTTGAATTCAAAGGGGTTTGCATGTTTTGCAAGCTGCAGTTTAACTTATCTTGAACTATAGAGTTTATGGTATGTAATTGTGCATTTTATGGCCTGTAATCTTGCATTAAACCATGTGAAATTCCTGGTACATGAAAAGGAAAGGGTGCATTGTTGCTTTGTTGCTTAATCAGTATAAAGTAACAGACAGGCTTTAGCAGAGCTGCTTTAATCTTTCCTAGTAGCCCTCTCTCTTGCAGGGAAAACTGAAGGATCAGTTTCCATCATAGCTTCCATTTGCTGGATTGCATTCACACTGTTGTATTATCTATAAATGTCTCGATTATACAGCACTTCAACCTAATATCTTGGAAGTCATACCTTCTTGTTGCAGCTCTAATTAAGCAGACTGTGCATTGCAGAAGGTGAGAAATGATCAGGCTCTGCAAAACAGTCCTGTGGCAGGTCACATCCTGGGGCAGCCCGGTTGTCCACCTAGCTCAGGCAGGAGAAAGCTGCTGCCCCCTGTTCCCAGCTTTTACCAAGTGCTACAGCTTGAATTGCCAGTTTGGCTTCTGTGGAAGCAGGTTAGCTCTGATCATAAAAGCACAAGGTGAAGGTGGGATGAGGCATCTGGATTGCAAATGCAGACCTAGAAAGCTCTGAGCTTTGTCTAAGCTTGGCCAGATGCCTCAGGAGGAAGGAGAGCTCCCCTGATTGCAGAGCAGACGCTGATTATGCACTGCTTGGGACTGAAGTACTTCCTGCTTCCCCCTCCCCCCCTTTTTTTTTTTCTTTCTCTTTTCTTCCCTCAGCGCTCACAGACCCTGCGATAAAGCGGTCTCATTAAGAAGGAAAAGGAACTCTTTTCCCTCTGCTGCAATTATCAAGTGACAGATGACTTAAACCTGGGAGGCAAGGCAGCTGCATATTTCAACAGACAGGAAATGTTGCATGGTCGCACAACGTTGCAAACACAAAAACTGGGACTGCTTCTATTTAAGCCTCTGCCTTGGTTCTGTGAAGAGATCAGACATAAATCCTAAACACAGGCTTGATTTGCTAACTTCCCTAGAGCTTAGAGATAGACTTCTTTCTTGCTCTGACCTGTTGTCAATTTTAGCATTTATTGGCTGTTATAGCAAAGACTGAATACTTATTTAACCTCACCAGGATACAATCTGTACTTGCACTATATTCCAGGAAACTGTAGTTCACATTTTCACCTTAAATACAATTACCTATAAAGCATTTTCAACATAAGACATTAATTCAGTATGTTTTTCTTTCCCGTAGTTTTGCTACAGTTTGATCTTTATGGGACAATTGTCACTATTTTTGCAAACTGAATGAAATATGGTGCTTTGAAAAAAAAAATCTGGACCTTGCCATAAGCCTATAGAAGGAAACATAATCTGGTTATCCTGTGAACTTGCATTAGTGCCCAAAAAAAGGCATTTGAAAGTCCTTGAGCTACACAGGGAAAGAATGGGACTTTCCTTCAAGCCTGCAGGTTGGGGCATTGATTTGAGAGAGGTGAGGCACTGACTCCTGGCTCAGTTTCAAATACCACTTATGTACTTTACCTAATAACTGCTTAATGTACAATATGTAACAGCACTCAGAAGAGACACCAATATCCAGTGTTTCCCACTCATAGGTGAGCAGTCTACCTGTTAAGCTCCAAGTTTCTCTTGGCTAACAAATATTCCTTCTTCCCTTTTGATGTGAATTCTGCTTTGAAAGTTAAGACACTTTCCAGAAAACTGACATTTTGCCTGCCATTATGCTAAGCAAGGACAGAAATCTCAGTTTTCCATATACTAAAGAGGTCTAAGTAGTAATAATCTGCCCCAGCAACATTCTCTCAACTTGCTTGATTTTTTCAAAGACTGCCATTCTTCAAAGACTTCATTTTGAAGAACTTAACTCTTGAAAACTATGATTAACGTGCATAAACTGAAAAAGTTTCAGGCATACCTTTGTGGGCAATAATACCTTACTGACTGCTTGCACAGCATGCTGGCTGCTTTGGACCTGCTGGTAGAGGAGTTCAACTCTCACCGTTCAGTGCAGCAGTCCACAATACCGCTCCAACACATTATCTCAGGAGCTTCACAATTTTATGCTCAGTGTTATGGCATGCTCCTTTCTTGGCTTTTAGCCTGGTTAATTAGTGAAAGGTTACCAGGCAGTCTGTTTCAGAGCTGTGTTTAAATCTGTGTTTTTTTAATTCTCATTTAGTGTCCAAGCAACTAAATGTGTCTTCCCTTGCTAGGCTTGCTTCCCAATCTATAAATGTGAAGCTGGTCCCTGCAAAAGGTTTTGTCATACATGAATGAAAAGCATGATTTAAACAGCACTTGGTACTGTTTATCACTTAGCAAACTTCCCTTGTTACACTTTACAGACAAGCAAAGCAGGGCTTCAAATGTTGAATTGCCCAGGAAAAGCATGTGTGCTTCTTGGAGTCAGATTTTGATTATTTCCTGTATAGACACACTATGCAAGTACACTCTAATTGCATGCAGTGAGATCACTGACAAAATTGACAAAAATATCTTAAATAAGATAATAAGGTGACAGGATGAATTTTCAACAGACTGACCGAATGCTCATACAGATGGAGGGATTTGAACACATTTGCAGTGGTCATCCCAATTGTTCTCTGAATCAGATTAACTCATCATATAATGATAGATAACAGAAAGATATTAATGATCTTATGAACTTAGAGTCTGTAATCTTTTTCAGTCATAATCTGTAATGCTTTTACTAGATGTCTTCTGCATGCAGGGATGGAGATATGATTTTTCCATCCAGCAGAGGGGGCTTGGCAGCAAGTTTTTTAAATACAAACACAAGTGATTTCTTTGGAAATTGAGCAATACTATAATTAAACTGACTGTTATAGGAACTTGCATAGTATTAAAGATAAAAACAGAACTTCCTATGAACAAGAGACACAAATATAAACAGACACAATTCAAATTGAGTGTCTTTCTTGCTATCTTTGTTTCCCTTTCTTCTCAGTGTGGCTTTTCTATTTCACCAGAAAGCCCTTTCAGTTATACCTGACACGCATAGTGCACAAGAGAAAAAGGGTTTTCTCCTAATTCCTTTGAAAATATGAGTCCAAGTTAAACCTGTCCCTGCAAACTACTTCAATACATATACCAAACAAGACAAACAAACAAACAAAAAAATTAAAATGGGCTGGCTAGTCTTCTGATGTAATTCCTCTTTTTCATGATTAATTGTCCTCAAACCTGTTTGCTAGTTTGATTTCCATATACCCAGAAGAAAAGTGCAGGGAGGTGCATGCTTGAATACCTGGGAATCTTATTCACTTTATTATTTCTGATGAATAGAGCGATAACTGTGCATGAGCACTTGGATAACAGTGCTCAGTAGTGCTCAAAATCTGATTTTCTCCACTGAGAACCATCTCCAATTTTAATGACAGACTCTGGCAAACGTAATTATTGTCAACTTTGTGGCTCCAGCTTCTGGTGAAGGAAATATTGACAATAATGATGCACTAGTAACTTAAAGTGAAATTCACGCCAGATTTAGCAGGAGGCTCAGATGACTCACCATGGCCAACAAGGGTGCAGTGATGTCCCTGCCTGATGTGAACACGGGCTGTCCTGTACTGGTGCGGCAGCAGGCACCTTGCAGGGACGCTGATGGGTGCGGTGCTCTGAGCAGCCCAGGCTCTGCCTACTCACCCCGCCACTTGCTCTGGTGAGCTCTTCTCAGAAGGCAGGATCTCAGCAGCATTGGCAGGGTACCGGGGCTGGCACCCACGTGGGCCACCACCCACGTGGGCTGCCACCCACGTGGCCCAGAAATTTTCCTCAAGTATTAGTATACTTAAAAAAGTAGTGTGTGGGGGAAGAAGAGGAGGAGAATTCTAGTCACTTGGTGAAATGAAGTTTTCTTTTAGTGTAGTGTGGATATCGGGTTGTCTGCTAAAATTTCTGTTCGGAAGTGAATGTACGATATGTACTGGCAGTATATACCACCGTATTTCTGACAGAAGAAAATGTTGGGCTATGAGAGTTCTGAAAGTTCACTGGGAGGAAGGGGATGCAGCAGGACATTGTGCGTCCTCAGGCCCAAAAACTAGGCCCTGGCTAAGAGCACCAGCTCTGTGAGATGGTGATCCTGGGCCCCCTGCCTTTAAGCTCCCTCACCCAAACCACATCTGCAGCACTTCCACCCACTGCTCTCAGTTCCACCATTCCTTGGACCCAGTGTCTTCTGTATCCTTCACCCCACTTCTCCAAACCCATCTCAAAGACTTTACCTTCTCTGTAGAGCTGCCTTTCTCCTCACAGCAACAAAGTGCCTTCCACACCAGGGCATCCCCTCCCTGACCCGCCCTTTCTGCCTGTCAGGAGAGCCTCACCCTCACTTCACGAAGTTGCCTTCTCCAAACCTTCAGGTGCTCCCAGCACCATCCCTGCCTTGTGGCTAGCACCCCACCACCAGGTCCCCCTGCTTCATCCCTCCCCACACTGCCCTGTTCCCTTTGGCCTCTGTCCTTTCCTGGCACCAGCTCCTTGGGTATCCCCTCCTCATGCGCACTGTGTGAGACCCCTGACTCCTGCTTTTCACACAGGAGCATTTCAGAACAGAGCAAACCCTCCACTGGTCACAGCTGCAAGAGCAGCAGAAAGAGGATTTGTCAGGGGAACAGCAACTCTGTGGTAGCTTTCATAAAACAGAATGAACCGCATAGCACTGCTGTGTGCACTGGTGGAGAGGACTGAGGAAGAGAAAAGAGGAGAAAGGTGGGTATTTATGGGAATTTGCAAGAAAGAAAGAATCCACTTTGATGTTAATGACCTGAGTCAAAATATAAGGAGGCTGAACTTCCCAGAAAGGAAGTTCACTAAGAGGGAACCACAGATAAGCTTCAGAAGCTAAACTGAAAACTGGAGGAGAAGGTAGACTTAATTCTCAGAAGAAAAAAAAAAAAAAAAAAAAAAAAAAAACAACTGTCTGAAGTATACTTTATTGAAGACAGAGAAAGCAAAAGACAGAGAGCAGCTTGAAAGTAAAAGAGGTATTAAACAGAATTACAGGAAGCAACTAAAAAGCAGCAGGCAGAGAAAAGCAGAGCAGAGCAAATTTGAAACCCGGGACACTAGGATTTGTTCACACAGGGAAAGGTCTGATGGTGACAAAGTTCCAGGAGTATCATGGAACAAGCCAACAAAGAATTAGCTGACACTAACACATAGGAAGTAATAATAATAATAAATAAATAAATAAATAAATAAATAAAAGAATTATGAGAAAAAATGTGAACTGGAGGACAAGGAGACAGGCTAGAAATGAGAGATGAAAGAAGAGACGGAACAAATACTGCATGGGATGAGGAGGGGCAAAGAGCAGAATAGCCCATTCTAGCTCAGTTCATAGGAACTGAAAATCTCCCAAATCTGCTTTATTAATTGCCAATGCCAAGTTTAAAGCCTTATGGGTACAGAACTTTTTGCATAGAGAGGCAACTATCTGTGCAGGTTCAAAATGGATATGGGAAAGTGTTAGCTTAAATAACAGAGCAGGTACCGAAACTATGAACCCGGAGGAGTAAGGAGATGATATCTGGCACAGCTTCAAACAAATGTTCTAGGGCAAGTGAGACTCTAGATGCTGCTGACCTAAAAACTACCAGACATTGCTACTACTGTTATTTTGCCAAGGGCATAGCTTCTTCCAGCTCAGCTAATATTTCCAAAGAGGCTAATTCCTTGAAGGAACAGTAGGTACATTAGAAAACATAACATAACCAAGCCCTTAATCATCTCCTATCCATCCAGCATATTCACACACACACATTTTAAAATAAAAACCAACCATTCTTCAGTCTCCTTGCACATGAAATGAAAACAAAGAAAATTCCATCTTCAGGCCAACGACAGATGCAGGTAAGAGTCCAGTTAACGTACGTTAATGGAAGTCCTGAAAACTTTCATGTGAAAAATCTAACAAAGATCCGAGCACTTAGACTGTTTTACAGGCATGGGTCACTGACAGTGAAACAGTTTCATAAGAAGTCCAAGCAGTCTAGTTGTTCTCCTGTAAGATCATTACCTTAAGACATTAACAAATGTTGGGTCATATTGTCAATTCAGTTCCTCCAGGGATGAATGGAGCCCCTCTTGATATGGTGCAAAAGGAGAAGTAAAAATACGCAACTAGAAAGGGTGTCTGCACCAAGTTCCCAGTGACTACAGCGGCTGAGTCACAGTGGGTTCTTGGACATGTAGGGGAGTTTTAGCAGGAAACCGCCTACCACTTTATTTACAGCTCCACTTCAACTATGCCATTCGACTCAGCTCAGTAGATGATTTTTATCACAGTAGATGTTGGGGATGCATTTGCAGAGACACTTTCCAGAAGGTCACACATGTGCAGCATTGAATTTATGTGAGCCTTCTATGTTTTCACTTTGGATGGGAAATACTGCCCCTTCTGTCCTTCTACACCCCAGTACAAGGTAGTACTTTTTTCCAACCACTCTGATTTCTTTCTCATACCTAGCCCGTATGAGTATTTTGCATTGCTGGACTCCTAGAAACCAGCATGCTACCATAGTATGCCTTACCAGCATTGGTACCTACAGTGGCACGTCCAGCACCTGGAGACAGAGTATGCTGCTCTACCACACAACACACTGTCTTTTTCTGACAGTGAAAGTAATTAAAACAACAAGTTCATATCAAAAAAAGCTATGCTGGAACTCTAGCAAAGCTTCTTTTTATTAATGTCTTCTTTGTAAAGTATAGACCTCTATAGAAAATATATATATATGTATTTTTTAAAATGGTAATTATTTGCAAATTTTAGCCCTCGAAAGTTAGAAAGGGCCTTCCCTGTCTTTTCCTGCAAATTCTGTCCTAGTTTTGTGAAAGAGTTAAGATCACACATTCCACCAGCACCCCTGCGTCACTCGGCATACAGATGCATGAGTGGGCAGTTTTCAGGTTGCGTGTGCATGTAAATCTGATATTGCCCAATTTTTCGGTTCTAGGCTTTGTAAACCACATAGCATCAGTGCAGCATGTGTGCCTGGTACAGAACAGGAGGCTGGCTGTGGTGTGCAAGTACAAACTGCTAATTAATTACTCTCAGGAACAGTGATATTCCTGAGCCTCATGACTGCACCAAAATCCCAGTTTCAGAAGTGAATGGCTGCTGAATCCCAGTGTGAAGGACTCATCTGTGTTCATGGAGGGCTTCTTGGCAGAGCACGCCCAGCCAAGGACAACACCAGAGCCCAAACCCTCTGACCTGCATCTCCCAAACCTGCTGCTTCCTGCACAAGTCTAAGCCCTGAAAAAGGGGGCTGGGAGGTGATACAAAGACAAGAAAACATGTCAGTTGGATCTGCTTCTCTCTGTTTATACCAGTCTACAGAAAAGTTTATGCAAATTAAAACCAGCCACAGGACTGCTGGGAAGCTGCCAGCTACACTCTTGGTTAGGGAGGGAGTGAAGTTCAGAGAGGGAAGTCTCATCAGGCTGGTTCCCAACAGCCAGCAGAAGCATCCAGTTCAGTACAGCAGCGTGGTGGTTGTTGCTACAAAGAAGTAACTACATTAGCCATCCATGCTGGTAGCTTTTTTATGCTCGTGTTTTTATTTTTTTACACCCCAGCATTTTTTTTGTGTGTATGTGCTGCACAACGTTCTTCTTGTGGCTCATTTTTTAAAAACAGTCAGCTCTAGCCCTCCCTTTCAAGTACACACTTGAGAGCTCATGCAGAGCAGAGGAAAGATGCTGAATGAATCACAGGAGACTATCTACTGGCCAAAAATGTGCAGGATTTACAATTCTTGGTATTTTAGGCAGCAGGTCTGTCACATGAAGAGGATTCATTGTGATCTGACCCAGCTGAATGAGTGTAGTGCTGTAGAAACCAATGGGGTTATCTCCCTGGTCTTAAGGCAGTGCTATTATTTCTGTCCCCTCCAAATCACTGTCTTCCTACCTGTCTACCACCACCACAACCACATGTTGGCACAAGATTAGCAGAAAATAACCACACTTTGATCTGCCTGCCACCCATTAGTGGAAACTGGGAATTCACTGGAATTCAGGGAACTGGAGACAGGTCACAAGTTACACTCTTGGTACCACAGTTTATCTGCAAAGTTGATATTTTAGAGTTTCATGTGTATTGCTCAGTTTCCCTGAAATTAACCTTTAAGAAAAGAGAAAGAGAGGAGAAAAACAAAACAAAACAAAACCCACAGCCTTTCAGGGGGATCAGAAACCAATTTCAGGAAACACTATCAACTTTGATGGTAAACACAGCCACTGAAAGTAAATAGTAAATGCATTATTTTGTGTGTGTGTGTACTAAATTAACTTTTTTTTTTTTTTTTTTTTTTTTTGAGTTTCATACAGAAACAGAGAAGGAAAAGTGCAGAACACTATGTAACACACTGCTGGGATACAAGCTATTTATTGCAGACTGATCAGGGGTGAGCTATTTTTAGTATGATCCATGAGCAAGCAAGAAGCTTAAACCAGGTGAGATGCTTTATCCAGTGGTGTCACCTGGGATCCTTCCATGCCATTATCCCATAGCATCACATCCCTGGCACATGCACAACCTTGATCTTGGGCTTCTCAGCAATGCAGCGCAACAGTTCAATGGTTGTGCATGGGAAAATGGGACAGTAAGAAAGTAAGGAGAAAATGTGAGAGGAATAAAAAGTCAGGGTGAAGACAGGAAAATGAAGGGAGCTAAGTGGTACCCTTTCAGCTAATTCAAAACGTGTAACACAAATGTATCCAGACGTGAGCATCACGTCTGTGTTTCTGTCTCTTAAAAAAATAATCTATTTTTAGCAGGAAGGTGGTTTGGACCCCAGTGGTCTGTTCTAGGTGCAAGTCTACTTTCCATTTTGCTAGCAACAGTGATTGCCACAGTGCCACCAGCAGCACTTTGGATGCTGAAGTAAAGGCTAATGTGAAGCCATGGCACTTGCATCCCATTCCTATTAAAGAACCAGCACACACTACAGAACAAGGTCTTAATCTTTTTGGATGAAGGAAAAAAAAAAAAAAAAAGAGAAACAATCTAAGATCACAGACCTTGTACTATTGTTACTGGGCTACATACATACTACATTGTCACATACTACTATAACTCGTAATCCTCTGAAGGGCTCTGATGAAGCTCCTGACAAGCCTATAGCAAAGAAATCTAACCTAATTCAATATTTCCTCCTGAGCAAAGCAAGTACCCATCTGGGAGGATACATAAGCATTTTTAATGTAGCCAGACATTCTGGGTCTCTGGCAGGCCTCCAAAGACAGGAAAAGCTGTTAGGGTGTGTAGGATCTTACCTGTAAGTCCTCCACCTTTGTTGTGTTGAAGTCGTGGCATGGTATGAGCACCAGAAAGGGACAAAGCTTTCACTGACTGAATGGAAAATCCATATTCCCTGTTAGTATTCTAACCTTTCCCCATAGACTCAGGGAGAGAGGATGTTCACCTACTTATATGGGAAATCATTTGAAAGAGCATGGGATTTAAATTCACATTCATCAGTTTATTGGGATTTCTTTGTATTATTGTCACTAGGTGCTTAATTGCATCTGTTTGCCCATAAAAAATCTCAAGGGAAAAAGCCCCATTACTTGATGTTTGAAGAATTATATTTGCCTTTTCATTTTTTTTAAATTAGAAATTATCACCCAACAGCTAATCTGCATTTTGAAAGTGGTGATTAGAGAAATCCAATTACAGAACTTCAGCATAGGTATTTCCTGAAAGAGCAGTCACTTGAAGGCTGCAGTAATTTACGTTGAGTGGGGCTGTAATATCAGGAGCATACAGATAATTCTGTTTAGAAGTAAAACCAGAACGTCATGGACCATAATTTTGGTACCATTGCAGAAACTGAGAGGTTACTCAGGCCATGCTCAGAGTCGAGGTATGAGACAGTCAGAACAGGACAGCTAGAGTAAAAAACTAAACAGAGGAACAAATCTAAACTGTTTGTGGATAAGAATATCTCCAGATACCTTACCAGAAGGGTTTTCTGTGAGTACAGTTGTATTAGAATGACTTGGAGTTTGAGATCATCACATGTCACTACTAATATGGTCAAGTTTTTGAAGGTTGTCTTGGCAAGCTCAATTCAATTTATGTGACTAATCCTAATGCTTCATCTAGACTCATTATCCGAAAATTTGCCAGTATTTTGATGTTATTATGAACTGAAATGGATTTGCAATTGAAATACAGCACAGAATTTCTTTCCTGTTTAAGACAGCTGATAACAGGAGTCCTCACAGAATTGGAGGATTAAGTTGCCCTTACAAAGTGAGTCACCACAGACGTCAAACCTCCCAACAGCAATTCAGCGAGATGTCTATAGTGCTCCTGGAGGAAATCCTCTAAGATGAGCACTCTTCCCACTTTCGTATTCTCAATTGCCTAATTTACTGAGAGGGGACATCAAGGACTGCATGCTATGATACGCTAATTTTACCTAACATAATATTTCTTCTTAATTAATCCACAAGCATTTGTGGTGAGGTCTGTATCTAACTAATATAAATATTTCTAAACTTAGAGAAGGCATCATTAATATCTTTGGATTAAGTTTCTGATTTATCACTTTAGTTACAGATGCCAAGAGTTCTACATGTAAAGTACTTTTATCTTGTGTCAGAAATAGCCAACTTATTTTCCAGATTCCTAGAAATTCTGCAGTGTTTGGAATATGATGAAGCTAATTTATTCTGTGCACAGCTTGTCGACTTCACAAGTAAAATTGGCAAGGGTTTGCAATAATTCTGGAGAAGGATGATGTCTGAAATAAAATAAAACAAAACACTGTTAATTATGGCAGTGGTTTTGGCTTTTATTTTTTTCTGTTTCTTGGCAAATGTGGAATTAATATTTCTGTTCTGAAGTAGACTGTTGAGCCACTTATCAAGACCTATTATTTTTCAGGAAGTGAAGAGAGAAGAACAGAAATCTAGCTAATTTCTCAGTAAATACATTGAAAATTGAGAAAATAAAATTAATATTACCTAACTGTTGCCTACATTTTTGCAGACCTAAGTTCTATAATTATCCAAGGCCAAAAGACAGCATTAAAATCCATACAGGATCTATCTGTGTAGCAGAATGAGATGTGCATTCACTAGTTCCTATTTGTTGTATATATGAATTATTTGCTACTGCAGAACCCAGGGTCCTTAATATTTTTTCACCATAAGAGGTTGGGTAGTTTATGATCTTGAGGTTAGATTGTGACTGTAAAAAGATCAGTTATTAAAATAGCAATCACAGTAGGAATACAGAGGCCTACATATCATAGCAGTAGGAAAACCCACAAAAATAACTTTTTGTGGCTGAGTTTTAATGGTGATTTATTCAGATTGAGGCTTGATGATTTCAAGGATTAACAATCCAACCAAGTTATCTGAAAACGTCTCAGTGCATTGTGAAATAAATAGGATTGTCCACGTAGATCTGGATGAGAAGCTGATTTACAATGCAATCACCTTTTGATTTTTCAGCTTCCTGTGTGCTACTTCTGGATTCTCTAACAGCACTGTATCTGCCTTCACTCATTTAAAAAGCCAGCCCACTTTTTTTTTTCAATTTAATTTGAACGTAGATAGACTCAACAGTCCAAAGAAATAAAAATGAGATTTGGGTCCATCTGACAATATTAAGAATGAATTTTCATCTGTTTCTGTGGACTGAAAACCAAACGTGGGGGAACATTTGAGTCATTTGCTCCACCTCACCCCAATCATAAAAATCTCCTCATGTTGGTTGTGCCTGTGAATGAAATGTATCAGACAGTGATGCCGCAGCCTTTGAATTACTTTAGCAGAAGTTATTTGTGTGTGGTTTTAATAGATGGAATCATGAGAGCACCAGAAAGGGCATCAACTCTGTTAATCTGCAGCAGTAAATGCAAATCTGTAATCTTGTAAACCATGCAGGACACAGACTAACTAGTCATTGAAAGCACATGGAAGTGACAGAAAATGACTGTTAAGAACTGAAAACTGTAAGAGCAGAGGATAGTAATAGCATTAAAATAGTGACAAAGACACTGCAGGCCTTTTTGGATTATGAATGGATGTTTTGTTTGCTACCCTCAACACCCCCATTTCACAAATAAATATCCCCCAAAACTTATGACCTCTCCAGCATCCCCTTCTGACATTACATGAAGGACTCCAACTGCATGTGTGAGCACTAACTTCAGCTCCAAAAACTACAGCAGAGTTCAGTGCTACAGCTGATTTTCCTGTGCCATTTTACCACTCTCCATTTGTCAGCCTGGGATCTGAAAATAACAAGAATGGGGAAATGGAGAAACGGAGAACGTAGCTTCAAGAGCAAAGGAGAGAGCTGCTGGGGTGGTAATGGAGGCAATGGAGAGGGGGTAGAGGAATGCAGTCTGCTCTGGCTTACTTCTGAAAGGATCTGTCAGGTATCATGGGAACCAGATGAAAGTAAAATTAGCAACTGGCTGTGAAATTCAAGGTACATGTTCCTCCAGCCACCATTGAAACCTCTGCAGTCCAGTAAGTGGAAGCCAAGCTACCATCATATGGTTCTCCTTTAAAATATCCAGTTCAGTTTTTACTGCGCTAGTTCTCCTATCTGAAAGGCAGCCTACTACATCTGCAATTAGCACCAGCATTATTGTTGGGGACCTAAGATTCCTCTGCCAATTGTGGAGTTTGTGCATACAAACAGGCCCACACCCGCGCTATGCAAATCTCTCATTTGTATAAAGAAATTAAAAAAAAACAAACACCACCAGAAAGCATGCTACCCTTTCACAATGCTTCTACCAACAACTTCAGTCCTTCCTTTTTTCTCTTTTTACTCAGCTAATTACCAAGAAGGATGTCTATACTGAAATGTAGTCAATCCAAACCACATTTTTGTATAGTTAACTGCTTAGCATTTGAACTCATAAAACTAATGCAGATCTTTATTTGACTTGATTAATATCAACAAAGGAGCTTCCACTGAAGAGCAGGCAGAGTCCAAGTAAACCAACATTAACTGCTCCAGAAGAAGAAACTAACAACATTTTAAATAAACAATTCCAAAGTAGCCAGCTTAGGGAGGAAAGGAAAAAAAAAATTGCTTTAGAGAAATTAGGACTTCTTTAAAGTATAAAAGTTTATTTCTCTTACAGAGATATATTTCAAAGAATTTGTCTGGAATATTCAGAGCAACTCATGAGAGGGAGAGGCTCCACTCTTACTCAATTTTAGTATGCTCTTAAGCTTAATTACTTTAACTTCCCAAAAACACAGCTTTTCATCCTAGCCAGTAGACATATGCACATCCTCATGGCTAATACTGACAGCAATCCGTGTTAGAAGACAAAAATTAAAATTTTCTATCATCCATCCTAGCTGGATGGAATCTAAATTGTACATTATCTGCAGAACAGCTTGAAATTCAGCTCAGAATACTGCTTGTGTACTGACTGGCCACCCCTAACCCAGGTATAGAGATGAAAACAATCTGAAGACATCTCAAACTCTATTTTGTTCTTGGCATAATGACTTATCTATGCTGCCATGGAGAAACTAATACACCCAGCATCCTTGAGTGACACATAACACAGGCATTACTATCATTATAAAATGAGTCATCTTTATTGCCATTTTGCCTAAAGGCAAATGCCTAAAAGGTTAAGAGAATAAGCTGTACTGAGCAGGCTCACTTTATTACCTCTTAACCTACAATACAACAGTATGGATAGTATGGAAATGGAGATATATAAGGAAATGTCTAATCAGGGTAGTTAGATCTTTTGGGCATGTCCCATTTAAATACATCAAGCTCTGCCCTTAACACCAAGTTAAAGTGGGTGACAGAGGTTCACACTTCTCTCAGTGCTGCTGGTTTCAGTGCATCTGAAAGCAAGCTCAGAAACAATGTGGTGTCTATTTTACTTGCAAAATCAAAGAATTCCGATTTCAGGGGTTTCATTTAAATGAAAATTCAGATTCTGGAGAAGAAAACAAAACCCACTAAAACAGGAAGGATGGTATTGTGGTTAAGTTTCTAGTATGGTGCTCTGAAGACCTGAATTATGTTCCAGTCCTAGCCCTTCTGCAGGCTGTCTCACTCTCTGACTTAAAGCAAATCACTGAACTTCTTAGTGCTTCAGTTCCTCTGCTCTACAAATCATGCTGCTGGTTTGGGCAGTTTATACAATGAGCTCTTTCATCCAAGGGATACCATCTCCAACAGCAGGACAGGGGAGGCTGTAACCTCAAAACACTAGTAATAACATATGTGACCCTACTTACTTGAATCATTCGTACAAGAAAACAACAATTTATTAAGCCTGGGAAAAATATTTTAATTATTCATTGCCAACTGTCTTAATAAAAACAAAACAAAAAAAAATAGCTGATTTAACATTAATATATTAATTCCTACACTGATCATCCACTTCCTATACCAAACTCTAACCAAAACACCATTCCGCAGACACGTTGGCCTACCAATTAATTCGGCTTCCTATGAAAATCAGCATCTGCATCTCGTCTCAAGAATAAAGAATGCAGCTGAAATGGGGAGTGCCTGCTGATTTTCTAATTGTTTTAAGTTATTTGCATTTTTTTTTCTTCCCAAGGACTGTCCCTGAAGGGTGGATGAATTCAGTAGGGTGTGGAGTGCCCCAAGAGGGATTTTATTCTGGGGAATACCATACATGGTATCAGAGCCTCCTACCCCTTGGTGGTTTCACAGGGTGAAGAAAGGCTTGGAGGAGTCATAAAGGAAGCTCTGCCTACCTTACACTGCTGCTAGCATGGCTCATGGTACGTTTCCCTGTTTTTCTAGATTCTTTTTTCAGAAAACATCACGTATTAACCCCAAGAGACACAGTGCTCTCCCACCTTCAACACCATCCTCAGATCTGTGCTTTTTCCCTTGCTGCCTCCTGGCAGACCTCCCCCTATATCCAGTGCATTTCTGGCCCGTGAGTAAACCATGCTCCTGCTGTAGAAACAACTGGAGTTTCCTCTGATTTTTTCTTTCATTTTCCAAGCCAATGTTTGTGAACTAGGAGTCAGGACTCTTATACTAAAAAAAATTGAGTTTGTTCTTTATCCAAACCTTAGGAGCTTTACCAATACAATCCTTCACATCCAAAGTGTTTACATTCCTGCCCGAGGAAACAAGGGAATCCTTTTTCTTTCACCCCAGACTTTGCCTTTATTTTCTGAGACCATCAGCAGGGAAGAATGGGAGCAGGATTTTTTTTTTCTCCATGTGAAATAGTGCTTTGTGGAAAAAAATAAAAAATCCAAACAAACAAGAAACCAACAGAAGGTCTGAAAGAGTTTCCAGGGAAGGCTCTACTTACCAGAGACACTCTAAAGAGTGCCTAACTCACCTTGCAATATGCAACGAACCCTCATTAAGCTGAGCTCATTGAGCAGAGATCAGAAACACCTGAGTTGGCAGCAGTGCTTCAAACTTCAGTCATTTCAGGAGACCTTCTTTCCATGTGGGCTCTGCTCAGCAGCTCTCCCTCAGCTCCAAATTTATGCACTGCCCCCTACTGGGTAGAGTAAACTCTTTTTGTCTAAAAGTAACATCTTTTTATCCAAACCTGCTGGAATGGTTGTCTTTGGCAGGCCCAGATAATGGGGATTTTAGGTAGAGGGAGAGGGGGTAAGGAAGTAAACAGAAGGCTGAGGACAGGGCCTTGCAAAAGGAAATGTGTGAGGGAAAATCAAGATATCCCAATAAAACTCAACGTGTGAGACCCTCAAGTCTAAAGCCCCAACTCTTCCTACCACAAAATCTTCACCCCCTGTAAAAGTCCTTCACATGTCACAACTAAGCCCTGCTTCTCCTGGGCAAGCCTTTCTAGGACAATTTTATGGAGCATCCCAGACCACTCTCACTGTGATTCATGTACAGATGACAGCAAACATTAAATCAGCTACTCAGTCTATGGCAGCCAGACAGCATGTGCACCCAGAGGAGCTGCTTTCCCTTGTGATTCTACAAATTAAAAATGAGGTGAGAGTGTAACAGCTTTCCTGGCATGTCTGTGGCAACCAGCAGCCAACCTCCATCTCACCTGAGAAACACTTGCAGCACCGTGCTGCTGTATGGCCATGCCCTGCTCCACTCCTGAGAGCCACAGTGATGGCAGAAGAAAGCAGTGCTTCAAGCCAGGCTGGGAGTTAGAGGATCTGAGCTGCATTTTTTGGCTCTGATTTGCCTTACAGTCAAAGCACTTCAAATCTCTTCTCAGTGGAGGGGAGGTAGAGGACTTTGTTTTATTTAAATAGGTTAAATGCAGTCAAGGGCAAGGCGTGGTCCTACTGCATCTGAACAGTGCCTTGTATGAAAGCAGCCCTTGAAGCTACTCGCTGCATGGAGCATACCACAAAGCAAAGCAAATAGTGGTAAAAAATTTCTCACTATTGCATGTTTGAATTCTAAAGCAAGTTTCAGTTCCACCATTCCAGAATGCTTTTGTTTTACAGAGAAAAGCAGCTGAGCTTCCCTCCCTCAGTCGCTCATAATGAACCTCAGCTCTGGCTCAGTCACTCAGAAATGGCCTGAAAGAGATTTCTGAGCGAAAATGGAATCTCTATGCCAGTTCTTAAAATTTATGATGAGCTCCGTTTCTTCAAATTCATGACAGCTGTACTACATGAACAGCAAATTTCGGTGGCTAGAGCATCATCAGAAATTTCCAGGTTCACCTACTGTACACCAGCGGCCCATCACTGTAGGTCACTGTACCACCACGAGGTTAACTAACTCATTCTGACCACAGAGGCTTTTGAAAAGAATATAGAGCCCCAAAGCAGGAAATACATCCCCTTGACTGCATCCCAAAGGGCAACTCACAAGTCCTTTCTGGCCCCCAGCTCTTAATCATCAGACAGAAATACTTCCTTTTCATTGTCACAAAACACCACGTTGACTGTAAGGGGAAAACATCCTCTCTCTGCTCCTCATGTAAAGCAGTCTGGCTCCAAAACTCGCCTGTCATACTGCATGCACCTGACCACATAGAAGAGACAAGCTTATGTATTGATTCCAGAGTTGAGAGGCAGTGAATTCCTCAAACCTTTTGGACACACTTGGGAAGGTGAATGTCTGCACTAGGTTAGGGCAAGTGGCTTCCAAAAAGGAAGAGTCAAAAGAAAGATTTCTCAGCCTTTTAAACAGATGTTGGTTACTGCTTTAAGTGGCACCCTCTTTGAAGGAAAGCACACTTTGCTGGGACCTGCCTGAAGGAGCAGATCAAACATCGGCTTGATTACTTAAGGCTGACAAATCTCCCTGTGGGTGAGCAGAACAGCATCCCAAGCCTCCTGCACTGGCTGCTGCCAAGGTCATAAATACAGCTGGGGATTTGAAGGTTACTTGTAAGTCCAATTGCCCTAGAGAAAGCCCCGAGGAAATTCTCTCTCAAGAACTCTAAAACCAGTGCAGCGTCTGTGCCGTCCTCCGGGTGGAAGGCTCGCAGGTTTCTCTGAATGCTCTTCCAGCGCAAAGCCACTGCTGCTGCAAGTCTGCACCCCTTGTTGGCCATTCCACAGCCAGGCACGAAGCCCCCTCCCGTGCCCTTCCCGTGCCGCCCCGCTCCCCTCGGCAGGCCGCTTGCCCCCTGCTCGTCCCAGCCCCTCATCCCGGCTCTCCCCTCGCCCCCCGGAGGCGGGCACACCGAATCCTGCGCCCTCTGCGGGCCGCGGCGGGGCTCCTCTGGCACCCTTCGGGCGGCTTTCAGTGCACAAGGGGATAACTGACCAGCGGGGCTCGGCACGGCCCAGGGCAGGGGCTGGGGCAGTACCAGCTGCCCCCGGCGCTCCGCTGGGAGCCAGGCTCGGCTCAGCCCTGCCCGGCTGGGCTGAGCCCCGGCGAGCCGTGACTCATTGGGAAAGTGAAAGTGAAGCGGGGCCACGTGTTTTCGGAGAAGGCCGGGGAGGGGCGGGCGGGCAGAAAAGCGCCGCCGCGTTAAATAGAAAGCAGAGGCGATGAGAGGGCCCAGAGCGCTGGAGGTGCCGCCCGGGGCAGCCGCGGCTCGCAGCGGAGCCAGGCAGGGGGGGCCCCGCACGGAGGATGCTCCGGAGGCCGCCCGGGCCAGCACCGCGCCCCCGCCGCCGGGCGCGCAGCCCCTGCGTACGGTTCGCGCTCCGGCCGAAGGTAAGGGGGGGCTGCCGTGGGGGTGCGGGCACCCTTCCCTCTGTGGATCGGAGGTTGTGCTCGCTGTGGAGTCTCGGGGGGGTGTACGAGACGAATCAGCCGCCGTACCCCTCCCAGGGCCCCGCGGACCGGGGCAGGACCGGGGCAGGCTCCCCTCCGGGACCCCGCAGCTTACCCCGCCACCGGGCGGCTCTGTGCGGGCAGCCCCGCGGCCTTCGGGCTCGGCCGTTCTTTGTCGGCAGCGTGCGCCGAAACTTAATTTTTGTGTTAACTTGAAATGCCGAGCGATAATCCTGGCCCAGAAACTGGAAAAACTGACATCAGTTTTCTTGTCCTTGTGCAAGGAAAGCCCGGCGCTGCTTTCAGCTTGTTATTTGCCAGCAGAAGGATTTTTACAAGCCACTGTGGTGTTTCAGGAGGGTAATATGACCTAACTGAAACCAAACAGCAAGCTGTTAAATTAGCGCAGACAGGAATCCAGCGGTGTACTTTCTTTGAAATCTGCATTAGCATGTTACCCTGAACCGTAAGATGGCTGAGGGATTCATTTCTGAGAACCCTTCAAGGTTTCTCAACAAGCTGCAGATCTATATCTGACTGTAGGGATAAATCCTAAAATCTATGCTTGCCAGTAAGGTCAAGGCAGCCGGCAGAGATGTATCGAACCACGCTGTCAGAGGTAGATGTTTCAGGCCAAGCTCATTCCTGGTGCAGCGCTGCTAATTCCTTTGAAGTAACACGAGGGATGAATTTAGTCCCTCATGCTGAAAGATATATCAATAGGAAGCAATTTAGATTGGGCCACTTAGAGTGCATGTAATACAAAAAAGAGAGAGACAGGAGTAATGCTTTAAGGGTTCATAGAGGTTGATTTGTATAAGCTAGTGAGGTTGGAGCATTGCTATCCCAAGGGAAAGTTGGGGGAATGGGAAATAGCCTTTTATGGCTGAGCCTCAGGTTAACAGGAGAGAGGGAAGGAGTTTGAGGATTACTGTGTAAATTGGCAGTGCTGCAGGCTGCCCTTCCAAGTTATGCCTCAGTCACACAATGGCATCTATTCACTTCGCCCTCTTCCCCAGTCACCTGCAGGCTCGAGCCCAGCTGCAGGGGCTCTGTTGCCTTCACCCGCTTTCTCTTTTGCACCTAGAGCACCAAATGATGCTGCCTGAGTTCTGACAGCACTTGGCACTGGGGGAAGGGAAAGAGGGTAGTGCAGAGAAAGTGGCTGGAGAACCTCCTTGCTTTGTTATCTGAAGACTTGCGACTCTGTTGGAGTAAGAACCAGGTGACCTCTCAGTGAGAGGTTCCTTCCGTTTGGGTCACTCCAGGTCCTGAGATGCTTCTGCAGGCTCATTGCAGGGAAATTGCATTATCCTCTGTAGCTGTTTGATCCTTGCTAAATATTTTTGGAGCTTTGGACTCTGCAGTAGTAATAGACTGCTAATCTTGTCCAAAAGCAAGCAGTTGTTTGCCCAGTGTAAATTGTCAAATGAATATTTTATTATTTGATAATGGGTGGGAGTCATGTGAATGGAAAACTTGGTCATTCAGAGATTGCAGCCACTTTTCCCTGGGGATCTCACTTTGTGTCTCTTTGGCATTTCAGAATAACTGCTGGAAAGCTGCCCTGCCGTAGCCACTGACGCTATGGAAGACCGCATCAGCTGGTCTAGGCTGTAGGATGGTAGCGCACAGCAAGGTGTCAGCAGATAATGCAGTTGCAGCAGACCCAAGATGTCTACTTGACCCTCCACCACGGGATCGTTCACAGGCTCGAGGCTACCACGGCCCAGGCCAGCCTGGCACTCTGCAGGCACAGAGCAACACGCACTTCCGAACCTTTCGCTCGCAAGCGGATTTTAGTAGCATCACTCGAGCAAGCAGCTTGCTGGATGCCTGTGGCTTTTACTGGGGACCTCTGACTGTTAGTGCTGCCCACGAGAAGCTGAAGTCTGAGCCCGAGGGCACCTTCCTCATCAGGGACAGCACGCAGAAGAATTGTTTCTTTGCCATCAGTGTTAAGACTGCAACTGGGCCCACCAGCATCCGGATAAACTTTCAGACTGGGCGTTTCAGCCTGGATGGCAGCAAAGAGACTTTTGACTGTCTCTTCAAGCTGCTGGAACATTACTTAAGTTCCCCGAGGAAGGTACTGGTTACCCCCCTGCGCAAAGTCCGCGTGCAGCCCTTGCAGGAGCTCTGTCGGAAGAGCATCGTGAAGACTTTTGGAAGAGAGAACTTAAACCAAATCCCTCTCAATCCTGTTTTAAAGGACTACCTGAAATCATTCCCATTTCAGATCTAAGTATAGAGCATTAACTATATAGGGACGTGTGAGAGATGCATAAAGAAATCCAGCCTTCTGGGTTTTTAAACATGTTTGACAGCAAACAAACTTACTTTTGTAGCAACTTACTGTATTTTGGGATGCAACTTGAACACTTGACTTCTTATGTTTACAAAAACTGTTTGCACAAACCTGGGGTTTTAAAACCCTGGCATAATTTTTCTGCCAAGCAGAGTATTTTATTATTTTATAATATTTTTAATGCTATTAATGTAATAAACTTTATTGTGAGAGTTTTTAAAAAAGAATAGCATTTCTGTTTTCAGTGCTAAGTACTCTGGTACCTATCCTGTTAACAACCTCTAGCTGCTATGTATGTGAGTGCAGGTGATAGGCAGGTCTCCATGGGGTCTGACACCTTGCCTTACTGAACAAGCTGTTAGAGCTGGTCCAGCAGAGGATTCCTGCCCTAAAGAGCCTCAAATGAAGATGCAAGCAGACAGCATGCTCAGGATGAATTTGCTTAAAAATCTCTCTCTTAAATATGCAACAGCAGGAGCAGTGTGTTTAAGACTACAGTACTGTCTAAGTTTTGAGGAGGTGGATTAAACCCCCAGCTGAGCTAATTACACCAGTGCTGGCTTGCCTTGTATGTATTAAAAGCAACAAGTCTTTAAGCAAGAAAAGTTGCTGTCTGACATAACCAAACCACATGAATATCAGTGAGGAAAAATAAAACTGTCCCAAGCTACTATTCACATGCACTTCATAAGGCAGTGAACACTATCATTATGATGCACTGTGGGAATGATTTCTCTCTGTAACTCAACATGTGCAAAAACAGCAAAGATGCAGGCATCTTTAGACTTAAAAAATGTATTTCTTGCCTGAAATTGCTGATGTTCTACAGGGTACAGACTCTATAGTTGAAAAGAACTTGTGATTTAGCTCCTGATGACAAGGCTCAGAGAGCACAAGCCCGTAGATTTGCACCTTCAGTTTCTAGTGGTTGAACTGCATTCAGAGAAAGTTAAAAATACATCAGGCTGTTTTGTAATACCACTTATAGGAAATTGGTGAAGGCACCACTGCATTTGTTTGCTCGTAAAACGTAAAATCAGTGCCCCACAGCGCTGTAGCTGTGGGTGACTAAGATGCTTAATTTGACAAAACATGATGTGTGATTTTTAAAAAGTGGTATCACTTTTGATAAAGCAATTCTGCAATCCCCCAAACATTTATTGAAATCTGTGAAAAATAGGCTTAGAAAACCAGCTGAACCAAATCACTTCAAAGAAAGCAGTGTCTTTCACAGAAATGTCCTCTATCATCACGGATCTATAGTGCTTACAGTAACTGCAAGCAGTAAATGAAGTCATCACTAGAGTTTCTAAGACAAAAGGTCTCTCTCCATACTGTAACTCACATTCCTTTTAAAACTACAGCCACTTTTAAGAAACGGACTGTTATATAGTCTGCTGTACAAATTAATTCAAGTAAGGCACAAGTTACTTTACCAAGTCAGCTCTTCTATCAGTGATAATTTGTCAGAAAACAAATAGGTTTCATGCTCAAACATGACTAAAGATCACTCACAGTGCTTTGGCCATTGTGACAAGGAGAAAACTAATGACCATACAGGTATTAATTATAATATGACTCTTTACTGTGCTGCTTCCCTAAAACCACTCTTTGGTGTGTCCTGCTAAGCAGTCTCCTGCTCCCTTGTCAGCCACCCCTGGCTGAGCCCACCAGGCAGCATTTCTGTTATTTCTGTTTAAAGCTGGAATTAGTTGCCAAACACTACTTTCCCACAACAGTGCATAAATTGGGGAACCCACAAACACCACGAGATGCAGCAGCTACAAGAACGGAGCAAAGTGACTGTCTGAATGCAAACAGTTTTAAGAAGTTAAGCTGGAAAAAAACTCTAGGGTGAAGTCTGCCAAACTGGTTTGCAGTCAGCAGAGATTATTATCCTGCTCCCTGTCCTCCTTTCCCAGCCCCATTTGTATGGTATTTTAACCCCTCAGGTCCCAAGTGAATGACTCCTACCTTTTTATATAAATGAGTGCCCAGGTAACAGCGGTAGAACAAGTCCAAGGTGACTTGAAAGGTTCTCCAGCATCCCTGAGGAAAACAAAACTAGAAGTAGATTTATGGTAAGAGGCTTCCCAATGAGGGACATGGAATGAAAAGAATAAAGACTGAGCACATTTTGGTTTCTTCGTGACAGAAGTAAACCTACTTTCTTTCAGAGTACGCTTAGGAGAAGTGATCCGTATCTTCCCAAGTGAAATGCCTAAATCCCTTCCTTGTGTCTTTAACGTGAAATGCAAACCTGAGGTAGCTCAGAAAAAGAAAGTAAAAAAAATAAAGATGTCCTTAGAGAAGAAGAAGGCCAGAAGTGGCTATAAGGTCTCTTAATAAAAAAGGAGATAAAGCTGGCCTGTGTTTTTAAACTACCTATCTTTCCACCTCCCTTGCTCTTCCCCTTTCTTTCCTTTGCTGCTCTCTCTCCAGCACACAACACAGCTGCCAGGCTGATCTCTGGCAGGTATCTGTAGGCTGCTCCAAAACACAAAATCATAGAATCATAGAATATCCTGAGTTGGAAGGGACCCTTAAGGATCATCAAGTCCAACTCTTGACACCGCACAGGTCTACCCAAAAGTTCAGACCATGTGACTAAGTGCACAGTCTAATCTCTTCTTAAATTCAGACAGGCTCGGTGCAGTGACCACTTCCCTGGGGAGCCTGTTCCAGTGTGCAACCACCCTCTCTGTGAAGAACCCCCTCCTGACGTCCAGCCTAAATTTCCCCTGCCTCAGCTTAACACCGTTCCCGCGGGTCCTGTCACTGGTGTTAATGGAGAAAAGGTCTCCTGCCTCTCGACACCCCCTTACGAGGAAGTTGTAGACTGTGATGAGGTCTCCCCTCAGCCTCCTCTTCTCCAGGCTGAACAGGCCCAGTGACCTCAGCCGTTCTTCGTACGTCTTCCCCTCCAGGCCTTTCACCATCTTCGTAGCCCTCCTCTGGACACTCTCCAACAGTTTCATGTCCTTTTTATACTGTGGTGCCCAGAACTGCACATAGTACTCGAGGTGAGGCCGCACCAGCACAGAGTAGAGCGGGACAATCACCTCCCTTGACCGACTAGCGATGCCGTGCTTGATGCACCCCAGGACACGGTTGGCCCTCCTGGCTGCCAGGGCACACTGCTAGCTCATATTCAACTTGCTGTCTACCACGACCCCCAGATCCCTCTCTTCTAGGCTGCTCTCCAGCGTCTCATCGCCCAGTCTGTACGTGCAGCCAGGGTTTCCCCGTCCCAGGTGCAGGACCCGGCACTTGCTCTTATTGAACTTCATGCGGTTGGTGATCGCCCAGCTCTCCAACCTATCCAGATCGCTCTGCAGGGCCTTTCCACCCTCATTCGAGTCCACAACTCCTCCAAGTTTGGTGTCATCAGCAAACTTACTCAAAATACCTTCTATTCCTACATCCAGATCGTTTATAAAAATATTGAAAAGTACCGGCCCTAAAATGGAGCCTTGAGGGACCCCACTGGTGACCGCCCACCAGCCTGATGCAGCCCCATTTACCATAACCCTTTGGGCCCTGCCCGTTAGCCAATTGCTCACCCATCGTATGATGTTTTTATTTAGCTGTATGGTGGACATTTTGTCCAGTAGGATCCTATGGGAAACCGTGTCAAAAGCCTTGCTGAAGTCCAAAAAAATCACATCAGCTGGTTTCCCTTGGTCCACCATACGGGTGATCTTATCATAAAAGAAAATCAGGTTAGTTAGGCAGGACCTACCCTTCACAAACCCATGCTGGCTGGGACCAATGACTGCTTTGTCCCCCAGGTGCGCCTCAATAAGTTCGAGAACCATCTTCTCCATGATTTTACCAGGCACTGACGTGAGACTGACAGGCCTGTAATTGCTACGGTTTTCTTTCTGACCCTTCTTGAAAATCGGCACAACATTTGCCAGCTTCCAGTCTACCGGGACCTCTCCAAATTCCCAGGATCGTTGAAAAATGATCCTTGGGCAGTTTGTGCATTCACAACATCACTCTGACCCACCGTCTAAGGAAGAGCTCTCTAAAGCACCTGCAGGCACTGATTTAGGGACTCTGTCACACCTACAGGCACAGCAGGCATCTCCTGAAGATTTCTGTAGCAATGCCAGCTGCCAAATCTCTCATTCTCTGTTTAAATAAAGTACCAGCATTGTCAAAGTAACTGCATTTCTCCCCCAGAGCAATGGAAACACATAACAGTGCAGTGATTTCAACCCTCTCTGCTAACTAGCACACTAAGAGTGGTGCTTGCAGTCCCTCCCCTTCCTGCCCAGCTCTTTTCTCTGACCTTTTCACTCCTGGCTGTGGCTAGGAAGTGAAGTAAACATTCAATCTGGGGAAAGACTGTGGAAGAATTGGCACTGTGCTCAGGAGCAGACCTAAGCTCTGGAAAGAGACTGCCGTGCTGATAGCCAGTGGGGAAGGGACAGATTTGAAATAATTTGCAGCACAAATTAAAGCCATTTGCAGCAGGGCTGCATCACCCCCAGGGTGTCTGTCCCTCTGCATCCCACTGGGGCACCCACCCCATCCCTGCTCATGTACAGCTGTACAGGCAGCAAGGCTAGGGCTTCCTGGCTTTTTAAAGACTGAAAGACACGTTTGCTTTCAGGGTAAGTTAATTTACATACCATGCTGCAGCTGTAAAACACTTGCTAACGACTGGAGCTAATTAATACAACTGTAGGTGTCTGGTTAATTCAGCTGCAAAGGGT
Source organism: Netta rufina (assembly GCF_964035555.1). NCBI lineage: Eukaryota > Metazoa > Chordata > Aves > Anseriformes > Anatidae > Netta > Netta rufina. The sequence goes on from NC_140138.1 coordinate 1,257,692, forward strand.
TATTGGATGCTTGATAGGAGCTGCTTGAATGACAAGCATAACCTCACCCGCTGCGAAGCTGTGGTCACACTAATTCTGTTATGATTGAAGTCATTTACAAGAAGTGAGGCTTCAGCTGCAGTCAGCACTGATGCTATTTTCAAGTCAAGAAAAAGGTATCCCCTAGGGCAACATGCTGACTGTATCTAGCCATCAATGCTCTTCACCCAGCCCATACTTAATCCTCCATTGAACAATGCATCCACCTCCTGCACCTTGTTCAGATCCAATGCCATCCCTTCCCGTTGTGCTGTCATTCAGCCCCTGGCTCTACTTCTGCCCCTCCATTCATGGTGCTGGCAGCTGTGTAAGCAATGCACGTATTCATTTCTTCCAGCTTTGAGACAAAGGCTTGCATAACAGCAACTTAGTTGGGACTCCATGCTGCTTTCTTTGCAAAGTGTAGGCTACCACCTGCATGTGCAGAGGGTCTCAAGCATATTTTGACTGCTAAGTGCCATTCAAGACCCTTCATTGTTGCTGACTTAGCTGATGTACTGCATGGTACTCAGATCCTGTCCCTGGATCTGACTTTCTCCTCTACAGCTGCTTCTCAGCATGGCAGACAGATTTGCTGTGCCTGGCCCCAAACTGTTGTTTGTGCCACCATGGAGAAACAGAAACGCAAGCCAGCAGGGCACATAAAGAAAACTCTATCCCTCCCAACCGTTTCTGCATGTCCTTACCCTCAAGGTCCACAAAGCAGCAAAGGCCAGAGAATTAGAAGACAGATGGGCATTAGCCACACACCAAAAGTATTTCCCCCCATGTCTGGACCTCAGCAACATGTTTTGGATGTGAATTTTGAAGACCAGAACAATGGAGATGATGCTTGTGCATAGCAAAGCAATTACCCAACAGCCTTCGGCTAGGATAAGACAGGGTATCATGAGGATGGAATAGAAGCCAGGCAGGATAAAACAAAAAATTAACTGTCCTATAAGCCATGTTTGCTCAGCTACCTTCACTCTACTTCTCTTGATAAGATTATCAAGGCAAAGTAGGATCATCTTTCTGCTATTTTAATCTCAGTTATAGGTATTTTTTGCTATTATTTTTATTTTTTGTAACTCCCAGCCATGTAGAAGTTTAATAAATCTACTCATCACCCTTAATGAGTTCCATCTCCTGTGAATCACTACTGCCTGGCCTGCTCCTGCTCATGATCACAAAAGTTCACCTTCACTAACGGAGTTCTGTTTTGTTTGTTTGCTCTCTGTTGCTAACTGTAACAAAGCAAGTGCAAGGATTTGTTCATTTTTCACCAAATAAAATCCACTGGCTGCTGTGTGGTATTTGTAGGCATGCTTGATCCCTCCAGTCATGGTGATAAAGTCCTGACTGCATGGTAAAATCACTAATATACCACTATAATGTCTTTAACCAGAGGCTTCTTAGGCACTCATCTATTGCCAAACACTTTCATAGAAGTATTCACTACATTTCCTTCTTTCCAACATAACTCATTCTGTTTTTATTCTATTTTTGTTACAAGAAAGGGACATGGGTTTAATCCTAACCAAGTCCTTATTTACACGTGGCTGAATTCCACAACTGGTATTGAACATCCATATTGAATACAGTGAGCCAAATGTGCTCAGGTTTGCAGGGAGACACTCCACAGACAGATTCAGAATATGCCAGAACACCCAAGAGGATGCTCTGACCCAGACACCTCCACGCTTACAGCATTATATGTGCTCAGGACATACAGACCGTGCTGTTAGCCCAATGCAACTTGTGGACCAGCCCTAGCAATGATAAGTGTGCCATTAGTTCCTAATGGCCCTTACTTACATTTTACAGTACCTCTACATGCTAGAAAGATTTGAAGGCTAAGAGAAACCAATACATTCATCTAGTTTGACTACTGATGTGAATAAGAGAATGAAAAGGCTTCTGAGTTTTCACCAGGAATTCCTCACACTGTGTAAGTTAGGCTTGCAAAACACATAGTTATCCCTGTGTAAGTGAATGCTGTCAAAGCCAGGTATGTGCAATTAAACTTCCCCAGAGTTTTTAGGCAAACATCCAATCTCAGCTGAAGGATGTCAAGCACTGAAGAACTTACTCCATGTACTCTTCCACCAGCTAACACACCTTGCAATGCAAACTTGTCTTTTCTGACCATCAACATGCTCAGCCAGGCACCCACGCACAGTCCTCTTTCCAGTATAAAAGCAGCATGACATGGCTGCAGGTGCATTGCGACATAAATTCTAAAGCTGTGTTTCTGAAATGGTGGCAAGATTGTGATAAAAAAAAAAAAAAATTAATCCGAGCAAGATGCTATGAACTGGTCATCACAGCATTGCGAGGAAAGAAAATGTGGAGGTAGAAGAGTTGTGGGAAGTATAACTTTTTTAAGAAGCAGAGAAGCCTCAATTTAATGCAAAACTGAAGACCAGATCCCAGCACTGAAATACAAGGAGAGGCTTGAGTCTGTCATCAAAGGAAAATAACATAAAGATGATAATGGTGGTAGATGTGTTTGAAATATTGGAGAACAAATATGCAGCTGACAAGTTTTTACTAAAAACAAGGGGAGTCTTTGTAACTATGAGCAAATTTCATGTATTCTGCTCTGGCCAGAGCAAAGGTTGTTGAAAGTAAAACTCAGCTTGGACAGTGGCAGCAGAGGAAAAAAAAACCCTAAAGCTGATGGGACATTTTTCTTCCTTACCTGACAGTATAGGAGCGGGCACAAGACTGGGTAAGGTGAGCTAATAATCACCCACTGCTTACTGAGCTTGGTAACAAGTAAAGAAAGAGGAAAGCCTGGATCACCAGTCTTAACAGAGCATATGGAGAAAGGAAGGAACTTGAAGTCTTTATGAAGAACTTACAGTCTTTATGTTCCTCGCTCTTTCAGGCAGTGGAAATGAAGATAGTGAAGAAGCTGTAACTACTGTACTGAAATAAGATGTGCAGGCCACACAGATAAAAGGCCCGGAGAGGTGCACCCAGTTGGATAAACAGCTTAGGCCTTTATTCAGATGGTGTCAGAGCTCTTGGCATTTCTTCACTCCCTTTTATTTCCTTTTTATAATGCAACTGAACATCCGGGTTCTGTTAAAAAAGCAAACAATCCTTTGGCCTTTCTTATTCCACTGCTAACTGGTGTTCTGACACTCTCCTGAGGACTTTGGGTAGAAGAAAAGAGATCAATGGTTTCAGTAGTCAGGACACATGATGTGTACACAGGTGAGCATGTTAATGATGAGAAAGGGAAAGAACAAACTAAGTAGCAACCAAAAAATAACAAAATATGAGAAATAATTTGCAAATTTTGAGAGGAGATGGTAGTAAAGGGTGACTGTACTATGATGAATGCTGGGACATTTAGTGGTGGTGGCAGCAGAAGCAGAGAACAGGGAATAGGGACATAGCTTGAGATGGGAGGTGGAATCAGGTCCTGAAGTCCACACCTTCTTTGTAGCTGTAAAGCAATATTTTAATTTGCTCACGATGCTCCTAGGATAAGTCAGGGTAGAATAAAAGGTTTCCAGTGTGCTGGAGGATGAAAATGTTTTCAATGGAAATGAAGCCTCTGAATTCAGTTACATTCACCTTAGGCTAAAGATCTGGGATAATTTGATCAATCCCCTCCTTCTTTCACAGGATTTAAGTAAAAAAATAAGGTCTGTAGGTCTAATAGGTACCATGCAGGCAGCATGAGCACAGGAGAAGCCACCTCCAGCTGCAGGAGAGTGGAAGAAGCCCCAGCGTGGTATTGCTCCCACAGGTCCTGAGCCCAAGAACACTCTGTAAGACACAGTGTGAGTGGGCAGAGAGACCCACTGCAGACCCATTATTTCTCCTGGTAAATCTGTTCTAGTCACAACTTATGTGTGTGTTCTGGGAAAAAGTAAAATAACCATACCAAAGGGGCTGAACAAAGGATCAGAATATGCATGCATCTGGAGTGAAAACATGGTTCCTGTGTGAAATCAGTTTCCATGGAAGATCAATGTTACTATAGATAATATTTTTAAATAACAGTAAGTGTTATCTTAAAATGAAAGCTAACAGCTATGTTTGCATCATGAAGATTTCTTATCTGATAGAGCTCCAGCTAATTCACAGGTTGAGGGTGAGGTGAAATCCTATCTATGCTCTTCAGTTTTGATACCGAAAGTGGGTATGCAAGATCACGGGCAATTTCCTGCCCCCATTCCTTCTAGCTCTGCAGAGTATTTGCAAATCTCCATTTGCCCTTCAAACTGAAACCAATACCTACGTTACATTTTTGCCCTAACCAAACTTTCCCCTAATCAACTTCCCTCCAGCAGAAACCAATTATTACTGGAATTTGAGTCAGATTGAACTTTCAGGCTGAGATTTTACATATCCTCTCAGGGATTCAAATGACTTCTGGTTCCCCAACAGAGCACTGAAAACAGAAATGAACGTAAAGTACTCTCCCAGTAAGTTGCAACAGACAGTGGACTAAGGCTTAATGACTTTGTAACACTCAGTGGAATTGTCCTGTTTGGTTATTTCTTGACCTGCCCACGTGCCATCACTGTTCAGGCAGCCTAGAGAGACACAGAGCTGGAGACAGCATATCTCTTGGTACAGAGGTGGAATAGATAAGGTCTCTAACATCACTGGTATGAATTTGGGAGATAATTATGCTACAGAAGGAGTAAGACTACTAGCTACTTCCATTGTTCTCCTCAGACAAAAAAACAGTAACCCCCCCTTGCTAGACCCCTAGCACATATTTAAGTAGATAGCTCTTTCGGAAAAAGTTTTTGCCAAATACTTCAGAGATTATTTTTGGTTTTCTGTCCCCCTTATACTTCCACTTACCCTCATCAGGTAGGCTGTTGATTACATCTACTTTAGACCTCTGACAGGTGCAAATCAAAAGCTTTCAAAGGCCGATGCCTAATTGCTAATGGGGCAATTAGATCTCTAAATTAGATGACACTGTGTGGATGGTTCCCCTGGTTTGTCCCTGTTCACAAGGAGGCCAGCTATCTGAAATAAAACAAAGCAAGCCATGAAAGTTTTACAAACACGAGATAGCTATTACCTTCTGCTTAAAACAAATTCACCTGTTCAGTACCTCAAAGCCTTTTTCAGGCAGGAGAGAGGAATTTCCCTTTTCAAGTACAAGGACCTCCTCTATCTAATCTTGCACAGTTACTCAGTAATTGTGATTAATGAAATATCTATCACTGTCCTGTAAATAAATGTACTGTATGCAAGTTGCTGTCTTACGCAAATGTGGGTCTATTTGACGTGGAAAACCAGGAAGAAAGGAGAAGCAGGAAAAATTCTGGTTCTGCAGGAAGAGAATACACTTGTCAGGCCAACTTTACAAAGTCAGCAGCCAAGGGATGATTTTCCCAGACAAGAAAGTGTAATAGCCAGAGAGCAGGTGTGGTGCTCCAGAGCACTGGCTGCACTTGTTTGGTCCACAGCTCTGCAGCATATCATGTAGCTATCACCTTTGCAGGCTTGGAATGTACTATATTTGTATAATTATACGCAAAATAGATGGTGCCTTTCTCAAAGGCAATAATTTCAGTTCCAGTATTCTCAGCCCAGCACTCTTGGTAAAGTAATGTGATTTCCATTTTCCTACAAGAGTTTCTGGCTGCTGTAAGTTTTCTCATCTCATCACTGCTGCTGCACAGAAAAAGCCAGTGACTGGCTGAGCAGTGCTAACAGAGCGTATGACCAAGCAGCTGTCCAGCTAGCATTTACAAACAATATTGTTCTTGTAATTGGTCAGCTTTTTTTTTTTTTTTTTTTTTTTTTTTTTTTAGTTCAGTATGGTCTATCTAGAGCTGCCCTGCTGAAACCACAACTCCCTAAAGCACACCTTTCTGACAGTAGGATAGGAGTCTCTCAATATTTCAGCCCTCAGTCCATAAACCTCCCTATGCCCTCATTCCCTTACCCGTGCTGTAATACACACATATATTTAGGAAGAGTCTTGGGGTATAGAAGTACAAAGGTCTAGGTACCAAGAAGTATTTGCTGATTATTTTCCCAGATGTCTAATTATTGTTCGACATCTACTTTTAAAACCAGTGTGCCTAATGAGGAAGAAATTTTTCATGTGAACTCTGTGAGTTGTACAGTATATCTTTTTATTATACTCTGGAACTAATAAAAACCAGGTAATCTTTCTTCCTGATGTGTGTAATTTATGCACTGCATGCAAAACTACATAAGCTCCTTTCCAAGGTTAATATAGCAACAATTTCAATCACAGGTTGAAATTGTTAGTCCCATGCTATTGAAATAGGACTTCCTATTGGACTTCCATGCCATTTCTAAATCTACTATAAAAGGCACAAATGAGGACAACATGTAATGCTATGTCTATGTTGAGTATAGAGTGAGGACTCCACAGTCCAGGGCTTTGAATGGCTTGCTCAGCCATCCATATTATTTTCTCCTTGCTTTTCTACAGATTTCATTTCCTTTATAATTTCAGTATAGTTTTTAAGAACACTGTCATTTTAAAAAATGCAGAAGGTCTCCCCTCTGTCCAAAATACATCTGGAGACTGGAAGCCCAGGTGGGTTTTAGCAGTGGTATTTCTACTGGCGATGAATAATCTCTCTTGACTCCTTAAAGTTTACAGCACTGCAGCTTATCCTCCCAACCGGAGCTTCTGTTCTGAGTGAAAGGAAAAGCTGAATGCTGCATCCTGGCCTGTTGCAGCTACATAGTATACAAACCGTTATCTGTTAACATTGTGTACAAACACACTGAGGATAATCAAGCGTAAACGCAAAACATGACCCATAGGCATATGCCAAGGTGCTGTAAATGGGCTTTGAGTCAGTTTATAAGCACATGCGTATATCTTGAACACTGAATTGAAATGCCAGGTTCAAGGAACAGACAGAGGTCTTCAGGGTTTCTTAAAGAGAGTAATTTAATCTCTGCCGAAGTCAACAGAAACTGAGCTGAGCTGAAAACTAACCTTGAGATAAAATATTCTCTTTCTAAAGGAAAAAATTGTGTGAAATGTGGGGGACTGGAAAGCATCCTGGAAGGCTGAGAAAGTTTGGAAGGAGGTGATGTGTTTGAGAGATCCAGAGAAAACATGACCTGGATTTTGAAAGAGGGATCAACAGCTGTGAGGACATACAGCTGGCAAGGGAACTATTATTAAAAAGGAGCACCAAGTGCAGAATAACTATATAGCTAATATAGAGCTGTTTATTCCAAGATTAAGATGTTACACATATCAGTACACTCCAAAAGCTGCTCACTGTCCACTGAAGAAAGGTGAAGGGCCTGAGCCCTTATTGAGGACTTGGAGAAGTCCAAAAATTAATTGCCATACAATTTATACTTCTGGTGGTCCAAATTTTTCAAGCTTGAATTTAGTGCAGGTCAGTTTTAACAGCCTTTAGTGCCTGAGCAGAAATATGCAATCTCTTTTATTCAAGTTTAATCCACAGTAAGTGCACTATTTTGCAATTAACATAAGATGCTGATTGTAGAGGGAAAAAAGGGAGTGGGCGGAGACATCTATTAAACACCTGCATAACATAGCGTCTTTTTAGATAATCAAGGGCAAAGTATTTATGAACCTCCCCTAGTCTGAGTCATAAAGTCCTTATGTAGCAGGCAGATTATGAAAGTAACATGGCCTCACCAGCTATAAAATTTACAGAAGTGGCTGAATTTTAAACACTGTGCATTGAGTTAGGTGGTCATTTATTCCTTTAGATTAAGACAGTTTTGGCCAAAGTTTACCTCAGGAAGTTCTGTAAAATAGCACCTTGCAAAGTTCTCACAAAATAAAAAGTTTTGACCTGAGGAGACCATGTGTCACCACGGTGAAACAGAACAAGGGAAAAGAAACTAAACTCAAAAATAACTGCACTCTACTCACTTTTACTTTAAACTTCTGCAGGTTTTACTTTTCCTTAGTTGCATAATGAGAAACACAGATTGTACAGTATGTCGTTGCAGCTCAACAGGCACTGGCATTCAAAAGCAAGAAAAACAAATCCATTCCTTTTAATTCAAGTCCATCCTACTTCCCATGATTTCCTGTCCTCCAGTGCAGTTCAGTTCCTAGGAAGAGTTGCACAATACAAATACACTGTTGCCTGTGCTAACAAAATAATTGACCTGTCATGAAAAAGCTGGCATAAATACTATCTTCTCTTGGTAACTCCTAAACAGCTAAATTGCACGTGGTAATGCTGTTTGCTATTAATGTCCTTTTAAAGAGACATAACGGCCACAAATCTAAGCAGCCAGCTGCCTGCTCCACACAGGGTGTTCAACAAATGGCACATTTTGCTGTAAAACAACCACACCTTCACACCGGAACCACTGCAGTTAAAGAACATATCTCACAGTCACAATCCTTTAAATTCCCCCTTCAGGTACAATTCTCCAGGAAATTAAAGGCTGAGAAGGGGAAAAGAGTATCATCAAACAATATTTGCTAATATTATTAATGAGGGTGGCAGGGGAGCAATGAGCTTTTCACTGAACTCAGTTTTTACTTTACAAATCAGTTCATGTTTTCTGCTCTGGACGGTTCAATATTAAGAGTTTTGAGGAGGATGACCTAGTCAACATTCCACATCTGGTCCAATCTTATTTTTTCTATAGGTTTAAAAGAAAGACGTATTTCCATATGACCAAGTTGGAGCTGAGACTTGCACATGCTAGCCCTGCTTTGGGAATACTGCAGTCTGTGATCTCTGCTTCATTCACTTTAGGAAATGAAGCTAATAGAAGCAAGTCTAGGAGAACGAATCCAGCCTCTGGAGAGTTAGGTGCACACAGGAGAAAGAAAAGGAAAGAAGAAGGAAAATAGAAGGAAAAGAAACTGTGAACGACTAAAATCCAACAATAATTCTGGAGCAACGACTAAACTGCAGGATTTCTCTAGCCTGGGGAGTGATCTAGGCAGGGGGTTGCAGACCTCCCCTGCTCAGACCAGCCTTTTGCACAGATCCCACCTCTCCTCCACAGAGCAAAGCCCCTTCCCCTCCACCACAAAGCCTCAGAGTGAGGCAACAAGGACTTGAACCTCTTCCTCTCCCAGCACCATGTCTGGCTGGAAGCAAGTGCTCTGACCACTAGACCACTGGGGAAGAAAAAAAAAAAATTCTTGGCAAATACAGCAACTTCCTCGGGACTTTGATGTTTGATTGTGGAAGGCTGTGAAAGGGTGAGGCCATCCATATACCTAAGGCAGTCAGGAGCAAAGGCATGAAAAGGAGATTTTTTTTTCAAGAAACATACACTTTTGTGATTTTTTACTGGAGTTGGGGGATTTTTGCTATTGATCATAGTGGCAGCAAAAGCAGGACTAGACTGTGCATGTATCAGGCTGATACAACAGAAGTTCTCCCACCTATGGCTAGTCAAAAGCCTTGATTTCAGTAGAAAAGCTTACTCACCATACAATGGCCCATCAAATAATGCCACCTGGCCTGCACTAATCAGATCTGACTGTAAAATGTATGAGTGGCTCTGACAGTAACAGAAACAGGATGTTGGTGGTTGGCAGGAAGTTCAGGTGTTAGAATACAAGAAAGTCAGAAGTGCTTCCTCATCGGCACTTGGGTTTACATCTATCAGAAAGTATTTGACCTAATTTAGGAGAATCATGCTGCACATCAGGTTAATTGGCACCTCATCAAAGATAAATTTGAATTTGCTTGCTCTTGCACTTCCTCGGCTTGCCAGTGCTCGAATATTTAACAGCTCCATTCTGCTTTTTTTTTTTTTTTCTTCCTCACAACATGAATAACAGTGAGGTTTTTTGAGGTGAGGATTTTGCTCTTTCCTTTGCTTTATTTAGAAAAATCCCAAAAGACATAGCTAACCACCATGGCCATATCTGATTCAGGATTTTCACATCTGATTATCAATTTTCTTGGAAAGATGATTTGCTTGGGAATTGTATTGTTTGTACAGGCTTTTGTTAGTTTTACTGAGGGCTTTTCCTTCCCTTCTTCTGTTCCTCTGTTTCACAGAAGGCTCCTACATAAATGCAATCCTTTGATTCTCCATTTCATATATGACTTTCCTAATACACAAGGCACTTCAGGCTTAGATATGGTCATTCGGTCAACTGCTCTGACATGTAATCACATGTAAGACCTATTGAATGTTGAGGATAAGGCCTCCTCTATGTAATTCTTGACTGTTCATCCCTCACAGAAAGATACCATATATTTATGCTGCTCAGTGCAGACTTACTTCTGCCCTGTGGCCTTATACCTAGCTACGGATGACTGTGTAATGAAATAACCAGACCTGCCCCGAGCTCTGGATGATGGATACGTGCTTCTTACAGCCTCTGTTTTCCAGCAAGCACACAGCAGCCTTGGGTGAAGACCCTCCACCAATGCCAGAACTGGGCACACCCGGAGGACACGTTGTTCCATGAAGTATGCTGCTCACTCTTGTTGATGCAGGGAGAAGAAATAAGAAAAATGCTTGTATATTATATTCCACTAGTGCTCTATAAACCTAATAGCTGGACTTTGACCAATATTTAGCTACCAGTTCTTATGGAAAGGGGTTTGGTTGCTTTGCATAAACAACCCAGGCTTTGCAGAGAGCTTTCTACAGAGGCAACAGAGAGAAATCACATCACAAAACCATTCACTCTTCTTTTCCACCCCAGTGACACTTAAAGAGTTTATTTGCACTCGCACACAATCTGTGGGATGGGAATCCCGTTTAAAACAACTCTGCAGGCTTCAGATGCCTTGTAAAAGTGCTGCACTAGTGCTTTCTCTGCCTTGCTGCAAGTGAGCAAGGCAGAGAAAGGACAGAGAGGAGGGCAGCTATCCAAGCTCTCGTGCTCCAAAAGCCGGAGAATCTAGAACTGGAAGGGCTGTGCCCTCACCTGCAATGACTGGGGATTTCCCTACCACTTCTGAGGAGAAGTCTATAAGGAAAATATCATAGCATTTACCTATCTATGTCTTGTGTGGGATTTCCAAAATGGTTGTTAACACAAGTTGTGAAATCTGCCCTGTCCTTGCAGAGGGATAGGGAGCAAGTTTGGACCTGCTTGAGCCAGATGAAAGCAGAGGACAGAGCTAGGAAGGTATTCTCCCCCTGTGCCTCTATGGGCACCTGTGGGAAGTTTTGCAACACAGGACGGGTTGGCTCTGATGCAGCTTGCTCTGGCTACTAGTAATTTTGTCTCGTTAATGGTCTAAAGGCAGCCACCCACCTACTGGCTGGCAAGCTTGAATCTACCTGTCAGAGATATAACTTCTGAGAGCAGGAGTCCTGAGAGCTTGTATCACTGCCAGCAAGTGGGAGAAAGCGAATGAGAGGAGGTGGATGTGGTGTGGTCTGCACATGCAGACACAAAATAGGCTAATGAGTCTTTCCACATCTGGTGAGGTAAGGGGAATAGACTCAGGTAAGTGGGAACAAAAGCAGAGATCAGTGGAGTTGTTTGAAAATAATAACAACAAATTTGGCATTGGGAGGGTGGTGTACATTCACTTATTATGGTATTGCTATGCAGAATTTCCATGACTTCCCTTAAAACAGTGAGTTGACTCTTTGAGGTATGGCAGATGCATTACTCATGTGGAGTGAGAAAGAATCTCATTTAATCAAAAGGAGCTATAAAGCAATTGCTTTCACCATACATACATGACAGATCATGCTCCTCTTCCCACCAATACTAGAAGTTCCTTCCACCTCCCTCCTGGAGGTACACGAACACTGAAGTGCCTTCAGTACATTTGTGTAACACACATATTGTGATCCTCCAAACTGAAGTTGATGAGCAGGTAAAAGCAGACTCACTGAAAAAGCAGACTGACCCATACTGTGTATGTAATCCCCGCATGAGGTATTGAAGGCAGCCTGAAGGACTTAGTCCAAATGGCTTGTCCCCCAACAGTTTGGGCAGTATAACCCTTCTTTGAGCTGCTCTAAATAAAAACGTGCCCCCTCTTAGGACACTGGGCAAGCTTGGTATGTAAAACTTGTCCCAATCTATATTTTGCATTCCTGAAGGCAGATTTTTCTCAACAATTTTAGCTCTTTCTTGTGAGCCAGTAACAAGAAGGCTGACAGCTGTCTACTTTGTGCAATAGAAACAATATAGGCAGGGTGTTTTCTAAACAACTCAAGGGTATGGTGTCACAGACAGCTGACACAATCCAGTAACTCCCCCACACAATCTTGGCCGTTCTTTTTATCCATCACTGTGCCTGGGCTATAGAATCCCACCTCATCCTTTGTACTGTCTCTTAAACCCTTCCAGAGTCAAGACTACTTGCTAACTTAGAAAAAAGAAAAAAAAAAAGTCAAACCATGTCACATTAGGGAGCTAAAATGGCTAAAAGAAAGATCCAAGAAATGTCAGAAACAGTGCTAACCTATGGCAGGAATATTTGGCTGGGATAGACTGTAATTTTTCAAGATTTTATGACAACTCTTTGTTCTGTTATTTGTGTTAACCTCCATAGTGCTGAATATAAGAGACACCTTTGTGTATTAAAGTACAATGAGAGCTTACAGCAGATATGAGCTCCTATTTGTTTACCAGATCTAGCAAATCAGTCCTGCAGAACATCAGTAAAAGACAAACTTCCCAATCTAGACCCGAGCCACTGAACAGCTGTCACAGGAGCGTACTGTTGAGTTTGGCAGGATCAAACTGGAAATGAAATGTAGAACTGATGGTGTATACCCAATAGCTGAGAGAAATCATTCAGAGTCTATTAGTAATGTGGCAGGTAGGGCCCACAAGCAAACACATACAGAGCTTTGCGAATTCTGCCACAAAAAGGGAATGGCCTTACTCACAATGAAAAGCCTGCCAAAGGAAGAGATGAATGCAAAACTTTCTCTCCATTAATTGTCCAAGGAACGTAAGTTAAATTTAAATGCTAAATTTAGATTTCATTGGAAAAAAAAAAAAAATCTGTAATTAATATTGAATATCTATGGAGTAAAATAAAAGATGGAGAGAAAGAAAACATGCCAGTGACTAATCCAAGAACATTACAGATTTATAGTGAACTGCATTAGTAAGCAATTCAGAATCAAGGCCTCAGATTTCCCCAGTCTTTTTTAGGCAAAAGCCCCATAGAAGTTGCAGCAGGAAGTTGACAGTGACTGCAAAACTGAATTCAAAAGAGATCTCAGAAGCATTTGAGTTTTTGCTAGAACATAGGAAATCCCTTTTGCACAGAAAGTAATTGGTTGGAGAAAAACAGCCCATTTTATTTACCTAGTTATGTCTATGAATATGAATTCAATAGCCTTCTGCATTGGGTTAGACTGAATTTGTGCTTTCATGGGTAGGGCCGTCAGATGTTAGCTTTCAAGAAACTAAAGTCTCCTCTGGGGAAAGCCTGCAGCTGAGTAAGAGCCTGAGGATTCCATCCAAATGGATGGGAATGGAGGCAAAGTTTTCACTGATCTGTGGAGATTGGGATCTCAGAACAGGAAAAAAACAGCAGAGCCTTTTCTGAGCCTGCAAAGAAGAGAAGCCTTATGGCCAACTGCAGGCACATACAGGGATTGCCACACGGCTTTGTTCGGATGATTCCAAATGTACACTGGATGACACAAATGTACAGGCATATAAGACAGTACTGAGTTCCTGGAAAAAAGGGACGAGGAGGGAAGTGGGGGGGACAACTAACAGTAACTTTTTTTTTTTTTTTTTACTTACTGGAATCCAAAGTTATCTTCACAGAAAATGTGGTTGGTTACTACAATTTAGAAGGTGATCATTGTAATCTGCCTGTTGGTAATTCCCTGAAAAGAAGAGCAGGCTTTTGGCCAGTATGCTCTTATTTTCTTGTACAGGAGCTATTAAATCTTTCCATCTTTCTTTTCTAAAACTTCTCTAGAACTTTACCTTTCTCAGCATTTAGATCGTACCAGAGGTTGGAGTGTCAGAATAGGAGTCCCAGGGCAGCGATGAACATCTCACCAGGGGATCTTCTTCCTCTGGCAGGGAAGCAGCAGGGAGGTGTGGGCTGAGACTGGATGCCCGTCTGCTGCACCATGGTTATTCCTCCTGGGTGAAGATAACATAGATTTAATGAAAGGGGAACAAAAGTGGCTGCAAACAGTTCATTGTATATCCATCTCTGTGTTTCTGCTTGTAGCCAGACTTCACATGTCTGTGTTTTCTAAAGGCACACCAGATCTAGCAGCCAACACCTCAGCTCTCCTAGGACACACCAAAAGGGTATAAGACAGGGATTTATTTGAGCCCATATACATACAAAAATTGACAGCTCAATCTGTATGAGGAGGAAGCAGTGACCTACAAATCTGAAATGAAATAGGATACAACCATACATCATCAGAATGTTCCCAGGCACAGCTCTGGGTAAATGCTCAGCTAGTGAAAAACATTAACTGGATTTGCACAGCTATTGTCAGATACACTCAAAAATGCTTGAAGAGAAACAGACAAAGTCACACAAGCATGTTCCAGTGACACCCTTTCTGCACGCTGATAATACTGTAACAGCAAAGGCCACTAAATAGCTGTTTTTAAAGAGATACAGGAGGACAGCCCAACACAAGAGATGACTCTTTCAGTAAAGTACCCGCTTAGTGAACTGAGACTAGGATATGCTGTGCTTTTGTAGTTCAAAGGGAGCGTCTCTCTCTGTGTGCGCTTGGCTTTTAACACCATCCCTCCATGTGATTAAAGAAAGCCACAAGAAAGAGGTTTCTACATTATTATCTCTTCCTGGAAAACAAACCTGCCTGTTTCCCTGAAGTTTGCTGGTACAGAATTATGCAGCTTTAAAGGCACCCAGACATTTTGGCTGCCCATCCACTCGCAGTCGTCATTATTTCTGTTTTACTTGACCTGGAACTTAACAATCCCTCATTCTCTCTCCTCCTGGTTTTCAGTAACTCTTCAAAATGAAAATCAATGGCCTTCCTTTTACCCCAAGGTATGGCCTTTCAGATAATCATGCCCTTATTGTGCAGCAGCTGCTTGGAGCCTCTGCAGGAGAAATAGCTCTTGGATTAAAAGCTTCCAGTAAAGTAGCTGCCTTTTTCTAACATTTCACTGTTTACTTGTAACATTGGTTTAGATTAACATTGAGTTTTTATCTAGTGATTCAAGTGATATGTTAATGGCATGGTTAAGAAAACTCAGAAAGAGTTTTGTTTTTTTTTTTTTTCTTTGTTGTTGTTGCTGTTTGTTTTCAGTTACTTCACATTAGAGACTCTAAATAAACTAAGACTTTATGAGTCAGTGGATTTTGTTCCTGTCAAATGGGACCTTGAATTTAAAAAACAAAAAAACAAAAACCAAAACAAACAAACAAACAAAACCAAAAAACAACAACAAAAAAACCTCAAAGCTCTCATTAGCAGAACTGCATGTGTAATTTCAGTTTCTGTTTTGCTGTTAGCAGGCTTGTAAATGTGTTATAGTAATTCTACTTCTGTTTTAAGAAACTGTCATCATGACAGATAAATGAGAGGTCTCAGGAACCCCCTTCCTGTCCCCATCCCTCCTGACCAGGAAGTATCAGGTCTATGAGGGAGAGCTACACTGCAAAACCCTGGAAATAATTTCACATATTTTCTCAGTAGATAGAGCCAGAAGTGCTGGAGCTGTGCAGCTGGATGGCCAGATCCTTCCCTGGAAATGCACAGCACGAACTCAAAGAACTGAGCACTGAAAGCAAAAGCGCTATGGCCGATACTTCCGATAACCCAAATGACCTGAAATATCAAACTACCTCAGAGAGAAGCCAAGCTGCTCAATGCACAAAACTTGTAGGGATTCAGCATTGTAAGCGACACCTGGAAGAACTGGGAGCGGCATATTCTCAGAAACAGGGTGACAGGGCTGCAGGAAGGGAAGGTGTGGGCACAGGACTGCAGTGAGGCAAACTGTAGCACTTCGGGCCTTTTTTTTTTTTTTAATAGAAAATTTGGCTCATCTGCTTTCTGAAGTGTTATGTATACGTTTATGCTACAAATAGGGCAATGACTATGTGGTGTATTGCAGCACCATAATACACATGCAGCTAACTGCCCCGCTGCCCTGCCCATCAGACAAGGCACCCTACTAAGTATTTCCTATTTCCTCATCATCAACACATGTGGGCTGTTTCATTAATTTGCCTTTCCTTAAAATTTGACTGAGTGATCTCTCATAACCACAGAGCAAAACAGCAAGAGCAGAAAGAGCAGCAAGAGCAGAAATAGCAGCTGAAGACAGGAATTTTAATCATATTAGAAGTGTAAAAGACACAGAGCTTTCCTTTAAGAGACTCATAGCCACAACATGGTTTGTGATTAAGCTCTTTTGGGTAATCTTAGAAGATTTCTGACAGGAAATGATTGTAACTTTCCTTTTCCTTCAGAAGCTTCTGCTTTTGTGTAGAGGAAAAGGGGGTTTATAAGCAAAGGGCTACAAAAATAAATAGCAAAACCGGTCAAAAATCTCAAGTGTGTAGTTTTGCCAAGAGACTGTCTTCAGTACCAACAGGCATCCCAAAATCTTCTCCATCATTCCCAGGCTAATCACAGAATCATAGAATTGTCTAGGTTGGAAGAGACCTCCAAGATCATCTAGTCCAATCTCTGACCTAACACTAATCAGTTCTCCACTAAACCATATCACTAAGCTCTACATCTAAACTTCTTTTAAAGACCTCCAGGGATGGTGACTCCACCACTTCCCTGAGCAGCCCATTCCAATGCCTAACAACCCTCTCAGTAATGAAGTTCTTCCTAATATCCAACCTAAAACACCCCTGGCGCAACTTTAGCCCATTCCCCCTCATCCTGTCACCAGGTACGTGGGAGAATAGACCAACGCCCACCTCGCTACAGCCTCCTTTAAGGTACCTGTAGAGTGCGATAAGATCACCCCTGAGCCTCCTTTTCTCCAGACTGAACAAGCCCAGCTCCCTCAGCTGTTCCTCGTAGGACTTGTTCTCCAGGCCCCTCACCAGCTTGGTCGCCCTTCTCTGGACCTGCTCAAGCACCTCGATGTCCTTCTTGTAGCGAGGGGCCCAAAACTGAACACAGTACTTGAGGTGCGGCCTCACCAGAGCCGAGTACAGGGGGACAATCACTTCCCTAGCCCCGCTAGCCACACTGCTTCTTATACAAGCCAGGATGCTGTTGGCCTTCTTGGCCACCTGAGCACACTGATGGCTCATATTCAGCTGACCATCCACCAATAGAATCACAGAATCATAGCATATCCCGAGTTGGAAGGGACCCATAAGGATCATCAAGTCCAACTCCTGGAGAGAGGGATCTGGAGAGAGGGATCCCACAGAGAGGGATCTGGGGGTTGTGGTAGACAGCAAGTTGAATATGAGCCAGCAGTGTGCCCTGGCAGCCAGGAGGGCCAACTGTATCCTGGGGTGCATCAAGCACGGCATCGCTAGTCGGTCGAGGGAGGTGATTGTCCCGCTCTGCTCTGCACTGGTGTGGCTTCACCTCGAGTACTGTGTGCAGTTCTGGGCACCACAGTACAAAAAGGACATTAAACTGTTGGAGAGTGTCCAGAGGAGGGTGACAAACATGGTGAAGGGCGTAGAGGGGAAGACGTAAGAGGAGTGGCTGAGGGCACTGGGCCTACTCAGCCTGGAGAAGAGGAGGCTGAGTGGGGACCTCATCACGGTCTACAACTTCCTCATGAGGGGGAGTGGAGAGGCAGGTGACCTATTCTCTGAAAACACCAGCGGGAACAGTGTTAAGCTGAGGCAGGGGAAGTTTAGGCTGGACATCAGGAAGAGGTTCTTCACTGAGGCGGTGGTTGCACACTGGAACAGGCTCCCCAGGGACGTAATCACTGCACCAAGACTGTCTGAATTTAAAAAGCGATTGGACTGTGCTCTTAGTCACATGGTCTAAACTTTTGGGCAGACCTGTGCAGTGCCAGGAGTTGGACTTGATGATCCTCATGGGTCCCTTCCAACTCAGGATATTCTATGATTCTATGATTCTATGACCTCCCCAGGTAGGCTCACTAACCAGCTGCGTCAGGAAGCTATCTTCCACGCTCTCCAGAAACCTCCTAGACTGCTTTCTCTGGGCTGTGCTGTGCTTCCAGGATACGTCTGGGAAGTTGAAGTCCCCTACGAGAACAAACACTGATGATTTTGCAACTTCTGCCAGCTGTCTGTAGAATTCCTCATCCATCTCCTCATCCTGGTTCAGTGGTCTATAACAGACCCCCACCAGGATGCTTGCCTTGTTGGCCTTCCCACTGATCCTAACCCATAGGGACTCAAAAGCTCTCATTCAGAAAGTTGCAGTGAAGAGTTGGAAGAGGCAACTTTTTGTACAAGAAGGGTCCCAAACCCTGGTGAAACTAGACCTTAGTGGGACATATGAGGACTGCCCTAAACCGTTTGCATAATGTCAACAAAACCAAAGGTTGGTGAGAGACTGGTGGCAGTTCTCAGACACAACTCTCCCTCTGGAAGGGAAAACTACAAGTTGATCTTGACTGGAGCAGTAGTGCATAGGCTTTCTTTTCCCGGATCTATAGGAATGGTCCAACGGAGGGTGAGAGAGCTTTCCTGCAGCTGTGTAGTGACCACTTTGTAACCTTCCTTGCTGCCTACATGAAGGATAGGTCAGCAGCTACAGCAGTCAATTTGGATTTTAAGATGTCTTCCCCCACGTACACTCACTGCAGTCTCCCCTTAGCACAGAATCACAGAATGGCTGCCATTGTAAGGGACCTCTGAAGGCTGTCTGGTCCAACCCCTGCTCAAGCAGGGCCACCCAGGGCTGCTTGCCAGGCCCACGTTCAGGCAGCTTTTGAAGATCTCCAAGGAGGAGACTCCATATCCTCTGTGGGCAACCTGTGCTGGTCCTCCATCACCCACACAGCACAGAAGTGCCTCCTGGTGCTCAGAGGGAGCCTGCTGTGCTCCAGTTTGTACCCATTGCTGCTGGACACCACTAAAGAGAGCCTAGGGAAACAAGGCTGTAATCCAGCTGTGGCATCCAGGGAGATCGTAGCCACTTTAAATCATCTTTTCCAAGCAGATAAAGAGGGTTCAGGCAAAAAGCTTGAGAACAAGAGAAAGAAGGAACAAACATCTCTCTAGCCTACACGCAGGCTGCCTGTGCAATCAGAAATGTAGCAGTCAGTCACTCAGTTGGGTGTCGGTTCATTCAAACCTGAATTACTCTACATTGCCCACAATCCATTAGAGCCAGAACTGCTTAATTGAAAACAATCTGGTGAGAGAATGATTTTGCCCAGAAGTATGTGGCTGATGAGCAGGAGCTCCAGGTTCCAAAATAGCTCCATTAAAACTCAGTAAATGAAGCGAGCATCTCTATGTGTTGATTTCTGCAAAGCACAGGACTCTAAATTCTCCTCAGCTGGCAGCTTTCTAGAACTGCGATGATCATTGTGAGCACTGATTGATAAAAATATTATTTCCCCTGCTCAGGAGATAAATACGGCATGGAAAGAAAAAAAATGTACTCCCAGTATGCTGCAGGCTAGTCTGACTAGGGCAAAGCTTTTCGATGCAAGTTTTTAAGATATTAATTACAAGCTGAAGTCTTTAACCAGGACTTGAGTCCAGATTTCTCCAGACTATTTGTGGCCCATATCCAAAATCCATACCTCATTGAGTGATTCTATGCAGTGTCCAATCATTTTGAGTAAATGCCACCTCCACTAATGTTCAAAAGTAGTTTACATCTAACTTATGTTTGCCTTTTTTTTCCTACATTCAAATTCCCTGTTCTAACCGCCATTTTCAGTTAACCCTTACTCACTTCTGGAGATGTTCTCTAGTCAGAGGGAGGAGACCCTGGACCTAAGCAGCAATGCCACTCAGTAACAGAACAAAGGTTTGTTTCATGAGAAAAAAGAGCTAGCCTGGAAAAGAACATATCCTTTGTGATACTGACTCTGTGATAAAGTGTCAGAAGATAGCATTGTTCTTCTCACATCATTCTCTGAAAGGCTACTAAGATGCTGCAATTCCAGTGACAGGAATTGGCAATGGCTAGAAACACAGTCCACATTTTAGGAACATGTAACAAAGTTCAAAGGTCACTTATGCATTTGTGAGTTAATAGAGAATTGGAAGAAGGAAATATTTCATTCATCATTAAAGGACAGAGAATTTCCTTCAAGCCCTTTTACAGGAATATACAGAAACATATACTGCCATGCCATAGGGCTGAGCCCAGCAGAACTTGTACCATTCTCACCTAATTTGCAACACAAAATTATCTACTTCAAATTACAGCTCATGCAAGTCTGCCTGTCTGCCATGCAAGTTCTTCAGCCAGGTGGATACCAACACCACTCAGCAACCATCCAGCCAAAACAGCTTGTTGGTGAGATGCAGTGGAGATGCTGTGTGGGTCTAATTCTGGTTAGCTGCTCATTCAGATGAGCACCCACCAGTTGTGGGTTGGAACTCCTCTTGACTACAGAGGTGTTTTTTCTTGTGGCCAAATCCTCAAATCCTTCTGATGTAGTACAACTGTAAATACTAAGCAATAATCAGAACAGATGGTCAGGTGGAGAGATTAAACAACAATGGAATGGTAAGAAAAGAAGAATTCAACATCACTAAAGTTAAAAAATAAAAATAAATGGCACTGAGCTTAACTAGTTACAGAAAATCTCCCAGAGGAATGAGCCTTAACTGGCAGTAAAAAATTATTGAAAAAAATAGTAGGAAACATGCTGGAGGGAAGAGGAAATCCTGCTGCAATGCCATGGGCAAGTTGAACATCATGTCTCTTTTTTCTCCAGTTGCAGGAAGCCAAGATGCTGTTTGTGCCACTTACTCTAACTGACACACACACACATCCCTTCAGTTAGTATCAAGATCATGTTCACCAGAAAACCTGCACAAAGCCTATCTCTGGTAAATCACAAAATTAAGTCACCCATATGGTAAATACATGTATTTACGGCTTCCTGAGTATGTCTAATATAGGTGGATATTTATAGTCCTGTCTGACAGATCTGAATTTCTTAGCTTACTTATGCTTCCTTTGGAAAATGCTATGTTTACAACAGCTTTTTATAGAACACAGTCAATGAAATTAATATACAGTACTTTTAGCTAACTTATATCTAAAAGGACTCTGCTTTAATATTTTAAGAGCAGTGGAAATACACTTAGGTCCAGAGAAGCAAAAAATAAAGGAATGCTTGAAGAGACTGATAATATGGAAAAGGGAAGATTTGAGCTTGGAGTGTATCTGCAGCAAACCACAGAGCAAAAGGCTAGATGGGACTGAAAGAGAATATTATCCAGATATGGTCAAAATAGGGGTGAGAAGGAAATGAGAAAGAAGATATGGAAAAAAAATAAAGTGCACAGAAAAGAAAGAAACAGCTTCAAGGAACACAGCCATTATAAAGCTGTTATCTCTACTTTACTTCGGCATCTTTACTAGATACAATCTGGCTTGAGATGAGGAGGAATTTGATATTAATCTGAAAATACTCGATAAGATCTGTCTATGAATCATAAAAGAACTCCAATTCTTCTTCATTTATTTTAGTATAAACATGTTATATTATTATTATTATTATTATTACTATTATTTTGTATGAAAGAAGGACGTGCTGCAGAGTCCTGGTAGAAGGTTAACATAACAGAAATTTTCTGTTGCTGAGGCCCAAAGTTAAAGGCCACAGGCACTTAACCAGACCTAAATTTGGTGTTTGTGCCACTCTTTCCAACTGACACTCACACACAAACACACCCCTTAAAGTTAGTATTAAGATTGTGTTCACCAGAAAACCTGCACAAAGTATTAGGTAAGGAACATTTAGAAGTTTCTAGTGGAGAGAATATTATTGAATATAAGAGTGCAATTAACTGGATTTCTGGACTGCTAACTGGTACAACCAATTAACATGTGTTTCCAATTACCAGGTTTTGCAAAAGAGATGTGCTGAATGGTGAAGAAAGTCTCTTAGAAGCCATATGGTGTTGCAGTTAATGTAAGTGATCATATGTATTTATGTAACTAGCACACATGGAAAAATAGCATATCAGCTAAAGATCTATTCTTTGGTCAAAACTCCCCTTCAAGCTGCATGCTTGATATGAGTTGATCTTTCAGACAGTGACTTTATTTTTATCACTGCTGTAATTAGTTTAATGGGTTGGTCTGAATTGGACAAAAGCATAAGCCTCAGCTCTGGAATGAAGTAAGAAAACATTTTTTTCCCCTTAGTGGAGTATGTTGGGTTACTCTGATCTGTATCACAAGACAATGTGTGTTGAGCCAGCAGGTCTTTAAAGCCCTGATTCATGCACGAGCCTGCTGAGGTTAACTCTGACAATTGCTGAGCATGCTCTGCTGTTAAACAAGCAAGAGGTTGCTGAAGTCATAGGTAGTAAAGCATTTTTTCTCCTTTTAGGCATTTTTTTTTTCAAGACCCACCCTTCAAAATTGGTTTACACTCCATCTTTGGGCATAAACAAGGTCTTGGCATAATTCCAATCACATGCCAGAAACAGCCTGGGATCTAGGGACCCTGTTCCTGGCCAACTGCAGCGAAGAACACAGCAGAGCTAGTGTGCAAGGGCAAATCATGAATGGCTTCTAGGGTGGCTGCACACAGGCACATATCTTGGCTTTAGTCATATTGTGCACTAATCAGGCTAGCAACCTGCTCTGCCTGCATTTGACGGGGACAGACTGACTGCAGACCTGTTAGTTGGCATCAGGAACAGTATCATTTAGCACACATACAGGGATAGGTAGCTTAATGCATCAATGAAGAGTATCCAACCTTTGATAACAGCAGCAGATCCTTCACAAGTAGCACTGAGGGCTGTTGCTTTAGGCTAAAACAAATGACATTAGTAAACCATCCCACTGTTTAGAAAGTGTACACTCTTCTGTTGATATTGTGTGTGAAGAGTTAGGCACTAGCCTTCCCACAGTGAGATCAAGCTCGTTATTAAAGGCTTCATCTATCCTGGGATTTTAAGTCTTACCCTCAAGCCAAACAGCTCCTTTCATCACAAGACTGCCAACTAGCAAAGGGCAAGTCAAAATTTTGGTCTTTAATGAAAAGTGTATAAGGGCAAACCATGACGCAGCACAAATTTCACACTCAGCTGTGATGCTCTTCTTCAGCTTTCTGCTCTCAGCCCTGTCTCCTGGCAGCTTTATATCTTGTTCCTTTTCCAGTGCTTTAACCTGGGCCTAACCCATCAACAAACCAAAATCTCCTCTGTGCCTTGAGGAGAAACACAAGCAAGTATTTACACCATTTTAGTTGTCTCAAACACAAGAGCATATCAAAAATTTGTCTAAACTAAGAATACATGAAGTTCTTCCTGTCTTCTACATCTTTGACTGTCAGCCCTACAACTGTCCCAACAAAGGAGACAAGCAGAGTGATGCCCAGTATGGAGTCAGCTCTCCCCTCCAGTTGGAATTAACTGTTCTAGCCTGAGGCACAGCCAGCTCAGTGCCTTCCCAATCACCTGATGCTGCTGGACTCCATCACAACCCTAGAATCACGAACAAGGGTTTCTTCATTTAGGCAGACACCAGTCTCTACTCCAGAACATGATGTAGACACTAAGAGAGTAACAGCTTTATGCTTCTGATGAATTTCATATCTTCTCTCATATAAGCACACTTCTGCTTTTTCCTTTTAACCACTTGGTACCAATTTGCTTAAACTAACAAAGGAAGGGCTTTGTACTTGCAGAATTAAAGAAATATGATCCTTAGGAAGAAAAACCACACACTTCCCCACATCCTGGGCAGCTGTGAGATCCTCTACATGCTATTAACTCACTTTCTACACAGTTTACTTTCAAACTCAACCATTCATGAAGAACGTCCTTGTCTTAATTGCCTCACATCAACCTGAACCCAAAATTTTCTCAATGCGTCTTACTCATGTGTTCCAACGTAACTGTGGCAGAGACTGCTGACATCTTCTTTCATCAGCATGAAAACAAGTTTTGTCTAAAGGCTTATGGCACCAGTTTAGAGTTGTTTGCACATCTATTTATGACAGCATTCCATGCATCCTTCCTCAAGGTTAACTGGAAAATCCCAGAAACTAAGAGGTGCCAGGCAGCCGCCAGCTGTCCCAGCAGGTCAAATCTTCCAGTACATAAGCACCTCTGTGGCACACATACCAGTTTGACCTACAGGAAGCACAGATTGTTCCCAAATTACAGAAAGCTCAGCTGGTACTAACAAGAACTTCAGCCAGAAGAGTACACTGTGTGCAGGCAACAGCAGCTCACTAGATGTTACAGCACTCTTAAGAGATAAGATTAAAGATATCACATGTGCTTTGTGCTAAATGATTTAGTCAAATGCTCGCAGAAAACCGTTAACTCTTCCCTGAACATTTCCTGGGAAAAATAGCCAGCAACTCAGAGCAGAACACTTCAAGGCTGCCTCCATATGCCAGCTGCGGCTTTGCTAGTAGCACAGACAGTGGGAGTTAGTTTGTATTCATATTTAGTGTGCTCCCACATAATTAAGGAACTCTACAGAGGAAAGACATCTATGAGTAGGAGCAGATTAAATTCTCCAAGCAGAGCTTACTATGAGGAGTTAAAAACAAACCCACAAGCTCAAAGGGGAGTGAAGAAAGCACCCCAACAGACATGACCTGTCCTGGTGCCCACTCCAAAGTGATACAAGGTTCTGGGGAAAAACTCAGTCCTCTCACAGCCTCAAAATTAGGCACTTCTTGCTGATTTCAGGTTATGGCCTCTTCTCTCTCACAGGATTTTTAGCACATGCAACTGTCAAAAATCTGAGGATATGGAAAACATCTCTTCTGCATTAGCTTCTCCTTCAGCTTGAATGCATGGGTAGGAAGAACTGAACTAGTCAGCTGAGCTAGAACTATAAGCAGCTTCTCTGCACTGCAATTGCTTTTGTGGTCCTTGCTGCTTGTTCTGTTTGCTTTTTGCTCAGGTGATGGGAAGGAAATGAAAGGAGAGAAGATGTAACCAAAGGTGTTTGCACTGAGAGGCTGTTCTTTCTCATGCATTTTTTTCATATCATCACAGCATGAGATTTTTCCAGCAGCCCACTATGAATGTTGTAAATCCTTGCGTTAACAAGGATCAAAGCTCCTGCAGCCCTAACTGACAGGCCTGGAAACACTATCCCATGGGACATTGCACAAGACCACAACCATCAAGTCCTATTTAAACACTGATGCTCCGACAGGTGCAGATCATTTTCATGCTTGTGGTATAACATACATCAGCTTGATGCCATGTTGCTAAAACAGCACAATGCCTGCTAACTGTGGGCCCTTGGAACATGCAGTTACCCTGCCATTCAGGAAGAGGTGAAAGGGCAAGCAGTCCTTGCAAATGCCTCCAACAGTGAGATTTATGATTCATGATTGAGTATGATCTTTCCCTTGTGTTCATCCTGCACCAAAAGTTAGAACTGTATGAGAAAACTAATAATCAGATATCCTGCTATATCATCTGTCATGCATGGAACTGAACATGTATTTTTTATCCAGGACACTACCAGCACCTCATTTACAGACAATTCTAAAACCAATCAATCACTGAAGATGAGGAAGTAGAGTTCTTCCTGTTATAAGCCAGGATGTTCCTGTGGGGAAACTGAACCTTCCAACCAACAGAGAACTGCATGGCAAGAGAAGAATTTGACAAAGCTGCGGGATGAATAAATGAAAACCATAATGTTTTTGGGTATAAATGAGCATGGATGAAAACAGCAGAATGGTTTCAAAAGAGCTAATCTGCAACTCATTAACCATGCAAAAGCATGCACAGCTGCCTCTGGTGACCTCAGGTTTGAGAAGTAATCCAAAAATGGGATAGAGTAAGACATGAGAGAGAAAAAAGTCAAGGGGTGACCTTGATGTGACTTAGCACTCAAGAAATAGCAGATGAGGCTAAAGAACAGTCCACATCTCTGGATCAGACCCTAGAAATTGACAGGATTGAGTAAAAGTTGTGAAACTTAACTTTGGATCCCGCTGGTAAACAAATTTTTTGGTCTGGAGTCTCAAACTTCATGGCTTGCATTTGCCAGCTTTCTTTCCTTCATAAAACTTGTTTTTGTTTGGGGTATTGGCTGTCTTGTTTTTAAGAACAGACTAAGAATTTCATATCAAAAAATATTATGAATCCATAATGAATCTCAGCGACTTGGCAACATTGCCACTGCAATCAGGCAGGGTTTCTGCTGAGCATCCTGTTCAAGCCATCACCCATGCCTTTGTCTGAGTGCAGGTATGTGGAGGTCCAACCGCAGCACTCTGGGTGCTACATGACTTCCTGGTGCTTCCAGCTGACCTGCCCTTGCTTTCCTTTGAATAGACAAGACCCAGGAAGCAAACTCTGGCCAGCTTGCTGTCTGTCACCTCTCTTACCTGCCACTGTCCAGGGGGCTGTTTTGGTGTGGCTGCTAGTGAGGAGAGGAAACTGCTGAGCAAGGAGGAAATCTTAATGTCCTCTATTCTTTCCTACCCTGAGACAGTAGTAATGCTCTGGGAAGAGAGGGGTTAGCTGCTCTCTGGATGAAGGAGACTGTGGCCTGTAAAGAGAGGGGTCTCAGACTCCAGCTCCAATCCCTGTGGCTGCAGATGTTGGACAAGCCCTTGCCAATTAAAGAAATGACACAACTTCCTATTGCAAAAGAGTCCAAAGGTTAAAAAAGAAGGCAAAAGTAACATAGGATAAGAACACTGCACACAGCCAAGTCCTGCTGTAGCCAAAGTAAAACTTAACTAAGTTAGAGTCGTTACAAAATCATAACGTTATTCCACTTTACAGACTGGTAGGTGACTTGCTCAAGTCATCGGGTAGGTCAGTAGTACATGTAGACCCAAACTGGGAGGTATCAGTTAAATATGAACATGCCCAGCAGACCTGGATACTAAAGAGTCTAGATGTGTTTCACATTTACTAAATCAGTCTAAAACAGTTCGGGGGATTTATGCTCTGAGTGCTCATTTTTCCCCACAGAGGGAGCTTTGGGTACACAGGTCCATGCTGTGGACAGCTAATACTCAAGGAGGGGAATCCTACCTCTGCTCTCCTGCATCCAGAAGCAAGGCACTGTGTGAGGGTGCCAGCTCCCTTCAGCTGCAATTTTTGAGAAGGAAAAGAGGAAAGGGGGTAAAAAAAGCATGGGGGTGGGAAGAGGGAGGCAGTTTCCAAGAAGAAAACAAAGAATCTATTCAATCAAAGGAAAAAGCAAAGAAAGAAGTAGCCCAAGGAAAACTTGGCTTCTGAAAAACAATGGACCAGGCTGAAGAAGGAAAACATGAGTAGCATAGGCATATGGTTTACTTCTTTTTTTTTTCTTTTTTTTCTTTTTCTTTTTTTAATGTTAGAACAAATGATTTACTGGATTTTGAATTTCCTTTCAAAGGAAGCTGCTATTCCTATCACTGCCCTCTCTTAGAAGCTTCCCAAACTGATGGCAAAGAAGTGGCAGCATCCTGTTCCTAAGTCAGCCCCTCCAGATGTTGTTGATACCTTGCATTCCTCAGAAAGCCATTCGCAGGTACACACAAAGCTGCCTGCTCTCTGCTGCAGGTGGTACACTTACATTCCTTCAGGTGACCTGATCAGCTCAGCTCCCGGCTTGGTGCATTAATCCCCAGCAGCCAGCCTCTGCATTTTTGGGAGGAGGAAGGAATAGTTAGTTTCTGCAGGGATTAAAAAAGAAGTTTGGAATAAGAAATTCAGTTCCCTTTTCCTTCAGCCTTGAGGTTTAAGTTGTGCATTAGTTATGATGACACTGGGTCCCAAGAGGAGGCTTAGCAATAAGCCACAAATGAGCAGGGAGCAGCATGACCAATGCGCCAGCACAGCTTTTAGTGCTCTGCAAGGAAATCTTCCATGTGCAGTGCTTGAACACATTCAGCAGCAGAACATGGCATGAGCGACGGGGACCTACCACCGCTGACATACAGTCAGCAAAGGACACTGCTTTGGTAATTAGCTGATAGCAATTTTGTTATTGCCCTGTAGCATACTGCTGCGGGTGTCTGCTTAGAATCACAAGTTACCTTCACCAATCACGACAGGCATGCTTAAGCAAGACAGATAGGATGTTGTAAACCTCCTGTTCCTTGATTCCTTTTCAAGCTTGATTGCTCTAACTGTTGTATCCTGCTGTGCTTCCCCAGCACTCTTGCTTTCATCTGCATTGCTAATTTTGCATTTGCAATATCAGTCATCTTATTTTTATTTCCTTTACACAAGTACAAAAAGAGTGCTTTATGCACAGCCCTTGAAGCTGCATGAGTTCACCTTACGAAGTTTTGTAGCTGTTCCAGTTCAGGTGACCTGGACGCAAAAACATGTGCCATGATTCAACACCCTGATGCGTAACACTTCACTGTCACTGTCACCTCACACACACTCCAACCCCATCTCAGCCTCTTTCTCTCCAGAGAGGGGTGATGCCTCTGCAGTCTCCAGCACAGCCAAGATGACACACACAAATGATTTTATGAATGTTATTCATAAAAGGCTCATCAGAGTCTCTGCATCTTTAAATTATGATTTAAGGGTGGGGATGTTATTTCACTAGTAAATAAATCACATGCTATAACTTGATGGCAGGTTTTAAAAAGAAACCACCCTACAGCACTTGGAGCAGCTGTCTAGCTGTTTTTCCTCCTGAGCTTGCATGCTGGCCCCAGAAACAAAGCTGCTGAGCAGAGTTGAGCCCATGCCAAGTCATTGTTATGCCAGGATGAACACTGAGTTCTTCTCTGCTCCTGACATAAGGCAGCCCTGCAGTAACATGACTGTTTTGTAAGTCCTTTCCTACCCAAGAGAAAATCCTGAAGCAGCTGGGATCTCCATCACCATCAAGCTATTTCATTCATGTGACTGGAGGAGATTTGTGCCGGCATTTTGGGGGAAAATGTTGAAGTTCTACTTTCTCCCCACAAGAAGTATTTAGCTGACTAGATAAGTCATACAAAGAGATCTAAGCAAGTGTTGTTCCTCTTCCCCCTCCCCCCCAAGTCATTCTTGCTCACAGCACCTGAATTTGGGCTGTTTTCATTCCCATGGATGATGTTTGGAGTGCACAAAAGTGCTTGTGAAGAATAAGGGAGAGGCTACAGTCTTCTGGGACTGAGCATGGCAGAGGACCACCAGTGCATTGCTCCTACTGTTATTTGCGGTCAGCGGGTAAAATCAGCATCTTGGCCAGAGCTCTTCATCTGCGGGGCTTGGGTTCAGGAAAACAAAACAAAACAAAACAAAACAAAACAAAACAAAAAAGGAGATTGATTTGTAAATTTGAAACATGAGGAGGAAGTTTCTGCTCTTCACGTATGCTATGAATGAGAGGTTCCCCACAGAGCACAGCCAGCATGCGGTAAAGGCAGGACGCTTACCTGTGCCCTCCTCTGGGACAGCATGCACAGCAGCCAAGGCCAGCGTTTTCCTCAGAAGACGGGCCAACAGGGCCAGAGCTTTGAACCAGCGAGAAGCATAGTGTCAGTGGTTGGTGTGGGGGGAGATTGCTGAGTGCTTAAGGGTCATCGGGATGAGGAGTCATGACTCATAAGAGTTAGTACACCCCTCATGACAACTCTAACAGGAAGTGTAGAGGAGTATTAGCTTCACTGATCCTAGCAGTCCTTGACTCACTGTGCCTGGGGAAGATCTGCTGGAAAAGATGGCGGAAAGAGACTCCGTCCCAGCCTGCTTGTTCTCCCTGGGGGTCAGCTCTGACAGGATCTGCTGTCCCACTCATCCTTGAGTAACTCCAGCAAATTCGAGCAGATAGACTTGGCATAAATCTAATGCCCCGGCCTGGAATAATGATGTAGCTCTAGTATGTGTGCTCAGAAGAGGTTCCCAGATGGGAACAGCCAGGCCTGACATGCTTCTCCTCGTAGCCCAGCTCAGCTCCCAAGAGAGGGGCTGAGTCAGTGCTAGGACCTGTCACACAGCAGGGCCCCACGGCCTTCATGCAGTTGGTGTCTTCAGCACCAAGCTCTCTTCTGTTCTGAGCTCCACTTGCAGCTAGATGTTGAGAGGAGCAGGACAGGAATCAGAAGCTCCACTGTGTGATTTTTGTTCAGCTTGGCACTTGTGCTCTATAGCTTCCCTTAGTGAGATTGGCATCGAGTCTTTCCTGAAGGACAGGTAGTAGGGAGGAGACTACTGCACCATTTCTCGCTCCTTCCCAAGTTAGTGCAATGTAGCAAGCCAGAAATAATTTGACTTTTGTTCTTCCAAAGCCTACCAAGCACAGAGAAAGCTCACAATGAAAGCCCAGAATTTGCTCTTGGTTCAGCTTTTTTATTCCAAGCCTCCTGTTGCCGTTCGTCAGATTTTTCCTCCACCAGCTTGTTTATTTTTCTTAATTAAGCTGTCATATATCCTCGGTTTTGGGGGTAAAGACTCAGCCATAGGCCTTCAGTAACTCTTGATACAGACACAGACATCATGGCTCATCCTACACATACCACAATAAACCACTAGTCACTGCACAGACAGATGTATGTGTCTCAAAAAGTGTTGTATAAATACCAATAAAATTCAAGTAAGTATTTTATGTTTTGAAAGAGCATACTAATACTTTTCACCATGGGAGCTAAATTCCTTGGCACCTGCTAATTAAATCCCATGAAATACCACACCTGATCATGGGCAGGGATTTGGCAGCACTTGAGAAACACTCTGAGAGGCCTAGTCTTCCCTGGAAGCTGAGGGTCCCAGCACAGAGCCATATTCCAGCCCCTGGAGAGGTCCCTGCTGCCTGTGTGCCCAGCCTTGTCCTTGCCCTTCCCAGTACCAACCACATGGCCAGCACAGCATCACTGGGAAGCTCAAGAGAAATCAAGACAAATGTACTTTTTCTGCAGCCCACCCTCCTCGTCACTGCTGGGTCTGTCCATGCCCAACATTTTTTCTCCCTCCAGAAGCTGGAATGGTCCCCTTTCCCTTGGAGAGAGAGATACACGTGAAAGCATAATTTTGCTGTCCCATTAGTCCACTGCTTTAGATAACTGCTTGGTTTATGCCTGAACATGCCCCTGTGAATATGAACACTTTTAGCCAGGTATCGAAGATGCAAAATATGAAACAGAATGATCCCCCCAAGAGCCAGTGCCCAGGTAGGGCTGTAATAGAATCCTAAGGGTCCTGATGTTCAATCATCTTTAACACTACTTTTTACTGTTATCCTAAGTATATCCTGCTCACCAGATTTCTGTTAACCTGACCTCTCTCCAGTTAGC
Source organism: Netta rufina (assembly GCF_964035555.1). Taxonomy (NCBI): domain Eukaryota; kingdom Metazoa; phylum Chordata; class Aves; order Anseriformes; family Anatidae; genus Netta; species Netta rufina. Next base: position 1,288,941 of record NC_140138.1, read on the forward strand.
TTTGCCAAGTCTTTGAAACCATGCTGATCTAATTTTCCATTTCTCATCTGCAAGGCAAGTTCTTTTCAGGTGAAATCGTTGCACAGAAGTATGGCATTATGGATTTAGGTTGGTTTTCACAGCACAATGCACTGCTGTGCTGAAAAACATGTTTCTGAGGTTGCTTTCAGGTGGAACTATTTAGCTTAGGGGAGAATTGTGTTACTGCACCTCATTTTTCTCTGTACGTCTCCACATCTTACCTCATAGTCCAAGTTTAGATGCAGAGAACATTAACTTTTTGGAGGATGTTAAATAAAAATAAAATGTCTCCACTAAATTCTCACCCTTTCGTTAAGAAAGTTTAATTTATAAAGAAATGTTTCTAGTTACACATTTGGGCTTTCATAAGGGAAACAATAATAAGGAACCTTGTAAAACATGACAAGCTGCAGCACACCTGTAGGCCACTGCACCCAAGGCATTTCTGTAATTCATTCTCATTTCCAAGAAGTGATTATGATTTTCTATGGTTCGTTCAAGTACTTCTTAAAAACCAGCAGTGGTTTTAATAGAAATGTGGTCTTATTAACACATAACCAAGGCAGAAGCTCTCTGACATGATAAGCATGCAAAAGGGAAAGGGGAAGTGGAAGATGAAGACACCAGAGTGATGGAGCTCACTGTGGCTGTGCAGGTGGCACAGGAGCAAGCACCCAAAGGCAGCAGTGATTGCTAATGCAAAATAGCAAAGGACACAAAGTATCTCTTGTTAAGACACTGCAAGGAGAAAAATGCTGCCTCCTGCAGGAAAGCTGATCAAAAGCTCTTTGATTCCCAGAGGTTTCTAAACTCTTTGATGCTTTGTTTCCTCACCTAGAGGATACAGCCATAAAATCCCTTTTTTCCTTAGAGACCATGGCACTTTCTGGCACCAGCGATGCCAGCATGGGAAGCTGTAGAAGTCACAGCTTCAGAATTTAGCTTGTATTTACTACAGAAAAACTTGTCATATGCATGACAAAAACTAAAAAATACAATCTATTTTACTAACGTATATAGATCACATCTTACACAAGCACCCGAATATCCCCTTTCAAGAAATCCAGCCTAGCGAACATGCCTGGTTCCCACAAGATCATGTCAGTCAGGATCAGCCTTCGGATTCCTAAGCAGAAAGTAATCTCTGTTCCCTCTCTCCTGCCAATAGTAACATCACTTATATCTTATCAAGCTTTAACAGTTGTTCAAAGAAATGCAGTGTGTAAGAACCTCCCAAGGAGTACTCACGCTTGACCAAACTGATAAGCTTCTTTGATGAAATGACTGGCTGGGAGATGAGGGGAGAGCAGCAGATCCTGTCTACCTGGACTTTGGTAAGGTTTTTGGCACACTTCCCCCACAAGATCCACATAGACAAGCTGCTAATGTGTGGGCTGGGCAGGTGGACAGTGAGGTGGACTTAAATTGTCTGAATAGCTGGGGTTAGAGAGTAGTGGGCAGTGGAGAAAGTCTAGTTGGAGGCCAGCAACTAGCAGTGTACACCAGGGATCAATAAGGGGTCCAGTCCTGTCCATCATGAAGGCCCATCATTAATGATGGACATTAACGTCCATCATGTCTATCATTAATGGTTTGGATGAGGGGTTAGAGTGTACCCTCAGCAAGTTCAGAGATCACACAAAACTGGGAGAAGTGGTTGACATGACAGAGGTTTATGCTGCAATCCAGAGGGACCTGGAGAAATGAACTGACAGGAAACTCATGATGTTCAACAAAGAGAAGTTGCAAAATCCTGCACCTGGAGAGGAATGACCCCATGTACCTGTACCTGGGGGCCACCCATCTGGAAAGCAGCCTGTCAGAAAAAGACCTGGGAGTCCTGGTGGACACCAAGTTGAACATGAGCCAGCAACATGCCCTTGCCACAAAGAAGGTGAATAGACTTCTGGGCTACATTAGATGAAGTGTTGCCCACAGGTGGAAGGAGGTGATCCTTCCTCTCTGCTCAGCACTGGTGAGGCCACACCTGGGTCCTGTGCCCCCCAGTATGAGAGAGATCTGGGCATACAGGACAGAGTCCAACATAAGGCCACAAAAATGATGGAGGGACCAGAGAATCTCTCCAGTGAGGAGAGGCTGACTGAGCTGGGCCTGCTCAGCCTGGAGAAAACTATACTTGGGGGATCTCACCGATGTCTGCAAATCCCTGAAGGCAGGGTACATAGAGAATAGAGCCAGGCTCTGCTCAGTGGTGCCAAGGGCCAGGCCCAGAGGTAGTGGGCACAAACCAGAGCACAGGAGGCTCCCTCTGAGCACCAGGAGGGACTTCTGTGCTGTGCAGGTGCTGGAGCCCTGGCCCAGGTCGCCCACAGAGGCTGTAGAGTCTCCTCCTCGGAGATCTTCCAAAGCCACCAGGACACAGGCCTGGGCCCCCTGCTCAGGGTGGCCCTGCTGGGGCTGGGGGGTTGGAGCAGATGGCCTCCAAAGGTCATTTCCAACCTCAGCCATCCTGTGACTGTAAGAAAGATGTCACCAGTAACACTGGCACAAACATTCCTTTGCCTAATCTGATAATCAGCAGTTGTAAGCCTAATATCCAAACTTATACATATTCTAAGCAAAGAATTCTTTCATTCAAATTTCATCAAGTCTGAACACATTTCTCTTAACTAGAACCATGTAGTGAAACTGTTTCTCCATGAACTTAAAAGCTAATTTTCATGTACAAATAGAAGTCCATAAACAAAAGAATAGCAATCTGAGCTGTTTTCAATTCATTATTAAAACAGTTGTCTTACTGCCAAGGGCTGGATCCAAGACCACAAAGCAGCAGATACTGAAACCAATTTCCTGTTTGCATGCAAACATCTTATTTACATACGTATTTACTTTGTCATCCATAACAATCACCTTTCTATATAGCACAGCATAAAAGACAAGGAACAGAAAATCCATGAGTGAATGGCATGGCTGGGACTAGTAGATTTTTCAATTCCCATTGCAACAGACTGTTTTACAACCCAAAATGCCTAGCTTGTATGACTTCCATTGTTAGTGCATGAAGGAAGCATTCAGAAGGGCAGCTATTTTAACAAGATGGCAGCATCCAGCACCCAGGAGACATGAAAGACTAGTGAGTCACATTTCACACCACTTACAGTAGAATTCAGTGTAATACGTAGCAAGAAACACACTTACTGGTTGAAGTCTTGGGCTGGCAGGGCTTGGCACCTCTGAATTTGCTGTAGATCACTATGTTAGGAACATGTTTGAATTGCAGTGAAATTTCTTCTTCCCAATGGAAAAGAGCTCACTTCAGTGACACCACGAACTGTAAATAATAAGAATAAACCAAGGTTGCCTGAGACAAAGTTACTTCAAGTCTATAAAGGTAGATCTAACAGAAAGCACTGAGAGCGTTATATACCTCCCGGTTTGCTATGGGCAGAGATCTCTCTTATCAGAGAGATACAGAGATATTGTGAGGAACCAATTCATCGTGGGCTGCTTTAATTTCCCAAATAGCTGCTATATAGCAGATGTTTCCAGAAATGACAGAGCCCAAATATTTTTGTATGGTACAGTTAGTATTTATTTCAATTAACAGTTAATGGAGTATATAAATGACATTATTTTGGACATGTTTTGGTAACTATGAATGTTCTGCCACTTACTTTCAATCTCATACTGTCGGGCGTCCTTGGGGTGGTTCCACATGACAATTTTTTCAGCAATGGGTTATTAAATTCTTTTTTTTTTTTTTTTTAAAAAAAAAAAAAGCCTTTTCATTCCCTGTGCAGACTTTTAGCTTTGGATCCTGAGAGTTGCATCACACACTCTGTTGCTCTGCTCTGTTCTCCAACATTTATGGCAGGCTGCCTGGTAACATACCCTGCCCTGCATGTACCCAGATAAATATGACATAACACTGCTAATTACAGGAAAAAGCACCTGTATTTAGCCTATTCTGGTCATTATTTAAACAGGATGGCAACGCCTACACAACACAATCCCAGGAGAGCAGATGCATGTAAGTGCTGACACACATCATAATTATTAGACTACAAACAAACTATTCTGTATCTTGATTGTACAGTGTCGCCAAACTTTCTATCAAGCTTCTCAGGAAACTTCTCCCCAAAACAGCATAGAGAGCCAAGAAGCGTAATCATTTTCAGAATGAACTCAGTTTAAAATACATATGGGTACTGCTCAGGCTGAGAAGCCAAACTCCGTAAATCTAGATATCTTACAGCTATCTCTAAGTGGGTAACAAGCCTGCATTATCTTCCAGGGGAATTTCATTCAACTACTAATATCCTTAACCCAGAAACATTCTTCTCTGCAGTAAAAATAGTTCCTTGGGAAGGGAGAGCTCTTTCAGAGGCTGCTGGGTGGCCCCAGGAAGCAGTGGAGTGGCAGCTGGCTGTGAATACAGCATCTCCTTGTCTGATCAGAACACTTTCTTTCTGATCAAAGCGATGGGCACTTTATTAAAAGAGGCTTTTTGCAGTTGTCTGAACAGTCTCCTAGGCTTTTTTTAATCAATGACTCAATCAAAGACTAAATGAAGAGAGAGGGGCAGATACTGATCGGTTTTGAGGCAAGTAATTAAAATTAATAGACTAGCCATAGTGTGTGAGACAGTAGTCAGAGGACCACCAAGCCACTGTGCCTCATGTCCACAGAGGAACATTCTCATGAACCTTAGCTCATGCTAACTTACTGTGCAGTGTGCTGAACCCAAAAATCAACGTAGGCTCTACAGAATCCATCTGTGTGTGGGATACACACATGGTGATGCATTACAGTCAGCACAGCTTATCCCAAACCGTATAAAGCTAAGCCTAGAGTGAACTAGTGAACTACACAGTTTGCACTGGTTTCTTGACTGAGATATCGCAGCTCCCAGCATGTCAGGAGGAAATAACTCCCATTGATTTCACAGGACTTGACTCGGACACCATAAGAGCATTTAGCATAACTGAGGCTAAAACTAGAATAGACACTTTTCTGTGGACTTAAATAGAAGCAGCTAAGCCTCTGCTGACATGCAGAAAGGCTCCATCCTGATAAATGGTCCAAAGAGAGAAAGGAGTTTTACTGAGTTTACAACAAGATATAGTGTGCAGCAAGCTGCCCACTGACATCGCTTTGTAGTTTACATGTATCAGTTTTACTGTTTTTTCCCCCAAAGACACTCCCCACAGGAAGAGGTTTGCTTAAAAACATTTTGAAACAGAACTTTTCTATTCAAATGTATTTAGATTTTTAAAGATTAAAAAATTTCAGTCTGAAGCAAATAGCTTCTTCTTGTTGTTTCCATTTAAAAAATTATGTTCTGATTTAAAGTGAAATTAGGCATCCCTGTGCCTTTTGGTTCAGTCACTAAAGCCAACAAATTTTCTGGAGTAGGCTAAGAGGCCAAGTTCTTGCAGTTGGTTAGTCCAGGTTCACTTAAGTTTTCAGTGGAAAACACCAATTTCAGTTTGTTGCATGCTGGCACAAAATTCCTCAGGAACACGTGTGGTCAAGATGGATTTCTCATTATCTCAGCGTGTGTGAAAAATCTCGGTCAGTGTTTATGATCAAGGAATATTTCCTTACCCCTGAGGTCCCTGCTCTACCTGCTGCTGTGCAGCTCCCAAGAAACACAACCTTTTGACCTGGAAATTTGTGCAACAGATTTATCACAAAATTTTTGATAAATTTTTCTTCTCTGTACTTGCCTTAACCATTGGAAGAAAGTAAGTATGCTGTATATGAGACAGCACACACATTCAGAGAGTTGGGGGATGTTGTCATGCCTCTCACAGACTCCAGTCTTACTCATTATTTACCCCCAAAATACCAGTCTGAGGATGTTCTTCCAATTTAAATTCACTGAAGTAGTATCTAGTTAATGTTTCCTCATTGGTATTTTGCTCCAACAGCGCAGAGTTCAGCTAGGCTGTGGTATGCTGGATGAGCTTTCTTTGAGAAGCTACAGGAAGTCCCATCAGAGCCTTTCTCAGTAGCTTTTTCTGAGCTTCCTGGTTTCCTGGTCATCTGTCATGTCCTACTGCCCTCTGAATGCTTGCTGCCTTCTTGCATAAGTTTCCTTCTAGTCATAATTTACTAAAATGCTTTCTCAGAAGAAGTGAGAGCAGTATATACATATATATATAAATATATATACATTTTATATGTTCTGAACTGACTCATGTTTTTCACTCCCCAGTAGTCTTTCTGGCACAGTTTCTCTCTCTCTCTCTCTCTCTCTCCTAAAGAAGTGCCTGGGAAACATCCTTTGTCTTATGGTCTGTCATTTTCTGTTGTCTTCTTTCTAATATTGAAAATAGACAGGGAAATAGAGAAGAAAATTGCCCCCTGCCCTAGAATTAATTCCCTCTTTTGTCTCCACCTAACCTGCAGCCAATACACACATCAGAAAGTGAAATTATACCTTGTGAGCATCTGCGTGGCTTCTAAAGTGCAGTCAGAGCCCAGGCAAGAGAAGGAAAATTCACCCTTCAAGAGACAGAAGATTATCAGGGCTGGGAGGATCCCAAGGCAGTCTCCAACACGCACAGTATTTTATATTATCTTGTGAGACATAGGAACCTTTCTCCTCTCCAAGTCCTAATGCCTAGACTGAGCTCAGCCTCAAAAGCAAGCAGATAAGCCTGCTCTTTTCCTGGACAGGGATTGCTTTAGTCCAAATAGCATTAAAGGGAATGTTCCTATCGAGGCATTGCTTTACACAAAGGACAGCTTCTCTGTTAAGGGTTTCACTCTACATGTTTTCTGGGAAGTTGCAGGAATTGTGACTTATTCTTGTTCCCTTTTCTATTATAAAAAACTGCTGGCTCTAGCCTCCAACTGTTATTTAGCAGCCAGAGCTCTGTGTTCCTAAAATGAAACTATGTCTCAGCATTGTTCTTGCAGCATCATGCATGATTACAAAACCCTGAGCCATACCAGCTTTAACAAAGAAATCTATTTCCTTATCTCTCCAGGAAAAGACCGTCTAAAACTCCACTAATTCCCTGGCCTTGTATTATTTGCTTATCAGTGACCGGAGATTTGGTTACAAAGCTTTTGTAGTCACCTTTTATTGCCTAACAGCAATTAAGAAAACCAGATTTCACCACCTGATGAATCATATACTTCACCAGTGTTTCTAAATGCTCCACTTGACCAAGGAGTTATCTGCTCATTTGAAAGAATTAAAACAATTAGCAGAAACCAAGTGGATAATCCTTCTTTGGGAAATGTTTCTTGGGGAATTTTGGTGATGATATTAACCAGAAAGGAGGAAGCAGCAGCAATTTCAAAATCATGAAAAACTATGTTTATACATTAGGGAAGCCTCTGCTGAATATAATCCTTCCTTTTAAGGAAGATTCACAGCGGTTATCCATGACTACTGTAAGTCTCTTTAAATTGTGGTAAATCTCCAAATGGCAGACCAAGCCATTTCCCCAAAATCTTTACCATCTGGACATAAGGACGAACCTATCTTTCTCCAGATACTTCTCATCCCAGCTTGTTATTTCCATATTCTGGCTCCCTTTAATTCTGTTCCTCCTCCCTCTATCACAGAGCAACCAGAAATGCCTTGAGAAAATACAGTATAGGTGATCATAAAATGGTTCGGGTTGGAAGGGACCTTAAAGAACCACCTAATTCCAACCCCTTCCACTAGACCCAATTAACTCTACTAGATCAATTAATTCCAACACCTCCCACTAGACCAGGTTACTTAAAGCCCCATTTATCCTGGACCTGGACACTGCCAGGGATGGGGTACCCACAACTTCTCTGTTCTAGTATCTAACCACCCTTAAATCTGTAAGGTAGATCTCACTGCTGTGTTCAAGGTGTAAGTAACACAGCACAATTACTTTGGTACAACCAAAAGATGGTACAGGGGAAAGAAAAGAGATGGCAGCTCATATAGCTCTGGCTGGCCAGGATCACACTCTAAACAACAGCATGGCTGGACTCAGATAGGTCCTTCTGTTGTCATGGGACATACGGTCTTCTTGCTCTCCAGTAGTAGTTTTCGTAAGCTGATCCCATTTAGATGTGATCAGAAACCTCCTGCAATCAAAAAACCTCCACAGCATGCTGGTCCTTGACTACACAGAAACACCTGCAGCTGGTGTAATGCTGCCTTCGTAGTCAGGGCAAGCTATATGGAAGGGGAATCTATAAGCAAGCTTTACAGAACCCATTAAGGGTTTGAAGGTGCTGGGCAATACATCACCATATGGCAGAACTGATTTGATTTGAATGCAGACACTTAGTGTTACCTTATTTGTGCTTCAGAGTCCTGTTTTTAATATGAGGCAGTAAATGAGGAGTTCAAGTTTAAACAAGGGTTACTGACTGTGCCCAAATCTGATTACAGTGTAATGACTGACTTAGTATTTTGTGTTTGATTTTAAGTGTTTTTTCTTTCTCTCTCTTTTATTTTTTATTTTTTTATTTTTTATTTTTTTTTAATTTCCTGGAGTGTGTAAATAATTATTTAAGTTTAAAGTGAGCTCTCCCCTACTACAAAAAAGCTCTCCCCTGAACTACAAAAATGAAATCATTTTCAGGCTGGGAACAGTTTGGAAAGTATTTGTGTCATTTGCTCCTTTCATATTTTTCAAAATAATTAAACGTCATTTATGGGAATAGCTAATGTAAACCCCAGGTAAGCTCGAAGTAACAAAAAGAGATCAGAGAAGGTATCAGATTCATTAACTTACAGATAAACTGCTTGAGTGCTAATACCATTGCACTGTATCTGGGCAGACGAGCGAAAAAATTCCAGCAACTGAGCAATAATTAACTTTGTTACTCTGTCTTTAATATTTTAAAGTGAAAGACAGCTATTTTCACCAAGTCATTGTGGCCATTTCCCTCTAATTAAGAACCTCTGAACTCAAGAATCTTTGAAGATGTTATTGCTGTGATTCTAATACATGCTGAAGTATCACTAACTAGATCGAGCTGTTTCAGGCAACCAGGGGAAAAACAGGACAACATGGTGGAGAATTAGTGTTTTTTGGATGCCTGGCTGGACAGAGCTGGCTACTGAGCCTAGATCTTCAAATCCTAGGCACGGGCAAGGAAATATACCTAACAGCAGCAAATTGACCAAGTGTTTTCATACAAAAATATTTTCAACCATTAAATCAACACTCACTTGTATTTTCCAGTATGCACCTAGGCACAGAAGTCTTCTGCTGTATTATTTGTGAGCACAGAAGCAGTTACAATAGCATAAAATATCCATCCTAAAGGTAAACACCACAAACCCCCTGGCTTACCAGGCTTCCCATTTTGACTCTGGAGTCACAGCTCTAGCATCTCCAAGAAGATGTGAGCTTAGACCCAACAGATACAGAGCCCCAGGAAGTCTCTGATTCTAGCACATCATTACATGGGGCTATCATTACATAAAGAAAATCCTAAACCTGTTTTGGGCTCTAGCTGCTGCTTTGCATGGCTGTGGTCTATGTAACATTAAACAGCTGTCCACAGCTCTACATAATCTCTGTTACTTGTAAAGTAAAAGGGATAGAAAAGTGCTTTCAGCTGCAGTGTTAAAGTCTGCCCATGCAGCAAGATAAAATAGTCTCTGTTCCTTGCCCTTTAAACAGCTAACACAAGACAGTGAGGTCTATTTTCTTTCCTTTTTTTTTTTTTTTTTTTTTTTCTTCTTTAACTGACATCAGACTTCGGTTTTTCTCAGGGAAGTTCAGCACTGACTTCAAGCCAATAGGGCCTTTCTGGACAGCTGCCAGATGACCATATCACCTTTCAAAAAAGGTTTCCCTTTCCAGCTATCTCTGTTATTTATAGACAAAAAGCAATGGATACAAAAAAACTCATGGGAAAAGGGATGGGATAGTGTCAAGCTACTAGGGACTTCATTCAATTACTGCCTAATGGAGAAATATGTGCCAAGGTCTCTTTGAATAGTTTTTAAAAAAAGTTTCTAGTATGGGGGAGTAGGGTGGAGAAAAGTCCATTATTCACAGATCTGGCAGCGTGAAGATAAGGAAGAAGCTTTAATTTCAGAACCAAAGGACACTCAGTCTTAAAGCCACCTGCAAAATATTCTGATTTGGAAACTGAGAGGGGAGGTTTTCTTTATTTTTTATTAATTTCTGGAAATGTTAGCTTATTTTAGAAAGAGCACCTAGGAGGGAAAAATAGCTGGAAGAGAAATCCATTGAAGGCAGATTTGTGATTCCATGGCATGGCCAGGAAATTTTGGTGGAACTGTTGCTCTACTTTAAATGAGACTGCACATTGCAGAACATTTGCGAATTGCATTGTTTTCTTCTTTTGGTTTCTAAGAAAAAAGTGTGCCTTACTATGCTGCCTCATCCTCCTCCTGTTCCTACCATAAAGATTTCATAGAGTTGGTCAACTCCAATCCAGTCTGCTATAAGGCTCTAAATAGTGGATATCTCTGCTACCTTCAGCCCCTTGGAGACCTGCAGTTGTGAAGAGAAAGGAAACTACTCCTTCCTTCTCTACCTGCCCCCTCTCAGAGGGAAAAACGAAAAACAGATCGGCTTAGCTGTGCTTGGCATGAGCCAGATGTACCATGAGCAACAACCAGCACCTGTCTAGTTGTTATCCAGCTGTAGGACATGCTGCCAGCAAGCTCAGGAAAGGCAAGTGAGGATGCGTTTTGGGGTGGCTTTTTTGACATACACATGTATGTGCATGCATGGTGAAAGTATGAACTGCTGAGATAGGCAGGGAACTAAAGGTATGTCTGTAGGGGTTTACAGAAGATTTGCAAAGCTGGGAAATGCAGAACAAATCCATAGAAAATGCAGTTTTGCAAGGTCTGCTATAATGGCACAGCTACTTTCCCACTACACTCATCACCTACAAGTAACAGAGCTCTGTTTCTTTCTTAATTAGTATGGAAAAATTAATGATCTATCACTTTAACTTGCTGTATTACATCTTCCATTGATAAACAAAAGATTGACTACTTGGGGAACAGCACTAGTGACAACTGACTTATTTCAGTAATCATAAAGAGATAAGAATTAAAAACTAGCACTCAAAGCAGGTTCAGTGCGGATCACCTCAATATACCTATTTTAGGAGCCCAAGAAATCCTCATTTGCCATCACAAGCAATTAGTCTTGGAATCAGCAGAAACATTAGCTAACTCTACACTTGAAAAGTCTGGAATCCACCAATTTTCTCTGTGATGTTAGATTTATATTCCCATGCTTTTACAACATCATAAAACAGAAATTAAAAGCAAACATCAGAAACAGAGCCATGGAATCATCAACAATATTTCTGATAAAGGCACAAAAGTCCAACAGAAGCAAAAATTCAACATTTTACCATATAAGTTTTGATTTAGCCAGTTATCCAGAAAACAATAAAATGTATTGTTATTGTAAATGGCCTTTTCATAGCAACCTGTAGCTCAGTTATCTTGTTTTGCAAGTACAAGGGAAAAGTGGCAAAGCAGATATAATATGTTGGTAATTAACAGCAGGTTCGCAGGTTTAAACTCCCAACCTCAGTAAACAAGGTTTGCGTTTTAATTTGAATGCTAAAGGTCTTTGCTCATTAAACTGCTTTTAGAATTAATTAAACCCCTGTAAGATCAATTCTTGAGTCAAACCAGGCGGTTTCTGGGTTTGGACAAGTCTAGCACTCTTTCATTTGCAGGGAAAAAAAAGCAGAACCACAAGAACCCATCCATGCAGCTGCTTTGCATCATCTCCTGGAACAAGTAGGAAGAAGCTGCTCACTACTCTCCCCAGATCTCTCTTATTCCAGTGACTACTGGTTGTTCAGTGGGAGCTTTCCACAGAGATTAACTGGCCTTTGGTCAGGTCCAACCCGATTTTTTGCCAGCAATTGAACAGAAATGCCTTTCTGCAGCCATGTCTTCAGCCATTCAGGCCCAGAGCCCTGGCAATATCTTAAGTGTATTGAATTTAGATCTTTCTGAGAATTTTGTATATTATTCATGAGAACATATTGATTTTTCTCTTCTGTGAGGAAATAATATGGTGTGTAATAGGGGACTCCTCCCTCCCCCTTCTGAACTGCTGGTAAAATAATTCCTACACAAACACCGGTGCATCACTGCAAGGATCACTGCATAGTTTTAAAAGACTGCCTCATTTTGTAGCTCCTCTCTTTACTAGTGATTCACAAAGAACTCACAGAGAGGGAAAGACTGGGTGCAGAGGAAATTCACACTTACCTTTCCTGCTTGCTATGGCTGTTGCAGTACAGTGTAAGGTTAAGTTCTCTAGCTGCTCACTTGCTGTCCTTCAGTCACACCTACATGTAATTATTATGCACATATTTATGGCATCTTGTTCCAAAGCACGTTAAAATTGAAAAGAACTGAAGCATGGAGAAGTATGGTAGTAGCAGGTCCTTTCTTCCTCTCACTATATATTATGCATGTTTGTTTTTTCCTAGCTTATACCAGACAAATCAAAAAGACTTACACAATTTATGTTCATGCTGTCCTCTCACAGGACGAGGTTTCCATTCCCACAAAGTGCTTTAATAAAACATCATACAGGATAAGAAATATAGGCCTATGAAGTGAGAGTACTGAAGAATTGGGGTCATTACTTTTCAAAACTGAGCCTGAATGTGTGATCCTGCTGACCTATTGTTGAGCCCAGGAGATGCTCCAGCTCCAGAGATCTCTTTTGGCTTGTACATTTTAAAGACAGAGTGCTGAGTTCAGCAGCTCTTCAGACAGTGCTGGGTCTGGATCTGACTCTTAGGGTGGGATTCTTGCGGAGTTCTGAATTACAGAATTACAGCTAATGCTGTCAGGGTAGCAGAGGTAGAATATTTGTAGCTAGCCACAGGTGGATTCACTCCTCTGGAGCATTTGGTTCCCTCTGATCTGTTATTCATCAACCATTTCCCAGAAGGAGGTTGTCTTAATTCAGAGAAGTTTTTTCATCACCTCTTTTGCTTCATTGTTTCACTTAAAGCTTATTTAGGTATTCTCGTAATGAGGTGGCCAAAAAAAAAAAAAAAAAAAAAAGATGTGTGTGTTGACATCAAAAGAGGTCCACCTTTTTATTCCATAAGAAAAGTTTTTATTTATTTAAACCCTATGGAAAGATTTAAAATTCCAATTTCTGCCTCGGAGTTCAAGAAGAGTTCTGTTTAAGCCAGCACCCTACCATTCCCTGCAGCAGGGAAAGGCAGGGAGTCCAAGAACCTGAAAGAGAAACTCACGGCCTCATAAGAAATTAAATGAGTCCACAGGACTGTAGCTCTCGTGAACCACTGAAGAGAAACAGAGGCATTTACTAGAACAGCATCACGCTGGTTTTGAAGAGCCACACATATACAAAACAGCTGCAAGGCTCACATGCCTTTCCACTCCAAAGCTGCTCAGAAAGGAACACCTTGAATCAATTGGAGGGGAAGAAAAAAATGTTCAGTGGAAAGAAAAACGAAAAGAAAAAGAAAAAAGAAAAAGGAAAAGAAAAAGAAAAAGGAAAAGGAAAAGGAAAAGGAAAAGAAAAAGAAAAAGAAAAAGAAAAAGAAAAAGAAAAAGAAAAAGAAAAAGAAAAAGAAAAAGAAAAAGAAAAAGAAAAAGAAAAAGAAAAAGAAAAAGAGAAAGAAAAACCTTAATTTTGGGAAAAGCTCCTGTGCAGCTATAGCCTTTTGCCTGGTTGCTGATGGAGAAGGGTGTTACAATTTGCAGGGACATAACTCCAGCATCAAGATCAGTTCAGCTGCACCAAAGGCACAACCTTGCTTGCACACATTGGTTTGGTTACCAGCAGCCTGCACGACAGGGGGGCTGTTCTGCAACCCCCAACATGGCTGCTGTTTATATCAGAGTTAAAGCAGCATACTACAAGAAGTTGCTCCACCATCTAGGACCACACCGGATACTCAACAGAAACAATAGAGAACTTCATGAATTTGTTAAAAAACAAACAAACAAACAAACAAACAAACAAAAAACACTAAGCACTGTTTACCTGCATGGTGCTAAAAGGCCGGCCTGTAATCACAGCGCCTGTGTTATTCTACCGGGGTGTACTTGGCCCATGCTGTTACTCCTGCATGTAAAGTTTTGCAAAATATTCCTATGGCCTGCTGTAGCATGGCACAGAGCGCTCTGTCCTTCCAAACACCCTGGGACTGGATCTGTGGGCAGCATGGAGCTAGAAATACTGACTGAGGCTCAGAGGGAAAGGTTTGAATGTAACTGCATGGCCCAGTCCCACTGGTTGCATTAGAACCGAGATGAGTGTTTGCAAAATGATCGGTTTTGCACTTGAAACTGAGGCCCTGGGCAAGCACCCTGTGCCTGCCTGCCAGCATCTTCTCTCTCTGGACTCTTCCTCATGCTTGGCAGAGCAAACCGAACCAAAGTAAAAAGCAGAAGAGTACAGACTTGGCTCTGATGCTGCATGCAGTGACTCAAAAATTAGGCGTTCTGCTTTCTCCTTCCCCTCAGCCCCTCCCTTTCCCCCATTCCAGGCATTTAGAAGAAATAAACATTTTGTATCATCTGAGCCTTTGTTTTGAATGGGAAGGATACTGTCATCAAGCTGTCAAGGAGAGCTTGTGAGCACAGCTGTGATCACTCACCAGTGTAAATCCCACAGATCTGCTCAGCAACTTGCACATGACTTCGGACCAAGAACAGAAATCCTGCCTCTTGGTACAGGGACATTTATAACAATAAAAACAAAAGGAATCACTAAATTACAGAATTGTCTAGGTTGGAAGAGACCTCAAGATCATTGAGTCCAACCTCTGACCTAACACTAACAAGTCCTCCACTAAACCATATCCCTAAGCTCTACATCTAAACTTCTTTTAAAGACCTCCAGGGATGGTGACTCCACCACTTCCCTGGGCAGCCTGTTCCAAAGTCTAACAACCCACTCAGTAATGAAGTTCTTCCTAATATCCAACCCCTGGTGCAACTTTAGCCCATTCCCCATCATCCTGTCACCAGGTACGTGGGAGAATAGACCAACGCCCACCTTGCTACAGCCTCCTTTAAGGTACCTGTAGAGTGCGGTAAGATCGCCCCTGAGCCTCCTCTTCTGCAGGCTGAACAAACCCAGCTTCCTCAGCCACTCCTCATAAGATTTGTTCTCCAGACCCCTCACCAGCTTCGTTGCCCTTCTCTGGACTCGCTTGAGCACTGTGATGTCCTTCTTGTAGTGACGGGCCCAAAACTGAACACAGTACTCAAGGTGTGGCCTCACCAGAGCCAAGTACAGGGGGACAATCACTTCCCTAGCCCTGCTGGCCACACTGTTTCTGATACAAGCCAGGATGCCGTTGGCCTTCTTGGCCACCTGAGCACACTGATGGCTCATATTCAGCCAACTATCCACCAGTACTCCCAGGTCCTTCTCTGCCAGGCATCTTTCCAACCACTCATCTCCCAGCCTGTAGCTCTGCTTGGGGTTGTTGTGCCCCAGGTGCAGGACCAGGCACTTGGCCTTGCTGAACTTCATACAGTTGGCCTCTGCCCCTATCCAGATCCTCCTGCAGAGCCTTCCTACCCTCGCGCAGATCGACACACACCCCTAACTTGGTGTCATCTGCGAACTTACTGAGGCTGCACTCGATCCCCTCATCCAGATCATCGATGAAGATATTAAAGAGGACTGGCCCCAGTACCGAGCCCTGGGGGACGCCACTAGTGACCGGCCTCCAACTGGACTTGACTCCATTCACCACAACTCTTTGGGCCCAGCTATCCAGCCAGTTTTTAACCCAACAAAGCGTACGCCAGTCCAAGACACGAGCAGCCAGTTTCTTGAGGAGAATGCTGTGGGAAATGGTGTCAAAGGCCTTACTGAAGTCAAGGTAGACCACATGCACAGCCTTTCCCTCATCCACCAAGCACGTCACTTTGTCATAGGAGGAGATCAAGTTTGTGAAGCAGGACCTGCCTTTCCTAAACCCATGCTGACTGGGCCTGATCACCTGGTTGCCCTGTAAGTGCCGCATGACGTCACTCAAGATAATCTGCTCCATGAGCTTTCCTGGCACTGAGGTCAAACTGACAGGCCTATAGTTCCCCGGGTCTACCCTCCAGCCCTTCTTGTAGATGGGTGTCATGTTTGCTAGCTGCCAGTTGACTGGGGCCTCCTCCAATAGCCAGGACTGCTGATAAATGATGGAAAGACTCCCTCCAAGCCGCCCAGAGCCAGTAGGCTGGGGGTGGGCAAGTGAGGGGGAGGGGACCCAGGACAGCTGACCCCAACTGGACAAAGGGGTATTCCATGCCATCTGATGTCACACTGAACAATTAATATGGGGGGGCTGGCCAGGGTGGGGGGACTGGCTGCTCGGGGATAGGCTGGGTATCGGTCAGCAGGTGGTGAGCAAGTGCACTGTGCATCACTTGTTTTGTACACATTCTTATTAGTAGTATTGTTGTTATTTTCCTTTCTTTTCTGTCCTAATGAACTGTCTTTATCTCAATCCACAGGTTTTCATTTATTTCTAATGCTCTCCCACATCCCAGAGAGGGAGGTGAGAGGGTGAGTGAATGTCTGTGTGGTACTTAGCTGCCAGTCGGGTTAAACCATTATAGATTTGAGGCCAGAAAGGTCTGTCTGGTCTATCTAATCTCTCTCATACCTTTGTTACATTCACACTTAAAGGCTTCCCTGATAAAACAATGCAGACGCTAAATGCTGCCACTAGGTAACACCCAGTACAACTAGAAGAGAAGTGAGGAAACAATGTGAGAAGCAGCACATCCTTCTCCCAGAGAAATTGGGAGAAAATATGCATATAAGAAAACAGAGCCCCCATATTTTGTTTTGCTTTTTTTTTTTTTTTTTTTTTTTTTTTTTTTTTTTTAATGAGAAATTCTCTTGTCTATCAAGATGATGTCTGAGATGTTCTGGTTCACGTTTAAGTTGCTGCTGTTTGGGCATACGGCACTATTAAGAATCTTTCATTTTCTACATCTTCTCACTACATTTATTTTCTCTCCTATCTGTAACATTCAGTAAATACAGCAGCTGTCTGCAATCCATCTAATCTGAAACACAGACATTTCACTCCAAAACATTCAGTGCATGTATTTTGAAAAATAATTCATGTAATATTCTACATTATTTAAAAGCTTTCATCATTCTTTGAAGGCTACTGTAAACAGTAGCTGCAGGGGAGTTCATTTAAATATATTCACTTTGAACTGCAAATTGTGTATGGTAGAAAACAGAATGACACATACAATTTTATCTTTTTTCCTGCTAACTGTTGTTTACAAATGTTGTAAAATCTGTTCTAGAATTCAAGGGTATTTCAAGTTTCAGGCAGTTAATTATCAGTGTTTGAATGAGGCTTATAACACTTGAGGGGCCTTGGGGGGGAATTGAGTGGCATTCGGAACAGGCAAACACAGCCACTTCTGATTGAAACACACCAAATCAGTAGCAAGTAGCCCCTGAGACCTGGATTTGTGTCCAGTAATAAGCACAGCCAGGCAGAAAGCATGGAATATCCCTGGCAGCTCAACACTCCTGATTTCCTTCTATACCATCAGTATTGGCTTCAGAAAAAGATAGCAACAATTGAGCCAGCCACAACAGTGAGCCCATCTTTGTGCTCCCAAATGTATCGCAGTCATTTCGTGCCTTGCTGTATGTGAGCGTTTTGGGAAGCATGATGTGGCATGACTTTGGTTCCATGCGATGTTTGTAGGGCACCCCAACTGGAGTTCCCTGGTACAAAACTAGGCAGCAAAGCACGCAGCACTCCTGTAGCAGGTGCTCCAAGCACAACCCCCAGGACTACCCAGAAAACAAAATAAGATTTGCTTGTTATAAATTTCCTACTAATAATAAAGTCCAAAGGGGAAAGCAATAATGCTTTATGTATCTTACCAACTTCCCAAACTCAGACCTTCTTGTTAATAGCATCAGCACAGCAATGAAGCAAGGTCACTGCTCTGAAAGTGCATGCCTGAAGTGATTTAGTAAGATTAATTCCACTCACTACTGGCAAAAAAAAAATACTTTTTGTTGTTTAATATGTAAATTCCATTAACCACCACACAGCAATTGCACATTAATTCAAACACTACTCCCCAGTTCTCAGTACACAACATACATTCACACACTTATTATTAATTCATCACCCTAAAACAGAAAAGCTACTACACTACAGCTAAATAAATGTTTTACTGGTGGTGGAAGGATGGGTGGAGAAAACAAAACAAAACAAAAAACTTCTTTTGTGCATACAGCATAACACCAACACAAGCAACCCTTGCCTGAGACAGGTCATGAGCTCTGTTAATTGTTTCCGTTGCAGCAAATAGTGCATCGCAGACAAGGCTTGCCGTCAGACCCTGCCAGGAGCCCCTTAATCCACACCGAGGTCATGCAACTCCTGTCTGTAAACTTGATTAACCCTTGTTTGAGACTGACTGGCCAACCTTGCTGCGAATAGAAGTGTGATTCATGCACTGTGGGCTGGAAAGCATGGACAGGTATCAGCTAGGGATAGAAGGATAAGAGGCATCAGGAGAGTAAGAGAACAGGGGTGAGGCATCCATCAGGACCTGACAGGCTTGTGCAGGTCATGCTGCCTTACTTCTTTCTTGGAATGCTTGCTGGGGGATGCAGCACTGCCTTTCTAGATTACTTGTCTGTTACTTGGAAAAGCAATATTGTTAAATACAATGGTAGCATAAAGCTGCCTGGTTTCACAGCTAAGTCTTGTTTAAATTCAGCCCTCTCCTTCCCTATATGAAAGACAGCACAACCCCCCAAGTTTCATTAACAGCCCTACTGTGCTAAGGCTGATGGGAATTGGAGAGGCACAAAAATCAGCTGCAGAGGCACCTCAAGCAGGAGGCAGCACCCCAGGCTGACCCCACCTGCCCACATGCAGGGCTGCAGAGCTCTAAATATGTACATGTATTTTCTTTTAATGCAGAGACAGAAATCAAAGCTGAAAGTCTAAGTTAGGGCAATGTGAACTGAAGAGGAAAATGTTCAGTGTTGGATTTGTGGCCTGGTATTTCTCTGAGAAGCTCCTCAGTTCAAAGAGTTGCACCTGGAAATTCGACAAACTCGCTCTTCCGTACAGCTCCCTTTACCATAGAGCTATTTTTATTCTGAAACAGGAACTTATTTTTCCAACTTAACATTGTCCACCTCAAAATCTGTTTTGTGCATGGAATATCAATCACCTTTGCTTAGGCCTGAAGACGATTTCAGCACACCTTATTGCCCAACGGCTGCTCTCTCAGTTTTGGCCTCCTCTTTTCCTTGCTTTGCAGTGCTGTGCTCAGCACAGTATGGCAAGTTCCAAGCACCAAGGAGTTACAGAATGAGTTGTTTGTTTTTTAAATCCACACCTAAGAAAACAAACTTCCTCACTCAAAAAGCTGTAAAAGAAACTCAGCACTGTGCCACCCCTTAAACAAAAATTCTCCTGTGATGAGGTTCCTTTGCAAACCTCAGCTAAACCTTTAAAAAAGAGTGCGCAGGACCACCAGCAGCTGTGGGTTTGTTAGGCACTCACACTGCATCACATCGTGTGTGCGAGGGGAAGCACAGCACTGAAACTGCAAACGCTGGAGCAGAATTGCATCAATACTGATTTTAACAAACATTTTGGCAACAAGCACCGCAGTAGTGTCCTTGGATCAAAACTCTGCACAGATAATTAGTTTGGATGCATTAATAATTACATCATTGTGCCAGTTTTTTTTTTTTTTTTTTTTTTTTTCCCCAAATAGAAAGTGTTTCAACAGTAGTGGTTAGACAAATTAAAAACTATTAGTGCAATAAGTGACTTTCACTCTAGATTCAAATCATGGATTCATGTGAAGCTTAGGGGAGGAAGGTTTGTTTTTTTGTACCTCAGTCCTTACTTTACACATGGATCACAGGTATCGACCCTGAACTGAAGATTTGAGAGTTTTATTCATTACTTGGCCATATTTGTACCTCCAATACACTGCAAACTGGCCAGGATCTGGGCCATCAGTACCCTCAGCACAACGACAAAGCCCAGCTTTCTCAAACCACCCTCTCCAGCCCCTTTCTGCTGGCAGCTCCACAAACAACAGGAACTCCCAAGCCAGCCCAAAACTGCAGGTCACTGACTAAAAGCACGTTGTACTTACTTCTGTCCAATAAAACAAATGGCACGTATCCTGCATTTTCAGCTTCTCTCTTCTGGAGAGATTTTTACATGCTGCATCTCCATCGTTTGGGCAGCCTCCAGAATGTGTCTGGTAGTAATGGGAAGAGGAAAGAATGCTATCACCTTATAACATCCAGCATTTTTTTCCCATCAAAATACAGCATATCTGCACACATATCTGCCTTTTATTTCAAAATACCATTTCCACCCTCACAGCAGTAAAGAAAGCTCATAAATATGATAGGAGGATCCCAACGGGGCCGAATGCAACAAAGAACTTACGAGCTGAGTACGGACCAAGAGAAAGCTATTTAAACATAAAACTTAATTTTTCTCCCCCACAGAAACTGACAGCAGGAAGGATTTCATTCACTTGCGTAGCAGCATGGGGAATGGAAAGCATATTATCCCTTCACATGATCAGTGTGAGGATGAGCAGGTCCTGAAGTTGAAGCAGTTGCACACAGCCCACTTTGCCCCCAGGACTGCTTGGAAAAGCCCTGCCTGAGCAGCTGTGGCACAGTAACCCAACAGCAGATGTGCTGGTACTGAGCTCTGCTTTATGCAAAGAACATCAGGAAAGCAAGACAGATTTGAGCAGATTCCTACCCAAATTTGTGTGTCCTACAGCCTAAGGAAATTAGAAAGCACAGTTAAGCTACTAATAACTGTAA
Source organism: Netta rufina (assembly GCF_964035555.1). Lineage (NCBI taxonomy): Eukaryota > Metazoa > Chordata > Aves > Anseriformes > Anatidae > Netta > Netta rufina. Next base: position 1,309,766 of record NC_140138.1, read on the forward strand.
GTCAGATTTTGCTCTTGTTCAATTACTTTATGTGAGAGTGTTTAATTTTCCAGCCTGTGCTATCTGAACACAGAATCTAAACTGAATACTTAGCAGAGCACTACGGAGGATTGATTTCCCACTGAATACCATCAAGTACAGCTTTATGACTAGAACTTTTTTTCCCCTTCAAATCACTTGGGTGCAAAGAAATGATACCTTTTCCTCTCTAATTTTATAAAGTTGCCTAGGTTCAAAAACATCTGTTATTCTACTCTTCCATGCAGCCCATTTACCTGTTGAGACTAAGTGCCTAAATTATTATACAATAGCACATATGTCGAGCAATCTATTCTCCTGATGGAAAGCAAGCCTGAATGAACCTTTAGGTCATCCACTAATCAAATTAGAGCTACGAAGCCTGCTCCTCACTTGCAGCCCAAGCTTCTGCTCAGTGATAGAAATCAGGAGGCTGCTGCTCTAAATCAATGCGGACTTGCACAGGTGAACAATGGAGCTAGATCAGGGTTGGTTTAACTGTATTTTTATTTCACTAACAAATTACTGCTACAGACCCTGAAATGTTTACAACAAACCATTCGTCTGCAAACTAGCTGGCAAGAACATCACTTTACACTATTCACAGATCAGAACAGACTTACACCTGCACTTCACAGGGACAAGCATCTGCCTGAAGTGCCAGCAGCACAGATACACACACCTGAACCACTCCTCCCTTCCTTCCTGACTGGGAGGAGAAATATATTCTAATTGAAGTCATGTGGTGGGACTGCGGTTGAACTAAATGCCATGCCCCTCCTGGATTTATCAAAAAGGGAAAAGGGATGTAACCTCACTCACTAGCATCAGCTACGGTATCCTATTCACAGCAAAGTGTTCACAGGGCTAGACTCTACCCCAATTGCTCCTGGTCCAGTTTTCATGACAATGATGTTTCAACAGAGCAGCCCTTCATTCTGGAACCTTCGTTTTGCAACGTCAGCCTCCCTCTAAAGTAGCATTTTCTCTGCAATATATTATGCTGTCTAAATAAAAGCATAGTTAGAAGACTATCTCAACATATTCACTATGTTTATTTAATTCATTTTGAAGTTTGTTCTCTGATTTATTTATTTTGTAAATGGAAGAAACAAGACAATTATTTAATGGCCCACCAGCCAGCCTTCCTCTGCCAGCTTGATGGCACTCCATGCTGGGGTGCGGGAAGGACAGCCTTGGCAACCCCTCTCCAGTAGCTCACCCAGAAGCCCCATAGATACTTGTTTTGCTTGAAAGAAGCTTATAACTCTGCTTGCACATTTCCCTTCCAAGAACCTGAACATTTTGGGTCAAATCAATGTTTGATATTAAAAGAAAAGCATTTTAGCGAGAGCAACAGCAGGTTTTAATTTTGCTGATCTAAGCAGGTACATGCTTTTCCACTCGGTCACCAGCCCTAAAAAGTTCCCTTACATTCTGTGTAAAGCGCTACACTTGCAATGGGATTCTGCAGTTGTAAATAACCCTGGCCTCACACTTCAGCTCAGTGATGCAGGATAAATATCCCACCTGCTGGGTAACAGCCCACAGTAGTGGTGCACAAACCAAATGCTGATGAGGACTAAACCATAGCTCTGAAGGCTCCCTTTAAACTGGAAGTTGATGAAGTAACCACAGACTGAATGATAAGTTTGCATTACAGAGGCAGCAGAAAGCAGCAGCAGCTGAGACCATAGCTCAGAGAAAGCATGTGCCTGGTGTACAGGGCCAGCATGTGCTGAGAGCTTTGAGCAAGATTTCATGGAAGCTGATGTGAACCTCAGCCAAGATGCTGTGGTCTTGTTGCCTGTCCCTTCCTCCCCATCTCTCTCTCATGCCAGCAGTAAAGTTCATGTGGCTCTATAGTAAAAAAATTTGGTGAAGAAAGAAAAAACACATTATTTTTTGTGTGTGTGTTTTTCTTCCAGTTAGAATTCAGGCAGATCAGCTCCCTGAACACATTCACTACAGTCAAGGAGAAACATTACCAATGCAAAGGAGAGGAGGAGCAGGGCTGGGCAGAAGGGGCTGCCAGGACCCACTGCAGACCAGACGAAGCTCATGTGGCATCATGCTGCTGTCACTTGATCCTGCTTTATTCACAGAATTGAGGTGTTAAACCTTTTTATCAATAAGAAAGTTCACTACGTCATTTCCTCAGTTATTTGCACAACAAAAAGACAAATCTTGAATGTTGCCAATCCCCAAAGGCTCAGGGTGGGTGGCATTCCCCTTATGGACTATGTCTTCAGACCCTCTAGGTTGAGGGCAGACAAACCTTTCCTCTGTGCTGTATCAGCAAGCTCTTGATACTAAATAGACAGTGATGTGAGGGGAGAAGAATTTCTGCTATGGGAAGATGACATCTAGCCAGAGAATGTCCAAAGCTTGGAAGCCAGTTCTTAGGAAACAGGCTGTGAGACATGGAAGAGGTCAAAAAAAGCTAGCTTGTCAAACACACATCAAGAAAGCAAAAAAATAAAAATGTGGTTGACAGAAAGTGGACATGTCTTGATAGGCCACTCTTGAAAGTGGAAAATGATTGCTGGCTGGCCAGCCAGGTCCTAGATCATCAGCCAAAACAAGTGAAAGAGATTACCGCTTTATAAAAGCTGAGACTGGGTGGAAATCTGCACAGCCACACCTGGAAAACCACACCTGGAAAAAACAAGCTTCAGGCCTGCCATCCCACCAATGCAACTATGTCCACAGTCCCAACATATTTCAAGATTGTGACGTCTTCCTTGCTAAGTGTATTTCCCATCAGACACAAAACAAACAAACAAAAAACCTGTCTGAAGAGGAACAAATAGTAAAGGCAAGACAGCCTGTAACATACAGGTGAATTAGGGGGAGAAAACATCCTTCTCTACATGGTTTTCATGCACTGATCATCACACTCTGTCAATAACTGGTATTCTTGTAAGATATTCTGCAGTAAATCCAAACACTTCATGTTGCCTCCTTCGATTTGGTATTCTTCACTTCCCATTTTGTTGTCTCCACAGCATTATCAGCTGGAAACGGACATGCTTGATGATTTCTGAGACCTCAGATTCCATTATTCTGTCACAGCACTTACTAATTATAAGTGCATTGCCAAATATCTGATGTTTTCACTGGCTGAAAGCCCATGTTTAATGGGCTGATAAAGAACAAGTGCTGTCAGAGAATGGCATGTGATTGGTTACATGGGGCAACTGAAACTGTGCCCTCAGGAGGTGCCTGCCTGAGCAAACGGCATAAATGATCCTTTCCTGGGTGAGAAGCTGAATGAATGCTTCTCCAAGAAGAGATTTTCATGTTTAGCTATTCCAAATGCTACTAAGACTTCTCCTTCTAAGCTGAAAATTGAACATCTGTGCTTGTTGCTCTCCCACGACTGCCCTGACGTGTCTTCAGTGGCTAGAAGACAAGCCAGCAAACAGTCCAAATGAGTTAGGCTCCAAGATGAAACTGTGTTTGGCACAAAATCTGTTCTTCCCTTTACAAAAAAAGGGACAAAAGACAATGTGATGGTGTCCTTGAGCTTTGAGTACTTTTTGGTTTTAAAATTAAATCTTTTCTGGAATACCATGTCAAAGTACATTAGCTAAATGAGGGGTTAAAACGAGAGAGCAGAAGACAAAACAGCTCAAATAAAATGGTGAGCAGCAAGATAATTTAAGAGAGCAGCTCAAGGACTTCAGTGGTATCAAAGGGTTGTTCTCTGAAATGCTTCAGCAGCTGTGCTGGTTTTAGCAATTTGTTGGCTTTCTTCACTTTGTTTCATTTTTCAAAAATCCTTGTGCTGGTGTAAAGGGGAGGATATTGAATGGACTTTAGTACATCTGGCTCCTAGATTTCCTGGGCCTTCATCCTCTGAACTCTTTCAATGGCTAAAAATGCCCTTTTCTCAGCTACTGTAGATTGCACAGATGTAATGGTTTTAATTTGACATAGCAGCTGAGTGGATGTTCATTCAGTAGTCTGATGGCAGGCATTTGTAGGAAGATTTCCAGAAGAACCGAATAACCTTTTTCCTTGAAATCAAGCAATGTCTTGTTCCTAATAAAAATCACTTATTTCTCAAACTTTCTTCCACAAAGTCTTCACTTCTGCTGCACTAAATTCAGAAAGTTAATACTGCAGAGATAGAATGGGGAGGAAGCAAGGCAAAAAACTATACCCAGTCCTGTCACTCAAGCTCACCAGAGGCTTCTAGGAACTGTGCAAGCGATCAGAGAACTGCAGCACAAGCAATAGTATGGGCGTGCTCTGGAAATGAATAAACACCAGAGCTGGGTTTCTAGACACAGTCAGTTCCTGACTTTTCCTGTTGTTGATTCTGTTCCTTAGACCTTTCAAGTTATTTATCGTTCATCTTACTTGCCATCTCACTCATCTTCTTTTTGTAGTGTCTTCTCAGAAATCTAGTGTTTTATTCTGTTCTGACGGGTGAGAAGGGGAACAGAAGCTACCACCACCTGGAGGTTGGTAAGTAATCTCTCTAAGGTAAGGTTATCAATCTGGGGGTTACAGACATTTTGTAGGCCTGTCCTAGTATTAGACAGAATATTATCAACCCAATTCTGTTCATGATACTAAGGTTTAATCCTTTAACCTGTGACAAATATCACCACATCAGCATGCAGCATCACATAAATGTGGAAGTAACTTCTGTGAAGGCCATTTAATATAATCAGCCAAAGTGAGCACCAACATACATGTAACTCATCCAGACTAGCTAATAAAAAAAAAAAGTCTCCACCTACTTTGTTTGGAATTGAAACACCACTTTGAAAAGGAACAAATATATGTTATAATACACTTTCAAAAATGGTTTAACAAAAAGTGCAACTACAAACTAAAATAACTTTGCCATGACATACCTATTGCAGTGGTGGGTATGCTAGAGCACGGTGCAGAGGGGCTCACCCACCTGCTGTGCCTGTGTATTAAGCCACTAGTATCAACAGGAAACTGAAGGGTGGGTGATCAGAATAACAACTTGTAGTGGAGCCAGCTCTAGGTTCAAACTCAGGTAACACTTCAAAATCAGTTTAACACTGACTTCAGTGAAATTGCTGAAGTGACAAAGTAGTTTCACTTTTCATTCTCCGGGTTCAGCTGTCATGCTCACTGCCTGGGAGGAGCTCAGTTTCTATTTCCCAGCAAGAGCCTCTTCGCCCTTAGGTTTCCTGCACTCCATCAAGGATTGTTTCCCGACTGAAAGATTCTTAAACATTTACACAAGCAGTCCCCAGCTCCTCCAGAAAAGCAAAGACAGGACATAAAACTGTTAGAGAGCATCCAAAGGAGGGCAACAAAGCTGTTAAAAGACCTGGAGGGCAAGGTGTATGAGGAGCAGCTGAGGTCCCTGCTTCAGCCCTGAGCAGAGCAGGCCGAGGGGAGGCCTCATGGCAGCCTGCAGCTGCCTCACAAGGGGAGCGGAGGGGCAGGTGCTGAGCTCTGCTCTCTGGGGACAGCGACAGAGCCCAAGGGTACAGCGTGGAGCTGGGACAGAGAAGGTGTTAGGGAAAAGTTATTTACCAAGAGGGTGATCGGGCACTGGAACAGGCTCCCAGGGCAGTGGGCATAGCACTGAGCCTGTCGGAAGTCAAGAAGCATTTGGACATCACTCTCAGACACACAGTCTGATTTTGGGGTGGTGATGAGAGATGAGGAAAAGGCTGAGGTGCTTAATACCTTCTTTGCTTCAGTCTTTAGCAGCAAAACCAGTTGCTAAATGGATACCCAGTACCCTGAGCTGGTGGAAGGGGATGGGGAGCAACCATTTCCTCATAATCCATGAGGAAATGGTTGGCGACATACTACAGCACTTGGATGTATGCAAGTCGATGGGGCCAGATGGGACCCACGCGAGGGTACTGAGAGAACTGGCAGAGGAGCTGGCCAAGCCACTTTCCATCATTTATCAGCAGTCCTGGCTATCAGGGGACGCCCCAGTCGACTGGCAGCTACCAAATGTGAAACCCATCTACGAGAAGGGCTGGAGGGTAGACCTGGGGAACTATAGGCCTGTCAGTTTGACCTCAGTGCCAGGAAAGCTCATGGAGCAGATTATCTTGAGTGACGTCATGCGGCACTTGCAGGGTAACCAGGCGATCAGGCCCAGTCAGCATGGGTTTAGGAAAGGCAGGTCCTGCTTCACAAACTTGATCTCCTCCTATGACAAAGTGACGTGCTTGGTGGATGAGGGAAAGGCTGTGCATGTGGTCTACCTTGACTTCAGTAAGGCCTTTGACACCATTTCCCACAGCATTCTCCTCAAGAAACTGGCTGCTCGTGTCTTGGACTGGCGTACGCTTTGTTGGGTTAAAAACTGGCTGGATAGCTGGGCCCAAAGAGTTGTGGTGAATGGAGTCAAGTCCAGTTGGAGGCCGGTCACTAGTGGCGTCCCCCAGGGCTCGGTACTGGGGCCAGTCCTCTTTAATATCTTTATCAATGATCTGGATGAGGGGATCGAGTGCAGCCTCAGTAAGTTCGCAGATGACACCAAGTTAGGTGCGTGTGTCGATCTGCGCGAGGGCAGGAAGGCTCTGCAGGAGGATCTGGATAGGCTGGACCGATGGGCTGAGGCCAACTGTATGAAGTTCAACAAGGCCAAGTGCCTGGTCCTGCACCTGGGGCACAACAACCCCAAGCAGAGCTACAGGCTGGGAGATGAGTGGTTGGAAAGATGCCTGGCAGAGAAGGACCTGGGAGTACTGGTGGATAGTTGGCTGAATATGAGCCAGCAGTGTGCTCAGGTGGCCAAGAAGGCCAACGCCATCCTGGCTTGTATAAGAAACAGTGTGGCCAGCAGGGCTAGGGAAGTGATTGTCCCCCTGTACTTGGCTCTGGTGAGGCCACACCTTGAGTACTGTGTTCAGTTTTGGGCCCGTCACTACAAGAAGGACATCACGGTGCTCAAGCGAGTCCAGAGAAGGGCAACGAAGCTGGTGAGGGGTCTGGAGAACAAGTCTTATGAGGAGCGGCTGAGGAAGCTGGGTTTGTTCAGCCTGCAGAAGAGGAGGCTCAGGGGCGATCTTACCGCACTCTACAGGTACCTTAAAGGAGGCTGTAGCAAGGTGGGGTTGGTCTATTCTCCCACATGCCTGGTGACAGGATGAGGGGGAATGAGCTAAAGTTGTGCCAGAAGTGTTTTATAATGGATATTAGGAAGAACATTACTGAGAGGGTTGTTAGACTTTGGAACAGGCTGCCCAGGGAAGTGGTGGAGTCACCATCCCTGGAGGTCTTTAAAGGAAGTTTAGATGTAGAGCTTAGTGATATGGTTTAGTGGAGAACTGGTTAGTGTTAGATCAGAGGTTGGACTAGGTGATCTTGGAGGTCTCTTCCAACCTAGATGGTTCTGTTATTATGTGAGCTTGGGTTTGATCCCTGTGGGTTTCTTCCAGATCAGGGTATCCTATGATCTGCATTTATTCTTGTTTACAGTGGACAAATGGCTGCAAGGGCATTCCTTCACAGCAGTTATTCAGACCAACACATCAGTTTTAAATGCTTACACACACACTCTGCACTTTTCTTAAACAGTGTAAAGTGCACAATTTGTGATGGGAAACCACAGAGTTTCATGACATAAGCCATGTGTCAAAAGACCACTGGCAGGGAACACATAAAACAGACTTTATTTTTCCCCTACCAACTGTATCCAGGATACTTCAAAATGCAGAAGTCTTGGTATTTTAGTGCTGGACACTGTATATTTAGGCTATTTTTTTTTTTTTTGTTAACCTCACTGACGGACTAGGCCTGACAAAAATAGTACCAAGCATTCCATGCAAGCTACTTCTTCCTTTCCTTTTTTTTTTTTTCCCCTATGTTTTACTTTTCTGCACTTTCACATCCATCTCATGTCCACCAGAGTAGGTTGTAACACATCCTCATGACGAGTTGCATCAGTATGTATGAGGTTGTAGAAAACTGTAAGGTAAAGGCAGGAGCAAATGACATCTTAAACTTCTCTTTCTTTCCTTCTTTCCTTCTGGAAAGACATGTGAAGCTACATACCCCTGAATGCATTTTAAATGTAAGCTTCTGCCTGACTAACTTGACATTAAATATCCATGTCTGGAACACAAACAGAGGGACAGTTATCCATAGGAGTAACTTGCAGTTTGTTCCACTGATGGACAAAAAAAGGATGATTAGCTACTTTTTCCATTAAAAATGTTTTGTTTTGTTTTGTTTTGTTTTTAACCAATTTATCTTGGCAGGACAAGGACTCTGTAGTGGGTATACCGTCTTTACTTTAAAAAAAAAACAAACAAACACTTTTTTTCTTTTCCTCATTCCCACAGAAAATCATATGAAGGATAAAAAAAAAAAAACCTTTTGCCTTTTTATCTAAGAAATGGCTATGGCCTAAACCAATAAGTGAGCTTAAAATTAGTACTTCTAATGTGACCACTGAGGCATTTCAGACTTAATTACATCTGAAGCAGACTTAACCACCCATTTCTATCAAGTTTCACACAAACGATAATAGCCCCTCTAGCCACATGGCAACACTACAGTTAACCACATCCTAGAGGAGCTGGAAAAGAAAAAAGGCAGGGGAAAAGAATACCCCCCTTCCTCACGCAGCTTCCCACTTCAGCTCTTGTTGGCTTACATGTAACAGAAGTCGGAGATGCAAAGAGAACATTCCTGAGGCTGTATGTACACATGTGCTTAGGATAACTCTTATTAGTCTTCTACTTAAACAGTATTTTTACTTTAAAAATCTGTGCAGATTTTACTGAGGACCAAAAAAACACCACCCCAAGGCAAAAATGGTGTTGTTAAACTTAGTGCACTGCTATAAACGCAAACGAATGACACCTGTTAATGAGAAGTATACATGGTGAAGTTAGTGGCCCTACAGAAATCTCGCCCCTGGACCTCCTGTTAGAGGCCAGCTACAGCAACATGGAAGTATTTGTGGCGTGGCTGCACCGCTCCAGGGATGCTGCTCTGGGACAGGGAACAAATCCTGTTCCTGCCTCCATCAGTTTCATCTTTCTTTGAGTGCATCAGTGAATGAGAAAGAGAAAAAAAATATATACTTTTTATACACTTAGATCCTGTAATCAGCAGGGCTATAAACAGACTTACTCATTAGACAAATAGCCAAGATACTCTGCAAACTCAAAGCCTTTGTGGTAAGGGAAAATTCCAGGACTTCCTTTGCGTGGTAGGTGGTACTTGATGCCCTTGCCTTGCTTCTCAGTACTAAGATACTCTCACATAGGCAGATAATTACCTCTCATTTTACAAACCATCTCCACTGCATAAAGTTCAAAGCACACAACTCCCAACCACCTTCCCACTAGTATGTCTTCCAGACTGGCTCTGGCAGCAGCATGGAGCAACAAGCCACCCGGTTTGCTCCAGTATTGCAGAAAGTACACTAAAAGCCACATACTTATTTTATGCCTTGTAGATACTGCTTTTTTGTTTGTTTGTTTGTTTTCTGGGATTAAGCAGGCTGAATTACAGATTTCCAATCTGATCTGTTTCTTCACTGCCTGCTTTAACATAAAGAACAGGACTTCATAATGGATGCTGAGCTAAGGAACCATCCTCCCAGGTCTCTGGCACCGGAGGAAAGAAACTAGCAAAACATGGTGCAGCTGTTCCTTCTTGCCTGCCAGGTAAGAGTTGCTAGAGATCTTCTTGGTTCACTAAACAAGTGATTAGTGGATTTAACACCTAAAAATAAAACCAAAATATCCTGCAAGAACATGTTGCTGTGCAGACGGATCTGAAATTGCTCCAAAACAAAGCCTCTGCATGCTGAACTGAACACACCCACAGGGCTGCAGCTCTCACCTAGTCGCAGGATGTTGGAGCAAAGGGTTACAGGTTTACAAGGTGGATGCAGCTGCAGATCTAACCCCCAGTGTAAGTTATCTTTACAAAGGCCCAGCTCAGAGTTGTAGAAGCATGTCCCAGCCTTCTGGTTTCAGGCTTTTATTTAATGATGAAATTAGAGGAAACAAACAAACAAACAAAACAAACAACAACAAAAAAAAACTCGACACACAACAGTCAACAACTGACCTAACTCAAGCCTGATCTGAATCTCCAACACCAATGGAGGTAGCATGTTTTGTTTGTACTGCAATATCTGAAAATTGCGTATTTGGAGAACAAACCCTATTTTAATTCTCAGGGTTAAGAAATCCTGTGGTTTTCATTTCTATTGTTTCCTTAATCTACAAGTAATTCAGCAAAATGACTGCTCCATGTATATGCATGTGCCAACACTGACATGCCCTTGGCAGAAACAAATAGTCTGTACGTCTGCTTCTCTATTTCCTGACTCCCTACATGGTTTTCTTTGGAGAGCAGGTAGAGTCCACTGAACTCTGAAAGACACATACCTCTGCTCTGATTGGATAGCAGAACTAACTTCTTACAAGATTTCCAGCAGAGTATTTTTGGGCTAAGGAAGGTTTGTATGTAAAGTTACTCAATACGATTTGAATGAAATACTGCCTCATTAAAATAAATAAAAGATCAATTTCTCCATTTCTTCTATTCAAGGAGCTTGAAATTTTGTTCATCCAGTGTCCCCTATTTTTTTTTTTTTTGATTTAGATACTTCATGTGCAGCCAAACCATGAATTGTGTCTGAAACTCACCTGCAGCGCCCTTCAGGCACAGCAGCTCTCTCTGGGGGTAACGTACTGCCTAGCATTATCAGCACGTAGCCTGAGCAGGAAAGAAAAGAGAAACAATCCTAAAGGTATGAATGCTTCTCAGCTACTGCTCCCATGAGGCTCTGCAGAAGAGTAGCTGAGCTGATTAGGGATCGTTAGGGATGAGCTGATCATTTTGGGTCATCATCAATATTTTTCTGAATTTTGCCAATTACAGAGGAGATTTCTGGGGACAGGTAGCTGTTTTTCAATCAACTCTTGTTAACAGCTGATATTCCAGACCATCCTCATCCAGGCCATCTGAGCAGTCAATCTCAGTCTGCCCTATTGCTTTTGTCAAAATATTCATTTACTCATCAAAACTTGCTATTCTAATAGTACTACTTGGAAAATAGTACTACTTGGAAAAGCTTCCTCATATCCAATAGAGACTCATCAGGTATTATATATAATCTCTCTTACCACTGGAAACATGATACATTCATCAGTAAAGGATTTGCTTTCGGTTCAGTTCTTGACTCTTCCACAGACATTGCACACAATTTTGAGCAATCAGCATGTGATTTCCCCATATTCAATACAGAAACGATGACAGCGGCCTCCCTGCTGCAGGCCACCACTGCAGATCGTAAACTCTTTGTAACAGGGATTGTCTCTTAGTTCATGTCTGTGCAGCACCTAGCATAGCACCAGTTCAACTTCAGGGTGAGATGCAGCAGTAGGAAATGAGATTTTCTTGAATTAGCTTCTTGTCATCCAGCTCAGACTCAGTAAGGAATTAAGAAAGTACACAGCATTAAGTGTTTCAGGTCTTGAATTACACATGAATAAGGTCTGTCCAGAAATTACAGCTTCCAGAATTAATGGAACATTAGCAACCAGATGAAGAAATCCCGCCTACGCACAGGGGTGCAATCTAGCACCAGGCTATGGCAACTTGTTTGGTTTCTTGAAAGTACTAAAATCAACCGAGTAACATCCCTCGGTTATATGCACTTCATTCACTCAGGATAGTGTTAAAATTATTATTCTAAGCAATGCATAAGAAGTGAGTCTTGATTAAGTCTCATTGCTAGTAGTGCCTTACAGGACCTGGTCTGATGGCTGTTTCTGTTTCCTCCATTTGAGAATATCTGAAAACAACTCCAAAAGGAATTCTCTATTTCCTTCTGAATCCAGACTTTCTCATCCCATTGCAGTTGTTCACAGCATTTTACTGAGCAATCTTTTTCTAGAGTACAAAACTCTATGTGAAAAGTTGTACAGCAACCAAGCTATCCATGAGCTTTGACAGCTATTCAGAGCTGACTGTCCAACTGGGGTTGTTCAGAGTTACTCCTATGAGCAGCTGGATCTTGTATTTGAACTGTGTTCAAATAGAAGCCAAGTTTCTTTTCAAACATCAAAATTGTTATCACAAATGAATCAGATTGAGCAATATTGAACCATTAGAAATTATCACCAAAACTTAAGTCAAACACTGTAGGAAGATTTTTTTTTCCTGACATTTTGAAGCTGTTCAGATGATTCAAAGCTGTGGCACAAATGAAGAAACACTAGTTTTATTGTGGTGACTTGGAAGTTACATCATTCACCGGGAACTAAATTACCTGCTGCATGCACCATGACTGGAATGGTAATTGTATTACCATTTTTTTTTTTTTTTTTTTTGTCACAAAAGGAAAGTCTGCAGAGATTAACGCTTATGCTTAGCATCAACGTCAAAGCACCTTGCAAACATAAACTAAAATCCATGACTGCCCTGTTAATACTTAAGTTTGATATCAATGTATTTGTAAAAGGTAAACTAAGGAGCAGACAGGCTGAGTGACCTATCCAAAGCCCTGTTTTGCTAAAGCAAAGGTGAAGCCTGCTGAAGCCAGGATAACACATACACCATGCACTTCAAGAGAAGATCTAAATGCAGCTACAGAAAGTCAGCTCTGATTCCCTACAGCAGTTCTGCTTTTCTTGTCTGAAACAATGGAAAAAAACAAAACAAAACAAAAACAAAAACAGAGGAAGCCTAGCTCCAAGCCTGTGGTTCAAAGACATCTGTGGTTTTAGAGAATTCAAGTTTCCCTCCTCCACAGAACATCTAATACAAGGATTTGTTCACAAAGAAACTTGCTAGACCTATTTTTACCAAATTTTAGCCAAGCAAGAGTATTTCCCTTCAAATCATTTTGGCAGCTATGTAAGAATTACAAGTTATCTAGCAGACAGTAGTTGCAAACAACGCTTTCGCAGGAAAAGCCTTGAAGCTGATAAACTGTGATAAGCAAATTCAAGTGAACTGCATGATGGAGAAGCAGTAAAGCAAAACTACTCAAGTTGTTCCCAGGAACTCTGGAATTAAGTTACACCCTCTCACATCAACAACTGAGTTTGCATAGGATAATATGCGCATGGTGTAGAAAGAGTATGACTTAAGTGCATGTATGGCTGCGAGCAGCTGAATCTGATTTTCTTACAGATGACTTTTTTTTCAGCGTCAGTGGAATAACTGATATCCTGAATAGCAGTCAAGATATACACATAAAATGCAATATACTGATGTTTTTCTCTTCAAATGCCTTGTCAAATTATTTTGGTTCTTTGTATAACTTAGAAGTCTTTTCTTTGAAAGCTTCACATCTTTACTTTTAATACCAGAAGCGAGACTGACATAGAACTAAACAAAAGGTTTCAACATTCTTACTGGAGAAAAGCCAAAATTAAACAGCAAAGTCTGTGACCATTCAGACAAAGCAAAGGGAATTTGTTCTGAGCTTTGACATGCTACTATAAAAAATGCACAGACTGGAGGTTCTGCCTGAGAGATGCCGTCAGTTCTGAATATTCAGAAGGTACAAGCATGTGAGCATTGTTACATGGTTGTCTTATTAAAAATTCTGAAGTGAAGAAAATAATCCAGTAGTTCCAAGTTTTTCTCTTAAAATATAAACCTTTTGAACTCTCATCTGCTAGAAATGCATATAAAATCTGAGGTGGTTATGCACAAAATAAGACCCCAATACCACTAACTTCAAAATTTTTTTTAGCTTTTTTTTTTTTTTCCTTTTAACCAAAATTGTCCATCAAGTATTCAAGATTTTTGGTGTAAATTCTTGAGTCATCCCAAAACAATTGACATGTATCACCGTCACCAATGAATGCTTAAGAGTCAATTTACGTTTTAAGTAAAGTATCTCTACTTTGCTGTCTTTAGGAAAAGTGCAGTCTGGAGATGGCCAGAAGGCAGAAACAGAATAACCACAGAGGTCAGCTTCTTGGGGCAACACTTGCCCCTTTACACCTTTGTCTTGTGAACACTGAGTGAAACTCTCATCTCTCAGGTTATCCCGATCTAAAAATTCCCATTTTGCTTGCTGGGACATTTTTGAGAAACAAGAATAAGGGTAGGAAAAGGCAGAGGTCATTTCACATGTGGTAATGTCTTGTTTTCCACGCCCAGGTTCTAACTAAAAGAGCTAGAAGCAAGCTGGTTGTCCTGCCTTTAGCCAACCCTCTGACCTCAGGTGTTCTCATCCTTACCAACAGTCGGCCACAACAACCCCATAGCGCACTACAGGCGTGGGGAAGAGAGGCTGGAAAGCTGTGCAGAGGAAAAGGATCTCGGGGTGCTGATTGATGCTCACCTGAACATGAGCCAGCAGTGTGCCCAGGTGGCCAAGAAGGCCAACAGCATCCTGGCTTGTATTAGGAATAGTGCAGGCAGCAGGACCAGCGAGGTGATTGTCCCCCATACTCTGCTCTGGTGAGGCCACACCTCGAGTACTGTTTTGGGCCTCTCACTACAAGAAGGACATCAAGGCCCTGGAACATGTCCAGAGAAGGGCCTGGAACACAAGTCCTGTGAGGAGTGGCTGAGGGAACTGGGGGTGTTTGGTCTGGAGAAGAGGAGGCTCAGGGGAGACCTCATTGCTCTCTACAACTACCTGAAAGGAAGGTGTGGGGAGCTGAGGGTTGGCCTCTGCTCACAGCTAACTACTGATAGGGCTAGAGGGAATGGCCTCAAGTTGTGCCAGGGGAGGTTCAGGTTGGAAATGAGAAATTTCTCCTCAGAAAGAGCAGTCAGGCATTGGAATGGGTTACCTAGGGAAATGTTGGCATCACCGTCCCTGGGGGTGTTCAAGGAAAGGTTGGATGTGGTGCTTAGGGATGTGGTTCAGTGGGTGACATTGGTAGTAGGGAGATGGTTGGAATAGATGATCTTGAAGGTCTCCTCTAACCTTAATGATTTCTATTCTATTCTACTGGGGAGGAATGTGTTAAGTTAACAAGCAAAAAGTAAATCTCACATTTGAAGAAAACCACAACATATCAGATTGATTTCATTTAACTTTAGACTAGACTGAAATCACAAGGTGGTACATAGGAAGTACGCCCAAATCATAACATGTCCCACATGGTATTCATGTAGATTAGCAGATGCAACAAATTGGTAACAAATTCCAGAAATTGTTAGATGATTACTGGCCAAATAAATATTTTTACAATGCTTTGCCTTCAGTTATTTCTATTTTGTTCAATCTACACTTAAGTATCAATAGATAAAAATGAATTAAAACTAAAATCTAACTATTGTACTATGTAAAAATCCCTCCCCTGAGTAAGGCATTCAAGTTCATTTTAAACTACATGTTATTGCTTTGATGCTTTGTATACTTTAACAAGGGCCAGAGACCAATCTGCAGAGCACCGCAGCAGCACCGGGCCCTGCTGGAGACCCCCATTCACCCGCCTAACCCTCCTCTCCACTCTGCCTGAGCAGAAAGAGCTGCTGACTGAAACACTGGCAAGGTTTTGGTAGCAGGGGGCCATAGGGGTGGTTTCTGTGAGAAAGATCTAGAAGCTGCCCCATGTTTGGGAAGGGCCCCATTGTTTTCCAGAGCTGAGCCAATAAGCGATGTTGTTTGCGCCTCTGTGAGAGCATATTTAAGACAGGGAAAAAAACGCTGCACCACACAGCAGCCAGGAGAGTGAAGGGAGTGAGAAACAGCCTTGCAGGTGCCAAGGTCAGTGAAGAAGGAGGGGGAGAGGTGCTCCAGGCGCTGGAGCAGAAGTCCCCTGCAGCCTGTGGTGAGGACCATGGTGAAGCAGGATGTCCCCCTGCAGCCCATGGAGTACCACGGTGGAGCAGGGTTCCATGCTGCAGCCCGTGGAGGAGACCACGGTGGAGCAGGTGGCCCTGCACCAACGGAGGCTGCCGCCTGTGGAAGACCCCTGCCGGAGCAGATTCCGGGCTGGACCTGTAGCCCGTGGAGAGGAGCCCACGCAGGAGCAGGTGACCTGGCAGGAGCTGCTGCCCGTAGGGGAGCCAGGTTGGAGCAGTTTTCTCCTGAGGGATGGACCCCGTGGTACGGACCCATATCTGGAGCAGTTCTGGAAGAGCTGCTGCCTGTGGGAAGCCCACTCCGGATCAGTTCATCAAGGACTGCATCCCGTAGGTGGGACCCCACAGCACAGGGGACGAGAGTGACCGAGAAGGAGCGGCAGAGAAGAAGTGCTGTAGACTGACCATAACCCCCATTCCCTCATTGCCCTGCGCCGCTCGGGGGGAGGAGGTGGAAGAGGGTGGATGGGGGAGGAAGGTGCTTTTGGTTTCTTTCCTTTGTTTCTCACTTCTCTAGCTTGTTAGTAATGAGCAATAAATCTTACTATCTCCTTATGCTGAGTCTTTTTTGCCCGTTACAATAATTATTGCGTGATTTTCTCGTCCTTATCTCAACCCTTGAGCCCTTTTCACATATTTTCTCCCCATTCCTCTTTGAGGAGGGGGAGTGAGAGAGCGGCTGTGGTGGAACTCGGCTGCCCACTCGAGCGGAACCACGACAAACACCCACTTGGTTTTCAGAAAAACTCCACTGGTTTTCTGAAGTGATTGATATCATCAAGAACTTTGAGGCTCTCCAGCACTCTTCTCTATGAAGACCTGGGCAGGTTAGGGAAGGACAGCGGCTGCTTTATCTGATCCTAAGCCTCCCCCCTTAGGGCTAGAAACCAAATCTGAAACATTCTGGTGGCAGATCCACACAATTGTGAATCTGTTTTTTAGTCTTTTCATTGATGTTTTTGTTCTTACTCATTCCCAACCTCCCCTCACCAGAACAACCACCTGTTTCACTTCTCCTGTCCCACAATGGCTGCAGACACAAAGCCACAGCTAGCCTGCCCCACCAAGCAGCATGCAGGCCACGGGCACCTGAACAACAGCTACCTACACTGGTGTTGCTGCTCCATTAGTCCCCAGAGAAAGAGGAAAAAGACCTTCAATAGAAACCAACAGAAAAATGCCAAACCATTTTACGTGCTGGAACCAGCAGTGAGTCACAACACTGCTAGACTCTAACAAACCAGAGACAGAAGCAGCACTGCAAAGAAAAAGTCCTCTAAGAAATAATCACAGGGAATTTTCTGTTCAAGGATCAACTGCATTAGTGATTTATTTATTTATTTTTACAACCCTTGAGCAAAAAAAACACACATGTGCTTCATAGAAGTTTCCAAAAATTGTTGAAGTTCTCACCCTAACCATAATCCCCTGATTAGTATCCATCAGTAAGGGGTATCTACTGCTAAGACAGATGCTACCCTCCAAACAAGGATATATTCCTTAACACCTCCAGCTTGTGGCAGAAGGATTAGGATACTTATTCACTTTTAGCAACCTTACATTTAATATTCACCTTCAGGATATTATCCTAAATGAAGGAAAACTATACAAACCTAGTCCATTTACTAGGGCCCTGAAAAGAGTGGGAAAATTTAGTGTCATTTCCATGTATTAAAAACAAAACAAAAATACCTAAGTCTTACAGAATGAAGTATGTTGGCATAAAAAAGTAGCTCTTCCTGAACTGCATGATTTAAAATTGTGACAGAAAGTCCCTGCTATGGTTTACATGAGAAAATTATAAAATTATTAGAAATTAGAAAATTATAAATAGAAATGAAACAAGAGTATATATATATATATATATATATATATATATATATATATATATATATATATATATTTTAAACCAGCCTCCTACATGAAAGAATCATAGAATCATAGAATATCCTGAGTTGGAAGGGACCCTTAAGGATCATCAAGTCCAACTCTTGACACTGCACAGGTCTACCCAAAAGTTCAGACCATGTGACTAAGTGCACAGTCCAATCTCTTCTTAAATTCAGACAGGCTCGGTGCAGTGACCACTTCCCTGGGGAGCCTGTTCCAGTGTGCAACCACCCTCTCTGTGAAGAACCCCCTCCTGATGTCCAGCCTAAATTTCCCCTGCCTCAGCTTAACCCTGTTCCCGCGGGTCCTGTCACTAGTGTTAATGGAGAAAAGGTCTCCTGCCTCTCGACACCCCCTTACGAGGAAGTTGTAGACTGTGATGAGGTCTCCCCTCAGCCTCCTCTTCTCCAGGCTGAACAGGCCCAGTGACCTCAGCCGTTCTTCGTACGTCTTCCCCTCCAGGCCTTTCACCATCTTCGTAGCCCTCCTCTGGACACTCTCCAACAGTTTCATGTCCTTTTTATACTGTGGTGCCCAGAACTTCACATAGTACTCGAGGTGAGGCCGCACCAGCACAGAGTAGAGCGGGACAATCACCTCCCTTGACCGACTAGCGATGCCGTGCTTGATGCACCCCAGGACACGGTTGGCCCTCCTGGCTGCCAGGGCACACTGCTGGCTCATATTCAACTTGCTGTCTACCACGACCCCCAGATCCCTCTCTTCTAGGCTGCTCTCCAGCGTCTCATCGCCCAGTCTGTAAGTGCAGCCGGGGTTTCCCCGTCCCAGGTGCAGGACCCGGCACTTGCTCTTATTGAACTTCATGCGGTTGGTGATCGCCCAGCTCTCCAACCTATCCAGATCGCTCTGCAGGGCCTTTCCACCCTCATTCGAGTCCACAACTCCTCCAAGTTTGGTGTCATCAGCAAACTTGCTCAAAATACCTTCTATTCCTACATCCAGATCGTTTATAAAAATATTGAAAAGTACCGGCCCTAAAAGGGAGCCTTGAGGGACCCCACTGGTGACCGCCTGCCAGCCTGACGCAGCCCCATTTACCATAACCCTTTGGGCCCTGCCCGTTAGCCAATTGCTCACCCATCGTATGATGTTTTTATTTAGCTGTATGGTGGACATTTTGTCCAGTAAGATCCTATGGGAAACCGTGTCAAAAGCCTTGCTGAAGTCCAAAAAAATCACATCAGCTGGTTTCCCTTGGTCCACCATACGGGTGATCTTATCATAAAAGGAAATCAGGTTAGTTAGGCAGGACCTACCCTTCACAAACCCATGCTGGCTGGGACCAATGACTGCTTTGTCCCCCAGGTGCGCCTCAATAAGTTCAAGAACCATCTTCTCCATGATTTTACCAGGCACTGACGTGAGACTGACAGGCCTGTAATTGCTAGGGTCTTCTTTCTGACCCTTCTTGAAAATCGGCACAACATTTGCCAGCTTCCAGTCTACCGGGACCTCTCCAAATTCCCAGGATCGTTGAAAAATAATTGAGAGAGGTTCCGCGATGACGTCCGCCAGCTCTTTCAGCACCCGGGGATGAATCCCATCCGGACCCATGGACTTGTAGGGACCCAGGTGGAGTAGCAAACCCTGCACACGTTCAGGGTCGGTTGGGAGTTAGTCATCCCCACCGTCCCGGTCCTCCAGCTCAGGGCACCCTGGGTCCCGAAGCCCATCATCAGCATTGAAGACAGAGGCAAAGAAGGCGTTAAGCGTCTCTGCTTTGCCTATGTCATCGTCTGTGAGGAGACCTTCCCTATCAAGGAGCGGCCCTATGTATTCTTTAGTTCTCCTTTTTCCATTTACATATCTAAAAAAACCCTTTTTATTTTCTCTCACAGACACAGCCAGCTTCAACTCTAGGTGTGCTTTGGCCACACGAACTTTCTCCCTACAAACACGAACAGCATCCCTGTATTCTTTCCATGACGCCTGGCCCTCCTTCCAGCAGCGAAACACTCTCTGTTTCCGCCTAATCTCCATTAGAACATTCCTGGTCAGCCGTGCCGGCCTCCTGCCCTGCCGGCCTCCTGCCCCGCCTGCCTGACTTGCGATATTTAGGAATTGCCTGATCTTGTGCTTCTAGGAGGCATCGCTTAAAGAGTGACCAGCACTGGTGGACATCGAGGCCTTCAAGAGCAGTTTCCCAGGGGACCTTGCTGACTAGTTCCCTGAGCAGCCTGAAGTCCGCTTTCCCCATATCTAGGGATGAGGTTTTGGTGGCACTTTTCCTTCTGTCACCATAAATTTTGAACTCAACCACTTCATGGTCGCTATGACCAAGGCGGCCACCAATCACCACATCTCCCACCAGACCCTCTCTGTTTTCTAGCAACAGGTCTAGGAGGGCACCTTTCCTAGTTGGCTCCGTTAGCACCTGCACCAAGAAGTTATCATCTAGGTGCTTCATGAACCTCCTGGACTTGCTCGTGTCAGCCGTGTGGCACTCCCAGTTAACGTCCGGCAAGTTGAAGTCCCCCATAAGGACAAGGGGAGTTAATCTCGAGGCCTCTCTTAGTTCTGTAAAGAATAATTTATCAGCGCTATCGTCCTGGCCAGGCGATTTCCCTCTTGGGTTTTAAAGCCTTAAACAAAAATCAAACTTTCTTTCCAAAACCTATGTAAAAGCAAGGAGGATGAGGACAATAGGAAAATTAAGGAATCCCTTTAAAAAACTGTGAGGTGAGCTAAAAGAGGCCAATACAGAAGTCCCCATTATTTCCACTTTGACCATTTTCACAGAATTCTCCATTATTTCCACTTTGACCTCAGAGAATATTTTGTCTCTGCTTCCTGGCCTGTGAGCTATTATGGGAAGGTCAGCTATTGAAACTGAAACGCTGAATGCTAGCCACCGAAACACCAATGAATGTATTCACTGTCACATAGTCAAAAAGCAAGTCTGATCTCCATAATTCACCGCTCCTACCCACTACTCAGCCTGTCCAACTCACGCTGTCTCTCTGCTGAGGAATTCACCTCCAAAGCTGGTTGTTTGGTACATGCCGCTGACTAGAATTTCCCATGCAGGTTATTACTCATCTCAGCCCGATGTGTGACAAAAACTGCAAGAGGAGTGACAAAACTTGCAAGAGGAACTCTGTTTTACTGAGTGTGTAAAACCTGTTGCAGTGAAAGCCGCACACAGTTGCATTCCTCCTACACCTGGCCTACAACAAGATGCAAAATAGTCAAAGGAGCACTAGTGGGATATGCAGTCTTGCAAGTTCTTGTGATTTTATTATGACTCTTTTAATTATGAAAACTTTCTTAAAATCTGGTGGTAGTTGCACACTCACCTGCAAGCAACTTATCTCTGAACTATCAGAACTTGACAAGTACCTGTTACCACCCAATGAGATAATTTTGGCTTCTTCCTTCCCCTGCTCAGCAAAATGCAATTTTGTATATCTCATCTAATAGCCTTAATTAGTAAATTAACAATATTATAGTCTTATCTAATTAGTAGTCTAGCAGGATGCATCAGCATTAGAGCCTGTGGGTGTGTGCAAGCACAGTTATATACACACAAGCAACAGCCACGAGCAAGTCCTGGTTATTGTATGGTCTGCTGGCTTCTTTACTACTTTTGTTAGAGAGAGGGCACAGGGAAATGATTGCCCTCAATGTCAGGGGCTGGGCAGGGTTTTGCTATTCAGGCCAGGAGAGGTGTGTGCATGTGCATAATTATCAATACACCCAGGATTTCTTAGGAAAAGTGCCTGCTTCTGTCCTTTGTAGACCCTGCCTGTCTTTGCTGCCTTCAAGTTCTTGTCTCCGGGACATCAGTTGGCTTTCTGCCTGTCCCCCTCAGCAGCTCCTTTTTCTACTTCTGGCAGCCCTGACTGTTGAGGCAGAGCAGGCTCTGACCACCTCCAGCGATGAGCAGTAGCCAGCTGCCTCCTTGACTCACTCAACCTTCACCATGCAGTTCTAAACCACAGCTGGAAATGAGGAGCAAGCTGGCACAGCTGCGGCACTCACCACTCCATAACCCAACTCTGGTGACTGCCACCAGATCACCATGCCACTTCCCAGCCCTTTAGGAGCAGAGCAAAGTCGACCTACCCAAAGCGCTACTGCAATAAATCCAGATGTCTGAGGAGAGCCTGGGGGGAGGCTGCTACTAAGACATACCCTCAGGTAGCTCCGGTTTCAGTTAACTTCTTGATTTGGTGCTGACATTTGTTCCATTACTTCACCTTCACATAGCAGTCTCCCCAGTGCAGTCATGCTTACAAGCCCATTTAAATCATCAACAACAGCAATATCGTTGAAGCGAAGAGCAAAATGTTTCCAGGGAGTAAGTGACCCATTTTGGAAGAGCACATTTCATAGTGGCAGAGGTAGGAAGCCTTGGGAAACATGCTGCTATTAACAACCATATTAAAATAAGCCTCCTCTCTGAATTTCGTAACAATTGATTTAATAAGTTTTTTGGCAAGAGGCTGGAATACATTATCATTCCTTGCTCCTGTGCCAATTGCATTAACTTTGCTCAAGACAATTGGGTCACTACAACCGCCCTTAGTACCCACTTCATGTAAGTTTTCAGCATAACTTCAAGTTTTAGACAGTTCTGTAAGACAGCTTCTCAGCAACCTAAAGCTGCTTAAAATAAATGATCCAAAAATGAGTGCAAATTTACACAAAGTTGTCTTTGTCCAATTAACCTAAAGTCAAAATTTGTTTCTGCAGTAAAGTAATAGCTTGTTTTCCCATCCTGCATCACAACATTTATTGCACACTGTAGATGAGAAAAAATGATGTGTTACTAGGAAACAGAGACTGCACATTCATCTGTCCTGATCACTCATCCAGACAGGCTAAATAAAATTAAACTGTGGCCTGTGTGAAATATAAACCCTTATTTGGGGCAAGATAGTGAGGATGGAATGATGAGATCAGTGTTTTCTGTCCCACAAGCTCAACATTACCCAACTTTGTAGAACAAGTCTCCGAGGACAGGCAAAAGCTTTCAACATATTTAAAAAAAAATAAATCTCAATCTTATGCCTGAATAATAAGGCACTTGTCAATCTTGAGATTTCACCTCTAAAAATCAATTTTAGAGAACTGGCAGCCAAAGCACTCTTTATTTCAGTATCTAGACATTTGCAGATAATCCTTGCACTAAAACCAGACACAACTGAATGCTGTCCAGGCAGGCTGAGCTAGCTGCTCCCCAACAACTCAGCTGCCCTGACTCTGTGTGAACATTTGCCTGAAAAAAAATCATCTAATTTTGCCAGGGAAGAGTTGTAAACTCCCAGTGTTGCAACTCCCACCATCTTTCCTTACGCGAGAGAAAAAACATCAGCTTAAAATTCAACAGCCTTTTTAGGGAGTACTCACACAAATCATGAGCTTGCATTCCCGTCGACATTCAAAAATATATTTATAAAGAGCTGAACAGCTTTTGCCTACCCACAAGCTTTAAAGCTCTTACACAGGTTAGGGAACTAATTCTTCTGCCCCAAAGAGCCAGGTCCATGCAATGCCATTGAACTCTTGCTTTGATATGAAAACATTGATCAGCAGTTTGAGAGTCAAATAACAAAGACATCAACCTCCAACCCACCTTTACTTAGACAAAAGCTACTTGGATAAAGACAAAGTCACTTTGATAAAGACAGATTGTATGTTGACATGCTTTCAGTTTATTTATAAGGACTACGTTGGAATTAATTATCATAGTGATAGTGGTGTGGATTTACCTACTAAAGAACTGGTTGCACTTAGATATTCACAGGGAGCAAGATGAGATTGTGCAGATGCAGCATTGTGTTTTGTCAAGTTCATTTTACCCCAGTCAGGAGAAGAAAGTGCTTGGGGCTGTGCTCTTCATTCCAGCTCTGACCACTGGTAATACAGGGCGAGATACTGAACCTGACTCAACATCCAAATCTAAACAGATCTTGTACAGAAACAAGGGAAGCGTTACAAGACAAAAGGCTGCAAAAGTCCTGAGGTATCAGAAGGATACAGGAAGCACAAAACAGTTTCAAGCGGAAGGGAGGCCACAAATCCAAATGCTGGTATCCTCAAAGCAGAGCTAGTGGCACAATGTAGAGAGACCAACTGCCAGGAGGAGATTTGAGCCCTTTTTCCCCCCATGCACCATAGTTTAATATTTGCAACTTACAGGAAATTGCAATATTGTCTCCTGTCTACAATACCTCCATTGCTTATTTCATGGTACACGATTTAATTTCTTCCCAAGAAAGCTTCTGGACCAATGCCTAGTTTGAGAAATGACATTTCACAAGGAACATACATTGACTGTAATTAATTCCCATAGATGGAGAGTCTAATTAACAAGAACCCAACTAATAACTCCGCTGGATTTGATCCATGTATGGAACTGGCAACATGCACCAGAGAAAGAGGCAGAGGGTGTGAGGATGTATTTGTGGAAGAAATCACACATAACAGGCAAAGGGGCACTTTTCAAGTGGTTCACAACCACTTTAGATGTTGCCCAGCCACTCTTAACCCTTGGTCTCGTCTACTTTCCATCACCTATACAGGCTTCTTTTCTGCTCTCCCTCACATGCTGCCTTTCCTGCATACACAATGCAAAAATGCTTTGGCTATTTTCAGTTTTCAGCTTAAAGATTAGAATGCCTAACACTCACATGCACCATTCTTCTTACGGGTACACTTCTGCAAATTGGGCATTTCACTGTTATTGGATGTGCATCAAATCCAGTGACACAACATGAAGGGGAAGTTCTCAGTAACACCATTTTTATTGCCAAGTTCCATTTACAAAGAAAGATCAATTGTTCATTCTTGCCCAGGTTTTCCATAGCCATGACATATGATTAATGCCAGCAAATACAAACTCAGCTATATAAATCTGGATTTCAGAGACATACAAGAATGCTTTCTAATTTCACTCCCTTCCCACTTATTTACATTTTTTCTTTAAATTAACATAATATATTGTCACATTTACTCCAAATTTCTAACATAACTTACATTAAATAATTAATACTTATTGCCTGTAGAAAAGACATTTCAGAATTCAATTCACCCCATGTTTGGGCTTTTTTCCTTTTAAATGTAAGTACATGTTCAGGACTTTTTTTTTTTTTTTTAATGAAGTACATTTCAGACATTTTTGAAATATATTTCATAAGAGGAAAGACCTTCATATTCATTAAATGCTTTACGTACTATTCAAAGCCCAGATACATTTATTATAGAAAAATACATTTCCCTTTGCACTTAAAATAATCAAAACCAGCAAAACAATTCAAAATGAAGTAAAAAGTTTGCAACAAAATATCAACACACATTCACAAATGGAGATGCCTGAAGTTAAAGCTTAAAATGCTTCCAGCAGGTCCCCTGAACTTGTTGCATTTATTCTTGGTGCTATCAATGAGCAAACCAAAGCTCCTAGAAATTCTAAGGAATTGGCAAGCTTGAAGCTATTCTCAATCCTTTTCAAAATTAGCTTCATGTTTATTGTAACTATTCCTGCCACCATTAGTCTTAAATACACAAAAACTCAGACTCTCTCCTCATAGAGACTTAAGTATCAGATGGCCATTATGTCTTAAGCTCGCTTTACATTAGTGTGGGTACCCATAACCAAAGTAGCAGAAAAAAAAAGATGAAAAAGTCTATGTATCTTATGCTCTTAAAAGAATCCTGGGAACACTATGTACTAGCCTGAACTTCGTATCATCGAGTATTCTTAGTTGCTTGCTTCTTAAGCCCTTTTTAGTTACCTTTTTAAATAAACACACTCCACACATTCATTGAGGCTGAGACAGTCACAACAATGACAAGTTTTTCATATTCATTAAGAATTAACAAATTCTAGTTAGCAAAACAATAAACAGATACCGCCACAGTGCACGTTTATTAGACATGCAAAACTTAGCTTTACATTTTTAAAGACATTAGCAAACCTAAAATAAATTTTAGATCATCTTGCAAAACAAATCAAGTTTAAGCAATGTGCAGACCCTTAAAAATCTGGAGAGATCAAAATAGGGAAAATTCTGTACAAATGTAATATAAAAATATTTTTCCATATGAAAGAACCTTCTGTTTGAGACTCAATTCAGACTTGCATCTCCCATACCTCTTGCTGCTCAAATAACCCTGAACAACAGAACCCCCCCGAGCATTTTCCCCTGCCCACCTCCTGCAAACCCCCACCCTGCACACCCTGCCCGGATCACCACCTGCTTTGCAGGAGGCAGTGAGGGTTGGTACGCGTTTGGGATTCATGCTGCAAACATTGGGAAACAACAGAGCAGAGCAGGTGAATGCAGGAAAACCCCTCAAAGTGCAGTGGCCAGGTGAACAATACCCCAAGTTAAGCCAGAGATGGGTAAACAGTGATGTACCCAAAGGCTCTTTCAAGAAGACAGACAGAAGAGCTCTGAACTTCCAAAATACATAGAAATGCCTAAGGTTTGGTTGTCTGAAAATGAGTAGGAAACTTAGCAAGGAGACATACCACTTTTGAGGCAAAACGCCCAGATCCCATTGATGTCCCGATTGGCTGTCTCTTCCCAAATCTCTGATTCAGCTGTAGGACCAAAAGACTAAATTTCCTAGCTGACAGCTACCTGTGCAATGCTCTTCTAAAAGCGACTCCCCATTTAACTCAAGCTGCTTAGTGAAGACAACATGTGAATACTTAGCAAGATTTTTTTTCTTGGAAGAGTAGGACATAAACATCAACAAAACTTCATTAGGCTATGGTGTATTTACCTGCAATACCTGTGCAGAAAAGAGTGACACATTACACGAGCACAGACACCCTGTGACTGAAGTGCTAAATGTCATGGAGTGGCTTCACACTTACAGTTTGACCTGGTTGGCTGATAGCTTACCCATGTCTTCAAGCATACAGTTTTACATTTCATTTACTTCATGAGGAAAAATAAGTCCATTTCCTACCAGTAGCATGACAATCAGTTGCCAGGCAGGTTTTGAACTCCTATAGCTCAGTGGTAACCAGCTCATCGTAACCAGCCATGGCCTCTTGCTGCACGCATGGCAATTCTAGCTACTGGCATCTTACTGCAAAATAAGAAAAAAATCTCAGTAACTTCAATCCTAAGGATTGCTGATTTTGCTGGAAAGTACTTTAACCATCAATTTTAAAATTTTACCAACAAAAATACTTCAAATCCCCAGAAGAAAACATTATTTCCCCCTGTATTCTGTTGCTATGGGGGCAAAGAGCTGTATGACTGACCTAAACTTGTAGGACACTGACTTAAACTCTGAATAGTAATGAGCTTTGAGTTTTAAATTCTGGAGAAGCAATAAAGGTCTTTAAATGCCACATACCTGTACTTTAGCAAGAGCATTTCAAGACAGTAAGTCAATTCTGGAAGATATTAACATTTTTTCTTCAAGTGACTTCAAGGAAAATTCCAGCTGTGTTGTAAAGCAAAGAACACTGAGGTGTCACTTTAACAGGTGTAATTTTATATTTTAAACCCAGCTTAATTTAATGAACAAAATTCAGAACGTTAGTTTATCATGAATTAGCTGCAAAGAGTACAAACAAGGTCAGTCTTTACAGTATAATTCACAATTTCACATGAAACAGTCTCCAGTATTAGTATACATATGACTACATTTCTAGTGAATTTCTTAATCCACATAGCTCATAAAAAATAGTGCAGGAAGATAAATGTTTGGTTTATTCCTGTACCAAAGAATTTCTGCAAAAGCCAATTCTTGCACACAAGTTTTGCACAGCAAACATTACTCACTAGCAAGGCGGACGTTAGAGCTGGCCACTAATGCTTCCTTCCCACTCTTTTCTTTACCAGATTGCCAAACAGACATCCCATGTGCCCTTCGCAAGGAAAAAGCACAAGTCTCATCCAGTGCTGTCCATGGGATGACAAAAACAGAAAGGCGACCTGCAAGAGGCAGACACCTCACAGTGACAGCAATACATAGCTAAACAAGTTAAACGAGTAACATCCTGGTAAAATTTAATAAAATGAGACTGAGCACAAAATAATGCGGTAACATTTATTATGCCCTGGTGTCTTTGGTGCATCTCCTCAAAAAAAAGGGAATAACAGAACTGTTTTATACGATAGAGTATGGCTGAAGGTAAGGCATAGCCTCTACAAACACGCTACGAATTCATCACACAAAATTCCAGCATTTTGCTCTGGACCATTAGTGAATTTATTTCAGAGCGATTCTTGTTTCCTTCCCTTCTCTCTGCAGCATTGCGCTGAATTAGTGAGCCTTCTGAATGGTCAGTCATTTAGCTGTTGTTCTCAGCTCTAACTTGGTATTTGGGTTTGGTTAAAAAGAAGGATGCTACCTTGACTCAAACTGACTTTTGTTTAGATAAGAAATTGTATTTGTGGCTGAGGTGCTGATGGTTGGTTAAGTTTCCTTTTTACAGTGAAAGGGGGATAAGGAAACAGCCCTTGAGTTTTTCTGATAAGAGACAGATTATGATACTCTTCGAGGAACTGTAGATTAATAACACCATACTTGCAGAGATAAGATTGTCAGATGACATATTTCAGTAACTTCCAAACTTTTACGTTATTAAGTCTCCTAATGCAGCATGGAGAATATAAGTTGTATAATACACATATGCCTTAATATTTTCCTACTAACAGCATCTCAGTTGCTTCCTGTGAAGCTCTTGGTAGACAACCGGTCATGGGACTTAAAAGCCACTCCAAGGCAATGAAAAACAGTCGGCTTTCTTTCCCTACATCTCTTTCTTGTGCAGTATGACTCAAGGGTGAAATTATGCATGCCCTTTAAAAAGCTGCTTTGTGCATACTCCTCATTTTGCTAGAACTGAATTTTACATTAGATAAAGATAGATCAAGGCTTTTCTGTCTAAAATTAATTTTAATTAAGGGAACTAGGCCTTTACAGTTGCATTTTCTGTAATCTAGGTGAAGAGTTAAAGTTAACAACTAACAAAACACTTTCAAATTAAGCAAGGAATCATTTTTTATAATGGTCTTTAGACTATTACTGTGGCTACAGAGCAATGCAGCAACATGCTAGAGAAAGTCTAGACCGCAATAAGTTAAGCTAATAAAACATATTTATGTGTTCCTTATGCCCAAATTGCTATTGATGTCTCAGCTTGTTCAGGTATGTGTACATTAGCCACAACAGTACCTCCAGTGAAAACTCACCCCAAGCACATGAAAAAAAATTAATAGTGGCCTCAATCCAGCAAGGCCGAATTCTCCCACACCCTTAACAGTGCTAAAGACTCAGATTTCATTTTAGAGTTTGAGCCATTCTGGAATGGTCAGAATAGTGGCTAGTTCAATTGAGATGAAGCAGAAGCCACAGAAAACCAGAAAAGAACAAAGCTGCATGCAAAAGCTGATAATGGAAGAAAAAATGCTGGCTTTCAATAGCAGCCATGCTATATCCATGGTTTTCAAAGATTAAATCATTACACAGAGGAAAAGATGGAAAAACAAGCAAAGTGATACCTGCGTATTATTCAATCTCATATAAATATAATATTTAAAATCAATTCAAGCATTCCATCTGACAGCAAAGAAGAGATACGGAAGGACTGAAAAGTAGGTAAAAAACCTCAGATTCACCTATTTGATATGAAATCAATATTCACAAAGACAATCAGGAAACAGATGGCACTGATGACTGGAATACAAAGTAAAGTAAATAGTAGACTTCAATCTTTGAGAGCCAGAGAGCATTCAGTGTTATGTGCAGACCAATAATGAAACACTGCTCATCTTACTGCTAGCTTAAATGAACACACGTGGAAATTGATCAGAAAGCTTGAACTCCATTAACTTTAAATTCCATATAAAGTCAGCATAGAGCTACAAACTTTACTCCACAATCTTCCTCTACTTACTGTCAACTCAGATTCAGGATCTAAAAGGTAAATTTGGTAAGGCAAGTATAAAGTCACAAACACTTTTATATTGTAATTTCATTTAACAGTGATAATCTCCCAGATGGGAAAAAAAAATTCCTGTTCATTTTCAGACTTGCAAAGGAATTACTGGTTAGATGTGGGGACCTACTTCCTACAGGAATATGAAAAAACCCATATGCCAACAACAACAAAAAACTCTAGCCTCTTTAGAGTAAAACTGCTTCTGTCTGCTTCCAGTCGTCCTTCAGTAGAGAAGACATCATAACTCCTCAGAGGTGTAGCAATTTGACTGTCAGCAGTGAACACACAAGCTATGGCAATCTCTTAGAATACTTCTCATCCCTCTGTAGCTGGTTAAGCAAAGACTGGAAAAGTCTCAAAAATCCCTTACATTAATCTGCATAAGCAGTTGTCACATTAAATTTCAGAGTTTTACCTTAAAAAAAAAAAAAGAAAAAAAGCTTTGAGATGTATCTTGCTTTGAATAAAACCTTGAAAAAATATTACATGTGGAAAACACAATATTGAAGTTTGGAAACCTATGAATACAACATTTAAAGGGGCCAAGCCTGCTGGTATCATACAGGCCTACAAAAACTGAAAGAGATCAGGATTAAAAAAACATTCATGAATCAAATGAAAGTGGTATGTCTGTACTATAGTATATATATATTTTTTTTTCCTTGTCAGTGGGTATGTCTCCAGTTTCAAAAAAGTAGCGGTACATCATCCTGAACCAGCTATCAAAAATTTTCTTCACTTTGCCATCATACTGTAGACCTTTTACAATTAATTTAGTTACTGCAGCTGGAGCTTTATTTTTATAATAAAGTAGGTGATCTGAAGTACATTCACATTCTTGTATATCAGAAATAAGTGCGGAGATACCCAATCCAGATTTGAAGATTTTTTCTCCAGTTTAAATATGCCAAACTTCTAATGCTTGTCCTAAAAGCTGCCCACATGCTTCACCTGTGGGGCTCTTCTTGCAGACCATAGCCTCTGATGCTCCAAGAAGTATCTGCGCTCCCAATCAAGAATTTGATTCACCTTTTATCACAGTCTGCAGGTTGGCTTGAGTCACACCACTCTTCCTCTGTCTCTTTTACCATGTCAACTTCACTTTCAGATGGCAAAGGTGGCTGAGGAATGCAGGTGAATGTACGAATACTGTGTGGATCAACCGGTGGGACCAGTGTAAGTGACTCTACACTTAGTGCATCTGTGTTATCATCTGATATTAACGATATCGTGGGCTGCTGTGCAGGAATCAGGCTAGGGGACAGGTTTGCTGTTTCTATGTCACTGTTTCTTACAACATTCTTGCTAGACTTTGAGACAGCTGGAAGAGTTTCGTCAGACATCATCATCTGACCAGGAATGGTCATGTGAGGCTGCTCTGGAGCTGAAGGGTCATCTATTGAAAGAAAACACCAAGAAACAATCAATATTCCACTTAGTATAGACATTGCTCATTAAACCAGTGTACTTTGCTTATGAGTATTTAAGAATACTTGGGTGGAAAACTGTTCTATGAAGCACAATATTTAAATTATGCCAGCAATAATAAATAATGGTTCACGTTATGAACCAGAAAATCTACATCTTTAATACTGCAATAACAGCAGTATCATAAATATTCCTAGAGAAAGGAAACAGAGGGGAAGAAGAATAAGAAGAATAAGAAAGCCTCCCCAGAATTTAGTATAGACTAAAACAAATAACCACTCCATACCAGGCAGCTCTTGAGAAATAGAAAAGAAGTCCTATGTAACTAATTTTCCCAAGAGGAGACCTATTCTTACAAAGACTTGGAAGTGATTCTCTCATTCCATTCTCTGCATTCAGTTTGAAGTGACATCTTAGCCATAGAAAGTGGAACTATGTAACAACAGGAAGGAGAATTATGTGCATACTGTAACTGAAAGGTGCTGCAAAATAAACCTGTTTTTACACAGGCTTTTGTTTTACGAAATTTTGTGCTCATAAGTATGGAGCATACAACATGGAGAAAACTGGCAATAAGGCATTGCATATCACAGAAACCTGATATGCTGCTAGCCCTTCCCATACAGTGAAAAAAAACATTAACAGCTACTTGTTTTGCCATTTTTTTTCCTTAAAATCCTTGTAACTAGCGAGAGAACTGCTTATTTGGCTCAGATGGGTAATAAACAGAAAGGATCAGGGGGTACCACCTCATATGAGCAAGTATGCCCACACAATTTTATTTTTTTTTCTTTTCAGGCTAGAGTAATAGATGCCATTCAAGTTAACAGGTATCCAGCTTCAAGGCATTTAGAGCTCTTGTTAAAAATCAGCATGTGTTCAAGTGTACAGGCATCTGCAGAAAAGTCTACAAGGCAATGTAGTGAATACAGAAGCTAAGATTGTTTTTTAATGCACAATGACAACCTTAGAATATTTCTGTTTCAATATGATTCCAATTATTCCTGTAAAACAAACAAACAAAAAAGCACATGAATATAAGGAAGAAGAAAAGAAAAACAGAGCTTAGAATGGAATGGATATCAGTAAGGTATCAACAGTAAGATATCAGTAAGATAACAGTGAGAGACAGTTGTGTGTTTTTTTCTTTTTTTTTAACCTTTCTGGTAAGATAACCCCAAACAAAGATGTATTCTCACTTCAGAAAATCACTTGATTTCATTTTTTGCTGAATCTGTGGCTAAAGCTTCTCCCTTTAAGGAAAAGGAAACTTAGATTTATTTATTTATTTTAAAGAAAGCAAACTCTTTAAACAAAAAGGACATCACTAGTTATTTTTGAAAATAAGGACAAATTCAAAGTAACTGCAGGGGTTTTTTTGGGCTATCAATAAGTTTTAGTGAAAATGTGGTGATTGATAACAGGAATGTGATGCAAGGCTTGCACTGAGAAGCCCTTCCTTTTGGGAGGATGACTTCCTCATAACTTTCATTCATTGAAATTCTGACAGACATGCATGTTCTTCTGATATGATATATATGATATAAATGATATATATATATCATATATCCTTCCACGTAGGATATAAATGACTGTTAAAGTGGCTCCCTTCTCAATACAACAAAGCAAACAAATATTTGAAAAATGACTACATAAAAAAAAAATCTGGTGTTGATAAAGTTTATATCTAAAAGTCTGAAAATGCATTCAGAAAAAAAGATAAAAACATATCAGAAAATGTAAAAGCAGAACAAACTGAGCATCTAGTATTTCAGCTACAGTATTTTATAAATAGAAAATACAAAAGCAGAGCTCTATGCTATTTTGTCTGTTTTATTTATTATTGATAGCAGTCTCTCTCTCTCTCCCCTACTTTCAATATTCCATTAGTTGCTGTCAGAGCTGCTCGTTAAACGGCAGCAGGGACAGCTATGCTGTAACCCAGCACAGCGTTACTGCCAAAACAACCAGGGAGTAGCCAACTGCCACTTAGTCCTTGTAGGGGCAGAAAGCAAGTATCAATATAAAATGAGAGAAAAAAAATAATATTCTGGACAAGGTCAACAGCTCTTGCTACTGTTTTACAATATACTATCCCTTCTGGACTGTGAGAGTGGCACTTGCATCTTTGTGACCAGACTCTCAGGGATCAATGGGCACTTCAGGTGTATACTTAGCTTGAAACTGGAGCTATAAGCTTGCGCTAGATGAGTTATCTCCCCTATCTTTTGGATATAATGACAGAAAGAAATAAATAATCAGACTATAGATGAAGGAAACTAAATGGAGTACAGAGATCTAGCATCTTAGAATGATAATTTGGAAAATAAAGAGGTATTAAAAAAAGAGCACCTTCTTGATGTAGTAAGGTTTCATGTACAACATCTCCCACTTAACTGAATACATCATTTCAGAGCAATGATTACCAATAAGGAAACCTTTGAGGCTCAAAATTTGAAAGCCTTTTGAACTCAGACAATTCAGAAAAGGATCCAAATAGATAAACACATTTATGTATGACCTGAATTCTCTGAGTCTTTGAAACTGGGATAAAGAATTGAAAAGAAGATGTGCCCTAGCTGGAAAAAAAGCTCAAGAAGGGCTTATTATAAAAACATCTGTCTCTAAAATCTGGATAGTTACCAAGCTACTAATTCAAAAAAGTTTCAAGACACCCAATATACTAGGAGATTAAGTTCCTTACCCATTATTTGGAACTTCTATCTATACTGGACATAAAAATACTACGTAGCTTTCAAAAAAACTTAGACCCCTAACGCTTGGTTCCGTTCAAATTTCACTTTCCATTTCACTTTGAATAGAAGGAACAAAAAGAAATGTCATTTTCACTAATCACTAAGACATACTTTACTCTTAAATATCAAGGAGTTATCATCTAATATGGGAAAAAATATTTCTATTTACCTCTCCCCAACTCACATGCGTTTAAGCAGGAATGCTCAGGCACAAAAAAAACAAAGCCAGATATGGAATTTAAGTATCAAACAAGATTAAAAAACAGGGCATTATTTTGCAAGACACTGGACGTTACCAGCTATCTTTCAGGGCACTGTTTTGCAAGACAATGGACATTACCAGCTATCTTTGGTTGTGGTGGGCTCAGCAACCTTTTTTTTTTTTTTCCTCCCAACACTCCTGTAAAAATAACCTTGGTAACACTATAGAAGAAAATCGCTCCACTCCTGTTATATTAACTTATGTTATGATGGTCATTAGGGAAAGAAGACAGAAAAGAAAAGAAAGAGGTAAGAATGAACACAGTCTACAGAAAAATGTCTTAAACCGTACAGCAATATACTGTGAAAGGATAACAAAAATATAAGTAACAGCACACTAAGGGAAAAGACACAAAATAAAGTCTAAAAATGAGAAAGGATGTTTACGTAGTATTAACAGAATAAAAACTGCTTATGCCATGGAGGTGAAAAATATAAATTAGATTCAAGTTAACACAGGTTATGTAAGTGACAATCTAGTATGAGGTCTATTTCCATCCTTTCTGTATCTACTTCCCCTCCCCACTCCTTCAGGCAGACAATTAAACAGTCCATAAAGCCATCTGCCCAAATGTGATGACAGAAAAAAAACTAGCTTGTATCATCACAGTCCAAGGACAGTCTTATGCTGAACACTTCTTCATTTTACTTGAGTTATAAATAGATTTCCTGCTGCCAGTCAGCTACCTGCATAACCGTCCATTCTGAAGCCTGTGCTTGCTAAATTCCACTACAGCCATAACTGCCCCTGTGCAGATGAAGACATAGCTGCTTTGAAGCTGGAGGCTTGATAGATCATTTGGCAGTAAGCAGAATTTCAGTTTTTGGCAAGACAGCCAAGAAATATGGGAGAAACTGTAAGTAGGACTTTCAGAAACAGCTAATTATTGCTGCACAATTCTCCCCAAAACCAGTACAGTCAAATATTTATGATGCTTTTCTTCAGTTTCCTACCTTGCTGTTACTGCTGCAAGCATGGAAACCAAGTATGCTCTATTAACTGTTATGGGCTTTTCAAATCTTAGGGAGGAACCTGCCTGATTTGATATTGCGTGAGTTTCGGTTGCAGCTGCTGCTTGAAGACCTAAACCCAGTGTCCACCGTGACTGTCAGCCTCCGACAGACTAAACACCCGCCGTCGTCCTTTCCTGCCAGACCTTACTAGAGGAAAACACATCAATATATCATACCAAGGTTTTAACAATGAAACAAGGAAGGGAAACTGGAATGAAGACAAAGGATAAATGTTAGAGTAGCAACAAGAATAAATGACAAGGACACATTCATAACTGCTGATATCTTGCACATAATTTGACACCTGAGTCTTTTTAAGTTTTGGAATTACTTTTGCAGCTGGAAGAATTAACTCATTCATTTATTTAGGAATAAGTGAGCTTACATGAAGTTATTTTTGCTTACCTATCTAGATATGTACATAATGCAGTTTGAATTACATCTGGCAATTCTGACAGCACTTACACTGACACAGGACTGGTATGCATTTGCATTATGATCTACTCACATCCTCTAAAAACCTTAGGAAAACCTCTCCATTGCACGTTCTGGTGATAGAGTATTTTTCTGATTCCAATTGGCAATACATTACATGAGGTGCTCTCCTGAGCAGGTGACTACTTCAGACTGCTCAGCACTACTAATCTAAGATGTGAAAGTGAAGTATTACACTTGGATTATAACAAAGCCAAATGCAGCACTTTAAAAGATAACAGCAGTTAAGATGATGATGCCTAGTGTGTAGAAAGTTTTATAGAAAGAAATTTTCTAGAAACATAAATACTTCCTCAGCTAATTAGAAAATTACTCCCATTGGAGAACAGCTCGCAACACGTTTACATTACTGATCACAGAGGAAATTGTGATGGTTTCAGTAAGATGACAGGCACTGTTCTCACAGGCTCTCTGTTCTTAAGCACTCTCTGGAATACATGTATTTTATTTTATAGACTGGTATCCAATTTATTTTCTGCAACAGGGGACAGCTCTTTGTGCTTATTTTAGACCATTTCCCATTAATATCTGCCAGAAGCATGAAATATGGCTTAAGTGACATAGAAGATCAATGCTTTCTCAAGTCCTCAATATCCATTGCTCCTGTGTAAACATTTTCTTAAGTATAGAAGCCAATTGCATTTTAAAGCTTTAGGCAACTTAAAAAGTGATGAAATAAATTGTGAATGACATTACATATATATAAGACTGCTAACTTACAGTAACAGCTTCTTTATCTTAATCCTTGGCTTATATAAAAATAAGTACTTTCCAGAAGTGCATGGTTCCAGCAAGTGCAGCCAAGGCAAGACCGTATCCTAAGCTTAGAAGCTTATAAAGTCTGCCTAGCAAGACAACAGTTTTACCCTAGGCACAGCAACATTTCAAATGTATGTGTTCATTAAAAAGAGACTGTAAATACAACAAAAAATACCTAACAGGATAGCAGCATTTGCAAAACCTGGCAGTACTTTTTCTGTCATGCTAGAGACACTCCTTTCTTTGAGGGACGGCTTCTCCTTTTTCTATTTTAAGGAACAGAGGGCTAATTTTAACTGCCAGATATGCGGGAGCTGTCAGGCTTTAAAACTTCTGTGCTACAAGGTATTGTGGCAGTTACTATGTAGGATTCAGGAATTACAAAAGTTTATTTTACTTGTGACAAAGCAGTTGATGCAACTATTGTTCTCTTATAGCAAATGAAACATGCTCAGCCAAGTGGTTCTATGTTAGTTCAGTTACACTCCGTTCTTGCATTAAGACAGTGTGATATTGCTTGATGCAGGTCAGAGTGATAGCAAGGAAAATGTTTTTACAAAACACAAAATATTTTTTTACAGTAATACATTTTCAAAAGCTCTTTTATTGTTCAATATATACTATTTTTAGTGTATATATATATATATACACACTAAATTTTATATTTTATATATATTATTTTTTTTCCTCAACTAACAAATATGCAACTTGTCTTTATTTTGTTCTCATCTATCACAGTTTTATGTAAAGTCACTCCATGCTCCAAATCTTGTTCCCTGGAAGATCTCTGTGAAGATTATAAGTACCATCTCAGATATATCAAACGTTGAACAGCCTAAATCTGTCAACAGACAGCAGCTTAGGACAGTAGCAGTAATTACAAGTTTACAGCAGAAGCAGCTGTCATGGTTTAAGATGTTGTCCTTAAGGAAGATAGTTGAGGTAGTTTCCACGACATTCAATTATCCATCTCTCCTTTTTTGTTAGTTGGCCTTCTTCACTGAAGTTCTTGAGAAACCTAGCATGTTCTTCACAGTCAGCAACCTGTTTAGCTGCTAGAAGAAACATGGGAGAAGGGAAGGCAGAAGGAATAGGAAATACCTGTGTTCATGTGTGTGTTTAGAATAGAATGGGAAATGAGAAGGGACTCTTACGTGACAGATGGTAGCAGCATTCAAGTGCTACCTCGGGGCATAAAACAAATCTTGGTAACTGCTTGCTGTTAATCAGCTACTTACTTCTTCCTCCTTGAAGGAGGTGACAATGTTTCTTGTCTTGTCACTTCATATTAAGAATCACAGAATCATTAGGTTGGAAAAGACCTTCATGCAAGCCTCCTCTACTACTTCACAGCAGAATAAGGCAAGTTAGGGGAAAAGTCACCTAGTTTCACACTGAAGTAGAGAAATACAAACAATTATTTCAGTAACTCAGCTGAGTGGTCAGTAAGCGCTCATATCAAGACACTGTCACTTATTTTTCAGCAGCATACTTCTGTTCAGTCACAAGCCTGCAGAACAGTTGTCTGGACAAACCAAACAGATTCCCTCTTTCATGCTTGTGCTCCTGGCAGCAGGTTATAGTATAGACCACAATTACATATAAATACTACAGAAGGGAGAATATTCATTACAAGTTTGCATTAAACTGGTCAAATTAGTTAATGTTGAAACAATTCTCAGGAATAGACCAGAATCAGCATAAATTGCTTTGATACTTAAGATCAGCAAGAAGTGTCAAAGCACCTACACGGGTTAGAGACATCCCACTGCCCTGTCCCCCATCCCCAACACCCTGCACCAGAGCCTCGGCGATTTTGGCATCCTCTCTAGTCTGCACTAAGGACCTAGAGGCACTGTCAGCTACTCAGCTGTTACCTGTTTAAAACATTACTTGTTCAGTATTGGCTGCAACTACATTAGTAGTTCAGTTCAGATGAACAGAGCAGTTTTGAAGAATCCAAGAGCTTAGCTCAAAATTCATCCCTGCATCAGGTTAATAAGAGTTGTTGACTTGGCATTAAAGTAGCTGAAGCACATTCTCACATTAATTTCCACTGACCTTGCTGAAGGTTACTACCTACCCCCACAGTGATATGGCACAGAACTGTATCATCACAACTAGTTTTCCTAAAGCATCTATCAATGTCCCCAGGTCCTGTGCCAAAAAAAAATAATACCAAAGACTGTCTTCCTGAATGACATGTGGCATTTTGAACATGCTTCATGATGAAGGTCACACTAAATGTGGACCATTCATGCAACTGAATTGGTAAAGTGCAGACTGGAACCAGGCATTTCAAAACTTTTATTTTAAATTAAAATATGCTAGATGAGGAATTGAATACTACGAATTTACTCAGCTCTTCACAGAAGTCAGATTACATGTACTTTAAAGACCTCTGTCTGAAGTATGTAATATACTCTTGCTGCATATTACATTCTATGAACTAACATGTTGCTTATAACAGCAGCTAGAATTTTAAAACTATTTTTATTTCCTTTACCACAGTTTTCTCTTCGAAAATTGCAGACACCTTTCAGAGGATTGAAATACAGCGAAGGACATAGTAGCTGTGCCTTTCTTACACAGCTAGGGTGAAACATGTAAGTGAAACAAGTACTTTCTGTCTTTAATGCCAACCTATATCGAGACTTCTGATAAATCATACCACTTCTCTGTGTAACATCCACGTATGCAGTCTTCAGAGGGTCTGGATAACTGATCACTTGCCAGCGGAGAAAATAAAATGAGATCCCTCCAAAGTTTTCAGTGGATTGCATTACAAAAATACCTTGAATTTCAATCTAGAGTTGCACATATTTCAAGAGTATTTTCACTATATGTTAGTCTATAACAGTAATTATTGTGTTTTATAACAACTGGATGCTGGAATGCTTTACAAACTGTTCATAAACTTGATAAGCAGCTTTTGCTTACCCTTTTCCAGTGGTACTTCTTGTAAGGATAGTCACTTCAGACATAAAATGTACACTGATCTCCTGACAGTGTTCAGTGAAACTAAGGCATTTCATGACCTACAAAACACTAAATGCCTAACAAAGATTGCATCATTTCCTGTAAAACTGCAAAAAAGCTTTATCAGCATAAAACTTCCAAATGAAGGCAAAATGGTACATCTTAATGGGGGAACCATAACAACCATTTCAAAGAGTGATCAACACTGCAAGTGACTGCCAAAGTGAAGGGGCTGTTTGAGAAGTTTTTGCGAATCTATTTTTAATAACCAAAAAGAGCTAGAGTAGGGTCAGCTCTAGACTGAAAGCATTTCAATATGCACCCTTCAGAATTTACTTCTTGCTTACCCTCCAGCTGGAGGTTCTCTTTTTAAATACAAATGGTATATGAGATACCATTTGTATTTAAAAACAAATACCATTACAGGATTCCCCAGAACCACTACAGGAAAAAAAAAAAAAAAAAAAAAAAGAGTGAAGGCATTTTATTCCTCTGTGTAGTGTTAGAATCCTAAATAACTACAGCTATTTCAAAGTGTCTCATATTTGGCCTCTTGTTAAAAATTAACAGAAGTATCAGATAAGCATATGATTATACAACTGACTGAAAGCCAGTGTTGCCCAATTCATAAAGACGTTTTATGTGGAGATGAACTTATTCATTAGGGCAAACAAACAACAGCATGAGTTTATGCAAAAACAGTATTTCTGTTTAAACAAAAAACTGTTTCAAATCATATGTGCTTGGAGACAAATCAGACAACAGGATAAATTTCACCAGTATTTAAGAACACTTGATGTATACAGTGGATAAGGAGTTCCAAAAAGCTGAATAGATCATTAAAAATTGCACCACAATTTAACCAGTTTAGGTAAATGATCAGGTGATCTGAAAACAAACCCCTACCCTGTATTTAATTTGATAACACAGGAAGTTAATTTTTCAGTAACATTTACAATACTCTACATCCCTTGG
The DNA here is from genome assembly GCF_964035555.1 of Netta rufina. Taxonomy (NCBI): domain Eukaryota; kingdom Metazoa; phylum Chordata; class Aves; order Anseriformes; family Anatidae; genus Netta; species Netta rufina. Next base: position 1,350,053 of record NC_140138.1, read on the forward strand.
TGACTACGCTGAAAATTGTGATTTAATACCTGATGGGCTCTGTGCAGCAGAAGGAGTGGAAGTTGAGCTTGCAGTCACTGAATCACAGCGCTCCGTGCTCCCACTGCCACTGGAAGGTGATGAGAGTGGTGATGGATTGTGCTGATTTATGCACTGGGCTACAGCAAAGCCTGCAAGATAGGACAATGATGTTCACCAGTTTGTAGTTAGCTTCTAAGAGTTCACCTACATGAACAAACTGAGAAATGGAAAGAGAGAATACTGCAAAGTGGTGTTAACTCCATCTGGTGGCCCAGAGGATGTACCTTCTTCATCTCAGATGCCTGATAATCTGAATGTGTCTTACTCAAAACACGCTAATTACAAGTGCTGATCAATGAACAAGGAAACACAGGTTAAATGATACAAAACATTTTACAACACAGTTTGCACAGTCAAAGCAAGTCAGTTTGGGGTATATACAACATATTACTCATGGATCACACACCTTAACATAAGGAAAACGTTTAGTTAAAAATGAACAAAAACTTTGAAGACAAAGCCTACACCAACTTTTTTACTGCAGTAGGAGCTTCACAAAATTTCAATAATCAAGTCTAATGCTGGTACTGGATTTCATCCACCTTCTCACAAACCTAACTTTCTCCAATCTGAAGACAGAACATTTATACAGTGTCTGAAAGCATTTATTCTAAAAGTGTTCTTTTGTCTTTCAGTCTAATATTTGCTCAAATCCTTTCATTGTAACATTCTCTTCTTTCCTAACAGTCTAGCATTCATTCCTTTCTCATTCCTCCACAACTCCCTCTCTCCAGCCAATTCAATCTTTGACTTTTGACTTTTTTGACTTTTGATTTTTATTAATTTCCTCACTTTATCTCCTTCCCTCTTCAGATATGATGATTTGTGTACTTTTCCCCCTTAAGACGCAATTTCAGAAAGTATTATGGACCTGCAGCACACTGACATCTGGGAAAGGAGTGCTAGCAAGGCACTTAGATCCCTGTTTTTTTGCACTAAAATCCAATTTGACCTCTTGCACGAAACTAGCTCTCCACAGTCTACCTGGTTATGTCTGCAGAGCACACTGCACTGTCTCCCTCTGTAAATGAATACTGATATTCTATCATGAAATTGACTGATCAAGTATAATCAGAGGGCAATGAAAATAGAAATTTTCCCTGATTCTTAGTTATTAAACACTAACATCTTCTCTTATTGAGAAAATACATAGCAAATGCTATTTTATAGGTTCCTAATTAAAAGGCCTGCACGTATACATATATTAACTCATTGTATTATATGTCCCACTATAGTTTTGCTATTGTGAAGCAGCCAAAGCTAGCAGATACAGTAGAACAAGAAAGGAGTGTGATCTTCGGCTCTCTTACTTCGTGCTCTGTCCATCCAATTTTTTATTTTTATTTTTTACAGTATCTTCTACAATCTGTAACTCAGATTTAAATCAGATCAGGCAATGGTGTTTTCCAACACTCATGATGTATCATCTAACATTTTCCCTCCTGCTCTTTTAAGTGGGCAACAGCCAGTTTTCAGGAATATTCATAATTCTAAAAAAAAAATAATAATAATAATAATCATCACAACAGAACAACAAAGAATTCCCCAGAATACCACTGATTTCTGAGAAATCCAGAGCAGGAAGTAATCTGCATGGTACAGACTGCAGTGCTGAACTGTGAAGAGCACAGAGAAGTTTTATCCAAGAAGTGCTTATATCAAAGCTAAAAAATAGAACGTGAAATGTGAGCTAGATCATTGCCCAACCTAGCTTTCTTACAGACTAAGATGTATCAGATCACTATAAATAACACACTGTGGTTAACAAAATCACTGAGAACCTGCAACCCTTTCACATGAGATTACAGGATTTTTTCGTTCAAGGCATGTAACAATTTAGGTTATTACTGTCATTTTCCACTTGTTTTTCCAAAAGAATTCCGTATCAGGTTTCAACATTTCTTCCGAGCACATTTTTCCCTTGGATGTGATTTTTCAGCTGACTTTAAGTTAAGAGTTTTCATAGTTTTGCTATTACAGAAGTCAATTATTATCTTGAATCACATCAGTATTAGGAAAACATACATGAATCGAGATTTTAAAGGTCTAGCATCTACTTAGAATACCATGGAACTACCTCCTAGAACTTTAACATGCTTTTAGAGAGGAGTTCATGAACTGCCCTTCCCACACAATTCCAGCGAAGACAACCACCACTGCACTGCTCATACTTAGTTCATCTCGTGCTTTCTTTAGAAGATTACACTCCTCTTGTGGTTCACTCAGCAACTTTCCTCACAACAATGTGCTTAGAGCAACTCCTTTATGTTCAGCAAGGCTTTCCTTTGACTGACACATTCCTCCCAGCATTTGGAAGCTTTTGTTACCAAAACCTGAAGTGATGAATAAACAGCTCTTCAGAAGCAGACGTGCTTCTTGCAGTGACAGAAATATCTTCAACATGAGCTATGGGTCATTTGCTACCTAGGACACTTAGCTGCTTCTACAGCCCTCCTCGCTGCCCTGTGGAAATCATTAATGAGAAAGTTTACCTTTTACTGGCAGTTCCCTCAATTACTGACAGTAGCCACGACATGTACGTACACTAGGATTAACCTAACACCACATAGTGCTTGCCATCTTCACTGTATAGTGAACCCTGAAAAGGGAAGCACAATCTGACAGGTAGGAGAAAAATCAAATGCACCGAACAATACTTGATTCTTCTTTTAAACAGGGAATCTCTCACAGTGCTGGATGGATGTTTCACCCTTTATAGCAAATGTTCAGTATGGGGTTTCAGTTCGCTGGTTCTGGGCAGGAGGCAGCCAGAAGTAGGTTTTTTTTTTTTTTTTTTTTTTTTTTTTTTTTTTTAACTACAAAAAGCATATGAAAGCTTTGAAACAGACATGGCAAATCAGGAAAATGATTTTAATAGCAACATGTACTGACAGGCTGTATTACAAGGAAAAACGTCAGAATGGATAGAGAAAGCAAGTCACGCAGACAAAAGCTGATATATACTAGTTAAGTTAGCAATTTGACTTTCTTTGTGGTCCTACCGCTTACCTTCTACCACCCATCCTTGGATTCAAGATCTAGACTCAAAACCACTTGCAGAAACACAATGCTGTCTGAGCTGCTGTAGTCCTTGCATCATCATTCTAGATAGGTGAAGGCCACTTTCACCAGGCTTTTTCTCTTCTTTTAAGTTACTATTCCTCAAGACCAAGATAATCACCAACTGAAAGAATTACATAACCACTGTCCCAGGAGACATCTACTTTAGTTAAAAAACAGTTTGATAAGCACCTCATTCTTCCATAAATGTAAATAGTTCCATGCGTTATTCTTCTGCCAGAAACCAAGCCATCAATCTTCTACAACCATTGAGATAAATTAAATTGAGGTTATACACAGTAGCGCCTGATGATGTGCAAGAAGTTAGCTACAAATTAAACTACCTCAAACAAAGGACATCTATGGCACTTGGAGCCACTGATATATACATTTTTAAATAAACATGCATTGGGTTTCTTACACAATACTTTGTGTTTGGAAACAGCTGTTAGGGTGGGAAACAGGGAACAATCAATGGGCTTGTGATCACAAGGGAGACAGAAAGCCATCTGTTAAAGTGAAAGAAATGTTTTTGGAATAGCTACTAGTGCCTTTGGTAGAAAAGTGCTTACATCAATTTATTTTGTTTCGTTCCTGGGGCTGTACAAGATTGCACCCATGCAATGCATTCCAGATCCACAAAAGGTTTTCCCTGTTTTTATTTCAAAGGAGGAGAAGTTTCCATCCTCACCACAGTGGAGAAAGCAGACAGTGCTACTGTAACTATATAGGAGGAGCTGGCCTGATTCAGCAAGACTACTTGTGCAAAGGTTCTGCAGAACAGAGCTCACGTTTTATGGATTTAATTCTTAAACCGAAGCATGTGTTTGCAAATTATCTTACAATTTCTCTCCCTTCTTCCCATGAAACAACTGTCATGACAGGGTTGCTTTTTCAGCTCCTCTTTGCAGACCCGTAAATCTAGTGCAAACTCTCAGGAAACCACCTCTGACAGCACAGCCGGTTTTCATGCCATAGTGTTCCTTGCTACTAGAAACAGATTAAACTAGAGCAGGAATGGTAAATTCTACAACAGCAGTTTCTTATTGTACGTAGATAAAAAAAAAAAATGTAGCCCTCTCCTTCAAACAGAGTTTCACTTGGACAATTCCCTACAGCAAGAGGAGGTCTATAAACACAAAGCAGAACTTTGTTCTCTTCTTTCCTATAAATGCCAAACTGCTAAAAATATTACAAAAACCCTTTCCCTCCTTATTACTCCCCCAGTCCAAAGCAAGATCCATTGCTTGATGCACTACCAGGTCTAAGACAATCTTACAGCAACAGTCCTAGTGTGTTTTCATGCAAATGTTTCCTGAATGGAAATATTTAAGCACTACTTCTTTGGCCACCATATGTACAGACTCCTTCAGTCTGTGCAACTGCAGGTAACTCACGCTGTCTGAAAACATGATGTTTTCTGACCCAATAGCTGAAAATAACAGCCCTTGATAAAAGAGAATCCAGGAGGGACTCTTTGCAGTCCATACAGAAGTGACATTTAACAAAAGAACTTGTCAAGTTGCGAGTCAAGAGGCGATGGCAGACAGATTTCCTGGGAAGCTAAAGAACAAGCTCATAAAGGCTCAAGATGTTCTCTAGTGCTGTCAAAATGTAAATATTTATTTCAAACTGCAGTAACTGCACATGGTAGAATAGGACATAAAATTGCATCATATAGGACTGGATGCAGAACTTTCCTAAAATATATCTAGACAACAGCTTGTGTCAGCCTCCAAACTTCTGTGTTTATGACTATATGAAATACAAGGTCACCTTTTTCCAGGGGCACTCTCCTCACTCAGTAAAATGACCGGAACTCAGAACGGCCAAACATTCAAAAGGAACTCATCTGCATGGCCCTAGAACTTGGGAGTGCCCATAACCCTGCTCGTTTTGCTTGCACAAGATTACTAAGCTTCTTCCTCAAAGGCCACACTGAAACTCAATAGTTTTTTAAAGTGCCATAAAAATGTGAAACGACTGAATCATTTGGAAGACATGAATAAAGATACACCTAAATAAGTATTATTTCTTCGACAGTTCACCCCGCTTAAGAGTTTCCCACTCCCTTTCTCTCCTGCCCCCATATAACACCTTTAGTTGCATTTGATGAACCATCTATGGTTCAGTTGTTCTGGTAAGCAGATCACCATGAAAATAGATCATTTCTTGCTGTAATTTATTTTAAGAGAGTACTGAAACTCAACCCACAACCAGTTACCAAAGTAACTGGTGGGATAGCAAACAACATTTGCATGACTGGCTGCTGTGCAGGACAGCTGAGCTGAAAATTGAAATTGAAATCTGCCCTCTTGCTGAAGATGGGGGAATCCCAAAATAGATTTCGCTTGTGCTAAATCTTTGTGCATTACACGAATATTAATTTTTCACAGTTGCAAGCGCAAATACATTTATTTTTGTCCTACACCTATGTCAACACGAAATGGCAGTTCATTACATTTTACCAATTTTGAGCTGAGGGAAAGATGTCAAGCCTAAAGTAGTTCCATTTTTGGTAGGGATTTAAGACAAGAATAGCTAGATATTTTTATAGCACACTGCCATTTCAGAGGAAACTGTCACTGATTTCACTTCCAGGTGATTGAACTCTATAGATCCAGCTCAAGCCCCAAAACACTACCTAGAAATTGGCAGCTTTTTCTGACCACCGTAAGAACTATTTACAGTCATTACACAGAAGTCTAAAAACTTACTGACTTTTAACACTGAAGGAATCAAACTATCCAAGCTGATAATCAATTTCTCTTCAGAAGATCACAGAACAAAATCACAGAATTGTTTATGTTGGAAACGACCTTCAATATCAGCAAGTCCAAACGCCAACCCGACCTTTCGAATCCCATTGCTACATCACATCCCTTAATGCCATGCCCCACATCTCTTAAATACCTCCAAGGATGGATGATTATATAAGAACTGGGATTCTAGAGGCATATCCTGGGTAGGGTGGATCCCTATTTGTTGCAGTTATTTTACGTCAGTAATTTAAAAGAGAAAAATTTACTCTAAGTAAGCACACCATACCCATCTCCACATAGGTAATTTCTGAACGAAAAAAGTCCCATGCTGCTTATGAAAGCAGCATTCTAATCCTGCTCAGTTTTCAGAACTTTTTTTTTTTTGCCAAGTTTTTGCAAGCATCAAATGCATGTTTAACTTTTTATTTTCAATGTCACATAATTTACTTCCTAAAAGCTGTAATTCTGAGGTCAGATCAGAATCAAGATAATAGTTTCTGGAAAAGTACAGTGTAGAGGCTCCCTGCATAAGGTACAAGAAACAAAAGGAACAAAAAAGACAAAACTTTGCCAACAGCAGAGTGAAATTAAGAATCAGAAAAGCATTTAAAAGTTTCATATACAAGGGATAATTATGTGTAAATGCACCAATCCTAAGGCATTCATCATGATTTTACATTTAGAGTTTGCACTAGCAAAAATGTTGAATAATACTAGGGAACAGAATGGAAAAAGCAATCAACAATACAACCATTGCAAGCAGTTGTTTCTGAGAACCTCTGTTTAGGTTTGACAGATTTTTCAGCAATGCCGTTATCCTTCTCTTCCTGTGTCCATTCAATCATTTCCCATAAAAGACACTTTGAAAAACTACTGAGTTTCAGTGTGGTCTTTCAGGAAGAATTTTAATAATAATCTTGTGGCAGACAAACAAGCAGCAAAACAAGTTAGTTCAAAAGACTTTGGTATTTTAGTACTATTTTAGAAACACTGCTTGCTTTCTTCAAATCATTTTGGAAGAGTTTAGCTGATAATTTCATATAAATTCCAGATTCACAGCACCCCTTACTCAGAATTATTCCCTTGCTGTAGCATCATGCATAATTGGAAAGGTGAAAAATAAAGCATGACTGTCATTCCATTGTTTTATAGCAAGTTAATGCTCATCACTTCTTTAGCACTCAAGGCAGAATAGACATCCCTTTTTCGTGTTTCCTTGGCTTACACCGACTCCCACATAAGGCTGTCTTAGAGAGTTTTCTTGGTATTTGCACGTATTCATCTTCAAATTCTCCAAAGAAAAAAACACATATACATTGCATTTTTTTGTGTGTATATATTAGCCATAGCTACTTAAAACAGGATTTTGAACAGTTTGTAAAGCTGGAATTTACATTATGACACCATTGTAATATAAACATACAGGGATACATTAATAGTAAATATAAGGAGTCAGGACTGCCGATCATGATTTCAAATTCCAGAATAATGAAATACTTAAATATTGCTGTCCAGCTGATTAGGGTAATACTATTATTATTTTGACAATATATTAATTGTAGTATATTTGTTAAAATAGCAAAATCACTCATAAAATATGTGGATAAATAAGTAAAAATCTATAATTAAAACTATCAAGAAAGCGTATGGATTCACAAAAATATAGTAGTTTTCAACCTTGCATTCTTCATCGCTGTTCTAAAGAACAGCTTCCTGTGTATGCAATACCCAGGTGGTTATTGTATTAGACTTCACTCTAAGTCAGCATTTTGAACTCTGCACTGAACTGCAGAGCATTTCCATGATTCAGTTCGCTTAATGTGAATATAAACAGGAGGGAAATGCTTTCAGCTGGTATACACAAATAAGATGAAGCTTCATAAAAATTCCATACATAAGAATTTAAATCGTTACAGCGAGTAAGAGTCAGTGAGCTCTCGAGTTCAGGTGGCAGCACACCTACCCATGTTAACATTTTACATCATTAGAACAGGACAAGCATACTCAGCTATATAATATAGAACACTTTTTAAAATAAAGGCATGTGCCAACCAGTAAGCAAGGTGTGAGGGGTGAATAATCAAAGAGGGAAGTATGCCTTCAATTTGAGTTTTGCCAATATCTCATGAGGGCATTCTGGATATTTTGCCGTAATCTGTCCAAATTTATCAAATTTTGTTTCTTTTATAAGCTACATAACGTTTTATTTCTTGCAGCACTCCTGTTCTTGAAGTACAAAGCTTCCAATGATCAGTTTGTGAGATAGAAGAGTTCCTTACTTTGTTCATTACAGGAAAGGAAAACACTAATGTCCAAGTACAAGTATCTCAACACAGGATGATGGGAAAAGGATACAGCAAAAATGAACACCCATTACAAAAAATTAAGATGAAACATGTCAAGAAATCACTGAATTTGCTAATGGGAAAATATTCAATTTTTTTTTTTTCTTTTAAAAAAGAACAATACAACTGCTGATGAGGGATTTTAAGTATGCTTGTGGAAGGTAATTGAGGGGAGGGAAAGGTAAGTCTTAATCACTCAAAATACTGTAAATGGAAACCATTGACCAAGAACAAATATTCTAACCAGGAAATTCTTCCAGGAAAAATCTGCAGAAGAAAGGTGAGCAGAATTAATCATGGCTACAGGAATTAAAACAATACCCAAGAGCTTCCAGAGGTGCCTTTGTCACTACTTTATGACTTCCAGTTGTAATAAAGCTTAGTTACAAACACAACTATTTCCTTTCCAATAGTCATGATTCTGCTCCAACAGAACTTGCTATTTATGACTAAGGTATTACTGTAAAGATGCACCTTCCCAGTTCCTTGCAGAAGATCTTATTTCCCTAATCACAGCATTTCACAAGACAGTGTTTCCTTCATAAGCTATGTATCAACAGTCACCCTTTTGCTATGTTCTATGTAACAGCAAATTTCACACCAAACACCAAAATACTTCTGGTATTGCAATACTCTCCACCTTTACAAAGTGCTGTTCTGCCTCAGAAAAATGATGCACTTCAGTCTGAAGAGATTGTTTAAATCTAAGAAATCCACTTACAGCCTCATAGAGCTGAAGAATAACTATTAACAGTAAGAAGTTTTTCCATTAGGAAAAAAATATACAAAACAAATTGGTTACATGGAGCTCAATTGCCAGTAGCCACCGATACTTTAATCAGTATTAAAAAAAATGATAAAATGACATTCTTAGTCTCCCCATTTTGCCATGCAATGACAATACATGATGACTGTAGCTTTATTCACAATCCTTCTCATCAATTCAGTGTACTTAAGCAACTAGTTTCTAGAACAGTCATCAGGACTTGATTCTCTGCCCCAGCTGATACGCCTTGCCAGAACATCCTCACCACGAGTGATACTTCACTGAGACATTTATTTTAGCTGTCCCTTAATGTACAAAGGAACTCATTGGTTAAGTATGCCACAATTTCTTCCATCAAACTCTGAGAAATGGGAATAACTGCTGTAGTTCAAATGGCATACTGTTAAGATGAAAAGTTAATGAGTTAATTCAAAAAGCACATCAGCACTGTAATACAAGAGCCCAGAATTCTCAGTCTCTCTCAGAATATGGGGAGATATTATAAAGTGCTGATTTTTACTAAAATTAATCCTTGTAAATAGTAGATTTCCCAAATTGTAAATGGGAAAGATTCTGTTTCCACTCCTGTTTATCAAAACAAAACAAAACAAAAACAAACAAACAAACAAAAAAAACCTAGCACTCCTGCATATTTAACTCAGTGTCAATAGTATCTTCAATTCCTTGCACATGAATAGTAATTTGTATTAAATAAATCATGTTTGCTGTATCTTGCGTAATCTTAGTGCTGTCAAATTACCCTATTAGCCACTTCTGCTTGAATACCTCTGTACAGAAGTGATTTTGTTCCAGATCATTCTGATGATAGGAAGAATAGCATTTAGCTCATACCTCAAATCTGATGACCAGACAACATAAATAGAAAGAAAAAAAAGGAAGTAGAGTTGGGTCATTAAAAGCAGCAGCCATAACTAAATATCAAACTTGGGATGGTTCACAGAATATTAATCAGAAAAAAACAAGCTGAGGTGATAAACAGTTAGCTTCCATTATTCTTGTAAAGGAATTATTAGTACAAAGGAATTTAAAAAATGGGAAACAAAAGCAACTACATCCCAGAATCCTGCTGCATGGGACACTTGAAACATCTCACACTAGTTCTCACGTTGAACTCCTTTGTTCCGTTTTGTTTACTGCTGTCACCTGGCTGCGCTTTGCTGAAAGCAAGGGCTGCTGCTGCTCCTTCATATGGGGCTGGCTCCATCCCACAGGTCACGTAAGGTATCTGCCAGCCCCATGCAGGTGCCTTGTATGTCTCAAGACATATTAACAGGCACTAAAACATAACTAATGAACCCACTTGCCTTGATGCAATAGACCAAATTTCCAGCAAACCAACAAAAAGCAATACATCTGTCCCTTTGAAAAAAAATGAAAAAATTTAAAAAATTAAATAGTGACATAAAATGTTTCTAAAATGTTTCCATTCATTAGAAAATTAGAATTATTCAGAATCCAGTCCAGATGTTCCAAATTTCAGTTTAGTACTGAAGTAAAATACCCCAATCTGATGTTCCTGTGGTGGTTGTGGTTGATGACAAACGTGGAAGGGTTGATCAGTCCTATAACACAGTTCCAAAATAACTTGTATACAGCATTCAAATGTGCTGAGCAATTCATAAAATTAGTAAGAAGTGCAGATGCTCATCACCTGTGATCAAAAGAATCTGTTTCCTTAATGTGGATGGATACAGTGATTAAATTCTGAAGGGTTATAAACATGTCAAGAATGCCTTCCTATTAATTAAAAAAAAAAAATAATCTATGATCTTATGCCCACCTGTAGGGCTTGCCAAAGAAGAACATTTTTAGAGTGTATAATATGCTTCTAGTGAATTATAGGTAAAGAAAATTTTAGTTCTGCTATACATGTATATCCATATCCAAGCAATCTCAAACACTGCTTAAACAATACTTGGTATTTAAGCTTTCCTAGAACTATTTTCAGGAAGCAATGCAAACTTTACATGAACTCTCACCTACCTCCCCCCTCCTCATTTAAAGGGGGGATAAAGCTTTAAAAGGAGCCCATTTTTCTTCCTCCAGATTTTAAAACTGAAAGATAGTCATACTTTGTTTGTAACGGCTAATATTTACACTATTTTTTCTTGAACCTTTTTGCCTTGAATCTGAATATTTTCAGCATATTTTACAGTATTAACAAAGGAGAAAATAGAAAGAGACATCTATGGATTTAATTTGTTTTTTGAAAAACAGGTTCACAGCAGGAAAACAACCGTAGCTGTTAAAAATATTTAGATATGTTAATACAGGCTTTCACCACACACTGAGCATATAAATATCAGCATAGAACTTGTATTTGAAACTGATATTTGAGTTTGCCCGGAGAACAATCAATTTACTTTAAACATAAGACCTATGTTTACAGGAGACCTACCAATTCTACTTTTTTTCTTTGAAAACAATGTAATTGTTTACTTGAAGAGTGCTTCAAAAGCATCATATGAATACATAAGTAATATATGAGATGGTGACCAGCCAACTACGCTGTCTCTGAAGCACTCTAACATTCTGGCATAGGCATTAACCTAAAACAGACCCTGAAGTGTATACATAGCTATGGCTTCATGATAAAATTGATCAAGTGAAGGACTTTGCCTCTGTTCTTCTTTCATAATAACAGCCAAGCTTGTAAGGCCAGTCATTAGGGATGAGTAACAGCAATTGCATAACCCGTGATTTATAAAGGGTGTTAAGAAGGATGCACTGAGGCATGGTCTGTTATATGCCACTTTTCACCCAACTTCCACAAAACCCAGTTTTAAACTATTACCATCTCTCCCCACATCCACCCAAGTAACAGGAAGAACTTTAAAAACAGATTTTAACTTCAGACCTAAAAATTAAAAAGCAACGTCGAGCACAGTTTGACTGCAATGAGCTAACTGCATGCTCCCTGGAAAAGTACAGCACTATATATATATATATACACATGGTCTGTTCTGAAAGTAGTAGGACTGGCTTTTTCCTGGGCGAACGGGCTGGCGAGAGGCGGTCTGCGCACGCAGGATCGGTGGAGGGGGATATTGGGAACGCTGGGAAAAATCGGCAGTCGGCTGTCGGCCGTTGAAGAGAGCAGGTCGCTTGTACTGTGAACACCTGTCAAAATGCCTCATCACGGAGAATCATGGAGCACTTACTGGAGCAGCGATACGCGATCAAATTTTGTGTAAAGCTTGATAAAACGGGCAAAGAGACTCACAACATGATTAAGGAGGCCTATGGTGATGCTGCCATGGGTAAATCGGGTGTTTTTCAGTGGCACAAGCTGTTCCGAGAAGGTAGGGAAAGAGTGGAAGAGTGGACTCCGGACGCCCTTCGACCAGCAGGACCAACAAAAATGTGTCGCAAGTGAAAAATTTACTGAACCGTGATCGCAGGATGAGTATCAGAATGACTGCTGATGACTTGAGCATTCCTCAAACCCAAGTTTTTGAGATGGTGAAAGAAAACTTAGCCATGAGGAAAGCGTGTGTGAAGTTTGTGCCGTGAGTGTTGTCAGAGGAGCAAAAGGCCAACCTGAAAGTGATCTGCCAGGATCTTCTTCATCATGTGAATGAGGAGCCCGACTTTTTAGACAATGTAGTGACCGATGACAAGACGTGGGTGTTTGAATACGACCCGGAGAGTAAGCGGCAGAGCACGGAATGGCACACCTCTGCTTCCCCATGCCCCAAGAAAGCAGGAATGAGCAAATCCAAGCAAAAGTCCATGCTCATTTGCTTTTTTGATCAACAGGGAGTCATCCACAAAGAGTTTGTACCACCTGGAAAAACAGTTAATGCATTTTTTTACGTGGAAGTCTTCACAAGACTGCAAAAATGCATTGCTCGTGTCCACCCAGCCATCGTCAACAATTGGCAGCTGCACCATGACAACGTGCCGAGCCACACAGAGTTCCGCGTAGTGGAGTATCTTGCCCAGCACAAGGTGGCAACGCAGCCTCAGGCCCCCTACAGCCCCGACTTGGCCCCACCAGACTTTTTTCTATTCCCGAGAATAAAATCGACACTCAAGGGGAAGCATCACGCATCGGTAGAGGTGCTTCAAGAGGCTGTGACGAGGGAGCTAAACAGAATTCTGGTCCAGGAGTTCCTGGAGGCATACGAAAACTGGAAAACTCGTTGGCAGCAGTGTGTAGGTGCAGAAGGGTGCTACTTTGAAAAATTCTAATCGTTTATTCTATTCTCATGAATAATTTTTATTTATTTATTTTTTTAAATGAGTCCTACTACTTTCAGAACAGACCATGTACATGTGTATGTACAGCACTACGTGCCATATGACACAGAAAATGTACCAGAGAGCACTGAAATAAGTGGTCTTAGAACTTTAAAAATCATTGAGAAGGGAAGTTTAGAGAATTCAATTAGTTACACTAAAATTCTCCAAACTGAGTGCCATTTGCAGGAGGAATTAAAACAATAATGTTGACAATTTCTTAGATCACTCTAGCTGCAAAGCTTTGACAGGTAACACTGTCCTACTCAATAGAGATGATTAGTTTTCTAAAATTATTGCCAAAAACTCTCCTTTAAATCCACAAAAAAAAACAAACACACCATCACCAGGGAAAGCTTAACCTTTTTCTTACAAAGTATAATCAAATCAACTTTCTACTGCTGTTGTGTTTCTCATATACTATACGAGCTTTGCAAAAGTCAAACATCACTGAAAGTTGTAGCATTAAGAAACGAAAAAAGGAAGCTTGTACCTTAACTGAATTATAAAACTTTTCTCTTAAAGTAAAAATAATTCCGGGCCTGATTAAGGGATAAATATGAACGAATTCAAAGCAAAATCATGTGGAACTGGGAATCCTCATTCATTCATCAGCAAAATTGAGATGGTAGGGGTATTTGATATGCATTTTGTAATCGGATGTAAAACAATATATTAGCACATCTGTATGTTACTACTGGCTGCTACAAAATGCCTTCCAAAAATGTGGAATTTGAAAAACTTCATGTTGTTTGAGTGATTTGTCATAGCTGTTACCAAACGAAAGATTCAAAATACTTTTTTCTCTGGATTTGTATGTGCATACTTTGAAAATCTTCAGTTCCTGGAGATCAAAGTAAGTATACAACTGTTTGAATCAACTGGCCTGTTGTCTCCCCACTCTCTCCCCTCCCCCCCCCAAATCAGCAGATGATGTCACTTGTTATGACTACACTCCTCTTACAGAAGGTTGATTCTGTAAAGCTGGCATCTTTCCAACCACACCTTTTCCATGAAAGTCTGAAGTCAAACAAGGAAATACATTCCCATCATACATGATGAACTTGACTTTTGAGATATACGACCAGCAATCTGAAAGCTTTTGATTTCTCTTCTCCATGCTCAGCACTCAGGCAAGTTGATCTCCGAGTCAGATATAAGGCACTAGAACATCTATTTTCTAAGTAGAGGATTTGGATTTTGTGATCTGTGAATCACATTAAAAGAGAAATGCTGAGTTTTGTCAAATGACTGGCAGCTAGTAGTAACAAGATTACGTTAATTTGTACTAATAGAGCAAAATTAAGCAGTTTCAAAGCGATACAACTTCAAAATGACTCAATCCCAAAGGAGAAAACTTCACCATCTGAATTAATAGCTTCTCAGAGATCAATTTTTGAAATAGAAAATAGGGAATTAAAACAGAAAAAAAAAAAAAAAAAAAAACAGGACTGACTTAGAATCATCCCTTTAATCCCAATTCCAAGCTAATGTTTTAAGAGTAGTTGTGGCCCTTTTCTGTCTTGTTAGCTCTGAAGTAGATGAAGCAATGCACAGTATCCAAGCTGTCTTTACAGACTGGTGAGAAACTGCTGATAACTTTAAGATGGACCTATGCACAACTGACAGATATGTTGCATAAATACTGAGTATTAGAAACATGATGATTCAAACTAATTCAGTTTGTAAATGATGACAAAGCATTAAGGCACTTCCAGTGTATTTGGAGAAGCTGCCATGGATATATTGCTCACAACACACCTGGAATACACACCCAGCTACTACTTGTCCTCCTAAGGCTAATTTTTTCCCAAAAGTCTCATTCTGGAGTTGTATGTTTAGTTCAGCTCTTGCAAATACAAATTACAAAATCTGTTGTAAGGGCAGTCTGAAAAAAAAAAAAACAAACAATTTTAGTATTTTCCAAACTTCTCCATGACTGAATAAAATTGAGCATCTTGGAAATCTGGAAGTTATTTGTCTTGTTCATGTTCACTAAATTTTCACAGAATTTCACAGAATTTTCTAGGTTGGAAGAGACCTCAAGATCATCGAGTCCAACCTCTGACCTAACGCTAGCAGTCCCCACTAAACCATTTCCCTAAGCTCTACATCTAAACATCCTTTGAAGACTTCCAGGGATGGTGACTCTACCACTTCCCTGGGCAGCCTGTTCCAGTGCCTCACAACCCTTTCAGTGAAGAAGTTCTTCCTAACATCTAACCTAAAACTCCCCTGGTGCAACTTAAGCCCATTCCCCCTCGTCCTGTCACCAGGCACGTGGGAGAACAGACCAACCCCCACCTCGCTACAGCCTCCCTTGAGGTACCTATAGAGAGCGATAAAGTCGCCCCTGAGCCTCCTCTTCTCCAGGCTGAACAAGCCCAGCTCCCTCAGCCGCTCCTCGTAGGACTTGTTCTCCAGGCCCCTCACCAGCTTCGTCGCCCTTCTCTGCACCCGCTCAAGCACCTCCATGTCCTTCTTGTAGCGAGGGGCCCAAAACTGAACACAGTACTCGAGGTGCGGCCTCACCAGAGCTGAGTACAGGGGGACGATCACCTCCCTAGCCCTGCTGGTCACACTGTTTCTTATGCAAGCCAGGATGCCGTTGGCCTTCTTGGCCACCTGAGCACACTGCTGGCTCATATTCAGCTGACTATCCACCATCACTCCCAGGTCCTTCTCTGCCTGGCAGCTCTCCAACCATTCCTCTCCCAGCCTGTAGCTCTGCTTGGGGTTGTTGCACCCCAGGTGCAGGACCAGGCACTTGGCCTTGTTGAACTTCATGCAGTTGACCTCAGCCCATCGGTCCAGCCTATCCAGATCCTCCTGCAGAGCTTTCCTACCCTCGCGCAGATCGACACACGCACCTAACTTGGTGTCATCTGCAAACTTACTGAGGGTGCACTCGATGCCCTCATCCAGATCATCGATGAAGATATTAAAGAGGACCGGGCCCAGCACCGAGCCCTGGGGGATGCCACTAGTGACTGGCCTCCAACTGGACTTGACTCCATTTACCACGACTCTTTGGGCCCGACTATCCAGCCAGTTTCTAACCCAACGAAGCGTGCTCCAGTCCAAGCCAAGAGCAGCCAGTTTCTTGAGGAGAATGCTGTGGGAGACGGTGTCAAAAGCCTTGCTGAAGTCAAGGTAGACCACATCCACAGCCTTTCCCTCATCCACCCAGCGCGTCACTTTGTCACAGAAGGAGATCAGGTTCGTCAGGCATGACCTGCCTTTCATAAACCCATGCTGACTAGGCCCGATCGCCTGCTTCCCCTGCAAGTGCTGCATGGTGACTCTCAGGAGGATCTGCTCCATGAGCTTTCCTGGCACTGAGGTCAAACTGACAGGCCTGTAGTTTCCCGGGTCTGCCCTCCGGCCCTTCTTGTAGATAAATGCTTTATCAGCTATTAAATTTAATTTTAATTAAATTTTAAATTAATTTTTTTAAATTAAATTATTTTTTTTAATAAAATTTAATTAAATTTTATTAAATTAAATGCTTTATCAGCTATTGATAAATGCTTTATCAGCTATTGTAAACTTGTGACCTTTAAAGCCTCAAAATTTGAGGTTTCAAACAACTGAACATAACAGGAAGAACCACTGAATTCACATCCAATAAACAATTTGTATGTATTAATGGCTTGTATTCAAGTCATAAATTGAATATGTACCTTCCTCCGTCTACACACACGCTGCAATATCTATACACGTCTCAACAGATCTGAACAGTTACACGCCTGTGGATGTAAAGCTTTGTGGATGGAAGCACCTTCTACAGACCTATTTTTTTTTTTCTTTCCAAGTACAGATGTCATCTCTACATTTTGGTAAACACCTAATATCATGGGTGCAGAAAACTTTATTGCATTTATCAACTATTCTTACAGAATCTTGATGTAAAGACTCAGGAAGCTTTCTGCTAAGACAAAGACTTCCCAGCCTTATTTAAGGTAAAATTCAAAGGTTGAACCATACTGAACCGTTTGACTGTACAACAGATCTGTTCTCAGTCCTTGCACTCAGAACACAAGTAGTCAACTATGACTAAATTGCTATTTCAGAAATAAAATAGTCAAGCTTAAAAACAAGCTTTTTAACACTGGACCAGCAGACTTTTAATAATAATATGAATTCTGAGAAAAACAAATTTAAGGCATATGATAAGGCCGTGACCATGAGTTACAAATGTGCTTGCATTCACATCTCTAAGGGAGAACTAGGACAAGGAGTCTGAGTTACCACCCCTGGCTACGCTAGTCATCCTGCAATAGACATGAGATAATCACTACTTAATGGGTAGCTGTCAGAGCATTTCTAAACATTTGTTAATCTTTTTTAAAAAATAAGTATTGATATGATAAAAAGACAGATAAATTACAATCAAACTAATTTAAAAGGCATTTGCCAAGCTTCAGGGAGAAGACCTTCCACTAAACATGTAAACAAGCTGTTTTCATTCTTTGGTATACAGTTTATAGCAAACTCTTTTCTTCAAAAGGAGTCTAGTTAGAACTTTCAAAGCGAGCTTCTTTGATTTATTTGAAACACATCAGGAATTTCATGGTAATTAATGCTGATCTTACCTGGAACTTTATCAACAGATGCAAAAACAGAGCGTTGCACTGTAGGATCACTGCTACCACGTCGCGCCTGATCATAAAATCTAAATGGAAGGTGTTGGGATGCAGCTGCAGAGCTGTGTCCAAAACCCATAACTTCAGTTGAAGGCTGAACAGGAAGATCCAGGAGAGCTATGTTTAATTATAAGTGATAGTTGTTGTTACTCAAAAATACATAAAAGAACAAGTAGATCAAATAAAATCAATAGCTTGCCCAGAATCTCAAGACTACACCAGACTGTTTAACTTGCTTGCATTTACCTCTTAATTGCAGTTGCAATTGCACTGGAAAAGGAGAAAAGATTTCTGGCAACTTTTTCTATCATTGTTGTTCACACCATGGTAACACTAAGCTCCAGAATACAAGTGGGCAGAAACAAGGAAACAGTCTACTCCTAGTATAGTTTGTGGAATGCAAGGAGTTTTTTAAAAAACAAACCACCACCTTCCATTTTTCACCATATGGGTAAAACCATTCATAGTTATAAGTGAACATTGCAGAAAGCAATGGACAAAGGACAAACTGCTTTAAACTGGCAAAAAAAAATGCCTTTGCAAGGCACTTCAATCTAAAATTTTAGGTATCAAAATAGACTTGTAGTACACTTGTATCAGACTCTTTGCTGATTACTTGAAGTAACTCTCTTTCATTTCTTCACATATATTTCCTCTAAACACAAAAATCTAGCTGCTGATACTCTTCTTAACATTTTAGAATGCTCGTCACTACAACACCCAAGCATTAATCATTATAATTAACACCATCATATGTGATCCCTTCCTTGGAAACTAGACACTGGTTTGCAGTTCTGTGCACATTTCTCAGTTTTCTAACATATTTTTTCTAACCTTACATCACAGGGTGACTTGCTATGACACGTAAGTTTCATTTCTCAGAATCATTTCAAAGTAACTGTTTACCTGCTATTCTCTGCATTTTCATACGCCGAGCTTGGATACGACCTTTTGCAAGACGTTGTTTTGCAATAATGCAGCGAATGTGATCAGAAAAAATAAAGGTTGCTTGAAGGATAGGAAAGGGCTTAGAATGAGGGCTTGAAGCAGGTTTATGAATTATTATGTTCAGAGCTCTACTGTCATCTTCCACTCCTGTCACCTGCATATCCTGAACAGAAAGAGAAGGCAAATAGCTAATGAAAAAAGTTAGCATTTTAAAACAGTTTCCAGGTTTTTAAAAATAACAACAATTAAAAAAAAACAACTATGCAAGTTGTACAATCCTGAAATTCAGTTCTGCAGTAAATGGCACTCCTAAAGATTAAGTCATTTTAAAATGCAATAATTTGAGCATACAGAATTTTCAGGAGACATATGTCTCTTTAGCCAATGTTAACGACAAACTTTCTAAAGTTTTTAAAATCAATTAGATAAGCACAAATAATTCTGAAGTTGCAAACTGTCACCTTCTCTACCCTTGTACGATGTTCAGAACACTGGGAAGGTTCATTACTGTGACACTGAAGGAAAACACCTGGGACTCAATCCTAATTCTATATCATTTCAGTGTTCAAATGAACATACCCCAACGTATACTGGGGAAGTTACCACATTTTTAAGTGTGCCTCCAGTTGTCTACAAAAACATCTTCAGAAAAACAGGAATAGTTTAAAGGCAGGAACATAAAAAGACTAGTAAGAGAAGAAATAGGCAAGCAGGGCACGAACCTTAAATATATAAACTAATTTTGTTATTACTATTTATCCTACATAAATAGAGATTTTCAGCTAAGAAAATACAGTGCTAAGATTAAAGCCTCTTACCTGCAAAAGGCCTGCAAACTTAACTACTCCCCAGCCAAGTCTGGCAACATCTGGCTCAACCAAGCTCATCTGGTAAATATCCACAGCCAGGAATCTTTGAACTTGACCTCCATCTTTTGTTATGACTGTACAAGCAATTAGATCACTGTTATCTGAAAGAAGGAAAAAAGTTATATAGCTACATAATTTAATGATTCTGGGTTTTGGTGGTTTTATATGAAAACAACTTGAATACAAAAATCATGGAACGGTTGAGGTTGGAAGGACCTCTAGAGTTCATCTGGTCTAACCCTGCTGCTCAAGCAGGGCCACCTAGAGAAGGCTGCCCTGAACCACGTTCAGACAGTCCTGGGTCTGGACCATATAATATATACAAGTGCAATCATCTTTACAACACAAGCTAAGAGCTACTCATAAGATGTACATTACAACACACTTCTTTCATTATCTTTTAGTATAAAAGGTCACTTCACTTCAGCGGTAAAATTGCACCATGTTGATTTCTTTTACTTAACAGAAGTCTCGAGTCTTGTTGAAAGACCACAGATACCGTCCAACATATCTGCAGGTAATTATATCTACTTCTTGATAAACTTAGGCTCCAGTCTGAGGCAAGTTCCATTTCTAGAAGCCTGAAGAGTTACTCCTCTGACTGTTGGAAGCCTTCCAACTTCAAGACTACATGGACTTTCATGGTAAATTGCACTTTTTGCCATTAGTTAAATGAGGTTATATCTTTTCCTTTACCCACCCACATTGTACATTTACACTGAATAATCATATCCTCTTTTAACCATTACAGTGAAAGCCCCTTTAAACTACAGATCTCAAAAAAGAGTTCCCTCCCTTCCTTTCCAAACCTCCTCATTGTATGCATACCAGTTCAAACCCATAGTTCTTGAGAAGTGACTAAATCCTATTTTTTACACCCAAAGTCTTCTGAGAGTCCCACGAATTGCACTGTCACCTCTCCTAACAGACCTTTGCTAATCTAACTATGTTAGGTTTTTATTTCATCAAGTTGATACTTTCATTCACATATTTAATATACACAGCTCTTTTTCTCCTCTCTCACCTCCAACTACTACTATTTATAGCAAGCAAATTCAGATCTTAAAAAACAAAACAACTGAAGACAAAGCACTACCGTAAAATTTAATCAAAGAACAGAAAGGAAAATCATTCATTTATTAGGCAACTGTTATGGGAATCGCTTGACTTTATACAAGCCAGTGTTCTCCATTTATGTTATTGTTTCTAGTTCACAGCTGCTGCAGGGTCATATGCTATAGTCATCCTATGACGAAAACAGAAGAGAACGTGGTTAAATACATTTCCAGTGAACTCATCTGAGAATACAGTATCACTTCTGTTATTATTAACAGCAATGCTTAATTTTGCCTCATGCAAGATGAGGCTTCCAACAGTTTGGACACTTTAGTGCCAAGATTCTGGGCCCTAAATGCAGCTCTCCAAGAAAAACACAAGTCTTAGGAAATACTGCCTAGCAAGGAGAGCTCAAAGTCTTCAGCTGTCTGCAGCAAGAAAGATGTATTTTCACACAAACTATTAGCCTTGAAAGACTGTTATCTGAAGTCTTGAAGAACATAACAGCTACTTTTAGGGGACTGTCTAAATAAGACCATCTTTAGGAGATGGTCTAAATATCAGTCTAAATATCTGAGTTGCCTCAGAGCTTGATGTTTAGTGATTCCATGATTTATAGTCATCACAACTCTAGAAATCCTCGGCAGGGATCAGAAACTTATAGAAAATATTAAGCACACTGTGTATTTAGCTGGCAGTCCAAGATGAGCTTTTACTCATCTGGCAAGCTACAGATAGTTACTGTACTGCCTCCGCACTTGACATAAAGAACTTTTTCCAAAAACATGCAGCCTTTTTGGTAAGAAATTCTGCTTTACTGCTTACTGGGCTAGACTCACTGCAAAGAACTTCAGAACTTCATACAAGGTCCTTGACAAAACTATAACATACTCCCCACACTCACCCCAAGAATTTACAAAGCAATTTCAGACTTTACATATGTCCTTTGAAACAGTTATATATACCATACTCTCTGGCCCAAGTGTTTTTGACAAGCTGTTTCAACCACGTTTTTGAACAGTCTAAGACTACATTTGTTTCTCTTTACAATAAACATCTCTTCCAGAGAAGTTCAAAACTGTTCTATCGCTTGTAACTGCCATCTCTAGTTTGTCCATCAGAAGAAAATCTCAGTTCACATATTAGTCCTCTTCATCAGGACTGGATACTACCAACCTTCCTAAGGAGGTGAGCACTGTTCTTCTTGAGGAGGTGAGCACTGTTCCCTTTAGGAACAGCAGGAAAGAACAAAAAGAACTGCTAAGAGTGAGTTGCCATCTGTTACTGCAAGAAATACTAACCACTTTAAAAGAAGAATTCATCTTTAAAGTGCTTCTCACCACCAGTTTCAGATAAAGAAATAGGTCTGAATGATATTACTAACGGTAAACGCATTTAAAAAAAAAATGTCACAAGATTCACTGGAAATATAGGAAAAAGAAAAAAAGAGTTAAGATAACCTTGGAAAAAGGGAAAAATACAGAACTGTATACAGATGAATTGAGAAGATAAATGGAGGAGAATGCCAGGGAGCACATTTCAGAATGCAATCCAATAGCGAAGTAATTTGAAAGTTGTTTTTTTTTTCTTTCCAAGAACAATGTGAGATGAAAAATCTGAAAGATCTTTTTTTTTTTTTTTTAAATCAGTTTTAAAGCTCTTTTTTGAAATAAAACTTGGAAAAACATTACTAACTTTGGAAAGAACACAATAATCTGACCAGGTCTGAGTATGCTTGAACAAAAATCTAGCTATCTAAAAATATGTTTACGAAAATAAAATTTGCTCTCATCGTCAACACAATTTTAAGAGCTGTTTTATTTTATTTATTTATTTATTTTTTTACCATTACCATTGTTTTTCCTCTGAAGATTTATTTCTGAACACCTCAAAATAATGGAAAATAAGAGAACATACTATAAATGCTGATCATACTTGGAGTACTGCAATCAAGCAGAAGCAAGCTTGTTGCTAAACTTATTTACTGTGAATACAAGACTAGTGATTCCCAAGCAGAGGGACTCCATATTGTAGCGCTGTTTTCTGCAATTATCTTAAAACTGTTAAGCTGTACTTTTAATAATTATTTAAGCATCTTGATTTATTAATTACTGTTACATAATTTAAACACCTTGATTTCTACAGGTATAAAGTTGTAAAATACCAATCTAGCATTTGCTTGTAGTAAGGAGGCAGTTTAAGGTATTGTAAACCAAAGCTAAAAAAACAGCACAGAACACAGCATCGTCTTAAGTAAATCATTCTATAATTAACTATTAGTAAACCAGCAAAACTGTTCAGTTAAGCTCTTTCACATCACTAGCAATAAGCACAAATCTGGATGTCACATACACACTACAGATGAGTTATGCCAGGAAGTCCAGAAAAATCTCGCCTTTATGAGGATGTTAAGGAGTAACTGGATGTCCACATTTAAAAGGAAATCTTTTCTGGAATCACCTATAAAAGATACATTTTCCTCTCAGATGCGTGTCAAGTTTCAAATATATGGAAAAATAGTTTTCTTGTACAATGTGTGTTAGCACTCACCAACTTATTAGTATAGGCAAGTGAAAAAATTGAGTTTCCAGAGTATCTTGAAACCTTCACACTCAGTTCAGTGTTTCAAGGCCATCTGGAAAATACACAAGACTAGTGTTTATTAGCATCCATAGCGATGCAGGAAACCAAAAGCAGATATATCTCTTCTGCAAAATGTACGCCTGCACTGTTAATGTTCATTAAATGGACCTGAAAGTAACTGGATATGTACTCAAAAGGTAAGCTCTTTCTTGGAAGATATTTGAATGGAAATATTATTATATGCTCTTCATAAACCCCTCGTCAGTATCTATAAATAAAAAACTATGATGTTGGGGTGGGAAATAAAGAAGATCACAGAATTATAGAACAGCTTGGGTTGGAAAGGACCTCAAAAATCACCTAGTTCCAACCCCCCTGCCATAGGCAGGAATGCCACCCACTAGATCAAGTTGCTCAGGGCCTCATCTAACCTGGCCTTGAACACCTCCAGGGATGAATGACCCACAGCCTCTTTGGGCAACCTGTTCCAGTGCCTCACCACCCTCTGAGTGAACAATTTCCTCCTAATCTCTACTCTAAATCTCCCAAGATGAAGCCAGTGGTATCCAGTTCCAGGACAAGAAGCATTAAGCACAAATTGAAATACAAGAAATACCACCAAAGCAAGAAAAAAAAAAAAAGTGTTTTTTTAATAATTGTGGAGGCAGTCAAACACTGAAACAGGTTGTCCAGAGTTGCTGAGAATCACAGAATCACAGAATTTCTAAGTTGGAAGAGACCTCAAGATCATCGAGTCCAACCTCTGACCTAACGCTAACAGTCCCCACTAAACCATTTCCCTAAGCTCTACATCTAAACATCCTTTGAAGACTTCCAGGGATGGTGACTCTACCACTTCCCTGGGCAGCCTGTTCCAGTGCCTCACAACCCTTTCAGTGAAGAAGTTCTTCCTAACATCTAACCTAAAACTCCCCTGGCGCAACTTAAGCCCATTCCCCCTCGTCCTGTCACCAGGCACGTGGGAGAACAGACCAACCCCCACCTCGCTACAGCCTCCCTTGAGGTACCTATAGAGAGCGATAAAGTCGCCCCTGAGCCTCCTCTTCTCCAGGCTGAACAAGCCCAGCTCCCTCAGCCGCTCCTCGTAGGACTTGTTCTCCAGGCCCCTCACCAGCTTTGTCGCCCTTCTCTGCACCCGCTCAAGCACCTCCATGTCCTTCTTGTAGCGAGGGGCCCAAAACTGAACACAGTACTCGAGGTGCGGCCTCACCAGAGCTGAGTACAGGGGGACGATCACCTCCCTAGCCCTGCTGGTCACACTGTTCCTGATACAAGCCAGGATGCTGTTGGCCTTCTTGGCCACCTGAGCACACTGCTGGCTCATATTCAGCTGACTATCCACCATCACTCCCAGGTCCTTCTCTGCCTGGCAGCTCTCCAACCATTCATCTCCCAGCCTGTAGCTCTGCTTGGGGTTGTTGCACCCCAGGTGCAGGACCCGGCACTTGGCCTTATTGAACTTCATACAGTTGATCTCAGCCCATCGGTGCAGCCTATCCAGATCCTCCTGTAGAGCTTTCCTACCCTCAAGCAGATCGACACACACACCTAACTTGGTGTCATCTGCAAACTTACTGAGGGTGCACTCGATGCCCTCATCCAGATCATCGAGGGAGATATTAAAGAGGACCGGCCCAAGCGCCAAGCCCTGGGGGACGCCACTAGTGACTGGCCTCCAACTGGACTTGGCTCCATTCACCACGACTCTTTGGGCCCAGCTATCCAGCCAGTTTCTAACCCAACGAAGCGTGCGCCAGTCCAAGCCAAGAGCAGCCAGTTTCTTGAGGAGAATGCTGTGGGAGACGGTGTCAAAAGCCTTGCTGAAGTCAAGGTAGACCACATCCACAGCCTTTCCCTCATCCACCAAGCGCGTCACTTTGTCATAGAAGGAGATCAGGTTCGTCAAGCAGGATCTGCCTTTCATAAACCCATGCTGACTAGGCCTGATCGCCTGCTTGCCCTGCAAGTGCTAAAGAAGTCTCCATCCTAGAAGACACAAATTCCAAATGGTGAGGAACCTAAGCAACCTGCTCTAGCTAACCGTGCTCTGAGCAGGGGCATGGACTGGGTGATCCCCTGATGTCCTAGGATAAGGTTCCCCAAGTCTTTGTACACTTAATTAAAAAAAACAAAAACAAAAAACTTGAATACATAGCCTATATAAAGTCTGTATATATGGTAGAGAGAGTGAAGAAGGAGATTTCACCGTGTTAGCTTTCCAGTTTTAGTACAGAAATAACTTTAAACGTATCAGCATTTACCCCTCAGCCATGGCATTTCAAACATTTGTGACTAAGAGAATCAACTGTCTGAAACCAAGATCATAGCATCGAGGCTGCCGGTTGGAGCTGCCAGTGAACCTCACACAAGCGGTGAGCTCCTGAATAAGGTTAAAGAAGCCACCAACGTGAGGCACCTACAACCTTCACATGCAGTCTAAGACGGGTAGTTACCACAGAATATGTAAACGCAAAAGCTAAATGCTTTAAAAATTGTTTACAGTAAAAAAAAAAAAAAATGCTGAAAAGTAACACTATGTCATGCAAATGGCAGCATGCCCAGCAATATGAAGTGAATTTTTTGAATATGTGACTCATTCCTAAACGTACAGTCATATACTAGACCTAAGAACCTTGCTACTACACATAAAGGTTTACACCGAACATAAGTGCATCGAAATATTGAAATGCTTCTTATAGGGAACTTTAAACTATCTCATTAAGCTCCCCTAAAAACCTCAGCATCACATTCAAGCAAAACAAAACATCCAGGTTGATAAGGTGAGTTTTGCAAAATTCTTCAAAATCAATACCATTGCTGAAATTACTGGATCTTGTTAACCTCTATTCCTTCATGACACTAAATGTTGATGAATGAGAATAATTTCTAGAGATACCTACATGTTCAGAAAAGAATTGAAAAGCTTTGTAATAACAGACTGAGAATTTTTTAGATTGCTAATTATATCACCACCTTGAAGGTACCTAAGGCAAGCAATTTGAATTTTTGGGCTGTTTTGCCAATTGCTACATCTCTTCCTAAAATATGGCACCTATACAACATTTGTGTTGCACAAGTGCAACATTTACGTTGTTAAGACGGAAAGGATGAGAACTTCCTAAAATGAAGGTGTTATCAGATAAAATATAGAAAAAGAAAAGATTTTCCTATTAGGGTTTCTGCATGTTAATGTATGCAAATATACTCTGCTGATCTCTGTACTGCATTTTGTTTTAGTTTTCAGGTCTAGCAAAGCATATTTTTTTTCCCCTTTTTTGTTCTTTTGTGCCTTGATACTTTGATGCCAACTCAGGTCTCAAAATGGTCTCTAGAACACCAGAATTCATGTTCCACAGATAGGGCAATGGAAACAATTTTTATTCTCCAGGTAAATGCACGTGCATATACAACCGAACGTATAAACAAATTTACAAATAACCACTTCAAGTACGTGCATACAAGCACCATGTAACAAGCAGTTCAAATACCATTATTGCTTTAGTCTGTTGGTGAATTCTAATTCACTTTTTGAGTTACAGTAGAGCTGAAGGCTATAAAATGCCTTAACAGAGCAAAGGAGTTTAAATCTACAAGGACTGATGTTCTAAATTAATGGTAGAATTTAAATCTTATAAAACTTCTTAAACTTCTTGCAATAGGCATTACATCTTTAAATTAAAGAGCATTTTATTCAAAATTAAGCTAAGTTTACAAGTAAACAGTTGTCATTGAATCCTTTCCATATAAACGCTTAACTAGTTGTATCCTACACTCAAAAAAGGAAATTTTGGATACCATTAAATACACAGAGTATGTAGCAATTAATAAGCAATTACAGACATGTAATTAGAATTGCAAGGACTTATATATAGCAGAATGAAGGATTAATAACATATGGTCTAGTTACAAGTTCCAATAAAAAGACAATTTGTATTCTGCATAAAAGCAACTGCCTTTGAAATGAGGTGTCATAAACAGAGAAACAGAGATACCTACAATGAACTGCACACAACACCTGCAGAGCAGTACACTGAATTTTATAACACACTTTGCTGGACTAACAGGCAAGCAAGGACAAAAGGTGGTTTTTTGTTGTTGTTGTTTTTTAGGGGGTGAGGGTAGGAAGGTGAACAAGTAACATTTGGAAAATAGTATTTCAATCAGATCTACCTTTTGTTCAGCATGTTGTTAGAAAACCTACTTCGTAATCACATTTCCAGTTAATTTAAGAAGAACAGTTTTTTCAGTAGAAGCTGAGTCACTATTTCACTTCACTCTCTGAGAGAGAGCCAACATTACAATAAATATCTAACTCATCTGAAACAGGAAACTCAGTTAATTCTATACTACTAAACCTTTAGCGAGTCAACAGTAGCTTCATTATGGACAACTTTTTTTTTTTTTAACCTCATAATTAATAATTGAGAACATGATAAACAATATCATGTGCTGCTCATTTTCCTCAGGAAAGTTTTTTTTTAGGAATTTGTCTTCCTTTCAAAATAAGCAGCAATGAAAGGTTTCAAAACTAGAACTAAAACCTTCAGATAGAAAACAGATTTCAGAGCTTGTGTAATGGTAAAGGTTTCTAAGCCAACAGCTGAAATTAAAATAGAGCAAAAATGAATACCATTTTAACTTTTTTTTTTTTTTTAAAGTACAGATATAATTTTTTTAAAAACCTGCTTCTGACAACGTTTTGTTTGTGGTAATGGTGGCAAATTACATGAACACTTTACATGTTGCTCTACCATTTTCTTGCTAAGCACATAGATCAGTTCCAATCTATTATTAAAAAAAAAAAAAAAAAAAAAAGCTGAATATACCTTAAACAGAAACCAAAAGGGATTAGTTTTCACTGGGGTCACTGCTTAATTCACCGAGCCAAAATAATACCAGTGAGAAGAAAAAAAAGAATACAACTATAGAAGAGCACTTTAAAAATATTTCCCCTCTGTTTTTTCTTAAATCATTTAACTTGTATAGAAATTTAACAAATGGGAAATGACTCAACTATGAGCCTACCATACCACCAACCATGCATCTACCAAAAATGCAAACATTAGACTGACACCTTGATATCCTTTCACTTTTTGAAGCCTAATACCTATATTCACTTATTAAAAGCTTATCCAATAAGCTTGTACATTTCCATGTGATCGGGTAACTGCTTGCATTTAACAAATAAATGAATGTCCTCTGACATTCAGCATTGCGGACAACTGCATTTTCATCATGTAAATTCAATAAATCTTAATATTTTTTAAAATGTAATTATAATATATATAACATATTATATAATAATATAATAAATATATATATTACATATATAGTATGCATATACATATGTGTATATATATAGTTTAATCTTACTTTTGTCCATTAAGCTACTGCACAGCACCTCTGATTTCACAAAACTTTTGCTTCAGTAACTTTTTCAGCGTTTTTTCCCCTCACACAGATGATTAACATTCTTGATGGATGTGATGCACTGCACTGTTTCTGAGATACTGCACATAATTCTGTAACATCTATTAAGGTAGCTAGAGCAATTCTTTTTCTAGTCACAGCAGGATTAACAAACACTTAAACATACAGAGTCAAAAAAAGTCTGAAGTATCAAACTTTTCCCTTCTTTTGTAAGACACCTTCTAAAATTAAAGCCTGGCAGATACAAACACTATTTCCTCAATCACATGCTCTCTAAAGCTATGGATGCTGCAAGTTTTTAATCAGCTAACTGCCTGAACAAAAGTTAGCTGAGCACTTAAGCAATTGGCTAACACAAATATGTCAAACTCTTAAATCCTGATTACATAAAATAGGATTAATAGTGTTTAAATTAAGCACTACTTCCCCCCCAGCAAATTCCAGCCTAAAACACACTTTCCTGCATATTCTAAGCCTTTGAACAAAAGCAAGCATCTTGCACTATAGTAGGATTACCACAGAACAGGACAAGTTTCTGTTTCTCAAACAATGCCAGTGCTGGAGACAGTAAGACTACAGCTTTAGGATTCACGCCTAAGTTACTCCAGTACAGCACTATTCAGTAACACTTAAGGTCATCTAGAGCTGCCTGTTTTGACATTAAGTGAACACAGGTATGTTGAATTTGCAGACACACAGTATACTTCATGATTCTATTCCTTCCAACTTTTTTTTTTCCTTCAGTGTGGAGAATACAGTAGTTTCCCACGATACTGCAGAAGAAGGTATTTTGCCTTTACTTCATAGTATTACTTAACATCCCAAGGTCATTCTTGGCATTGCAGAGTGATTCCCCTGGGGAATAGCTCAGTGTGGAATGTAATTATGGGAGTGAAAGTTTCCATACAGCTTTTTAAGTGTCACAACAATTGTAAATACAAAGAACTCCAGGGGGAAAAAAAAACCATGTCAGTAAACAACTCAGTGTAGCTGCTGGAAGTAATTACTTGCAGTCTTTTGAAGTTCACGCACGGTTTAAGAACATCTGTGCATTTTAAATAGGTGAAAGCAGAACAGAAGAAAATGCTTGTATTATCAGTTCATTTAGAAAACTAGTATTTGCACAAGGATGTCAGATGACTTACTCCAAATCCCTTATGTGATAATAAGTAACCCAGGGTTTAAATATTAACAGTCTCTTTAAAAACAAAACAAACAAAGCAAAAATAAAACTACAAAAAGTGTTCCAAAACCAGCAGAAGACAAACATAATGCAATCATCCTTTGTAATCAATTACATAACCAAGATTAACGATTGATGGTTTTTAACAGTGAAAAAAAAAAAAAAAAAAAAAAAAAAAAAGCCAGCAGTTTTTCCATGCCATAGAATATTTGGGAAACTGGGGGACAACTTACTCAGGTCAAGAACATCATCTGTCTTTATCAGATCTTCCTCCCTTGTCAGTGGTAACTGAGTTTCTGGCTCGTCTCGCAAGTGCAGTGATAATGAACGGAGCATAAAGAAAACTCTAATTGCCTTGAGAAATTAAAAAAAGAGAATAATAAAGCATTACTGCACTCAGTAGTACATATTTTAGCACAATCTTACAAAAATACCCACTTTTACAACCCTTAAATTTGTTGTCATGCAGTATGTCTTTTTAAATGAAGAAAACAATGTAATTTAAAAGTTTGCTAAAGATACAGAGAAGTTGAAGCACTTTATTTTCACTAAAGTAGAAGCAGCCAACCTTTTATCCCACTGGCACACTTAAACACACAGTGACTGACAGGCAAATGCTTACAAGAGACATTTAAGTGAAGACTAAAAAAAATGTCTTTTTAAATTGGCGTTTTGAGACTGATTTTATTTACATGACCTGTATTCTACAGACAACTAAATCAACCTTCACAGACTCTCACGTTTTGAATTTAAAACAGTAGAATAACTAGAAGTAGTAAGAAAAGTTACTATGTCTACAAATTTGAGAGGAAACAGTGGAGATTCACTAGTTTTAATTTTGCTGTGTTCATCAACACTAACCACATCTAAGAGAACATTCTCAGAGACCTTCACTTATGCTCCCAAAAGGTCTACAACAGGGCAAAGCATACTGAAAGCTGTACCTAAGGACTTTCAACAGCTGCTCTGTGAAACTGATATTCTTGTTTTGATTCAGAAATTAATGACATAAGGTATTTAAAAGATCAGATAAAGTGGCAAAGAACTTTATTAGTCACATTTATTAGTCACCACTTTATTAGCCACATTCTGAAAGGCACCATTTATAACCTGTTCTGCTAGAAGAACTGCATTTTCAGTATAGCAAATGAAAAATCCCTTTTTAATTCTACAAGGGTTTGGTGGCATATTTTTCATTTTTTAAAAATCAGCTTCCTACATAGGAATCCTGTGGCATACTGTGTTTGTTTTTAATTCAAACGGAAGTCATCACTCAGCCTTTCACTTTCTTTCCCTCAACCCTCTTTCCTTCCTACAGTGTTAATTTTCCTTGCATGTATTCCTTGTAAAACTATTATCACTCATCTCAAAATCTATTTACTGCAGAATACAAGAGCAGGAAATTAGCCTTTGCAAGAAAAAACAAGAATTCAAGAACGTCAGATGAAAAGGTAACTACACTGTGACTCCCACAACACTGATAGCCCTCAGTTTGCTAACAATATCAATTTAAACCAGGAAGCACGATATCCGTGACTTACTGTAACACCTTATTAGATCTCAATGTAGCAGCAGAGCAGTCCCATGGACTACAACTTTTTTTCAACCAACATCTGCTTTCTGGATCAAGTAGAAACAACTATAAAAGGCTATCTACTTTAAAGAACTACATGTAATAAGGTATACTTTGTGTCAATTCCTTCATTTAAACATGCATACCATATGCAAAGAAAGCACCAATGCACAGACAGACCTACCAATATTTCATTACATTCCCATGTAATAGCATCCTCAGATGCTATTGTTAAAAGCCTTTCTCAAAGTCTTTGCTTGCTATGTACTCCAAGATGCAGAGTTCAAGACCCATACTGTTCATTACTTCCCAAATAGGTACATAAATGCATTTGCACTGTTCCAGGTGGCTGGTGACTGTCTAGATAACAGTACTATCTATAGGACTATAGAAGTCAGAAGCAAGAAATACAGCTAATTATTTGTAACCGGAATATCAACAATTCAAAAAGAGTATCTCTATTTGGGAAGAATGCTTCGTCAGGCAACAGTAGCTGATTTCAGAAACTGTTCAGATATAGATTATCCAGAAATTCAGATTATGAATTTCTGGTAATTTTAATGTTTTAAGTCTAAAGGGCTAACTGGTTGGATTTTGACAATTCTTGAGAGAAATCTGATTTCTGAGAGTTCCTCCTAAAAATGTTGAAAGGAAAAAGTCACTTAAAGGAACTTTCTATTGTAAAAGAAGTGAAAATTTAAAAAGATCTGATCTCTAAACCAAGAGCTTGTGATATAATCAAAGAACGAAACTTCTTCACTTGCTAGCAAAATAAAGCTTTACAATTTTAATTTTAATTTTTTAGTATCATTCCACAGGAAACTCAGAATCGAGCCACTATTCATTTGAAACTGCCAACAAAACTTCCAGCAGCCTAAGCGTAAGCAGGAATGTCACACGATGCGCCAGAAGTTCAGAATATTGTCACTGCAATTCAGCCTAGGAGAGGCTAAGCAAAGCTTAGCCAGAAGAAAGTAACTGTGGCATCGGAATTCTAAGAAATTTTAGAAGTTCTAGAGCAATGTGATCAGGGGAAGGAGTACTGACAAGAAAAGAACACACTCTAGGAGTTTCTGCTGATTAAAAAGACATTTCCATCTCTAAATTATAAGGATATTTGTATTTCTTTCCAAATTTCCTGTAATTGAAGCATTTATTTCTTAATACATAAAAATACAGAGCAGTTTCCATCAGAAAGTGTTTCTAGATACCATTCTGTTTAATGCCTCAGAGAAGTTATTCTAGGAAGCATTTTTACTTTCTAAGAACAATACAAAGAATAAAAAAAAAAAAGAAGGAAATTCACTATACTTTATCAAAAAGTTGCTGTGATAGTAATAGTTGTACAGGTCAAGAACTGATTATCCCAAGAAAGTAAATACCAACGTGGCTATTCATGTCAGTATCACCTCTAAAATTTGTCAGTCAAAAAAGGATTTTACTATCTCACTCAAAATTTCTATCCTGAATTGCTTTGGAAGATGAACACTCCTGAATAGCATTATGTTTTGCTATGTCAGGAAACACAAACAATACGAAGCAAACCAACCTTCCTGGGGAGATTCTTATTATAGGAATATAATCAAAGACTGAGATACCAGATAATGAAAGAAAACAGACAATGTATTAAAGCATGCCATCAGAAGTCTTTTATGTACATTTCTTCACTGAAAAAAAAAACAACAAACAAAAACCAAAACCGAAAATCACAGCACAAGAACATATTGAAGTACCTAGAAGCAAGAAAATAGAGATTTCTCCACTGGGACAGGTAATTATTATATGTTCTAAAGGGATCTGTCATTAAGTTTTTATGATTTTATGGATGAAGCTTCCAACCAAGCAGCTTTCAAGGAAAAACATTTTTATTTGTAGAATTCTTCAAAGCTTTTGGCATTACACTGTCATTAACGAAAGAAAAAAAGCCTTACTTACTCTTCGTGTTCTTTCCACATCTCCACAAGGCAATCTTTTCACAAAATCAATACCAGTCAGTGGTGTCCCCGTTGGAGGCAACAAAATGGAGGCATCCATCATCAAGTACTCTACATTCATGGGTTTAATCTATAAAAATATTTTAACATTGATTATTATACAGAACAATGAAAGTTTACATCTTTACTTTTAAATACAACCCATGACTGCATACACTGAGAGGAAGGGGTCTGAGTTGTGAGAATTTGACACCATCCACGTTATTTTAAGCTTTTTACATGCAATTTCTATATTTGCTCATTGTTCCCTAACACTTTTAAAGTTTCCATATTGAAAAACCACAGGAAAAAAAAAACACTGAAAGATTAGAATAGAAAAGCCATTTTATGAGTACTAAAAAGCAAAGTCTGTCATGTTTGATTTCAAGCTTTGACTCAAATTCATAACTTCAATCACAAGAAAAAAGTTTCTTGTATCTTCTTCTCCCCGGACAGAAAAAAATCTCTAGTCTCCAACAATGCAGTAGCTTGCAGACTAGGCAATTCCTTATGTTGTGTCACTAACAGTCTCTCCCTTACATGATTGTTTATTTGCTTGATTAAATGATGTTTGAAACATCATTTAATCCTTCTGCAGTTTTGGACAATTTCATCTGAGGTCTATTACACACAGGAGCCATGAGGTTTTTGCCAGAAAATCAGCTGGAATGACTAAAATAAACATAAAACCCCTTCCCATAGTTTGTACAATATTCTGTGCAGAAGTGCAGTCACACGGGCATTCTAAAACAGCCAACAGTAACTGGAAGCATTCCTGATCACTTTTCCATGGTCACATACCACGAAAGAAGTAGACTAAGATAAAATCCACAATTTTTACATCAGTCTTGAACTGCTGCTCTGCAAAAAATACAAGCTCAAAAATGGTCTATACCCAATCATTCTAACCTCAGAACCATCATTTTCAGTGTCAAAAATGCTGGATTAAACAAAATAAATTAATTTGGAGAAAAATACAGAAATCTAAATAGATGACAAATGAGAACACAAACTTGAAATTTCTATTTATAATGCCATTCTTATGACTGCATACATTGTTTTAAACAACATTTTTCTTCATAAAGATGAAGAATGTGGGTAAAAAAATCATTGAAAACCAAAATACAAAGGACTACTGTGTTCAGCTTACTTGCTCCTGTAAACTGTCATCTACAGTTGTTACCGAAGGCACTTTTTTTTTCAGATAGATCAAGTACACTTCTGCTTTATAGAAGCTCCACACCATGTTATTTACATACCTCATCTAGTAAGACTACTTCAGCGTTAATTTATCACTTTAATTAGCACAGCACATTCTTTGCTAGCTAGACAAATAAATATGCTTTAAGGAAAACAGAGTTAAACTTCCAAGGTGAAGCTCTATCTTTTAGAATAAATGAAAAAAAATCTGCAGTCTCAGAAATAGAAACACACACACAACAGAACCACCTACAAGCATATTGAACTTATGATATGAAAACAGTGAAAATTGTGGTGGCAGTTTTCACACTAGAAACACGTCAGTACTTAACTACTAAATAATTAGATATTGATTATCCAGTTCTATTACTTGAGTTTGTAAGATACTGCAAGGTGCTTCCCATATTAAATGTTTTTTTTGCAATACACAAACTGTAGATTGATCTTTTTCAAAAAAGAAAAGATACTAATGCAACCCCTGCACAACAGCTAGAAAAAAGGATGCCTGCACCTGATAATCTGATTTTTACCCAAACACTAACCTAACAATTTAAACAGTCAATTAGTTTTAAAAAGCATTTACAGATTAAGTATTAACTGAGATTAAGGCTAGCAATCTGTTAAAAACTCCATGACAGTGCCCCACAAGCTGTGCTGTGGTGCTGGCACTATATCTCCTTGATGGGACAAAGGCTCCCAGTTCTCCACTAGTAAGTAAGGCGGCACCACACAAAACCAAAACTTTGTAAGGTTTCAAACAGACATAGGATGATTTTCATCACTTTAATAACTGGAAAAAAATGAATTAAATGTCTCAATCCCTAGATCAAGTAGATTTTGTATACTGGCTTTCAGAAATTATGAAATAAATAAGTTAAGGGGCTGTGGAATTTCATAAATGATTTATGGAGGTGTAAGACAACCTCTCATAGAGGAAAAGACAATTTGCTATTCTACTCCTAGCATAAGGATATCAGTCTATTCAAGTAGTTTTCAGTGAGTACTTGCTCTCGCTCCTGTGTTATTGGTTTGGAAAATTTCAGGGGGCTGAGAAGGGTGTCACTTACCGTCATACTCCGGTATTCATCTTCAAACATATCCAGGAAAATTTCTTCTCCCTTTCAATAAAAAATAAGAATAATAAAGGAACACGGACATATCATGAACCCATGAATACGGTTATGTAGCCATGTTTGCTCTTGTTTAAGTGTGCATTGGCTGTAGGTGGCAAGGTGTGGGCAGCAGGGGTGGCCTCTGTGAGGAGAGGCTGGGCTGTCCAGCGCTGGACACAGCCAGCACCACGTAGGCTTGACAACCCACCACACAGGGCAGCAGAGACAATCAGTGTCACTGGGGGCGCCTCTACAAAACAGATCTGGGCAAAATCCAGCCCAGGACAAAAGGTGGGAGATAGAAGAGCTGGGAACAAAAAAGTGAAGAAGTTGAGCTTGGGAGAAGAGGGAGACATAATAGAAGGTGTTATTTTAATTTGTCTGTTTCGCATTATCCAAATCTTTGTTAATTAGCAATTAATTAATTTTCCTCAAGTCAAATCTGTTTTGCCCATGGCGGTAATTGGCAAACAATCTCCCTGTCTTTACTTCCACCCACAAGACTGTTTTGTCAGCTTCGTATCTCCCTGTCATGTTGAGGAGGGGCAGTGCATGAGCAGCTGGGTGGGTGTCCAGCAGCAGGCTACGGTCAACCCACCATGAATTACCTTTTTTTCCTAAGTTAAAAATAACCCTGCACCACCTTCTTCAGAAGAAGAACTCAACGAAAATTGGAAGATATTTTAGGCACCTGAAACCTGTTACAGATTTACTGCTCCTTATGTAGAAGTTCATGTCTAGGGCTAAGTATTTTATTTCTCTCATTGTTTACAACATTAAAAAAAGCAAAAAGCTGCAGAGGTCTCAAATAAAAAAAAAGATTAATTAAAGTTTTAGGTCATCATTTAGACAAGACATAAGCAAAAAGTAATGCCAAAAAGAACCACCTTCCATATTAATGTCAGTAACAAAGTCCCAGAAACTTTCTAAGAGTGTGGCTCTGTTCCATGAGCTATATAGCAGTTGCAACAAAAAGCACATCTACTCGTTTGACCTCCGTTGCAAACTCTATGGGACTTCTCACATTGTTTTTGTGTACATCAGTGAGGTATAGAAAGGTAAGAAAAGAGAAGAATCCTCCAAACACCTTCTTCGCTATAGTAAACATGTAGTTCCCATATTTAAAAAGTGCCTTCAGCGCTGACAATGGGCTACGGAATTTCTTTTAATTCTGCATGTAACAAATTTTATTAGCACTTCACGTATATACCTTATAGAAACGACGAAGGAGATGAACACTTTCTTCTCTTGCACCCTAAAAAAGAAAAAATAACTGTGTTTCAGGTAGTAAATAGACTCTTACTCAAAGTCATAATTGAAGAAAACACACCCCAAACTTTGTACAGAGAAAACTATCTGTTAATATTCCCATTTCATAGCCTTCAGCCCAGAATTTGATCTAGCACTGTTCTTGCACTTACACAAATACAGCTTAGCTGAGCTTGTTTGTTTCAAAAGTAATTCCCTTTACACTGCTGAGACATTGACACACAAGTTTCAGAAAAAAATGAAACTAACTTTTCAAGTAGAGGTAATTATCAAGGAAACAGCAAAGCTGAGAATTGAATAGGGGGCTACTGATTTTTTACTTTCACAGCACAGAATCACCAATAGGAATATGTTAAAATTTCATATGCTTATTGCAATCTAAAACGAAATATTTGTGCAACTCAAAGACAAGTAATGCTGGAAGTGGTATCTGAAAGGAAAGTACTAACCTCAAGGCATGCAAGGTGAATGTCTTTTATGATGCTGCCATTTTTAGAAAACACAAGCTGCTTCAGCAACAGACAGCCAAGTTCTAAAGTTGCCAAACGGATTTTTCCATCTATGAAAAGAGAATTTCAATATACAAAACAGTAGCATCTGTCATACACACCCTGCCTGAGAAAGATGGGTGCTGATGCTGACGTACAATGTAGATAGCTCTAAAAACAACCAGAGGAGTAATTGGTAAGAAATTTTAAAACAAAACCATGCGGCAATAAAGGTGAACATCATCAGAAAAGCCACTGAAACTAACATCTTAATTAACTGGAAGCACAGGTTGAATTACACTAAAATGAGGGAAGAATCATGGATGATTGGCACAGATAAAGCTACAAGATGAAATGAGGTTTTGTATACAGCATTCTAGTAAAGTATAGCTTTTCCTAAAGTCCAAGGGATTTTGGCACAACCCACGCAACTGAGCCATGTTGGAGCAGCTCCGAAGAACTGCAGCCCCTGAGAAGGACCAGTGAAGGACAGAGAAGGACAATCAGTACAGGAAGGACTATATCCCATGGGACATCCCCACACTAGAGCAGGGGAAGAGTGAGGGTGAAGGAGCAGCAGAGACTGAACGCTATGGACTGATTCCTAGTCCCCCCTGTGCTGTTCATGGGGGAGGAAGCAGAAGAATCAGCAGTGAAGTAGAGCCTGGAAAAGAATGGGAGGAGATGGTATTTTTTTTTATTATTATTTTTTAGTTCTTACTGCTTTACTCTGTTATCTAGTAGCAATAAATTAATCTTCCCCAAGCCATGTCTGTTTTCCCCATGATGGTAATTAGTGAGTGATCTCACCGTCCTCATCTTGACCATATTTTTCTCCCCAGCTTGCCAGGTGAGAGAGTAGTTTGGTGGGCAATTATTTATATATACACCTTTTAATCTGTAACTAGCACATCAGAAGCTAATATTCTGTATATCAGTCTTGTATGTCAAATAAGCATTAGATTTTATTCTGCAGACAATCAGAACTTGACTGTGAGTCAGTTTCAGGGGAAATCAGTTCCACTCATTTAAAGTTTTAGCAGAAGTGCAGGGGAGAGGAACTGTGGCTTGAACAGAAGTTGTGTTTCTATGGAATAAGAAACTGAGCCTTCTACCCCTCATTTTACAAAGAAGTTGAAGTTAAGGAAAAAAAAACATTTTCTGCAAAACAATTTAGAACTGAAAATACAATCTGTGATTAAAAGAAGATCATGGGAAAGTTTGCTAACACCTCCAGAAACAAATGACACCTATAACACCTATAAACAAAGGACATCAGTTATTTCTTCAATATATTTTTGAAGACTACTCTTTCACTGGAACTACAGTTACAAGCAAAGGTACCATACATCAAGTTTTCAGGATGAAATCCTACATTAAGCTGCAATTACTAAACATCTCACCATTCCTTGCTCAATGTTTTGTTTATTCAAAAAAAGCAAAAAGTGGGAAAATTAAAGCAGACGCTTGTGAAGTTCTGAGCATAAAAACAACTAGGTTACTCAGCAACTGAGGAAAAAGTTGTGTTTGTTTTTCACAGCTTTTATTTACTTATTGTTCAACAAAGAGCATGTTAAACAGATTTCCTCCTCATACACAGGCAGCTAAGTAGCTGCTTTTTATTTAATTCATTTTTTTTTTTTTTACACCTGCAAACATTTCAGCTTGTTAAAAAAAATATTGTAAATGTGATACCTGGTTGTGCAGCATAATTCATTATCCTGATGAGCCCTTCTGCAAGTACATGATTATACGAATTTCTCTCTCCAGCATGCTGAGCGGGAAGTTGAATTCTCTCCAACTTGACTGGGTCAATTCCTTTTGTAGGGAAGGGAGGTAAGTTAGAAAACAGGACTATACCTCAAGGTAAGTATTTAATAAACTGCAACAGTTTTCTTGGAATAGTGTAATTAGTGATACAATGAAACTCAAAACCAACTTGCATAGTTATCACAAAGAAAAGGAAGAACAAAGACTAAACACATTTGTGGAATACAGAACTAAGAGCCTTAGAAAGAGCCTAATGGGTGAAGATGCTCCAATCCCAAAATGGTTAGTGACATCCAAACTCATCTTTCCTCACACTATTCCTGTTTAAAAGAAAAAAAAACAAACAAGGTTATTTCTCAGAATACACTGATTACCGATAAGACCTTGTAAAGTAAAAGATAGTCATGGATTCTTGAGGAACTCCTTGTTCTTGTTTTAAGGAATGGTAATAAAAATCCATATAAAACAGAAGATGACTCGATTGTGGTTTATAGTTTCTTCTAACCCTGAACTTTTAGTTTACACTAGGTCATCTGTCACTGATACTGAAGAAAGAGAGGGAAAGCGAAAGCATTTAAGCAGAATGTTAGTGATCACAAAAATCTAACACCTTAAAGAACTACAGTTTTCCTTCTGAAAAGTAAAGATCCTTTTAAATAACATTTCTTATAGATCATCTATAAGCAAACTAAGCTCTCACAGAGGAATGTCATCATTGCGCAGCAGAAACACATTAAGGAGACTAAGATGACATGATGGAAGAATGAAGCAGGACTGAGCAATTCCTCAACAAATTGGCCAAACTGAAATCACAGTGAAAAAAATCGGTGTTCTACCAGCATCTTTCATTTGGTTGTCTGCCTGCCAGGGATGCAGAATTCTGAATTCCTGAAATACAGCACATGCTCTAGCAGCATATATGTAGGGCTCCATTTGGGATAAAAATAACTCTCAGATGCAATTTGCAAAGAATCTACTTAGCTAGATATGCATTCCTCTTGGGATTCTTTCTTCCTGTTCATGTGGGTATTTCTTGCTGGTGAGAAACATACACATATTCATTAAACCCATTCAACAACATGGACCAAAATATAGATTCAGTGTCAAACTTGAAACGCCCCAGCCAAAAGCCACAGAAGGGTCTCTACATGTAGTGAGAGACTGAGAAGGCTGCTCCTTTAGAAGCAAGGCCTGAAAGCAGAGTTTTCATTGAGCTAGGACAATTTTTTTTTTTTTTTTTTTTTTTGAACATGTTCTCTGATAGTCTTCACAGAGTACCAGAATTAGAAGACTGGGGGGTGGGTGGGATGGGATGGTGGTCAAGTTCAAAGTGACCAACAAGAGAATCAGAAACATATCTGAAACAGCCAGGATACTGAAAATCTGCAAGTCACTTTCCTTTGATGTAGAGACGACAGCCCTGTGTTACGTTCAATCACCAGAAGTCATCCCAACTTTCTAGTTCATCAACAGTTCGAGCTGATTCAAGTGCTCACTAGAGCATTTATTGCCTGTCAGACAGACAGTGAATATCTAGACAGATCCTAGATAGGCGAACTCCTAGAGATTTATTATTTAGTGAAACTGAGGAAACAACTCTGTCACTCCGTTTCTGGAGAGAAACCTTCAAGCCTCTTTATAAAGAAAACGATCCCTGGCCCATATCTTGGGAAAGACTGCAGGCAGACATATTCTTGCTTTCTGCTGAATTCAGATATAAACATTGGCTGTAGCTCAATCCGGAGGCATCTTCAAAGACTGACACTGAATCTGGTTTAGAAATCTCTGAATTCTGGTTTAGATCTGCAAAAGTTCCTGAGCTTGTCAAGAGCAAAATTGAGCTCTTGCACCAAACAAACACTAGAAATCAACAACTTATAAAACCTCCTCCTCTTCAAGATGCAGAGACACTGATAATGTAGCCCTCACATCTATTACATGGCACAAGAGAAATCAGTCAGTGGAAGACAGCGAAGACCAAAACTGGATGTTATTATCTGTCTAGCACCTAAGATCTAAGTGTGAGGATGGGATGAGGGGAAATAACTTCCAAAGAGCAACAGAGTAATGTAAATTGTTGACAAGGAAAACCAGTGAGTATAGCCTAAGGAATTTTTCACTTAGAGACAGTTGATGTGACTACCAAAGATCGAAGTGTAGATTTCAACCCCTTAAATATATAAGAGGTATTTGCAGTTTCAGGGCTGGAAACTCTTAGCCTTTAAAAGGTAGGTATTTCACTGCCTGTTGTATTTCTCTTGGTAACCCTGGAAATTTAGTGAAAAATAAACAGCATAAGAGATTGCTGAAACTAGGCAGCAACATGCAGCATTTACTGCATTCCTCACTGTTTACAGCAACACTACAGATGTAAGCAAATAATCTTTGAAATGATAGATTTTTTTTTTTCCTGGGAACAGGATATTGAAGACCGAGTTTAATTACGCTGAAAGCAAATACAGTGGCCTGAAGGATCTGTTATTTTATAGTCTGAAATAGAATAATTCTCAAGAAATGTAACCCTGGAATATAGCCTTACTTCCTTTATGACACAAAGATTTCTGGGTACGCTCTGAAGCTACACAGTTATAACTACTGATTTTGACTAATCACAATTTCAGCTACAGAATCACAACAGAAGAGAATCCATCTTTGAAATGGGGATTTTCTAGCACAGTGACACTCAAAAGTCCCTCAGGGGCAGAACACATTTTCCTAAGAAAGTGTACTGGTTGCAGGATTAGTTTGTTGGTGGGCAGGGAATCAGAGATGTGCAAGTTAGTGGGCTAGACCACGGCAAGACTGTTGTTGCTAGACCATGTACAAGACTGTTGTATCATCTTTGGTGATACTAGTTGCATTACCAGCTTTTCCCATAATAGTCTGTCAAAACCCTGAAATTATCCCTGAATTGCAAATAATTTCATAAAGTTATTCCTTCATTACCAGAGAAAAACAAAGCCATCAAGAGACTGAAGAAGAATAGGAAGGATTCAGCTTAGCTATTTACACCATGAGTTCTCCTTCCTAACCCTTATCTCCACTCTAGTTGACCTTGAGAGGTGCCTTGAAATGAGAAAAAATATCCTTCCTAGAAGCTTGCTAAAAAAGCTAGCCATAATCACCCCATGGAAAAGGCTACATATTTTCAAGTAATATGAATTATAACGAACTTCACTTGTAACATAGTTTTGCTAGTTTGTACAACAGTCCAGAATCCATAGGAGATTTGCAGAATGTCAGCGTTCTATACCATAACAAAACTCAACTTGTAAAACCTCCTTGAGCCTTCAATCAATTATGTCTCGTTAAGACATTGTGCACACTGGATGAGGAGGTTGTTGAGGACTTAAGACAGCACAAAAAGACTTACTGAGAGACTGTCAAAGCTGAATAGAAACAGGCATCAGCCAACTGTCACAGTCAGATCTGATTCTCAGGCCTTGTGCATTTATGTAGATGTCTATAGTACACAAATATTTACTATGTACACATGGGGACAAGTTTTACAACATTTTATACTTGAAGTACATATAGCAATCA
Organism: Netta rufina; assembly: GCF_964035555.1. Lineage (NCBI taxonomy): Eukaryota > Metazoa > Chordata > Aves > Anseriformes > Anatidae > Netta > Netta rufina. The sequence continues at coordinate 1,392,994 of NC_140138.1, forward strand.
TATTACATGCAAAGTGGGGAAGAATGCTACCCAACATATATTTAGATTGAACACAGAGAGCTTTATCAGAATTTAAAAGATCTAAAGTGAAATATATTTCTATGCCAATTTCAAGAAACCAACAAAGAAGAGATATTTGATGTTCACAAAGCTTTCTACCAAAACCTTCCTAAAAAGGAGATCCTTAGCAGCTGTTTTTTACTTACAGCATACTTATCCCTCCGCCATATCATGTAAAGAATTTCTCACTGTTTAAGACTTGCATAAACAAACTACAAGCAGATTGTACATGTCTAAAACCACACGTCTCATTTACTTTTCTCTGGAAGAAGAAACATTGCTTACCTTTATTGTGTGACATTGCATACAGAAGACAGAGCACAAACAAGGCATAGTAATCGTCTTCAGCACAGTCCAGTGCATTATAGACCATATCAAGAAAAGGCCTGCAGAAAGGAAAAATGTTGAAGTGGTCAAGAAAAATCATTTACAGAAAAAATCAGTAACTATCATTAGCTACATGTGGAACAAGAAAGAGAATCTACAGCAATGCATATTTTTAGACATTAAAAAAAAGTTAACCTGCTCGAGAGTACTCAGATCAGAGCCATGCCTTGTATTACATTCTGACATTAATTCAAATGTTTTAACAGGAATTGTTTCACAGTACTTTCCCAAGAGCTACTTGTTCATACATTTACTGGGTTTGTTCGTAGCACTTCTATGTATGCATGTAGAAGCATTGTACAGATTAAGTGTATATACACATAATTAGCTTCAAGGAGCTATCACTGTTGCATAAAAAATAACTGACTGAAAATCCACGTACTAAACAAGAGTTGAAAAGTTTTTATGATCACTATAGCAAGTAAGCAGTTTTCACAAATGGTTTGGAGGAAGATACATGTAAGTTATTCTAAAGCAGTGTACTGGGTCTGGCTGGAATGTTAACTTTCCCTGCAGCAGCCCATACAGTGCTGTGCTCTGCACTTGTAGCTAGAACAGCAGTGGTATCACACCAGTGTTGTGTCTGCTGCTGACCAGTGCTGGCACAGCATCAGGACTCTCTCTAACCATCCTAGGGGGTGGACAAAAAAGTGAGAAAGGAACATCACCAGGGCAGCTGACTTAAACCAATCAAAGGGATATTCCATACCATGTGATGTCATACTCAGCAATAAAAGGTGGAAACAGGAAGAAGAGGGGAGGGGTGGGCTCTCGCTGCGAAAACGTCTGTCCTCCTGAACACCAGCTACATGTGTTGAGGCCCTGCTTCAAGGACGTAGTCAAGCATCACTCATTTGTGGGAAGTAGAGAGTAATTTCTTTCCTCTGCACTTCCATATAGCCTTTATTTGTTTTGTTTGTTTGTTTTCCTCCCTTTTTTCCCTTTCCCCCTCTCTTTTCCACTTTCACTTTTTTTTCCCTTTAGTTAAATCGTTTAGTTAATAATAATCTTTCCTTTATTATTATTATTATTTCCCTTTAATTAAATTATCCTTATCTGAACCCGTGAGTTGTTCTTTACTTTACTTCTTCCCCTTCTCATCTAAGGAGGGGGAGTGAGAAAGCAGTTGTGGTGTTTAGCTGCCTAGCATGGTAAAACCACCACAAGCAGTCAAAAACTTTATAATGAATAAGGTATAGGAAAGAAAAAATGAAGAAGGAAAGAACATTTGAATGTAAAAATGAAAGCTTTGGGTTGCAGATGAGTTTTGTTTTCCTGGGTTTGAGCACGAGTGATCTGTGACATAAACTCAGGAAGCTACAAACAGTGGTGAGGTCATCCTTCACCTGTATCCTTAACAGGTAAGAAAAATCAATTTAATCCAGAAGATGTTTGGGTAGATCAAATATGGCCGAGATTCAGCTGGTATTAACCCAACCTTAACTGCAAGGCAACTTGGTTTCTTGTCTTAAACTGGCTTGCATCCAGCCAGCTCAAGTAAAGAGCACAAGTAGAAATTAAATTCTTTGATGCGCTTTCACAGGATAAGTGGACAAAAAAAAATGAGGAAAGCCTCAGAGTCAGCAGAAGATTGAAAACAGAATTCCCACCTGTTGATTAAAGTGATAAAGGAATAAAATCCTTATGCTACTTAACTCAACAATAACATTCAAAGCCATAAAACAGATATATTTTCCCCATCTCTAGATTCAGCAGACAAGAAGCAAAAGGTCAGAAGAGGTATCAAAGATCAGCACACAACATACTTCCATATCTATTTCAGACTCATGTTACCTTCATGGTCACACTTTATGACTTCATCTGAGTGGCTTATGTAATGATGTACTTAGCATTTCCTTTCAGTTCAATACACATTTGTGTTCTCATTTACTAAAACAAGGCTATCACAAGAATAACACACTGTTCCTCTGCACTTTTCATGACATCACATCCATGTGTTTGTGCATTTCTGAAGCTGTATTTCATGCATCCTCTATAATACACTCAATTGCCACTAAGTTTTTATTCCTCTTTGCCTGAGTTTCACTTTGCTGTTCATATCTTAGACAATTTTCCCATATGATGGTCCTACTGTAGATCTCATGAAAGGAGAATCTAGCTATTTGAGTAAAAACAACATAAATAATTAGTCATGTTGAAAATGAACGTTCTGAATAACAACCAAGAGTGACTGCAGCCTTAAAAGCACTTCTTAAGCAATAAACAACCCTTACAAGTCTCATGACATCCTGAAACAGGGTGCTTTAAACATAGTGAAGAGTTCAGACTCAAGGTTGAAAGAAGAAACAGGGTCAAAATATCAAGGTTCAAGATTATTAAAACACTTAAATACTAGGTAACTTGTCAGACCAACAACTGCTAATAATTAACCTAAAAGTTGACCTATGATGTTAAACTAATATCATTTTAATTTTAGCAAAACCAATGCTTTAGGAGTCAAAAGCTGCAGTTTTTATACCTGTTCCAGTTTGTTATGTCACTCCCAGAGGCAGCTGCACTCTTTTCTTCATCTGTTGTATTCTGTTCTGTCACAGCAGAGATAGACAATTCTGACAGTTTACATCTCTCCATGATTACCATCTCTATTTCTGAAAAACAAGAATTAGTATTTTCAAACATTTTTTACAAACTCTTTCATATTTCCCACTTCTCATGTGAAGTCACTGATGCAACTATATAAGATGTATAACCACAACCTCAGAAGGATTAATCAATAATTGGATGTAGGCAAATCTTCCCAATAGAAAAAAAAGCTTTCTTGTATTTCAATATGAAAGAAAACATTAATAATGTGTCCAGTAAGTAAATAACAGGAATCTCCTTCCCCTCTGAATCATAGGAAGAAAACACATAGAACATCTTTTGGAAAAAAAAAAAAAAAACACAATTTTGTGAAAACACTGGTGAGTGTTAGCAGTGGGAAATTAAGCTTCAGAGAGGGTGTAAATGGATTTCTACATCATAGCAAACAAGATACCTAGTCCTAAGTGATTCAGACCAATTGGTTTGAAGTAGAAATACTAGAACCAAATCTAGCATTTGCTTAAGAACTTGGACAAAGATTACTAGATAACACACCAGTTTACACAGTATATCACATCATACTTCCTTAAGATTACGGTGGACAACATATCATCAATTATTTGACATCATTTATGGAAAAAGAGGATCCTGGAAAGTCTTATCAGAGAGACTGATTACCTCAACAAAATGCAACCATGTCTGTAGAAGGCTGTCAAAGCACAAAAGGTCTTGTTTTCTACTCCTTGCATGCAATTCTGCCACTGATTTCTCAATATATGCCTAAAGTAAAGACTATTTTCTGATGTACAGCTGTCTAATAGTTACTAACTGCTAAAATAAACAGTTATGATGTGGCACTCATCCTATAAAACCAGTTAAGGTTAGAGTTAGATCAAAAATCCTGAAAATGGAAAAATCTAAGGTAAAAGATGTTTTTAATTTTGAACTATTAAATATCTTCTAACATGTATTATTGCTTTTAGCATACTTGAACATTTATCACTGAAACATGCACAGAATACCATCTTACAGAGGTGAAGTGCCTACACCATTTTCCTTACTGCAGAAAAGTTAAGGAGTTGAAGTCTACTTATACATGTAAATGCTCCATAATCACATACAACACCAAGTGCATGCATCTGTGGTAAGAGCCAAAGCCAGAAGGAAGATATGAAGACATTTTAAGGTTTTTCGATCAGACTAGAAGTATATGTTCTGATAGAATCGTTTAACCTGAGAAAAAAAATGCAGCCAAAGAGACTAAAAAAAGAATATTCCCACATTTACCTAGTGCAGCAAGAGAACAAGCCACATAACAGATCAAAATTAGGTGCATACAGTAAATAAAAATATCCAAATACAAGTACCATTTTTGTTTGCTGGCATACTCACCTTCATTTTCACTGCTTGTTCTGATGCCTTTTGAACTTGCTTCTGTACCTTTGGTTTTATCAAGGTCATCCTGGGTATCATCAGATCCTCTCTCTTCTTCATCTTCTTCGCCAACATTTTTATAGTTGGGTCTTTTCTGCACCCTCTTCTTCCCTTTCTGTTTGTTAATTTCAAGAGACCTCTCAAGCGTTTCTGTTGGTTTTATGAAACATCTGATACTTGACTTTGTCTGTAAATATTAAGAGTTTATACTGAGCTACAGCAAGACATTTTCAATTTTGGTTGATAAAGAAACTTTAGTTCACACAAAGCAGGGGTTTTAGAGTGTAATTCAGCATATCACTTAAATTTCAAATCACTTTCAAAATACAAGAAAGCAGACCTCAGATAACTCATCAGTAAAAGTACAGTTTATCTCCAAAGCAACATATCCTAAAAATTTGTCAATAAGCGTGTCATTTTGAAACAAGGAGATTCAGAATTATACGCTTTATCAATGCAAGGTTCTTGAAACTGTATTATCCTTCTTTGAACTTTGCTTAACAGTTGAGGCAGTTAGTACATACAAAATTACAACACTACTTACAAAAAGGATAAATGCAGCAAAATCAAGTGTGTATCAATAGTGATGTATTAATATTAAATACACTGACAAGAAAGCAAATGGTACTCAATCAGTATGTTTTCCTGACGATTAATAGGACTAAAACTTGGTTTCCTATCCTTTTGCAGGTTGTTTTTGAGCTGCAGTGCTTTGAGCTCCCTTCACACTTGTTTGTCCTGTCAGCCAGATCATCGGTGTACATGCTGCCTCTCACCCAAAGTTACACAAACACCAACCACCCAAACCTACCTGCTACTGAGAGGTGAAATAACCCCAGGGCTTTGTGCCAGCACAGGTCTGTACAGAAAAAAACTGTTACAGAAACTTCATTACCTTTCAGATCTTGATGATTAACTCATGATTAGATGACACCGGCTAAAGGTTTCAAAAACGGCAAGCAATAGTAAAGAGTTAAGACTAAATACAAAACTGGAGTTCCATGCCTGGCCTTGTATATATCAAGCGCAGCAGGCACTGAAGATGAGTGCATCAAAGAGACCTCAGAAAAAGTTTGGAAAAAAACCCTCTCTTCAATTAATAAGGAACATAAATATGTTAACAACAAAAAAAAAAATATATATATATATATATATAGGAGAACTATCTATCTATATATATAGGAGAACTATCTATATACATATAGGAGAACTATCTATCTATCTATATATATATATAAAGGAGAACTAAAGAATACATAGGGCTGCTCCTTGATAGGGAAGGTCTCCTCACAGACAATGGCATAGGCAAAGCAGAGACGCTTAACGCCTTCTTTGCCTCTGTCTTCAATGCCGATGATGGGCTTCGGGACCCAGGGTGCCCTGAGCTGGAGGACCGGGACGGTGGGGATGACAAACTCCCAACTGACCCTGAACATGTGCGGGATTTGCTACTCCACCTGGATCCCTACAAGTCCATGGGTCCGGATGGGATTCATCCCCGGGTGCTGAAAGAGCTGGCGGACGTCATCGCGGAACCTCTCTCAATTATTTTTCAACGATCCTGGGAATTTGGAGAGGTCCCGGTAGACTGGAAGCTGGCAAATGTTGTGCCGATTTTCAAGAAGGGTCAGAAAGAAGACCCTAGCAATTACAGGCCTGTCAGTCTCACGTCAGTGCCTGGTAAAATCATGGAGAAGTTGGTTCTCGAACTTATTGAGGCGCACCTGGGGGACAAAGCAGTCATTGGTCCCAGCCAGCATGGGTTTGTGAAGGGTAGGTCCTGCCTAACTAACCTGATTTCCTTTTATGATAAGATCACCCGTATGGTGGACCAAGGGAAACCAGCTGATGTGATTTTTTTGGACTTCAGCAAGGCTTTTGACACGGTTTCCCATAGGATCTTACTGGACAAAATGTCCACCATACAGCTAAATAAAAACATCATACGATGGGTGAGCAATTGGCTAACGGGCAGGGCCCAAAGGGTTATGGTAAATGGGGCTGCGTCAGGCTGGCAGGCGGTCACCAGTGGGGTCCCTCAAGGCTCCCTTTTAGGGCCGGTACTTTTCAATATTTTTATAAACGATCTGGATGTAGGAATAGAAGGTATTTTGAGCAAGTTTGCTGATGACACCAAACTTGGAGGAGTTGTGGACTCGAATGAGGGTGGAAAGGCCTTGCAGAGGGATCTGGATAGGTTGGAGAGCTGGGCGATCACCAACCGCATGAAGTTCAATAAGAGCAAGTGCCGGGTCCTGCACCTGGGACATGGAAACCCCGGCTGCACGTACAGACTGGGCGATGAGACGCTGAAGAGCAGCCTAGAAGAGAGGGATCTGGAGGTCGTGGTAGACAGCAAGTTGAATATGAGCCAGCAGTGTGCCCTGCCAGCCAGGAAGGCCAACCGTGTCCTGGGGTGCATCAAGCACGGCATCGCTAGTAGGTCAAGGGAGGTGATTGTCCCGCTCTACTCTGCGCTGGTGCGGCCTCACCTCGAGTACTGTGTGCAGTTCTGGGCACCACAGTATAAAAAGGACATGAAACTGTTGGAGAGTGTCCAAAGGAGGGCTACGAAGATGGTGAAAGGCCTGGAGGGGAAGACGTACGAAGAACGGCTGAGGTCACTGGGCCTGTTCAGCCTGGAGAAGAGGAGGCTGAGGGGAGACCTCATCACAGTCTACAACTTCCTCGTAAGGGGGTGTCGAGAGGCAGGAGACCTTTTCTCCATTAACACTAGTGACAGGACCCGCGGGAACAGGGTTAAGCTGAGGCAGGGGAAATTTAGGCTGGACATCAGGAGGGGGTTCTTCACAGAGAGGGTGGTTGCACACTGGAACAGGCTCCCCAGGGAAGTGGTCACTGCACCGAGCCTGTCTGAATTTAAGAAGAGATTGGACTGTGCACTTAGTCACATGGTCTGAACTTTTGGGTAGACCTGTGCGGTGTCAAGAGTTGGACTTGATGATCCTTAAGGGTCCCTTCCAACTCGAGATATTCTGATTCTATGATATATATATATATATATATATAAGATCAGGAGAAAATCGGGAAAGAAGCCTTACAAATCAAGAAGCCAAGTTGTTTCTCTCAAACACCTGACTTTAGAGGTTTTATAGAAATACTGAACTCAGTTGTACTCTGAAACAAGCCACACAGTATGAATAATCTTTCACAACACTAAAAACTACTCAACCCACAATGTCAAATTTGCCACACATCTTTCCCTGTAGCCTCTCCGATATATTTTTAACTGTATTGTATTGAACTGTAACATAAGAAAATTATTAAACAATAGGGGTTACAACCACATTACTTTTTATTGATGGCTTCTGGTCACGAAAGTCCTAAGAAAATTAAAGAACATATTAAGTCTTATTCTTTATGGAAAAAAAAAAATTGTAGTATGCAGATTGCAAGAAGCATTTAGATTTTTGCCTCCCTGCATTTACTTCATACAATTGCTTCACAGAATTCTGTGACTCCTTCATTAAGAGTGCAGGTACTTAAAATCCTTGTATTTCTAATATACTTCTACTAACCATATGAGCAAAATAACAGAAGGGACCATCTGACAGTGATATGCTTGTAAGCACTGAACCATAGTTTGGTCTACTGCCAGAAAGAATGCTGAGAAGAGGTCAATATATATATATATATCCTGTGTTGCTAAATATAGCATATTAAAATAATCTAAAAATTCAGATTTAAAATTAGTTTATCCAGTATATAGTTTGATTACACATTTTAAGATATTTATTTCATATTTTTAAAAGTGTCTTTTCAACATATTTTCAATTATTTTACCAACATAAGTTGCACAAACCATAAGTACCAGTAACAACCTCTTACGGGAAGGAGAAAGTAGGTTAGACAAGAAACACAAAATAGGTAGAAGTGGCCCACATCCGAATTATGCAGGAAAACAGATCTCACAGGAAATAAGGTAAAACTGAGTGTGATAACTGCTAACATGTTTAAATCCATTCTGGTGGCAACACATATTCAATGCTCATCATGAGAAAAAAAATTCTTCCGATACCATCTAATAGCAGAAATAAAGTGAAAAATATGTAAAGAGAAGTGCATCTTAATTTGCTGTTTCGAACTGGAGAAGCTGCTCAACAGAGTTTGAGCAATCATTAATTCCATATGATGTTCTGCAGATCTTCATGAGTAGGTTATTGCCAATGCATAAGCTATCAGCAGTTGAATCTGTCCCTGATTTTTTTTCCACTAAAACTTCCAGTAAAGAGTACCATTTGTTCCTGTACTACCATCGTTCCTTCACCCTAAATAACTTTGTATATGTTGTATTTATGCACAACAACTGCAACACTCCTTAACTTTCCTTTTGTTAGGCTAAGTATTCTTTGCCTATTTAGTCACCTATTATGAGGGCAGGTGACCCAGCTTCTGGTTATCTCAGTCCCTACTCTCTACATTTCATTCTACTTTTAACTCATCTTGTTAGGAAGATGAATATAGACATTAGATTCTTACCTACTTCTGCTTTTAGAAACTGCATGTTAATTAGAAACTGACAGTTACACTTAAAATATTTCAAGACATCTCTGCTGCTGGAGTTAAAAGTGTTAGGTACACTTCAGGGGTAACTGGCACTCACCATAACCAAGAATTATCCCTCAAACAAGCAGTTTAGGAGAGTATCAAAATGATTACCATGGGAAATTATAACAGAAAGGAAGTAGTCAGAGATAAATTTAGATACAAGAACAAATCTATTCTCAGACAAAAAAAAAAAATCATCACTTTTTTCTATTAGCCTCAGAACAAGCAATTCTATAGCAGCTCATTAAATAGCTCCTATTATTCAATGAAACTGTCCTTTCTTTGCAGCAGAATGCACCACAGCAACAACTTTGCTACGATTCTGACACACATAATAGTCCAAAAAATAGTCCTTGAAATTACTAGCATTGCTCAAAAATCATCTTTCTGCTCTAAGAAGTCTTATCACAGAGCAATGAGAAACTGTCTCACCTTTACCTACAGCTACCTACACCTCTGTAGCTACAGCTTAATTTAGTCTCAGCACACTGAGCTGTACATCAGTAGAAACTACCACATAGTTGATGAGTATGAACAGCTACTGTTCATACACAGACAGCAGCTCCCTTGATAGCTCCATCCCTGGAAGCGGGGCATGGAGCTCTTCCCCAGATTATTCCCTGTCCTTTCTGCAAATAACCAGGTTCCAGCAGTACACTTGCAGATCATACATGCTTCCCTTTTAAGGTTTCATTGAAGGACAGAGCTGAATTTACTAAAAAATAAAGCTTCCCTCATGGAAGTTTTTTCCATACCTACCACTCTGCTCTCTTAGTAACAGAGAACCATGTTTTGCTAAGGATTTATCCTAGAAAGCCGATACCCCTCTCATTTAAGTAGCTATTCAGGTAGGACAGAACCCCCAGTGTATATAACATGAGGTCACATCTTTAAGACCAGTAAGAAGCAGCAACACAGACAGTATTACAAACAAAAGAGAGCAGAGGAACAGACATTTATAGGAGCCCTCTAATAACCCTCACATTAGTGTAAGCACACAAACACATGCTACAGGTATTTTGCAAGTGTGCACAGTACCTGTGACAGGAAAAAAAAATCTCACTCCTGATATGCTGAGATATGCTCCCCACCCTTTCACCACAAATTTCCTAGTTACAAAACTACTTTTGCACAAGTAATACAACACTCAGCATGCAACTAGGCGAAGGTCAGACGTTTCCTAACACAAATAAGAGACTCCTTTATCTCGAAATACTCAGTCAGCTCCACCATTCCACCTTAAGAGTTTCTCCTAAAAAAAAAATTAGATTCTAAACATAAAATGTCATCTATATAAACACTAGAAGCCAAAAGCTACTGGCAAACATCAGCCCACGTAACTTCCATCACAGAATAGAAATAAATTGAGAAAAGTTGACTTGTAAGAGTTCTAGCATATGTCCCCCTTGAAACTCTGAGCTATAGCTGCTAATGGGAAAGGATGTTTACAAGAATCAATCTACTCTTTGTTACAAATTACAGATGAAGTCAGTAACTCTTAACCGAACAGTCAGGCATTAGGGGACAAGTTCACCCTCTAGACAAAGCTACAGTCAGAAGCCTTTTAACCTAAGTAAGGTCATACCCCCTTATTATTACTGTCCCCAAATAGGCCTTTAAAATTAATAAGAAAGCACTTCACAGTCTGAAGCCAACAACAAAAGAGAAAAATCATATGTACAACGATCTCAGAAAAACACTAACAGCAGCATCTAGCAACATCTACCTCCATGTGATTATATCTGACAGTAGAAGGGTAATGACAGTGATACAATTTCCATCTTTTTGTGGCTTGCCTATGTTCTCCTCTTTGCACTGATGGGCTTTCACAGGTCATCAGTTTTACTACTAGAACACTAGGAATATTCAGATAAATTTATTTCATTCTATATCTAAAGGATTAACCATAAAGCCAGTTATATTTTTTAAGGCTCTCATTTCTACTATAGACTGTGTAAGGGAATAATTGTATAGGAAACCTGCGATGACTGATCCTTATTTCAGTAGCAAAGAGTCAATAACCAAAACTGACCATGGACTTGATTATAAAAGCATCCTATCAAAGGCGCTAGAAGACTTTGCAGTGTCTGACCACCACAGCAGAACTAAGTATTCTTATCCTGATTGTGTTTCAAATTAAATATCTGCCTCTAAGAAAGGAAAAATTTCAAAGATTATTTGGCCACTTACTGTGTTTTTCTGAATATCTTGCTCAACTTTAGAAGAAAACACTGACAGGTCACCATTAAGTATAACCTCAGCCAATGAGTTCACCAAAGGGGCATAATGTATAATTAGAAAAACCTATTAAGACAAGGATAGAAAGAAACATCAGACACGTATTACAAGACGCATACAGTTTCATAATTTCAGTCATTGAAAGTAATTTTTTGACCTTGTTGACACTTATGTTATCTTGACATTACTGTATATGTAAACACTGACAGGTCATGAAATTTGCTTCAAAACACAATCAGACATAATCCTCTATACAGGTATTTGTACTTTCCCTACATTTTAGAACTACCTACTTTGAATAATTTTTTTATATTCTTCTCTCCTTCTGAGATACAGAAATTCTCTGTCATCAGCTTTATGATGAAAGCCATGAGATATTATAGCCAAAGAATGCAAATTAAAATTATTCCATAGAAATTGTTTTAGGAAAACATGTAAATTGATGATGGTACACCTTCTGATGATGGTGACCCTTCTGCATGCCAACAACCAGCAGTACTCCAGTTCCCTGTTGTGCATGTAATTATTTTGCAGTAATTCATCATGCAGCAGGCTAAACTGGATCAGAAGCAGCTTTTCTAGCTATAAAGTCACAATTTCTAGCTCCAAATCAGCAATGTAATACAGGAATAAGGGCGCTACTGCCTGTAACATCTAAGCACCTACCCAGAAGCATTAAGGTGCCTTACCAGAATTCTGTTTACACTGAGCACTCTGTTTTGAGGCAAAGTGTACAAGGTTAGGCTTAAGGCAAACAACAGACTTCCAGACAGAGCCAGCTCAGGTCCAGACACAATGACCTTGTATCAGCTTCCATCCATTCTCTTCACAGAAATAACACAGCTGAGAACCTAAACAGTGGTTCTAACTGAAAAATGCCTTAATAATTTCCAAATCAGTAAAGCTAAGCCTTGTTTTAACAACACATAGCTAAATACGGTGTCCACAGGTTTTCTGATTAAAGACAGACCCATCCCATACCAGACCTTCAAAAGCTAGGTGATGATCAGCATACAGCAGTGTATGCTGATCTATGTAGAACTTTGCGAGGTTGTTCAAAGTGTTTTTGAAGTCTGTTGCAACTTCCTAAACTCAAGCTTATTTTGATTCAGTAAATATAGCTTGACTGTACGCAGGAATATTTTGGCATAAATACCTTATATGCTCACTTTGAAATAGCAATGGATTTTCACCTGTTAGTATGACACTCTCAAGCACTTGACTGTAATATGTGAGTAATCCCTAAAAAAATGTGTCTAGTATGAGTAACAGAAATAGTCAGATGGGTTTTCAGATACTCAGTCTATATTTTTCCAGTTCCCAATCCAAAGAGGGAAAGAGATGCATTTCTGCCAGTTACAGAAAAGTAGCTTGATTTTCTACATCCCATCCTATCCTGGCACAAAAAATCCATTCCCAATTCGTTATTGTTAGGAAAAGATTCATTTTTCTTTATGAAAGAACATAGATGTAAATCTTGAAGTGATACCTAGTCAATACTTCCCCTGAGATCAATGACGTTAAAAGAGTTCGAAGTATAAAACACTATGACGTAGATCCCTTTAGTTACCGGAAGCTGTTGCTCCCAAGGTTTTATCTGTGGTTAATAACTCCCATAACACCGCAATGTTTAGGTTCAAATTCTAGGTTCAAATTAAGCATTAAGTTACATTTACCTGACAAATAACATTTTTTCAGAAAAAAAAAAAGATAAAATTATGGGCCAGACTACAATGAAATGACCAATGCAAAATCAAAAGTTCAAAGAAAAAAGTATAAATTTTATGAAATACAAATCAAAACTAACTTCAGAAAATATACTTTAAAAAATTAAGTCTCACAGCAATGTGCAGAAGACTATAGGAAGACAATATTTGACGTTCTCTACAATCAAAAAATGCACAACTATGACTCTTAATTTGGAAAAAAACACATTACAGATTAGAAATGAGGTGGGACAGGTGAAAATGAGAAATAACAGGTATTTTTATAATTATTCCAATTATTGTAGAGCTACGGATTTAAGGTATATGCATGATGAAATTTAAGTATTGAGAAAGTTTGGGTGTAGACAAGTTTATTTGTTTACTTTTAAAAAACATGAGATAAAAACACAAAGCATAAAACAGATCTGTTTTTCAAAGAGGGTAAGTTCAAACCTAGTATATTTCACAGATTTAGGCAGATTCAAAGTGCAATACAGCATCTAGCTAAATTTCACCTCTTATTTTTACAAAGTCTGTCCTCAAATGTTGCCTAGCTCTATTGTGCACTGTTTTATCAGGTGTTGTACATAACCTACAATGAATGCTCCAAAAGCTGCCATGTGTTATGGGATCCTTCAGAGGAATGGTATTAATTGAAGAAGCTACTTACTCTGTCTATAAAAGGAACAATTAACTTATTCTTTACAATATCAAAACTGGCAAGTCTTTGACAATGTTTGCCAAATTTTCTTTAATATTTTTGCCAAAATAGTCAAAACACAGTAATTATTACAAATTATAACAGTACTGCAAAGCACATTCTGAAATAGGACAAAATAATTTGAATACGTACTTGAGAAAGAAGATAGAGAGAAACTTGGAGACTTATTTTTGGACGCTCCCCACCCTAAGGAAGAAAAGTTATGAGAAATGACTATTTATTTACAAATAGCATTAATCAGTGTAAATGTTTTATTTTAAAAAAAAAACGTGTAACATTTTATTGTTCTACATTCTATCACAAAATGTTCACTAACCACTGTTTACCAAAAAGTAAATTTTAAAGATCATCATCTCAAACGAAGACTCTCCAATTAAGTATTTTACTCTAAACACCTAAGAAATGGCTGTTGATCACTTCCTTTCATGGTCACTTTAGTAACATTTTAACAGACAAGTACCTAAGGAGTATGTTGGTTTTCCTTATGCAATTATTCCTTCACAACGATTTCTTCTGATAACATTCATTAAAGAAATCTCTGAAAATTAGCTACTCAAAAACAACAGAATGTTATCTATATAAAAAATGTTTTTGGCAGATATTTCAATAAACCAAGTAAGCATTGATGTACAAAAATAGTTTAATTATAACTTTCCCATACAGTCATCTCATTTAAGTTGTTTCAAAATACAAACATAAGCATCAACAGTATTGAACCTACTACTGAATACACCTTTTTAACAAATCACTATGCATATTGAAAGCAATTAATTACTTTACAACTTAAGTATTTGCAGGTATTAACTTACCTTATCCTGATTTACTAATGAATACACATAGAGGGGTAGAAAGAGCCTATTAAGTAGGTGGTCTGTCAGAACATCATTTAAAAATTCACAATTAATTATAAGGATATCATTAAGGTAATGCAAATGATCAAGATGTTCTGCTACCAGGTCGCTCAACTTGCCCCTATTTCTGTGCCTGAAAAACAGAGCAGAAAGAAAGTCTCAGCTAAGTAAATTTTAAAAACTTAGCGAAAGAATTCACGTACTTCCCTTCCATCAATTGTCTTGTACAGATCAACTGCCTAAAGCAGACGTTGCCAGTACATTCCACTAGTGCAGCTATAAAACAGTATTCAGGCATATGATTAAGGCTGCAAATACGTTTCTCCCCAAGTTCTCAGAAATAGTACTTTTACAAAACTTTGTTCTTTACTGCCAGAATCTTTTCAGAAGCCGGTTATAAAAAATTTTTAGATCTGTTTCCAAAACCAGATGACATCTGATTATTTAACTTCTGCCTTTTCATTTTAAGAAAGTATCAAACAGCTGCCCAGTATAACGTGGGTAAGTAGTAAACCACAGACAATCTGAAGCAAGAAAGTATTTCCATAGTTGATAGTGGTGAATTACATAGGAATTTCTGTTATGACTGTTCACATATAAAGCAAAGTTCATCTTTCTTTCCCCTAGAGTACCTTTACAGAGAGCTGTTCTGCTAGGATAGTACACAGAAGAGAAACATAAAAAGGGAAATTAATAAGATTAAGAAACACAAAGTACCTTTAGTATCTTCTGAATATCTACTAAATTTAGCAAAATTACAACAAAAATGAAGCAAAAGCATGTTGCCAAACAATATTTTACTTGTACGGATATTAGCACAGATACGGCACACAGCACTAACCAATATTAAATCTAGAGCATCGCTAAAATAACTTTGTGAGAATGAAAAGCTTGGAATGTCAGCAAAGAAACACATTCAGAATCTAACTTTGCAGACTACTACAAAGTAAGGAGAGCATTGATGTCTGGGAAAAGATATTTTTATTCAATACCCGTCATTTATAAAAGCTTACTCTTCATCAGTCTGCACACAGTTATCCAGTTCTATCACATGGCTTCCAATAAACCAAACAAGGTTGGAGAAATAAGGGACAGCAGTTTTATCTCTAATGTAATGCAGCATAGGTTGGTTGTCCACTGAAGAGAAATTGTAAAAGAGAAAAATCAGTTTCCATTCTTTTTTTGTTTTTAAGAAACAAAAAGCATCTTCTGAATTTTGATTACATACCAACTTTTCCACGAGTTTATACCTGATATGATTTTATGCATGAAATGGACATCTACAAAAGCATCAAATCAATTCTTAATCGGCTTGAATGAGCCTCATATCAAGATATATTTACATGTCTAAAGATAAACAAATCAAGTAGAATTCAGAAAGTTTTTTTTTTTTTTACCACATTCTTTATTAAAAAGACAACAAAAAAGAAGAACAAAGCAGTAATGCTAAAAGTCAGGCTAGTTAGACTTACATGACACTGCATTAAGGAACACAGGAATCATCAGTGAAGGAAGGGCAAAAGAAACAGACAACAGTTAACAGGATTAGGAACTGGGAGAGTGACATCCTCCAGAACAGTTTAAAAAGCTAAAGCACATAGCATCTAAACTAAGAGATACAGGGTAGGTGTTAGATCAGAACATATGCAAATGGGTAGTCAGAGAACTATGAAACCTCAACATCTGAGCTGTGTTTTTCAACTTTAATCTTTACATCACTACAACATTCAATGAGAATTCTAAACAAGTGTATTTTTACCATAAAAATATTTAGTCATGGAAATAAGCACAAACAGGATAACAAAGCCTGCACTTCCCTCTTTTTGTGAGCACGCATTTGGTTCACAGCTGGTTTAAGCAGGAAACAAGTACCAAGTGCTCATTTCTCAATGTACAAAAGAAAAATCATCCCTAGTGGTCAACGCTACAAAGAACCAAACTACTATAGAGGCTATCCAGGTTATGAGCAAAATAAACTGTTTATGGCTTTAAAATGATCCTATACTTTTTGATGAAGCCTGGCAAACTGTTATTGATAGAGAGTTGTATAAAGTCAAAATGTAGTTGTATTAAATACGGATTAAAAGATATTAAGTACTACACTGAATATATTTCACATTGCATACTAACTTACAGCATATTGCTTTCTGAAGTAGATTATGAATACATACCAATTTTTCCCCACTGAAATCATTGTGGTATTCTCAGTCTATTACAGAATTTATGAACCCAGACAAAGATGTAGTGGGAAGTGACTTCTGAAAGTTGGCTAGTGCAAACCCATTCTCAAACCAAGACTAACTTCAAAGTTTAATCAGGAACTTGTTGAGTTTAATCTTAAGGAATCTCAGGAACTTGCAAAGTTTAATCAGTCCTTGCTGAGTTTTGAAGATCTCAAACAATACAGACTACTCAACTTCTCACAAAAAAAAAAACAAACAAGAACTGCTGTAATGCTTCTCTATTCTCTCCATGATTTTTTTTCTCCTTACGTCCTACTGGATTGTCCAATATTGTAATTTGCTACTGCAGCCTCCCAGCCTTCACTGGGCACCTCTGTAAATAGCCTTTATACTAGAGTGGCTGCAGCATCTAGGAATTCTACAGTCATATTCTAATGCATTTTAACTCCAAAATAAAGTGATATAACCAGTAAGGTTACTGTTTCATATATTATAAAACTCAAGTTCATAAGAAAATAATTTATATTCTGCAAGCACTTTTTTCCCTCGCTTTTTTAAAATACAGCCATATTCTGACCTCTGTTTGAAGGGAAGCAAAAGTTTCTTGTGCATGCTTGATACTATTTCATTATGCTTCTTAAACCAATTTCATCTGTGAGGAGATAAAACTATTTACAAGTACACACAGCAGGCTTAGGATTTCTTAGGATTTTGCTTCATAAAAATCAAACTATGTACCTGAAGTATGTCAACCTGCAATGTTTTCAATCTCATAACACAAAGAAAACTCCCTTAAGCTTAAAGAACTTAAACTACAATGAAACAAGTTTTTTGTACACATGCCTTTTGTTAATACAGAAACCATACCTTTGTAGACATTTAAAGTTATAGTCCTAACAGCGATCCTGACCATGCTTTCTGGGTGGTTAAAAAATTTAATAGCTTCTGTGTACAAAGCGAAGTCATTAGTGTGCTGCAACAAGAAGAAAGAAAGCATTATGAATTAATTAACCACAACACGTACAGAATATTTGTTAGAAAATATTATTCATACAGAATTCCATTTATTTTTCAAATAAATTTACCTTCTACTTAAGAAACTGAAATTATTTCACAATGCACAATCAGTTGCTTTTGTATCTCTGAATTAAAATGAATTGCTTTAAGCATCAAGAGGTTTCCATATTAACTCTCCACATAGCTTTACCGCCCTCTTCTGGCAAAAAATTACACGGATAGAAGGCCTATTTCAACTTTGGCCTTTGATTAATCAGCTTTTCTCAGACTTTGGCTAATGAGTGATGCAACAGAAAAGATCCTGTTCATAAAAGCACAGAAAACAAGGTATAAGCAAGTTGAATTCTCAATGAAGCAGACATCAGAACTTCTGAAGCAGTCCAATATACCACTAACTTTGAGATTTTATGAACTACCTTCTTTGTTATGCTTCCACAGAGATTCTCACGCCGTAATTATCAATTATTGATACTACCATTATAAAAAAAACTCAGGACAAACAAGTCATGCTCAGACAAGAGACTAAACAGAATATGTGCCAAATTGCTGCCCGCTTTTGATTAAAGTCCTCTCATCCTTGTAGTGTAATTCCTTTTTTTCCCCACTCACCTCATTGTAAAAGAAATGTACAGTGTGATTGTTGAGCTTCAGGGAAAGAGTTTTCAAAAATGATATGTAATATGCCATGATCTCTTCATCAGAAAAGTCAAATTTGTGGACAATAATAGAATTTACATAGTTATTAGAAAGCAAGTAGTCTGAAAAACAAGAGACATCACACAGATTAATAAAAAAACATTAAGCTAACTACCCACATTTAAAGTACCAGCTGGGAACAAACTTATTGATGCTTCAAGACATCAGTTTTTAACTAAATAATTCAAGTGATGGCTGCATGCAGTAATGAGCAAATTATTGTTCCCTACAGATATCTTTGCTCCAAAGACCTTGAGTCAACTGAGAAGGGAATATACTTTCTCAATTTAGTAGTAAAGAACACTTACAACAACGTAAACAGCAGCATATACATACAGAGTTCTCTCTTTTCCTCCCAAAGTCACATCCTTGCAAAGGCTGTCATACCACTTTTTCAACTTTAGTCATGGAGTACTTTTAAACAATTATTAATTATTTCTCCTCTTTGTGTTTCTGAACTGAATGCCAGTCCCAATGATATCAGAACAGTTCTAGTACACATTAGAAGACAGAGCATAAGCTGCATGAATAACCTGCAGCAGCAAGGCAAACTTCAGACCACAACTAATTTAATGGAAGAAACCCTTGAAATACGTAAACTTTTTCAATAGTAACCAACATGTACTGCTGCACTACTGAAAACTTACACTAAAAACACATCTTAAGAGTCAAATTACAACATCTGTGATTGTCTTCAATTAAAAAGACTATTAGTAATACATAGAGATGGTTATTCTGTAAGGGGTCACTAGGACTAAATTGCATTAAAGTCAATTCAATCAAATCTTGATCACCTAATCCTAAACAGTTTTAAAATGTGTCCTTACACAGTGATGTTTCATGACTGATGTTCTCAAAAAGGATGTTCAGAGTCTGCAGCAGCTGTACACACACATAACGGCCAGACTTTTGACGCAAGATGTTCAAGAAGAAAACAAACATATTCTTCTCCAAGAAAAAGCTAAAATTAAGTGAAGAGATGTCGTTAAGTCACTTGTTGTATTTAATGAAAAGATAATTTTACTAGGATCAGGGTTGATTCTAGGCATGTCGGAGAAAGCATATTTTACATTTATGCAGAATTACTGTGCGAAGTCTTCTGTGAAAGATGGGTATCAACAAAAACCTTAAGAACTAGGGCACTTACACACAAATTATGCAGTAAAAGGATGTCAAAATGTAAGTTGGATATACTTCAAAAACAAAAACACAAAATCTTAGCTTTCCTGCCTTGATATCAGTTTTGAAGGAGAGAGTTTTTTCAAATTAGATTGTTTTGTTTAATAGTCACTTGCATCAGACAAGGAACAAGAAGAGAAGGCAGCAAATCAGAATCAGGCACTTCATAGTTTATTGTTCAGTTTAAAAAAAGAAATGAACACTTGAAGCATTCTTAAACTAGAAATGCATGCAATTTAAAAGAGAGAAGTATGGACTCTTTCCTATAAGAATATCACAAACGCAAACCTATGTTTTAGTTGTTTTTTTGCATTAACTATAGAAAGAATTGCTCATCCCTAAAATTCTCCCAACAAGAGAAGGCAGTGAGGAATGTAATTAAGTTTCAGTATAGATATGAATTATCAGAAGTTTTCTTAGTTCACATCATAACCCAATCATGTCAAAATCTTGTAAAACTAACCACTCCCTAAGTGAGCATACCAAACACCTTAGCTTTCCTTATCTCAATCACAGATTGCCTTCATAAAGGACAGTCTTGAAGCAAACAGCCAAGCAATGAGCATCAGATTTGCAACTATGAACATTCATTTTGAAGTTATTTTTCTATCATTCTGTTTTACAAGGATTAAAATGATACCTAAACAAAAATTCTATGTATCATAGCTAGATTGAGATATCCATTTAGAGTGCCATATGAATTACAATGAACAAAGGAATGTCATTTGATATTAATAGGTGTACTAAGGAAGTGTGGCCCTAAAATAGATTTTTGTGTTTGTCAAAAGATTTGAGAGTCAAGCAAATGCAGTATATAAAAATAGTTCTGAAACTGGAACATTTCCATTAACACAAGTAAATTCTCTATTTCATAAGACAAAAACATGACCCTCTTTAGTTCTCCACTACAGGACATTGGCATTTCATGAACATTAGTAGAAAACTGTCTTAGAAGAGTTAGCTGTTTAAAACCAGGTCCAGAGGTGAAGCAGCTGAGGAGTACTTACTCAAATACTGAGCTGTCATTCTGATCTCCCCATATGAGGATCTCTGTTATGGAACGAATAGTCTCTACCAGTAGGTTGCGGTTGTGATCTGTTACTGTTGTATTTTTTGTCAAAACATGATACATGTACCTAAAGGAGAAAAAATTACAATTAATTACATTACCCTGCCACTTCCATGTGCACCATACCATGGCTGTCTTTACTCAATAACTTAATGTAAACATGCACATACACTTACATGATTTCTAGTCATTATACATTTTTAAAACCCCCAAATTTCCTTTTAATACCAATGCAGAGTGAAAATAAATTTTAAATAGAATGTGACAAACAAAACCAACCCCAAACTAGCCAAGTGAGTTACAAATGCTTATGCATATATTAACACAGAAAGAAACATCAGGCAACACCTGTCCCATGGTGTTTCTTATGGTAACAGTGAACTTCTTAGGAACCACCTGACAGTTAAAGGTGTGAAGAGTAAGGGAAAAAAAAAAAAAAAAAAAAAAAAACAAACAGATAAGCATACAGTAGCCAACATGGAAAAGCAATTCTGGTCAAGAGGCTCATGCAGATCTAACCAGAAAACAGCCTTCCTGTTGTCTGCAGTGACACCTTACAGACCCCTGGGAGGGAATTTCATGGTCAATAATCAGGACTGCCAAACACTATTCATTCATCTTGGCCAAGTTTAATCAATACTCTGACCATTCAAGCATGGAAATAATAAATGGAGAGGTGGCAAATTCCACCTTACAGGGCAAGATATTAATGCTCTCTAGTGAAGTTTAAAAAAAAAAGTACACAGAATAACAGGTGACAGGAAGCTACATAAAATTTGTAAACCTTGTATTACACCTGTCGTGGTTCTGCTCGAGTGGGCAGCCGAGTTCCACCACAGCCGCTCTCTCACTCCCCCTCCTCAAAGAGGAATGGGGAGAAAATATGTGAAAAGGGCTCAAGGGTTGAGATAAGGACGAGAAAATCACGCAATAATTATTGTAACGGGCAAAACAGACTCAGCATAAGGAGATAGTAAGATTTATTGCTCATTACTAACAAGCTAGAGAAGTGAGAAACAAAGGAAAGAAACCAAAAGCACCTTCCTCCCCCATCCACCCTCTTCCACCTCCTCCCCCCGAGCGGCGCTGGGGAACGGGGGAATGGGGGTTATGGTCAGTCTACAGCACTTCTTCTCTGCCGCTCCTTCTCGGTCACTCTCGTCCCCTGTGCTGTGGGGTCCCACCCACGGGATGCAGTCCTTGATGAACTGATCCAGCGTGGGCTTCCCACAGGCAGCAGCTCTTCCAGAACTGCTCCAGATATGGGTCCGTACCACGGGGTCCATCCCTCAGGAGAAAACTGCTCCAACCTGGCTCCCCTACGGGCAGCAGCTCCTGCCAGGTCACCTGCTCCTGCGTGGGCTCCTCTCCACGGGCTACAGGTCCGGCCCGGAGTCTGCTCCGGCAGGGGTCTTCCACAGGCGGCAGCCTCCGTTGGTGCAGGGCCACCTGCTCCACCGTGGTCTCCTCCACGGGCTGCAGCATGGAACCCTGCTCCACCGTGGTACTCCATGGGCTGCAGGGGGACATCCTGCTTCACCATGGTCCTCACCACAGGCCGCAGGGGACTTCTGCTCCAGCGCCTGGAGCACCTCTCCCCCTCCTTCTACACTGACCTTGGCACCTGCAAGGCTGTTTCTCACTCCCTTCACTCTCCCAGCTGCTGTGTGGCGCAGCGTTTTTTCCCTGTCTTAAATATGCTCTCACAGAGGCGCAAACAACATCGCTTATTGGCTCAGCTCTGGAAAACAATGGGGCCCTTCCCAAACATGGGGCAGCTTCTAGATCTTTCTCACAGAAACCACCCCTATGGCCCCCTGCTACCAAAACCTTGCCACGTAAACCCACTACAACACCTCAGAATTCTGCTTAGTCAAGGAAGCATATTTTCCTATTTTTCTTCTTTCTTCAAAATAAATTACACTAAAGATTATCTCCTTTTGTCCTAAAGATGGGGATGAGAATTTTATTAAAACACAAGAACTGCTCCTTTCCTCACTTTTTTTCTTTTAAACAATAGTAAAGAAAAAAAGATGGATGGAAGAAAGGCAGACAGTTAGCAAAGTAATGAAATAAAAACCTAAATTATTACATATATACACACACTACATATATTAAAAATGTAAACTACTATATTAGAGAAATTTCCTGTCATTTTATCACTGCAAGAGTTTAGTTTACTAAGCGTACATCATGTACTGCTATACTGCCATCTACTGAAATCCACGAGAAACACCTGAGCATTCAGGATTATCTGGGAAATATACCCCAGGTGTTCAGGAAGGAGGACAGGCTTTCTATGCTTTCAACCTTCCCATGAAAACTGGAATTTATCAGAACTCCTAGAATCTATTTTTGGGAAAGCTACCCGCAGATCCTGACTCTGGGGCAGTCCTTCCATTACTGTTTTGGACTCTACATAGGCTGCTCAATGATTCAGGTTGATGTTTTAAGAATCTTCCTAGTACGATGCACTAATTTAGAAGCCCAAGAAGACAATTTTTAAGCAACACACCTGAAGACCTCAAGCAACTAAGATAAAAATGCTGGTTTTGCCCAGCTACTGCATTGTTCCAGGAAACACTATGTACTTCTAGAACAGGATTTCTAAGTATCTGGTTTGCATTACATTCAGAAATTTAGGTCAAAATCAGACATGGAATTGCAGTTTAAAAACCAATGTTTCCCATCAATTTTATCTACACTAACACTCTGAGTAATGGTACAAGGCAAAGCCATTTTACCTGAACATACTATCAGGCTGTTCCAACTACTTGTCAGGCTTAGGAGAACAAAACAAGATGGTAAACAGTGGCGGAATCTCTTTCATGCTTGAAATCAAGAAAGTAAAGTTTGTTCATATTTCCAGTTTACTTAAAACTTGCATGTGCTGGGGAATCTTCAACCAGTAACTGAGCCGCTGCTCCGTTAGCCAGAGTTTCACGTGACTTGTTCCCAGCCAGGCATGAACCAGAAGCGATTGCAGAAAAGTTTATTGTGCTTTCATGGGAAAATGCTTGCTGATCTTGCTGCCACCTAATGATCAAGTAAGGCTGTTAATGTATTGAGTACTATACAAGGAAACCAAGAGATGAACAAACAGCTCGTGAGAGTTCACTATCCACAATCTTGATGCTCTCTTCCCTCCCTGCACAATCAGCAATGTGCTAAAGCCTACACAGCATTAAAGGTTACCCTGCCAGGCAGCGGAGGAAGTAGGAAGAGAAAAGGAAGATATGGCAGGAGGGGGAAAGAGAGAAATTCTCTTTACACTCCTTTCCCTCTCACGAATCAATACTTGCTTTCCAAATCCAGGACTGAATCTGGTCACATTGAAACCATTCAGGGAAACGTTGATCCACAGCTCTCACACAACCAAAACACATGCTGTACAACTGCATGAGTCACTAAGCAGCAACTCAAACAGCCCCTGCAAATCCCCTGCAATTAATCTGAGGATCACATCTTCAGGTTCCTTCTGTGGAACTGGCAGTGTGCTGGGCCGCAGCGAAGGTGACAGTCTAAGCCTAACCACCCTTGAGAATTGCCGAGACTCTCCAGCAGAGCACACAGTACTCGGTTCTTGCAAAACCTCCCCATTGTTGCACTGTACCTGTCATCAGGACAGGGAACCACAACACGGAGCACAAACAAAGTCGCTGCTCTGAGCATGCATCAATCAGGGGAAGAGCAGATGGCTGAAGCCAGTAAATCAAGACAGTTCATTCTGCAGCAATCTGTATAAAAAATTATTTTTCTTGAAACAATGTAGTTTTCAAATATGACACTACACCTGCTTTATCCTCTTTATTTGAAGTCAAATGTTCATAGATGTGAGCATTTTTGTATATATTTCTCATTAACAAGTTACATTACTGAAACTTGGAATACTTGGGAATCACTCCAACAGCAGAACTGTGATCAGTTAAAAAATGGGAAGACTTGTGTGCCATGGCCTAACCTCAGGTGTCTACCAAATGTAGAACATCACAGACTTCTGAAAAGCAAGAAATATTTGGTTAATTTGGGCTTAATGTATTCCTGGCAATTTCCTTGATATCATTGAAGATTCCCTTGATTTGCTAACATGCTGACACACATAAAGAAAACACATGCTTCACTGTCAAGCTACTCCTTTATCCATTTACTTGAAAATGAATGAGAAAGTATGAATAAACTCATTCCTCTTACAAGAGGCATAACATACTGTAACATGAGAATATAAAGTCTCACATAAACTCAGTATTTTTAATATTCTTATAAAGTCTGTCTTTACACAGTGATTTCAAATAAGTTGTTTGTGCTCCAAAATGCTAAGCCCTCACAGAAGAGGCGTTCGTCACCTCTGTCACGCTATACATCTGAAGGCTTTGGGTTCAACCAAAAATAATTTCTAATAAAATAACATGCAGGAAGCGTCAGAGCACCATGATACCACTGCAACGGGTAAGGGACTTTGCCAGCAGTTTAACAGGACAGACAAGATTCTGAATGTTTTTCTGTTAAGAAACCATGCTCAAGCCACAACTTTCTACAACAGTTCATGAGTACACTAAGTTGTATTAATGACTTTTCTATTTACTGTTTACAAAAATGCATTAAAACCTAAGAGTTCAGGAAGTCAAGCACCCAAATGGACAAACCCCAGATTTAACCATATGGCATTTGCTTCTTCGTGCTGCCTTTAACTATGTAATTAGTTGTTGTTCTTGCAGAGGAAACAATGAAGAGCATGGACTTCAGGAAATGAATCAACTGTGAAACAGGTCTTCAGCCATACCTCTTCATAGACACTGCATGTGACCAAGTTGTGAAAAATGTTTAGCACACACCTCTCACGTAAAAAAAAAAAAAAAAATAGCGTGCAAACAGGATACAATTAAAATACCAAGCACAGAAAAAACACGGAGAAATGCACTGGAAGGTAACAACAGAGCTCTGCAGAATACCTCTTACAGACTCAGAGATGGGAAAAGATGTTATTTGTGTCTAGAAACAAAGATACTAAGCCTAAACCCTGAAGCCTTTCACTCCAGCTGGAAAAACCCAGGCTAAATTCAGCTGAACACTTCAGAGATGGTTGAGTTTAAGATATTACTACTTAAATACTGGACTAAATGGCATATATCCTCTTCATCCACTCCAACGTAAAGTTAAAGTCTGTCGATAGGTGGGCAAAGAGAAAGAAGTTGCTTCTCAAGTAGGTTTGACTGCACATCTACCGAGATCAGACTATCCTCAGCTGAGGAGTATGAAAGACTTTGTTATTTTAACTGCAGGTCACAGCTTTGAAAGCAAAGAGCTGCAGAAGAGGTGTAGAGCGACTATCACAGGCAGCAGCTGAGGATTACTGTAAGGAGCCCTGACCTACACGAGGGTTATACAAAGGGGAAAAAGAGGGCTCACTTTAAACTGCTGGATGCCACCCCAAAGAAGTAGATTCAGGCAATCTCATACCGACTCTCATTTTAGACTGCACAAGCAGGCACTAACACTGGTGCTGTTTCCAGAATACTAACACTTCCTCCTTATACATTACCACAATTCCAATTACTACCCAAACAGCACAGAAGTGGCAAGTGTTCTGAAAAATAATAGTCTGAAGCACTCAAGCAGGGCACAATAACATTTCATAGCCTCTCTAGAGCTCAGTACAGCAAGGTATTAGAAAACTGGATCAAACTGCAACTATATCCACTGGGCAAGAAGACCATACCAAAAGCCCCCACATAAACAGCTTCCCAACCTGTCTTTAGCCAAGCTGATCTGTGGCATGCTTGCAGACCAGTAAACTGAACTGAACTGAATTGCAGAAGCAAGTTTCAAACTGTATTAAAACTGATAGGAAAGGTAGTTCCAGATTGAACATTTGTTGACAAAAGGCAGTAATTCTCTCAGTAGTACTAAACAGACGTTATATTTTTGTTTGTTTTTTTTTTTTTTACAATTTAAACTAAATTTATGCATGTTAAAGAAGAAGAAAGCATTCCTCTAGGGACAGCCCAAGTTAACTCCGCTCTTGTAACGTAGCATGATACACTTTCTATAGGCTAAGCTAATTTTTAATATCAAGGTTGGTATGTTCTACTCAACTCTCTCACAAGTAACTCAACATATGTTTCTGACAGAGTTAAAAACAGAGCTCACAAGCAAGCAAGCTCATCAAGACATGCCCCTGACATGAAGGCTCTTTGCTCTCTTTTCTCTGTTGTTTTATGTACTCTGCCTGCTACCCTCGAGAAGCCCCAGATTTCACTTACTACTAGGCAGCTACCTCTGCTGCTGACATTTGGCTAGAAGCTGAAATTCATACAAGCTACCTAAATTAACACTTCTAACATACACAATCTGAACAGGTTGAAGGTACTGGCTGCCCTCTCCTTTACATACTATTTCAGATCTCACAATTAAAGAAAACATACATAATAAACCCACCCCATACTAGTATTTTAGTAGAGAACTACATACTTCAGCTCTCAGGTAAGAAGTCAAGCACAAGCACAACACTTATAAGCCTAACACTCCTTTGCTGCCAATCAAACAGGACATTGCTTGTCCTACCCTCTGTGGCTACAAGAGAATATTTGATCACATTTTTCTTGCCTGAAAGACTAACACCCCTCTCACCAAACTCCTAAATGTAAACTCTTTCTTCCCGCTTCATCATGCATCAGCACCCTTGCTCTATCTGCAAGCGTTAACACCAAAACTAGATCTAGACCACACGAGAGCTCCACGAGCATGGAGTAGTACAGAGTAACAACCCCTTGTACATTAATTAGAACATTCCTATGTTTACGTGTGAGCTTTTCCTCACAATGCCAGTCACTGACTTCTCTGTCTGACCTAGTGTGCCTTCAACGTTACTTCCAGCAGTGCTACTGCCACATCAGCTACACTACCTTGTATTTATTGACTTCATTTCCCTGTCTCTGCTAGAGTTCTGCACTGCAGTTTAGTCTTGCTGGTTTTGCACAAATATCCAGTTTAGAGATAAGGACCAAAATCCATACATCACCTTGATAAAGTAATTGCGAGATCCCAATCCTGTATATCCTGCTCTTTAGTGTCCAGAGCCCATTCAAAACCCCTTGTACTCTGACTAATCATCAAAAACTACCAGCCACACATTTCTCAAAGAGCTCTGCATTCGCTGCAATTTCGTTTAGAAAAAGCTTCCCCTCTCAATGCTCGTCTTCCCTCGCTCAATAGACCAAAAAGCTATTACAGCAGACCTCATTATTCTGCCAGCACCAGGCCCCTCTGAACTGATCAGTGACTTGGAAACTGCTTCACCTCTCCAGCCGCAGAGCCAGAAAACACTCTCCCACCCGTTCTGCAGTCAGCAATGACGCCAGGATTCCGGGTTCCAGAGACCAGCGTTACCATGCCCCAACCCAACAGCTGTACAGCTGCCAGCAGCTCACTCCCCAGGCCCCACAGCACCGGGCCTGGGCCCGGCCGCCCGCAGGCCGACGGCTGTCTCAGGAAGCACCACAGATTTCCTCCTTATTGCTCCTACCACTCCGCAGAAGGCCGTGGGCTTGTCAGGACTGAAGCCACACACGTCGCGGCCACGATTCCGACCTCCCAGTACGGAACCGCGCCTGCCCCGAGGGGAGCTGGAGGCGAAGACGGACAGCCCCGCTGCCAGCTCCTGAGGAAAGCAGCCCGGCCCGCCACCCCCCCCCGAAACCGGGGGGCATCCCCGTCCCTCCCGGCCCCCCGCTCTCACTTGAGGTGGTCCAAGGAGTGGATGCTGCGGGCGGCCTTCCCGTGCCCGCCGCCCACCCAGCTGCGGGAGCGGCCGAACATGGCGGCGGCGGCCCCTAGGGCTCCATAGCGCGGCGGGCACGGGGGACGGGTGCCGCGGGGCCCCCGGCGCACAGCACGGCCGGCAGGGCGCAGGCGCGGCCGGGGCACGCCGGGAAGCGAGGCCTGGACCCCGGGCCCGGCGGCGCTGCGGGGACTTCAACTCCCAGCAGACAGCGCGGCGCGCCGAGGGCTGCCCCTCCGCCATTACGAGTGGGGGGCTCGGCGCCGGCGTACCCTCAGGGCGCGCGGGTCGTGACGGACGGGGAGAAGCCGGTCCGGGCGCCGGGTGGCACGGGAATGGAGATGGGGCTGGATGGGGCTGGCGGTGCCGTGCCCTCTGCCGAGGGCTTTTGGTCTGCACCGCCCGTCTGGGCTTACACTGTCTGGTTTAAAGCGGGACAAGGGGAGTGGGAACGTTAGTGGCAGCTGGCTGGGGGAGATCCGCGTCAATTGAATTCCTTAAATAGCTGAAGAAACTAAATCTCGTAAAAAAAAAAAAAAAAAAAAAAGTTTGTAGTGGTGTCTTTGATCGTACTTTGATACCGGCAGAGCCCTGCTGACGAACGGCAGCGCCTCGTTGCGCGCCGCTGAGGGACGGGGGCGCCCCTCGGTCCCCGGGGGCGGTAGCACTGGGGCCGGGCCGTGTCGGCGGGCCTGGGCTCGGCCCTGCGCACGGGAGCGCGCCCGCCGAGCCGAGCCGCCAAGCGGGAGGGCGGGCGGCGCGGCGGGACTGCGGCAGCCGGGCCGGGGCTGCCCCTGGAGCGCCTCCTGCCAGCGGCAGGGCTGCGGCACCGCGCTCAAGCCGGGTTCGCCGGGCTCGGCCTCTCTGCGGGGTCCGCATCGGGCTCCGGCCCCGGCGTTTCGCCCCCTTCGTCCCCCTGCCCCCCCGGCGAGGCTGCGGAGCGCGGCCCCCCACAGCTGCATGCCCGCCGCTGTGTCGGCACGGCTGGATGCGCTGGAGTCCTGGGCCTTCCATGCGCTGCTGGCGCTGCCCTATATGTTCTACGTGGGTTTGTTCTTCGTCAACGTGCTGATCCTGTACTATGCCTTCCTGATGGAGTACATCGTCCTCAACGTGGGCATCGTCTTCCTGCCCGAGGACGTGGACCAGGCTCTGCTGGACCTGGGAGTGCTCTCCGAGCCGGGCTCCGTGCTCTACGAGACGGACGGCGAGCTGGATGTCTTTGACGGCTACCTGGAGTGACGCCCCGGGGCGGCTGCGGAGCGGGGCTTCCCGGGATGCCCCCGCTCCACCCGAGCGGCCCCTGCCCTTCGGGACGCCGCAGGGGAGCCGGCAGCAAACGGAGGGCTCGCAGGGCAAGTAAGTCACTGCCGCCGGCTCCTCTCGGCTGCCGGGCTCCCGGGGCCGGGCCGGGCACAGGGAACAGCCCCGCCGCCCTGCCGGGTGCGCGGAGCGGGCTGGGGGCCGGGGCTGCACGTCCCCGGGGCTCTTCCTGCCCGTGTGGGGTTTGCAGCCGGGCAACAACTTCGCTAATCGGGTCTTAGAACAGCGCCGAATGGAAGTGATAACGCAGGGCAGTATTTACCCATACACCGGAGGTCACACACTGCTCATAAACACATTTTAAATAGCCGCCCTTTAATAACTGCACTTAGATAACATGAAACCACCCAGCTGACCGTTCTCACGTTTATCGCAGCCCCAGGGTTTGCTTGATCAATTTGTTCTGTACTTCTGAGCGATGTTGGAAGCCTGGGAACGTTGTAAGGATTTTGGCGTTTTAAACCACTGAAATGCAGTTGGGAAGCGAATCAGTATTTCCAGCTGGGACACTCTGTGCCAAGTGTATGTTAATGAAAACATTCACAGTTTAAATAAAAATGTGTTAGCAAATCTGCCAGTATAATTTCTTAGCAAAATATTGGCTGTAAGTTTGAAAATCAGTTTAGGATACCTTTTTAACTTTCTGTTTGAAAATAGGGAAATAAGAAATTCTGTTCTAAGGTTGCAGACATAACCTTGGTGAACATATTATACAAATACCATCTGACATCAAGCTATTTTTATCAATCTTCCAATTTAAAAACAAAACAAAACCTTTTCTGTAATACTGTCCATCATACAGGTTAAAACTATCTTCCTAAATATTTCTGTTAAGATTCCATATAAAGCAATGGTAGCAGTTTTTGATCAATAGTTTAGAACATATAAAATGGAAATTGGTGGTGTTGGATTAATATTGATTGCACAAACACATCTGAGCAAAGCTTGGTCAAAGGCAAGTGGGAGCATGGGGAGAAAAGATTTGTGCTGCTACTGAAGAAATTCCCCCACAAACAGTTATTACAAATAAAAGTGTGTGTACACACATTTGGTGGTCCATCCCAGACTACTGGGTTAGAATAATTTTTGGCAGTCGCAAAGATCTGTAGCAGAACTCAACTCCCTGCACGACACTGTTGGCTACTTCTTGTAGCTGTCTCCTCCTCTCCCTTTTCAGTTGGGCATATAACATCCAGGCTCAGAACACAGACAATGCAATTCAAAAGTCTTCCTAAATACCATTCAAACCAGTATCTCCTGTCTTCCAGGAAAGAAGTGCATAATAATGGAAATTTAAGCAAAACCTTTGGTGCAAAAAGTCCTAACCCTTTGCTACCCAAAAATACCTTTTCCCAAACCCCAGATCTTAAAACTCCAATGTAATCTAATGAAAAATATTAAAAAATAATTAAAAATACTAACAATTAGTAAGGGATTAAGGGATCACTTGTATGCTGACTAGGATTTGTTATGATGAGCTGCATATAGTTTTCAGGAAGACCTAAGGAGAACAACACACATAAAGCTTCCTCTGTGGATTTTTCCTGCTACACAGTTCAATACAACACAGGATCTGAGCACAATTCTGTTCAATGCATGTATATGGGCATCTTAAAATTTGCCTTCATGTTAATAGGATGAGAAGCTCTGCAAATTACTCTGTATTCTCAATTTAAAACAATGTCACCTCTATATGTGGAAATGCAAATGCCTTCACAGAGCTCAGAAGTAAGCCTTAGCCCATGCTCCATCTTGAGGTGATGGAGCTCTGCACAAGGACTAACTGTAGCCTTGACCTTTGGTTTGGAAATTGGCATGTTAGATTATTGTTTCCACTGAGAATCAAATCACAAATCTTTTAAGTTAGATCAATTGTATTAGATTAGAGATATTAGATAAATACTAGAGAACAAAAAACATGCTATTGCTGCACTTTATTTCACAGAATCACAGAATCGTCTAGGTTGGAAGAGACCTCCAAGATCACCTAGTCCAATCTCTGACCTAACACTAACCAGTCCTCCACTAAACCATATCGCTAAGTTCAACATCTAAACGTCTTTTAAAGACCTCCAGGGATGGTGACTCAACCACTTCTCTGGGCAGCCCATTCCAATGCCTAACAATCCTTTTCGTAAAGAAGTTTTTCCTAATATCCAACCTAAACCTCCCCTGGCACAACTTTAGCCCATTCCCCCTTGTCCTGTCGCCAGGCACGTGGGAGAACAGACCAACCCCCACCTCGCTACAGCCTCCTTTAAGGTACCTGTAGAGAGCAATAAGGTCACCCCTGAGCCTCCTTTTCTCCAGACTGAACAAGCCCAGCTCCCTCAGCCGCTCCTCGTAAGACTTGTTCTCCAGACCCCTCACCAGCTTGGTCACCCTTCTCTGGACTCACTCAAGCACCTCCACGTCCTTCTTGTAGCGAGGGGCCCAAAACTGAACACAGTACTCAAGGTGCGGCCTCACCAGAGCCGAGTACAGGGGGACGATCACTTCCCTAGCCCTGCTGGCCACGCTGCTGCTTATACAAGCCAGGATGGTGTTGGCCTTCTTGGCCACCTGAGCACACTGCTGGCTCATATTCAGCCAACTATCCACCATCACTCCCAGGTCCTTCTCTGCCTGGCAGCTTACCAACCACTCATCTCCCAGCCTGTAGCTCTGCTTGGGGTTGTTGCGCCCCAGGTGCAGGACCCGGCACTTGGCCTTGTTGAACTTCATACAGTTGGCCTCAGCCCCTCAGTCCAGCCTATCCAGATCCTCCTGCAGAGCCTTCCTACCCTCGCACAGATCGACACACGCACCTAACTTGGTATCATCTGCAAACTTACTGAGGGTGTACTCGATACCCTCATCCAGATCATCGATGAAGATATTAAAGAGGACCGGACCCAGTACTGAGCCCTGGGGAACGCCACTAGTGACAGGCCTCCAACTGGATTTGACTCCATTTACCACAACTCTTTGGGCCCAGTTATCCAGCCAGTTTCTAACCCGATGAAGTGTACGCCAGTCCAAGCCACGAGCAGCCAGTTTCTTGAGGAGAATGTTGTGAGGAATGGTGTCAACCATCTATTAATATACTTAATTATATGTTTGGCAACCAGGCCACAAATTGCATAATTATTTAGCCACAAGGCAAAGACTCAGCATGTCACCATGGAAAGGAATTTGTGTTAATATCCTGGTTACAGAGTTTGTCACAGCTCTGTGACATTTGTCACCACCAGTTCCCCATGTTAAGCCATAGGCTTAGGGAGGCTTGCCATGTTTGCTTCGACCCAAAAGTACTGAGGATTCATCAGACACTGCAGGAAGAGTGGGTCTTAGTTTTATAAGGAGAGATTAGAAATATATAGGCATCACTCACTGCATAAAGTGTAAGAGTAGTGTTCTTCATGTGACTCACCAGTGATTATCGAGAACAACTAAAAAGCTATGATTAGCCCTAGCTGAAACCTTGCAAGTGTGCTCCTTGCTTTTAGAAAGTGCTGCCTTCCACCCAGGAGGTGAATGGCATGCACAAACAGAGAGACAATGGGAGAAAACCTTAAGAGGCAATTCTGCGCAGTGTGGAAAGGCTTATTTAGTATCAAAGAGCATATAGATCAGAAAAGTTCTGCTCTCTTGCAATGAAAACCTCAGCTGAATAAACCCAAAAGGAGCAAAATTCTGTTCTAAGCATAATTGGTGGCAGAGGTTGAAGATAGACAACTAAGCAGCTCGAAGAAGCTTCCTATCCTATTCAAATGGAGAATTCTATTTGTGTAACCTCAGCAGAATTGAGCTTACTCATGTCATCTCCTGTTTTAGCTTGAGTGTGCCAGATTCTTCATTATATTTGAATTCTCCTGGAATAAGGTTGTATGACTGTTCTCTTTGTACTGTTTTAAAATCAGATGTGACTCATCACAAAGTACTCTAATCAGAAAGAAAATGAGCAAGAGTAATCAATAATGAAAACCAAATAGGAAATACTGGAATTATCAAGGTAAATTTTGATGTATGCCTTTAGTGAGCAGAATCCAGCACTCAAAAGCTTCTGACTCAGCACTTCTGCTCTTTGCCAACATGTAAATCCTGAATCAGTCAAAGAAATAGCTGTACTCACTAGCTGATCAAATAGTGCCAAATGGAAACGAAGGTTCAGCATATGTAAGAGGCAGTACGGCCCAGTGGAGAGGGAAAGAAGCATGCTGGACTCCTTCCTTCATCTCCACTGGTGGCTTCTATGAGCTTAACACACTTATGTCTCTGTTCCATTTCTAAAACAGAATGCCACATAAAGGAACAGATCAGAAGAACATTATCACTGGCAGTGCTAAGATGCACATAAATGTATTAGAAACCAGCTCCTGATTTGGAATTGTAAAAATAATGAGCAGTGATTGTTGTTTTTGTTTGTTTGTTTGTTTTGTTTTGTTGTTTTTTGTTTTTGTTTTGTTGTTGTTTTTTTTTCCTTTTAATTTTTCACTGGGTTCTTCCCTTATTTGTAGAAATCTTCATGTGGAAAAAAAAGTGACTCATTGACTTCATGATATGCACAATTTGTCCATTTTGTTATCAGTTATAGTAATGACAGGTTTAAGAGCAATAGATGGAATTTTTAGAACTGTATGTTTTAAACTCTTTGGCATTACTAAAATTAACAGAAGTTGAATGTTCAAACTTGCCTGGCAGCTCTGTTGTAAAGGCTATTGTACTCCTGCTGTTCTTAACAGGAGTTCCATCCTAGATGGAAGAAAGACAAAATCATGGTTAACTAATGAACTAGTCATTCAACCTCGTTAACCATAGCCAGGCACAGTCCTAAGTGATTTTCTATCAAATGTCTTTGGTAATATAATGCAAAGGAGCAGGCAGATTTTTTATAAAGTTTTCTAGCAGCTGCTGTTAATAACATGAATTAAAATAAGGCACAGAAAAAGAAGAGGCATTTAGCTTAAGATAGAAACACTTAAGGTCTGAGTATTTAATTTGTTAAAACCCCCAGCCACAGGTGATTTTAAATAATTTTTTATAATCTAATTTCTTTAGTTCTTCTCTATAAAATGAAGTTTAATCAGTTTGCTTTAATAGCAGGTGATAACATCCAGTTACTAGTTTTAAGCTGCCAAAGGAATTAAAAAATGAATTCAATATAATTCTTTGTGTTTGTTTCCTCCAGAGAACTAGCAAAATGCTATTAGTCAGATGGCAACTAGCAATCCTAAAACAGAAGAATAATTTGTTTAGAAAACTTTAGGATGTATACTTGACCATTCCAACTCTTTGTATTTCTTCCTTCATGATGATTGTAATTAATACAGAGTACAAGTGTCCCAAAGAATTAGACAGTGCACAGAAATAGCTAAGTCTTTCCATTTCTTCAAGGAAACTTTCATATTGTCTCTCTCTTTCCAGTTATGCAAGCTCGAGTGTTTTGTCTGGCCACAAGCTTGGGAAAAAATATTTGAAGAATTTGAATGATACTCTCTGTATCAGATATTAGGGGATTAAGAACCTGCCCTTTTGAGGCTTGATAGAAGGGTTTTGAGTGGAGTGGGACCAGTGGAAATGGGGAGGAAAAATTCAGCTGCAACCAGTGGCTGAGAGAAGTCCCACTGCTCAGACTCTTCTTTTGCTGTGGACCAACCAATTCACTCTTGGCGCTGGAGATGGGCACTGAGAAGCATCAGTTTTGTCACCTGCTATGGGGAAGGCACTGATGAACTTTCCTACAGCCTGGGAAGGGCATCTCTTCCCTATTGCTAAACAGCATTTTTCTCCTTTGGCACAGCACATGGAGAAGAGGGTTTTGGTCACTCATGTTCTGTTCAGAAGGCAGAGAACCTGATTCCTCTTCTGGGGGAGTTGTATACTCCATCCAACCGTGATAATACAGGCACAGACTAATGGGACCCATATATGGAAGTACAGATATAATGGAAAATAATCATATGCACAAATGATTTATCGCTGTGTAAAGCTCTAGTAAGTGACCTAAGACTATTTATTCTTTGAAGTAAGACTAGTTTTTGAAGGGCCAGAAGAAAAGAGCCAAGGCTTGCTCAGGTACTACAGCCCAAACAGGAGGTGGTATCAGAAACACATTCTTTTGGAAAGTCAGGAAATAGATGGCAGACAATGTCAGGATGCAGAACAGAGTCACTGCGTTTCCTTTGGTCCAGCCCAAATCCATGACTGAGTTTCTACTTTTAATGCTGGAGTTGTGCTCTAACAGCTGCATTATTAAATGCTTACAAGGGTTTTTAAGCTGTTGGATCTGAAATTTGAAAAAAAGAGTTGCTAGCCTTTTTGTTTTCCATTTTTAGGGAAATTTTGGAAGTTTTCTGTTAAGAATTAGGTTCACATGAAATTTGAAGAACAGGCTTCTAACTGGCTGAATAGAAAGGCAAGATTGAATATCCTGGTCAAGTGTATCATTCACACACCATTTAATATCTGCCACTACAAATTACTGTCTGGGACTAGCAACCCTACGGCATTATTTGAAACTTCAGTTAGCTTTATGCTTTTATTTGGAAGCCCAATACATTTTGCAGTGCTATTTTTAAGTCAGCCTTGGTTTCAATCCACAATGCAGAACACTAACAATGTCTGAACTATCTGCTGGTTTTAGTTGAGTTTGGAAAGCGATCAGATAAACTTCAAGTGAGTAACCCATTAGAACAACTGTTTCCCCTTAGTTTAAGAAATATGGATGATAAATAAGGATATTGAGCATATATGATTACTGTTAGCAGGGTGTTGCAGCTGATTAACATTTGATAGAAGGGCCTCATGGACACAGAAGTGTTCTGTGTTCATGTCTTAGTATCTACTAGGTAGCAAACAGGAACATAGGAAGTGCTGTGATGAGTCAGACCAAAATCACCTGGCTTCATGTTCCAGCTCTGACACTGGCAGGAGATGCCATTTGAGACCACACATAAATATGACTGAAATCTGCAGCCTGTTCCCTTTGTACTTTTCATACTCCACAATGGAAGAACCAGGGATGTTAGAGGGCACACTGCTGCCCAGCCCTTTAGCAACTGTTTTCCAATTCCTTCTCTCTACCTCTTAAGACTGAGATGAACTGCTCCCTCCCTTCCCTCAATCTTTTCAGATGTTCTTATCTTTACCTTCTTTGCTCCACTTCTTGAAATACAGGACCAGAAGTACACATAATGCTCCTGATGTAGGCACACAATGGCTTTATATGGCTCTTGTTTTCTTGTTCTCACTATCCTTCATGATGATGCCCAAAGTTTTTTAGCAGTGTTTTTTTTAGGTGCCACTGCTGAGATAGGGACTTCAGGGTCTTGTCAGTAGTGATTATTAGTTGTAATTGCCAGCTACAACTTCTGCATCATGTAGGCAGGTGCAAAGTATTTGTCTGTAATTGCATTATATTACCGTTAAGTAAAGTCACCTGCAGCCTTTTGCCCATTCAACGTCATGAGGTCCTTCTGGGGTTCTTTGCTATCATCATCTGAATATCTGCAAGAGCTTATTTTCTGCAGTCGTGGAGGTTTCTCTGTTCATTCTCTTCTCTGGCCCACTAATGGTGTTGTTGAATAAAAACTGTTCTCTGGCATACCCTGCTACTGACTTCTTTCCTATCAAGCTCTGTTCTTTACTTCAATCTTTTCATACGCTTTCAATCCATAAAAGAACCTTTCTCCCTGTGTCAACCTGTGGCATTGGAACAGGCTGCCCAGGCTGCCCAGGGAAGTGGTGGAGTCACCATCCCTGGAAGTCTTCAAAAGACGTTTAGATGTAGAGCTTAGGGATATGGTTTAGTGGGGACTGCTAGCGTTAGGTCAGAGGTTGGACTCGATGATCTTGAGGTCTCTTCCAACCTAGAAATTCTGTGATTCTGTGAACCTGTTTGCTTTACAGCTTTCTGTAATTAATTTCTTAACGATACCATGTTCCTCAGTCTCTCCATGCTCATCTAGAACATGTGACAATTGCATTTCATTCTTCATTCAGACTCCTCACAGAGTCTGCTTTGTCTTCTGCACCTGAACTCATGGCAATCTTTCTGCCTCAGGACCCGTGTGCTAGAGGACTGGGTTGGCAGGGCAAAATGACCTGCTGAGCCACCACGCCAAGCACAGAAAGTGACCAGGAGAGAGGTTGTTTTGCCCTGCAGCCCAGTGAGAGCCTATTCAGAGAGCTCCATGATCTGTGAATAGATGATGGTCTGCTCCATGATGTAAAGCAGATCTGTTAGAAGGCCCGTTAAGATCCCCAGCTACAGCTTTGTACCACAAACTCCCATTTTACAACCAGATGAACATCTTTACTGTGTAGGGTCCCCTGCCTTTACATGCTGTGCAGGAGGCCTATAAGATCTGTAAGAGGGGAAGGAGGGAAGAGCTGTCCTTCCAGAGACTTGTTCTGCAGAGCACAGATCTTCTCCTGAACTGCTGGCTACCAGGGACCTGCTCTCGGTTTCCTGTACCCCCAAAACTCTTCTTTGACAAAGACTCATCCCCACTCTGAGCTGCACCATCCTGCTCTGTGTTAAAGTCACCTGTAAGATCACAGGACCAAATGGGTCCTGTCACCACTGTCCAGCACATCCACAGCTCTGGTTCGGCTTGAAGAAGGCTTTTTCAGGCTCTGATGATGGTAAAAATCACCTCTTAATACCTGTCAGATACTTGGAACCAACCAAGGTAAATAAGGTACACTGC
Organism: Netta rufina; assembly: GCF_964035555.1. Taxonomy (NCBI): domain Eukaryota; kingdom Metazoa; phylum Chordata; class Aves; order Anseriformes; family Anatidae; genus Netta; species Netta rufina. The sequence continues at coordinate 1,431,441 of NC_140138.1, forward strand.
GATAAAGCAAAACAGTAGCAATTTTCCTTGTCAGTTAGTCCAAGAAGTTGCTCCAACATGTTACTTAACTCTATAAATTACTTACTGGTGGATCCAAAATGCTTTGAACAAAGTGACTCTAGAGAAAGAAAAAGAGAAAGTGACCAAAATCAGAGGCTGCGTCAAATGTAAGCAGCGCGTGATTAACACAATTATACCACCTAAGGAACAGCATCATTAAGAAGATATAGACGATTCAAAAATCAGTTTTTAGTAAGAGATATGTAAAGTGATATCAAACCTAGCATAAAATAGTCTATTCCCCGGCATGTCAAGCCTGGTTGCTCTCCTAGGAGCAGCCCTTACTAATTGACCTGATGGACTGTGGTTGACTGCTTGTTCTCATACCCCTCAAACCAATAGCTTCATGCCTACATTAAAATTACGCTAAGGACTGATGTGCTCTTTAACAGGAACTGTTACACGGATTTCACTGAAACGTTAATCAGGCCCTTACTTCTCAAATAATTACTATCCATGGTCATGAAAATTTGGATTTTTATTTATTTATTTATTTATAAGAAACAGCACGGTGCTGTATCTAACATAAACACTGACTTCTCTGTTCAGTTCAGGTCTAGTGGGTTACTCTGTATTTGTTATGTGTTTCTTTTTAAACAGATGCATTAAACACCTGAAATGGATTATGACCAGGTTAATGGATCAAGTTATGGAAAGAAACTATACTCTGAAATGTAGAGATGAAAAGAAGGACAAGGGGACAACAAGAAGAGTTGTTATCAAAACTTGTCAGCCGTGACTTTTTCCCATGGTCATTGCCTCTTGAGTGTGCACTACCTGACCTGCAGTGATTCACGTACAGTTCTGGGCTTCCATAGGTAATTCTGGGATGGACTGTGTGAACAAGTAATGTAAGCTATGTTCTCTTACAACAGAAAATCAAGATGTTACTCAGTTTTGATAAACTTTTGAATAAATACCATGTCATCTAAATGGACACGCTCTACATACTGCTTAAGCAAGTTTTGCAATTGCACATTGAAAACTAGACCAGCCAGTAGTTCCGTATCAGTGATCTCTCAGGGGAATATATCCAGGAGTGCTTCAAGAAGGTTCTGTTCAGGGTAGTATTATGGCAAGAGCTGTGCTAGCAAGATATTTTATTTTAATCATGAGCTTTGAAATAGATCAGACACTGAATTTTATATGTCAGATTATCTAACCAGATACTTTGGAGATTGTTTAAGCTCATGTTCCTATGTACGGATATGAAAGCAATACAATAAAGACTGACCTTTTCCATGAAAAAGAAAGCAGTCATTTGTTGGGGTTGTTCTTATTCCCTTTGAACAGAAAATAATTTAAATATGCTTCCAGGAAATTGCAGTTTTCCTACAGGTGCCTGGAAGTAGTTCCATGTTACTGAGATGGCCAGCATACAGGCAATCCTGCTACATGAAAAATTACTTGAAAAATCAGACCTGAAATGAAACACCAGGAACCATGCAGTGTTGGGAGAAAACAAACAAACAAACAAGCAACTAACATGTTATTGAGGGCAGCTATTTTACTGTTTTTATCTTACTGGTATATTTTAGAAGTCTGGTTTTCATAACAGTGCAGTTGCTAAGCAAAGTTGATATATGAAGAACATTTCAGATAAAGCAGGATTGAACACGTTTCTCCTGAAATTTCTCCATACACTGTATCTGCCCCCTGCAGTCTGTGTCTCTATCACCTGCTCCCATCTTGGGCTTTCAGACCAAGACAGATGGCATCATGAGTGCCCTGACAGCAAGGATGAAGGAACAAGAGAGCAGCAGTTTAGCTCCCGCTTGAAACAATGACAAAGACCTTGTGTATCGAACTCCATTTTCATCCTGGTATTCTCAGTGTGAATGTTTGAATGGCATTTCTGAACTCCTAGCGCAGTAGAAATTTGTGCACAGTCCCCAACCGCAGTTTTCAGCTGCTCCTGCAAGAGGCGAAGCACTGCCATGAAATTACATAGCTTCCTCCAAAATAGGTTATTAGATGCACTTTGGGAGCCTAAAGCAAACAAGTGCTTTGTTCTAGGCATTCCCTGGCTTGCACGGGTGAAGTCACTTAGGACACAATTCACGGGTGAAGTCACTTAGGACACAATATTCTGACACATAAGAACACGTTTAGGGATCTAAATTGCCACGTAAGGACCTATATAAAGAATAGTCGAGTTTAAAGACTAGTAAAGTTTGTGTTCACATGGCCATGTGGTTCTAACACAAGGAATACTGCATTTTGCTACTGAAGGCAGCATGCCTGCCGTCTATATAATTAGGACTTCATACTGTTCAGAGACATCTTACACCAAGTATTTCAGGTCACATGTGTGTCATTTCAAGAACATGGTTGAGTTTTTCATTATGCTTACTGCGGTATCTACTGCTCGGTAATCATTCCCTGCAGTGGGTTTACACCACGTGATGCACAGATCAAGGAACACAAATTCCACCAAGTAAGTCACTTCAGAAGTTCTGAATCAAAGATGAAGACTTCTGATTTCTTTAGACATTTTAGTGATAGGGAAAAAGTACTTCAGTTGAAAGTAGATCTGACTACCGTCATAACATAAGGCTTATATTTTAGTAAGGCTTCACAGATAACAAAAAGAATATGGGCATAAAGAGACAAGATAAGCATTCTTCTCATCCTAAGGGGGGGATATGGTTTAGTGGGGACTGTTAGTGTTAGGTCAGAGGTTGGACTCGATGATCTTGAGGTCTCTTCCAACCTAGAAATTCTGTGATTCTGTGATTCTGTGAAAGGAGATTTTAGAACACTGATTTGATCAGGGTAGCTTTTTTAGGGTAGCCAGTGAATTCAGTCTTCTACACACAAGGCACTCAATTGATAAAAGCATTTTCCATGAGTTTTGTGCCACAAGAGTATCCACCCAGACTTTGAACCTTGATTAATTTAAATACTTGTAACTGCTAAAAGCCTGAAATAATGAAAACAACTTTTTTTGCTGTTATTAGTAGGCAGCTTCAGTCAGAACTTTTATATCTTCTAGTTTGGATGAACAGCCTGCCAGTTGGTCATGCAAGATCCCACTGCCTGTTAGGAAAGCATTATTTCTCCATTTCAGACCACTGAACTGGTAGGTGCCAGCAGGACCAAGCTGACTCCCTTGCATATTCCCTGCCTTTAACAGGGAATGCAGGAGCCCTTCACGTGTTACTATGTTCAGAAGCCAGCAGTGTTTTCCCAGTGCTTCAGAGAAAAAAATCAAAATAATTTTCAATAACTACTGCAAGCTACTGTAAAAAGAAATACTTTTATTAATACTTTTAAAAAATCATATATATAAAAAAAAACACACAACCAAAACACTGCATCAGAATTTACAATATGTACACTATAAGCATGCATCTCCCACTAAGAGAACAGTAGAATACCCAACACCATTTTAGCAGTCTAGACAGTCTTGTAATATTCAGTTGCCTACATAAGGTTAGCGTATTCTTAGATTCAGTCACAGTGAAGCCTAGATGCAGAGTATATCCCTACAGGTGCATTTGTCATTCAAAGGTTAAGTTGAGGAAGCTGAGACAAGGGCTCACCATAGCTCTGCATGGCTGGAGCGTCATAAGCTGATAGGAATGTCACACTGAATTTAGTTCAAACTACTTCCCATTCAAGCAGCTGTAAAGAGGGGGAATATGAATGAGATTTTTCCACAGCTCTGGCTAGAATTTGAAGACCCAAGCAAGTAGTGAAGAAGAATGCCATTTCCTAGTTACAATCACATTCTCCGTAGTGTTTTTCACCTTACTCTCTTGTACTATTGCTTCCACATACTAGGTCTGGTTCCTGGCTATTCAGATCAGCAGAAATCATTTGTAATTTTGAACTGTTTAAATTGGGGTTTGTTTTTGAACCACATCATAACATCTGGAGTTGAGAGATTTTCATTTGCAAAGATCCTTGGTCAGCATTGTCAGTGCTTCCTAGCAAAAGAAACTTCAAGGATGTTGTTGAGCTACTGGTGAGCTAGCAAAATGAAGTACAGAAGCCTCCCTTCCTTATCTGTAGCATATTGAATACTTCTAGCTTTTACTTTCCAACTGATTTCCTGTCTCCAGACAGCATCTGGACATGGAACCAGAGTGAAAGTCCTGACAAATGCCTCTGCACGATTATAAATTCTTTTCATGCTCACAGAGCTGAAGTACAAAAAAAGAAGGAAGGAAAAAAAAAAAAAAAAGAGGAAACAATTGTTTTGCTATTGCAGTCAGCAGGGCTGGTGTACAGCCCACATAACACTGATGCCTGCAGAATGGATACGTTAGCACTTTGAAATATGCCACTTCCTATTATTGCCTAATTCTTCAAATTCTTCAAATTCTGTAAAAGCAGGCCACAACAACAACGCAAAGTAGTGATATCTCTTTCACGCAGATGTATGTACATTTACTTGCCACCTGTAGGTGAGAGACTAAATCTCAGTTCATGTATATGAGTGAGAAAAGTTCATTTCAGAAGTTTAACTTGTGTTTTCAGTTCCTCAGTTTCATGCATATATATGTTAGTTGACAAACTATACAACATAGAATCTCTTCTCTTCTCTTAATATCTCACACAAAGTGAAATTCTTTTACTCCTTAAAATTTAAAAAAGCTTTTAAAGTTCTCATTTGTGACAGAGTAAAAAACTAAGGATTTTTGTGCAGAGCTGAAGTTATTTATGTATGTTTGTATTTCTGCTACATCATCAAAAAATCCCTGATACTTTTCTAGTTTAAATTCATTTTTCTTTTTTTTTTTTTTCTTAATCTTTTTGAAGAAATCTGTAACAAGACAGTTATTTGATTAAAAATACCTTTCTTAAGACAGCATCACAATTAGCATCAAGAAATGAGCCACTTCTAGATTTGCAACGATAATATTACAATTTCAGACTGGTCATTCCTACTTATGCTTCAGACCCTAATAGTTCAATTTAATCCAGATTTGCAGGTGAAAACTGTAACATTGAGCTTTAGTAGCCTGAAATCAAAGAGAACTTAATTGTAGTTATCATTGGCACCATGAAACAATTAGATTTGGTCTGTTGTTACTTCAGATGTTGCATGTACAGCAGCTTGCAGCGTACACTTCAATGAAGCGATGATGGAATTTTATACTACCAATAAGCTGGTGACTCCTGTTCACCTTTAATGGTGAGCAATATCCAGATGTCCTTTTCTTCTGTGAAACTTGATGTTACTTAACTGTTCATCACTTCAATGGAAGCACAGCCAAGTTTTTAAAAAGCATATAAAATGACCTTTTAAAAACTTGAACTCCATCGTTCACTCACTTCAAGCATCACCCAGAAGCTTAAATGGGACATTTTTCATTTTGCCACTATTATGAAAATTGGCATTTAATTCCTGATTCATAAAGCAGCAAGAAGATGGGAAAACACAGAGGAGACCTTCCCTTCTCCTTTTTGTTACCTGTGAAACAATAAGAACAGAATATCAGATCTGCTTAATCACCATTAAAATCACCTGTCGTGGTTTAACCCGACCGGCAGCTAAACACCACGCAGCCGTTTGCTCACCCTCCCCCCTCCCTCTCTGGGACGGGGGAGAGAAATGGAAAGTGAAGCCCGTGAGTTGAGATAAAGACAGTTTAATAAGACAGGAAAAAAAAAAAAAAAAAATAACAAAAATAATAATAACAATAATAATAATGATGATACAATGGGGATAATACGAAAGTAATAATAGTATGTACAAACAAGTGATGCACAATGCAATTGCTCACCACCCGCTGACCGATGCCCAGCCTAACCCCGAGCAGTCCGGCCCCCTCCCCCCGGCTAGCCACCCCTATATATTGTTTAGCATGACGTCAGATGGTATGGAATACCCCTTTGGCTAGTTTGGGTCACCTGTCCTGGGTCTGTCCCCTCCCAGCTCTTACTGCACCCCCCAGCCTGCCCGTTGGCAGGACAGAGCAAAGGCTGAGATGTCCTTGGCTTAGTATAAGCACTGCTCTGCAACAATTAAAGCATCGGGGTGTTATCAGCACTCTTCTCATTCTAAGCCAAAACACAGCATTCCACCAGCTACTAGGAAGAAAATTAATTCTGTGCTAACTGAAACCAGGACATCACCAAACCCACATATATATTATGTGCTCTGAAAAAAACATGGCAGTGGCTGGTAGATGATGGATGTTTCCAGCTGGAAGACAGGATCCAGACTCCCTGCTGCTACCAGTCCTCAGTGCTAATGAAGACAAAGGTTTCCTCACCTGCTCAGATGCTACACTAATGTGGCAACCTGTGCCACAGAAATGCATAGGAGATATGAGAGAATAGTTGCAGAGGAAGGTGTGAAGGATTAGAGAAAACTTTGCATTTACGAGGCTTCCCAGCATTGTTGTTAACCCTAATGTCTTCTCACCTAAGTAGGTATGATTATTCAACATGACAAAGAGTTAGTACTTCATTGTGCTGTCAGCTATTAAGAATCGCTACAGATTTTTCCTGCTGCCATATAAAGCAAGTCTGTGATGCTGGTATGGTACCAGCTCTTCCAAAACCTGTAGCCTGATCAGAGCTATAAAAACAGCTAAACCTACATATGGTGATCAGTGCACTGAGAGCAAGAGTCATGCAAAACTTTGGCTCCCTGCATAGCTTCAGGAGCCATTGGCAACTGCAGCCTCTACCAGGGCCATTCAAAACCACAGCTCAAGCAGCCTGGAAATCATTCTGCAATCTGTTTTTGCCCATCTGAAAGAAAGCCAGAAGGCCTCTGGTGTCTGACTTAACTTCTTATTCCTTACATAGATTGTTTCACTGATGCATCCTGATTTTTTTTTTTTTCAGCAGCAAGAGGAAGCACATGGCAGAAAGCTGGGAGGAGAAATCCTGTACTTAATTTCCTGTAACTGCCCCTGCAGCTCCCTCAGCTCAGCAGCATCAAGGCAGTAAAATCCTTGTGACCATCAGCAAAGTGTTTTCTACAGAAGTAACTATTTCAAGGATCCTTAAGACTGCGCAGGCAGAATCAGTGAAGTGAAAGTGGCTGCCTGTGGGCAGACTGCACAAAAAGGACTGACAACAAGGAATGCAGGGACCAATGGTTTGCTCTGGGTACAGTCTAGACACAGCTTCATGGGGAGGCAAAACAGGTGTGGAGGATTAAACACAGGAAAAGTGAAATGACTGACTAAAAATCAGTACAAAACAATCTCTGAGGAGTACAGAACTCATCTATTAAACATGAGAATAACAGTTATTTAGTTTTGACCAACAGAAAAGAGCAGATTAGCAGGCCAGCTGCCAGTCACTGAACTGGGCTGAACCAGGAGTAGCTGATAAGGTTCATTCATTCTTGCCCACTCAGCCCTTGCAGTCTGCTAGCACTGGTGTTGGGGAAATGGGGGATCGAGGTGAGTGGCCAAAAGGAAATTTGTTGCAATATTGATCTATGCCATTCACGGGCAGCATCTCTTTATGTAACCATGTAGGCAATTATGCTGTTCCTGCGCCTGGTGCCAGTGAGACCTATCAGAATCGACAGCTGCCACAAAAACAAATCTTGTTATCTCAAGGAGCCAGAATTTATGTTACCTTTACAGGATACAACTGAACCTACACACTGATCCTCGAGTCCAGCTGCTGAAGGTGTTCAAGAACTCCATAAGGAATTGTAGGATTCCATATCCTGTAAGTGCATGTTAAGAAAGGAAAGGTTTTAAGACATATAATTTATTTCACATTTTTGGGGGGTTTTGTTTTTGTGTTTTTTGGTGGCAGTGATTTTTTGTTGTTGTTGTTGTTTTGTTTTTGCTTTTAAGTTGCCTTTCCATTTTGAATATCATTCTATTCTACAGAAGTATTTAATCTATGGAACAAATGAAAATTCATTTTAATTTAAAAGAAAGCAGTCCACTCCCCCATACTCTAGCTGACTCTGGTTGCAGGACACACTACAGTCCTGCCTCCCTAACTATTCTTTAGTTTCCCTTCAAACTCCCTTCCCCTCAATATGTACTGGCAGCTTCAGTCTATTTAACCTGTAATGATGGCTGTTAATTGTTTATCCCTCAAATACAAGTCCTGCAGCACAGAGATCATTACAGTTGGAAGAAGACGTGATGGAAGGCTCAGTGTAAACTGTGCTTAAAGCAGTACAAGCTTGCTTGCCTGGAGCAATGGAAAATTAATACTGCTGAAACCAGAGATGACATTTTTAACATTTGTGTGACTGCTTTCATATTTTGGTGATTACTTTTTTGTGCCTCATATAAATCTGACAAATACAGAAGACAGCTTTAGCATGAGTTCGAATTCAATTTGCAGATCTATTTGATATATCTTAGATGTGAATGTATAAAGAAACTTACAACAAGTTTTTTATATGGGGGCATTTTCGTAGGCTGTCAGTCAGCTGTTGGGCTCCAACACCAGTTATTTTGTTATACTGAACACTGGGGGGAGTAAAAAAACCTTGTTAATTCAGATCAGATCAAATACCAGTGCAAACATTTCTTTCAAAAGCAAAAATAATATAGGGGCTTATCTGTATATAGAGGGGAAAGAAAAAGTAAAAAGAAAATAGATCCATGATTAAAAAATAAATTAAAAAAAATCAAAAGGACAAACTGGGACTCCATTAAGTTAGGTTACTCCACCTGTTTCCTTATTCTATGTACCTAAGGTCTTTCTCCATCTCCCCATGACCATATTCTCCCAACTAAAACCAAATTTTCCTCTCCATCCAGTGACTGCTTATCCGATTTTTTTTTCTCACCTCCAGATTGATTCGTCCTACAGCACTCAGATGTCATGGAGCTAAAGTTTCCCCTTTTTCCCGCTGAGCCAACAAGTCATATATACTTGTCAGTAGGCATTAAAGATGGACATGGATGTTCCTCTTCAGTTAGCAAGTTTTGCATCTATGAAACTCTTTCCCTGTTCTGCATCTTCCAGGTATTTTAAGAAAACATTGGCCAGTTTGTAACTGCCTCCTTGAGCTGCTGCCCTTGGGGCTCCAGGTGACATGAGCAACAGCCCAGCCACTAACTGGCTTCCTGACAGAGTGCCTGTCCATGAGATTGGCTAGAGAATGAGCAAGGAATGAAATACATCCAGCTTTGAGTTCCAGACGCAGCTGAGGGGCAAAGCTACACCCAATGGTGGTAGAAGTGTGTAGATTTCCAGACTCCTGCCACACATGTCCCTCATCAGTGGCTGGCTACGTTACGAAGTACCTAGAAAACTATGAAGTCATTTCCTTTGCCATAGCATATAATGGTTCCAAAGAATCTACAGTGAATTGTTCCTTAAACCCTTCCAACCACTGACTATCTAGACTCCACCTAAGTGCCTTTGCCCTTCACACAAGACTGGGAATAATGCATAGCTTTCCTATATGGAGAGGCAACAACAAGACAAGCCTTCAGCATTTCCTAAAATCAGATCAACCTTCTCAAGAATTTTCTGCCACTGCAATCTAAGTTTTCAGGCAGATATGGATCAGGGGTCACCTCAATCTTTCCACAACTTTTCTGTCTCAACGAATGTCAGCTTCAAAGCCCAACATAACCACGCAGATTTTTTTTTCCCTGCAAATTTTGTCTCCTCTACCCTCAGCGTGGAAGATCTGAATGTTCAGTATCCAAGCAAATAAGCTCTCCTGATCCATTTCAAAAGATTTCATACTCACTCTAGCACTCTTAAAGATGCCATCGCATGAAGAACTTTTGCAAGATTTTCTGCTCCAAAATCACAAATGTTATTATTGTACAAGCTGCAGACAACAAAACCAGTATAGTTACAATCAAATAATGAACAATGTAAACAGATTATATATTAGATCACGAAATTCTGGATATCATTGGTACATCTTAACTTCCAATTTTCCTTATCTAATTGCAGCTAATCATTTCATGTTTCTAAACAGTTTCATGGTTTCTATATCAAGCAAGGCAAATAGCCTTTTTCAGCTTACACAGCTACAGCAAAAATAGGTCTAGGATTCTTAATGAGTACTAAGAACATTCCTGACTACATCAGAGAAAATTAATAATCTGCAAGAAAATGAGGCTCAGATCTTTGGTGCACTGCATTCAAAAGATTTCAATGTGAGCAAATTATCCCAGAAGTGCACACCACAGTTTCTTGTATTCCCCCTGAGACACTTCATTCATGCCTATGCCAGAGATATAAATGAAGTGGAATGGGCCATTTGTCCCTTACCAGCAAGTATGCGCTACTTCATTGATGGCTTAGCAAGCTCTGCATACATGTAAGCTTGCAATGGATCATATTCTTGTGTGTGAATTTGTAAAGGGCATTATTAAGCACTAGGTATTATGAATTGGATTTAAAAATCAGTATGTTCATTGTTATATTCCTGAGATATGCTTCTGTATGACTACACTGGGTCATATGTTTATCTTCTCCTTTCAGGCTTTGTAGTCAAAACTTGGCTATTGCAAGTTGTGTGCACATGGATTCTGTTTTCAGTGATTTATGACAGAGACAGTAAGGTGTGTTATGTAAAACAACTGAACAGGACACAACCACTTACCTTAGTGTTGTTAATGAAGATAAGGAAGGAAGAGTTGTAGCTAGTTTCTCTGCACCCACATCTGTTATCTTATTCTGTGATAAGCTACAGTAGATGAGATGGCTTTGTTAGCTGAGCACATTTATTCTAATTGATTAATATATGGAGCAAATTGATTTTAGATGTTGTCCCGAACAACAAAGGTGATGCTACAATACAGTGTGATAAGGCCTAGAGTTACCATTAACCCAAGAGCTTTCCTCAGGATTTAAGATAACACAGTTTCAAGAGTCTTTCCTTACAAAAAAGATTAAATTTGGCACATTTCTGCAAAAAATGGAGAGCAGTAACTGGTACTTCTCAGTCAAAAACAAAAGCAGGAAAAAAGAAAGAAAAACAAATACCCAGAAAAATACTACTTTAAATGGACCCCAGTATCTAGTTCTGTGTGGTAAATGAGACACTGCACACATTTACACTCAGAAGTCTACTGACTTCAAAGGACTATAAGAAGGTAACGAGGCTGTGCAGGGACAAAATTAGAAAGGGCAAAGCTCATCTGGAGCTCAATCTGGCTACTGCCATTAAAGACAACAAAAAATCTTTTTACAAATACATCAACGCAAAACAGAGAACTAAGGAGAATCTCCATCCTTGACTGGATGCGGGGGGAAACTTAGTTACAAGAGATGAGGAAAAGGTGGAGGTGCTTAATGCCTTCTTCGCCTCAGTCTTTAGTGGCAATACCGGTTTTTCTCTGGATACCCAGTACCCTGAGCTGGTGGAAGGGGAGGGGGAGCAGAATGTGGCCCTCACTATCCATGAAGAAATGGTTGGTGACCTGCTACAGCACTTGGATGTGCGCAAGTCGATGGGGCCGGATGGGATCCACCCGAGGGTACTGAGAGAACTGGCAGAGGTGCTGGCCAAGCTGCTTACCATCATTTATCAACAGTCCTGGCTATCGGGGGAGGTCCCAGTTGACTGGCGGCTAGCCAACGTGATGCCCATCTACAAGAAGGGCTGGAGGGTAGACCCGGGGAACTATAGGCCTGTCAGTTTGACCTAGGAAAAGTGCCAGGAAAGCTCATGGAGCAGATTATCTTGTGTCGTCACGCGGCACTTGCAGGGCAAGCAGGTGATCAGGCCCAGTCAGCATGGGTTTATGAAAGGCAGATCCTGCTGATCTCCTTCTATGACAAAGTGACGCGCTGGGTGGATGAGGGAAAGGCTGTGGATGTGGTCTACCTTGACTTCAGCAAGGCTTTTGACACCGTCTCCCACAGCATTGTCCTCAAGAAACTGGCTGCTCTTGGCTTGGACTGGCGCACGCTTTGTTGGGTTAAAAACTGGCTGAATAGCTGGGCCCAAAGAGTCGTGGTAAATGGAGTCAAGTCCAGTTGGAGGCCGGTTACTAGTGGCGTTCCCCAGGGCTCGGTGCTGGGGCCGGTCCTCTTTAATATCTTCATCGATGATCTGGACGAGGGCATCGAGTGCAGCCTCAGTAAGTTCGCAGATGGCACCAAGTTAGGTGCGTGTGTCGATCTGCGTGAGGGTAGGAGGGCTCTGCAGGAGGATCTGGATAGGCTGCACCGATGGGCTGAGATCAACTGCATGAAGTTCAATAAGGCCAAGTGCCAGTCCTGCACCTGGGGCGCAAAAACCCCAAGCAGAGCTACAGGCTGGGAGATGAGTGGTTGGTAAGCTGCCAGGCAGAGAAGGACCTGGGAGTGATGGTGGATAGTCGGCTGAATATGAGCCAGCAGTGTGCTCAGGTGGCCAAGAAGGCCAACAGCATCCTAGCTTGCATAAGAAGCAGTGTGGCCAGCAGGGCTAGGGAAGTGATCGTCCCCCTGTACTCGGCTCTGGTGAGGCCGCACCTCGAGTACTGTGTTCAGTTTTGGGCCCCTCGCTACAAGAAGGACGTCGAGGTACTCGAGTGAGTCCAAAGAAGGGCAACGAAGCTGGTGAGGGGTCTGGAGAACAAGTCCTATGAGGAGCGGCTGAGGGAGCTGGGCTTGTTCAGCCTGGAGAAAAGGAGGCTCAGGGGTGACCTTATTGCTCTCTACAGGTACCTTAAAGGAGGCTGTAGCGAGGTGGGGGTTGGTCTGTTCTCCCACGTGCCTGGCGACAGGACAAGGGGGAATGGGCTAAAGTTGTGCCAGGGGAGTTTTAGGTTGGATATTAGGAAGAACTTCTTTACTGAAAGGGTTGTGAGGCATTGGAACAGGCTGCCCAGGGAAGTGGTGGAGTCACCATCCCTGGAAGTCTTTAAAAGACGTTTAGATGTAGAGCTTAGGGATATGGTTTAGTGGGTACTGTTAGCGTTAGGTCAGAGGTTGGACTCGATGATCTTGAGGTCTCTTCTAACCTAGAAATTCTGTGATTCTGTGATTCTGTGACTACAAAACTGGATAGTTTCTAGAGCAGAAAAATGAAAGCTAGAGACATATGACAGCAAACTACCTTTTCCCGCTTTAAAAATCAGATCACTGCTGTTCCTGTAGAGACTCCTGACTGTGAGAGGCTCTGACTGGGGTTGGCTACTCATCCCTCTCTCACTCCCTCAGTAAAGTCAGAAGCAGCAAGGTGAGCTCACCTAGAATCCCTACTTCCACATTACTCCATTTCCTTTTGTTTTCTCCTGCCCTTTGATTTTTGCTGCCCCAAGGATATATCAATGTATCTGCCTTGGTCTGGCCTTCATCGTTTTTCCCTGCATTGCGATAACTTTTGAGGCAGCTGTCTGAAACATTTAAATAAATCATATACACCTTGTTCTTTTTTTTTTTTTTTTTTTTTTTTTTTTTTTTTTTTTTTTAATGGAATGTGCTCTCGCTGTTTTAGGGAAAAAGTTAAATTATTATCCTTGAATGGAAATAAGGAATTGTCATAGGATTAAGCTATTTCTCTAATGAATGTACAGATTAAATATGTCCATAGACTAATTATCATGCCCATGGGTTAGTTATGCCCATAGTTGTTAACACACAGTCCCTTAAGCTCTTGGTTTGATATATTTCTTTTAAAAGAATTCCAGAACTGTTAACCTTGAAACTTACTTCAATACTTCCAGTGATCTCAGTGTTGGAAAGACTTCAGATAGACTCTTTGCTCCTTCATCTCCTATGCCATTTTCACTCAGAGCATCAAGGCTGGGTGACGACAAAAAAGAGAGAATTAGCTTCCCTTTTAAACTAAATTTTCATGGTTTGTTCACCTCAGAGACCACTCTGTATATCTTGAGAAGCTACTTCTCTGCAGTGGCCTCAATCAGCAAGAACCATCACACAAATTCCATTTTCTCTAATAAGCAGCTTTCTGCTTCTCAAATTTATAGCCTAAGAGTTTTTTTTTTCACTAGTTGAATGGCTTGACACATTCCCTTTGATATGCAAATGGTAGCACTTAATGCCTCACTTCCACCATATGCTGAAGATTATTAAAGTGTTTATGAAATAGCTGTGTTCCAGCCATGCTGAAATGAGATTTCCTGTGCACACAGAAACACAAAGCTGACAAAATCCAGCAGATGTCCTAAGTCCCTGCCTAAACATCAACTTTCCTGATAGAAAGCATTAGAAATTAAGTTTTTCCTCATTCGGGTATCCAGATGGAGAGAGTTTTAGGTAGTCACAATTTCAGATACCGAATCCCCTTCCAATCTGATAGACAACACTATGATACATTGGGCTTGTTCCATTTTCAGAGCACTACTGTTTTCCCAAAATATAAAAAGGCCAGATACAACAGAGAGAAATGGCCAATAGATTGATCCATTGTGACCAAATGCCCTCTTCCCTCTGGTATGATGGCAAAGTATTGGCTATTGCTACAATTGTTTCTAGTGTAAAGCAGTTTAAAATTCAGAAGCTTAAAATTCAGCAGCTTAAAAATCAGAAAATCCCCTGCAGTTGCTCCCTCCCCCCTCCCTCTCTGGGATGGGTGAGAGAAATGGGAAAATGAAGCCTGTGGGTTGAGATAAAGAAAATTTATTAAGACAGGAAAATAACAATAACAATAATAATAATAGTACTAATAATAATAATGTGCACGAAACAAGTGATGGACAATGCAATTGCTCAACATCTGCTGACTATGTCCAGCCTATGGGGACTGATGTCCCCAAGCAGCCGGTCCCCCCACCCCGGCCAGCCACCCCTCTATATTGTTTAGCATGACGCCAGATGGTATGGAATACCACCTTTGGTCACTTTGGGTCAGCTGTCCTGGGTCTGTCCCCTCCCAGCTCCTGCTGCACCCCTAGCCTGCCCGCTGGCAGGACAGAGCAAGAAGCTGGAAAGTCCTTGGCTTGGTGTAAGCACTGCTCTGCAACAATTAAAACATCAATGCATTATCAACACTCTTCTCATCCTAATCCAAAACATAGCACCCTACCAGCTACTAGGAGGAAAATTAACTCTGTCCCAATTGAAACCAGGACAGATGGTTTGCCGTGAGAGAGAATTGGATTTCTTAACTGGATTTCTTAACAAATTATTTCTAACGATGCTGCTGGTAAAGGAAGATGCATGTGAAGAATAAAACTAGGTACTAGTTGAGTTTATCTTTTTTTTTAGTCTTTATATCTTTTACATGGAACAAATCCACAAAAGCCCAGTCTCATACAAGTGCTACCAGAAGTTGAAGATGCTGGTTGACACCAGAGGGTGCACAGCACAGGCACACATAGTGAAGCTAACCCCAAAATGCAACACTACTGCTGGTTCAGTAGGAAACCTGTCCTCTCCTGATGCAGACATGAGAGTGAGTCCCTCAGAGACCTCACTACATGGGAGTCTGAGGCTGGAGCCCATTATGGAACTTGTATGAAGAAATCAGAAATCCATGGGCACCCCATGGGGCACTGCATGAAATCTTTCTCACAAGATATTAATCACTGAGTAACACACAAGAAGGTGACCAAAGGTCTGTCAAATGGACCACTATCGAGCATCTTAACAGAGCTGAAGGGCCATAGTTCATATTCTGCAGTTATATTCATTGAATGTTTTTGTTGTTCAGTTTGTTCATTGAAACAAATAGCCTGTTGGAAATACAGTGTTTCTTGGGTACATCAGCTCCTCCACCATTACGGGCTGCTGAGGAGCAGCATTAGCAAGGTTAATCTTTAGCATTACTCACTCTAAATGCTGAAGTGATGGAAATGACGGCAGAATTTCCACAAGTTTTAGAAATCCCTGAAGGCCATATGCTGGACCTAGACTGGAAGAAAATAAACAAATATATAGACGTGCAGCAGTTGTTTCATGCTCAGAAACAGCAAAAGGTATAAATCTGTAAAGTCCTTCCTCTACAGCTTCAGATTCAAGCTAGTTGACATTCCTCAGAAGCATCCATTCCCTACAGTCTGCAGGGAGGACTTCTGCTCTGAAGCCTCCAGATGAGGATCAAGCAAGGCTGAGGTCAAACAGAACAGAGCTGTTTGCACAGATGTGGTCTGCACAGAAGTGGCACATGCAGAATAGCAAGTGCAAGACTCCTCTTGTTTGTTTTAGATTCCTGTATTTCTGTTCTTTTGTTTGTTTGTTTGTTTGTTTTGTTTGTTTGTTTTGTTTGTTTGTTTTTGTTTTCCTTCAGGTCTTTCATTTTAAGTATTATAATCTTGATAACAGAGATGAAAAAATATTCACAATTTTTTCAAACTATTGGCAATTCAGACTAACTTAATGTTAACATTCTACTGCAGCTCAAAGCATAAACTGAACTTCAGCGTTCCAGCTCCAAGTATTTGTTCATCATATTGGTCCTTCAGATACTAATCTCATTTGGAGTTTCCTTGGTATCAGAACATGTTCAGCCTAATTAAAAGGACCGGAATTTTAATCAAAATTATAAATTAAAAGAAAAGTAGGAGAGAAACTGAGAAGAGAAAACAGCATAAAATCAGAAGTGAAGCCAAGCACAATAGTTCTAGACTAGGTCAGAAGAAAAGAGCAAGAAATAGATGAAGACCTGGTGAGAGTTCTCCATTGCTCTGGTGCAATTTCTGCCCAAATTACTCCACACTCTACGGAAGGATACTTTTAGGCAGCAGAATGTAGAAAGATCTACATTTGGGGCTGCATGCAGTTTATGAAAAAAGTAGGTATTAATACACCCCGTTTTTCAAGCCAGCGTTTCCAAGTCAGTCTTCTTCCAGGAAAAGGTGCTGAAGATTTTATTTGGAAGGTGTTCTCTGACCTTCTCCTCTCATGGCCTAAGCTCTGATTGGGCAGAAAACTAATGCCAGAAGACTCATATAGAACAGTTGAGCATTTCTGGGGAAAAAGTATTTCACAGGTATAGCACAATCAAGAAATTTTGCATACTGGAATAAGATCTGCATCTGATAATATGGAGGTAAATTTCAGTAAAATCAAAGAAAACTGATAGAACCATGTTGATCCGTACCACTGCAGGATCCAGAAATGGCATATTTTGAGTTTTGCCCATAAATTAATAAATCTAGTTGAGACAAACAAAATCTAAATAAGTGGGGTTTACTTGATTCTTTACCATAAACTAACTACACACTGTAGCCAATATCCATAACTCAGTCTTAAAAGTAATCAAATGTCAATCAACAGGGAAGCATTTCACTTACGCAAATTCTATTTTTCTCAGGTTCTTTATAGCAGGAATTTCATAGCTGCTGCAACCAGAGGCATCTTGCATGCTAAATAAATCACAGTAGAACATGAACATGAGAAAAATTTTAGCAACCAAAACAGTGCATTAAAAATAGTTCAGAGGAAATATCATAAATGAGCCTACCAACTGATTATCTCCTGCATTTCTACAAGGTCTGAAAGGTCACTGACATCCTTCATTGTCTTTGCCTTAAAGGGATCGAGAACAAATTTTTCTGTTGACAGTTTCAGCAGTTCATAGTCTTTTGTCTGTTCTAAGTATTTCCATAGCCTGATTGTATCACCAAGGGAGGCCCTGTGAAGTGATAAAACACAAAGTCAACAGATATAACTGTGGTTGTTGCAGGAAAGTGTCATCTACATGCAGCCCTACGAATGACACTTGTATTTACAAAGAATGACCAACCTGAATGATGCCACATTCTTCAGGCCAACCAAGTCTTTTAGCCCCTGCATGTCAATGTTGCTGTTCTGCAAATCCAAGGAAAACTCTTTTCTTGACCTTTTTAAAGTAGAGTAGAGTACATGAACATCTGGTGGTGTAATAAAAATGCCATGAAAAGACAGGTCTGTCTTGAGCCTTAAGGTCACATGCTGCAACAGATAATTGTATTGTGTTTCATATATGCAGTGTAAAAGCTCGAGTAATCTCTCTGGACAGAGGTCATTTATCTGCAACCTTCTGACATATTTCAGGAGTGTTTTCTGCTTCTTGGTTGATTGTTTTATTTCCTTATTAGAAAGGGAGCAGAAGTAGGCGTCATCCTGGAGGAACAACAATCCAGCCAAAAATCGAGGCACTAAGTCTAACCAGTTATAAGGCTTTTTCTTCTTGGATGGAAAAGACAGGTACTTTGTTAGACTTTTATCCTTCACATCTTCTGCTAATAAAAGGTGAAGCGCACCCAAGAAATTCTGAATGACAAAATCGGAGAATGTGGTCCCAAGTTCCTCCTCCTCAGTATCTGAATGTTTGGGGAATGCAAATGGCAGGAAAAATCCATATTTCAGAGCAAATTCTTTAAGTTCCTTAGAAGGAAGAATATCACTTCTCATGGTACTTTGGTGCTTTTCTCCAAGATACCAGGCTATACGGGCTAGTGTAGCAAGGCACTTTTGATTTTGCACAGCTGTAACATCTGTTTGCATAGGTATTATCTTTTGCTGAACAAATTTCAGGAAAAGTGTAGTAAGAGTTGAAGGAAGGCCTTTGTCTCCCATTTCAAGTACTGTCTCACAGAGAAAACAAACAAATCTACATATAACAGGGCTGTAACAATGACTGAACAGGTACTCACTCTCTTTGATTAATTTCAGTGCATTATCACAGTAGGGTAATCCTTCAAAGTATTTGGTTATGTACAATTCTCTCTGCTGAGGAGAGAATCCTACTATTTCAATAGTCTTATCCACTTTGGACACATACTGGTTCACCTTGTCTTTTGGTCTTCCTGTAAGTAATAAAGTACAGCCACTGAGTATTTTTTTTTGGATAAGTCCTGAAAGCAGCTCCTTTATACTGTACAAGCCTTTGTCAGGCTGTCTGTCTGAGCAACGAGGAAAATTCTCATGGTCATGCAACCCTTCAAAACCATCAAAAACCAGAAGGACTTTAGCAGGATTTTGCAATATGTACTCAAAGATCTCGTTGCTTCCCTCTTGAGGTTTTACAAAAAAATAAAGAAACAGATCCTTCAAGCTGTAACACTTCTCAGGCAAGCTTATTTGTTTGCAGTCAAACCAAAAGAGAAATTCAAACTGAGGAAACTCTCCATTGGACCAGTCCTGACAGATCTTCTGTACAAGAATGCTTTTGCCCATTCCTGCTTTTCCCAGCACCACAATCACTTTAGTCTCTAAATCTTTACCTCCTGGGATTTGAAATATTTGGCTTCTTTCAAGTGATGCCTTTTCCTTCCATTGTAGATTGTAAGTTACCAGCTCCTTTTCCATTGCTTTTACACTGTGCTTTCCAGTCTTGGTTTCAATTTGGTTTTGCACAAGTGTACCATCAATAAACAAGTGATCAAGAGTCACTTCACGCTCCATGGCCACATATTTGCATATGTCTCCGAAGTAATCCTTAAGCGCTCTACAGAAAACTTCCACTGACCCTGGAGAAATAACACAAACATGCAAACTGAAGAAGACAGTCCAAAAACTGCAACATTGTTTCAGAGTGGTGTAATTACATAATTGTAATATGGTTGAAATACATCAGCTCCCGTTCTCCCATTGAGCATTTAGGTCTGGATTTATCCCATGTAACTCCAGGTACTTCAATTGGCAGTGCAGAAAACAGAGACACCTTTACACCTAAGATCTGAATCACTCTGGAGGTATCTATGCAATAGCTGAGTACATTAACCTTCTAAGTAGGACGTACAACTAGATGTCTAAAAATGTACAAGTCAAAGATCTTAAAAACAGGAACTGCGCTCAACAACTTGGAACACCTTCACAAATTGTTGTGAATGACAATTCCGATAACAAGTTTCTTTTTCTATAGACAAGAAAAGAGCAACATTTGTCAAAAAATGTGGAAGTTTCAAGTTTGAGGGATCTAAACTCACTTGGTCTTTTGAAAAGTTCTTCAGAAGGAATTAGAGGAACTTGGACTTCTTTGAATATTTCTAAGCCTGGAGAAACATAACAATACAGTTGAGAAAGACACCTAAATGGTCACTGATTCAGATTTACTAGTTATAACAGTAAGACTAGTCCAAATTTTCAAGTTCATTACAATATAAACCATGTACCGTCCAGAGAGAGATAATTGTTTATTTTTTAACATGGGAAAGGTAAAAAAAGCTCCAAAGTGTACATTTCAGCTGACATGAACTCTTGCAGACCTTATGACACTAAACAAGATGACACCTTCACAATGGTGTGAAGAAGACAAATGATAACAAGCTGACATCCACTGTTGTCTTCAAATGTCAGTGTGCATAAATTCATATTCACACATAAGACTTCTTTATGTCATCAAAAGTAAGAGCTTCCTTTTGTTATTCTATTCCTCGTGAGCAGGTATTAAGTATGAAAGTCACAGATAAGTGACATAGTGACATGTAAAAACTTGACTATTGGTAACAGAGTTTACCTATTACTCTTCCTGACAAAGTACTGTCACTGTCCAATTTTCTTTTTTTCTTTTTTTTTTTCAAACTGTTTTCAAACTACTGCAGACCTTCACACTTAATCAGATGAGCAGTGTCTGCCATACACAAAGAAAACTGGAAATTTTATCAGAAAGCGTATTTTCTACAAATATATGGTTAATGACAAAGCGTCAGTTCTGTCAAAATGTTTGGTAGCAAAGGCTTTAAGTGGCAGGACAGAGACTAACAAACCTAAACTCACCAATAGTTTTGTGGTAAACACATTCAAGAGAAATGTGAAAGAAACAGGTACATTTCCCTAGATTTGCACAACTGTATTTATTGTCATAATAATTGGTTCATTCTGATGTAGAATGTGGCAATAAACAGTACAAAGCTTAATCTTTTGATCTGGAAATTAATTCCTATTATGCACAGCAGCAACAGGGGTAATGGTTAGAGTTCAGAGGGGCTTCTACCAAGGAAGCACCCACAGACTTCTGATAAGTAAGTCCTTCTTCCAGTAAGACAATACATTTGATATAAGAGTTTTCTCCTGGTAGAAGAAATATCCACTGAAGATATTACATAAAGAAGGGATATGCCTGATTTTGATTTTACTAGTTATTTCATTTAATAAAAATAACAGAATAGAAAACCAAGAAAAGCTGTAATGAGATATTTAGATAGGAAGCAGCATTGGTCAAACCAATCAGGTGTTAATGACATTAAAAAAGAAAAAAAAAAAGTAATGGTTAGTAATGGTTTGGGATCTTATATGCTTTTTTTTTTTTTTTCCTGCATTAGGAGTTCTGAGGTTTGTGACATAGTCACATACATTGTGCTGCTGTAAATCAATCAGAAATTACTATTATTGTGGATTCCCCAAAGCAGCATCCAACTTTTACGAGTATTTCCCCACATCTAGGGTTATTTGACTATTAATCCCCACTTTAAAATTTTGCTCTTATGAGCTGTGCTAGCCACCAGAGGGCAACGAAACACTTGTACTAAGCTGCAAGTAGCTGTAATCACCAGGATACACAGAGATAAGAAACTGAGTAACCACTGAAATCAAACTCCCAGGTCTAAAAGCTGAGAGTTGGAAGTGCAAGGGAAAGTCTGCTACGAGTGTGACTGTTACAGCCTGACCAAGACTCTGATATATATGCATTTATTTATAAGTCTTTCTGTATTAGGCGTCTGCATCATTTAGTCAAAGACATCAGTTTGGTTTCAGGGCTTCCATAAGAGCTGACCGCAGCCTGGCTTCCAGCACAGAGCATTTAAGATGCCCAGGACAAGTGAGTACCAGCACAACTTGCAGTTTTGATTGTGCTCATACATACTGGGCTTTTGTAATAGTTTTAACCAGGTAAGACTGGTCTTTGTAGCAAACTGAATTGGCTACTAATATATAACTGACCCAGTAGCTCTAAAACCCCTTATCTGCCTCATTTTTTGCCTATTAGACTAAGCAGTCTGTGATCAATACAAAGGAAGAAATGTCTCTATTTTTTCTTCTCCTGAATAAGGTCAACATGAGTAAAGCCTGCAGGGTTTGAACTGTCTTTGAGTAGAAGGAATGTGTTCCCTCTTCCAATACAAAGTACTGTGCATATAAAAAATAATTTCACACTTACCACATACATTAACTCGAAAACTCAGGGAAAACATTGTTTCAGTGGAGGTAGTCAGTGCTAGCGAGAAACAAATGATAGTTTTGAGTGTATCACAGCTACCAGTGACCAAAATGAGGGAGCTTAGCACCTTGCCGGCAGCAGTGACTTTCCAGTACTTTCTGTCTACTTATGTGGATAATAGATTATTGTACTTACCTGGATATGCTATAATACTTGATGTGCCATTTCCTATTAAAAAATTATTTTTCTGCTGAGCAAGATCTGCAAAGTCTACATTCTCTTGTTTGTCTTTCATGCCAAAGGGTAGACACTCTGGAATCAAAGGTGCTGAAGATCCTGAAACTGACAGCGGAATCATTACTGTCCTGTTTTTAAAGGCTCCTTGTTTCCAAAAGTTTCTAAAAACAGAAAAGGTTTTCTCAAAGCTACTTATCTTTCTTTGTATGTTCTAGGCAAATACTACCAGCTGAGAGTTTATGAGTTCATAGAATCACTTGAGAGCCACAGAATCCATTAAACAAACCGTTAAAAGGATGATGAATGGGAAATATAAAGGATTACCCACCTTTTAGTGACCATTGTGTCTTGACAGTCAAAAAACAAAGTCTATTAATATAAGGCACAGTACACAGGGCAAAGTCTGTAAATGTATGGACCACAGATCCTCCAGAAGAGAAAACGTGTAGAAAATGTATGTATTCACTACATATCTGAATTAATTTTTACCATTCTTTGCACTGTCTTTCTCACAGAATTGTACAACACAAATGTACAAGCAGCTAGCAAGCGTCCTCCCTCTGAACTTGCACCAGGGAATTTTTTGTTGATGGAGTGCTTGCAACTCAATCACCCATAGCCCCGAGTTTCTGTGGGTGTGACACAATTTCTTATGATACTTTGTGCTGCCTCAACTAGCTTCAGATACTCCAAGACTTCCAACTTATGCAATTGTTTTTGATTCCTTTCCAGCACAGATTTAACAGCAAAGACTATTGGACTGTGAGTCTTTGTCATGAGCACTTTCCAGTATACCCTGCACACCCTCTGCTACACAACATGATCAAAACAAGGTGACTATACAGCCCATCACTTGGATTAGTACTTGCTTTTTGTGAACAAAATTCCACACTAGATTTTGCTCTACTATTGCTAATACACTAATAGTATATATATCACTTCAAATATAATTACCTAGCAGCCCTTTACAAACACCTGAATGAGAAAGAAATTGAAATTAAACACAAGTTTATTAATGAAAAATTTGTGATTTCATATTCTTAAGACCAATAGATAATTATTTAGATTAGTGTACATTAAATAACTCTGTTCTGTTTTTTAATCAAACAGTATTTCAACAATTAAACGGAAGATTTATTCTATTTCATTATGGCATTGCACTTCAAATTTTCCTTGAATACTTTCATTGTCTTAGTGGGAGCAGTTTTAAGTGCTACATTGAAATGGCTGCCATATTTGGTTTTTCCCCACCATTGTTCATGGTCAACAACTGGACTTACAAGATAAAAAAAATCACCCTGTACAAGAGTGCACAGGCATAGCTGTCCTGTACATACCAGGAATTACAAAACTTCTTCCCAGTGCATTGATAGCGGGAACAGAAAAGGACATGTGCTGGTGAGTTAGCGAGGTGGAGCTAGCTGGATGGCTGCTGAGAGGCAGAGCCAAGAAACTGCCATTCCTTGTAGACACTGCAGGGGCATCCACTTGGAAAAAAAGAAAACAGGAGACAAAAAGAAATGGAGAAAGTTATTTTATGGCTAGCAACTAAGTGGGCCAGAGGAGAGGTCTTTCAAGAAGCAGTCAAATGGGAAGGGAGGCTTACATGTAGTACGTGATTTCATTTGCTTAGTGAAAGTTTCTTATATATTAATTGAGATATACTTTGCTTTAAACTGGTCTGCTGGTTTCCCTGGTGTTGCCACACCCTTATTCTCAGAGCTGGTTGTGTTGCTGCCTGTCTAGCAGCAACAATCAAGTTTATATTTAATCACTTCCTGTGGTCTAATGGTTAGTCAAGAGATACAAACCTGTAGTTTGGGTAGGATGTTTTTACGTTGTCTATCAGAAACTGATGTGTTATTATAGAAATCTCTATTTTTTTACTGTGGTCTATATATAAACAAGCTTTTAAAGGTGCTTTTTGGTTTGTGTGTAAATAAGCACATAAAATTCCCACATAATTTCCTATCTGAGAACCACTGTGTTACTAAGATTTAGAAGATCAAGTACTGTTATAGCTCCACCTAGCCACAAAAGATTAGGCCAATCTGAAGTTTAATTTCGTTCAACTCCTTTGAAATATTTTGGGTTTATTACTGAACTTTAGTCCACATTATCCTCTTCACTGTAGAGACATTATTTTTTGAAGAGGTAGTCTGTTTGCCTTTTTAAGATCATACAGTGACACTCATTTTGTAATAGGGAAGATTAATTCTGATTTTGTTGTGTAGCTCAAATTTCTGTCAATAAGCTTTTTTTTTTTTTTTTTTTTTTTTGGCCTCAGTACTTACACTGTCATCTATATTTAGTCCTTCCACCAGCACCTTTGTTGGGTCAGTTAAAGTGAAGAGAGTGACAGTATTCTCAGCACTTTCTGAAAAAGGGTAGGTGAAGCTTTACAAAGTATGTTAGCTCTGCCATGATTCTGTACACCACAGACTAGAATGCAAGCCCTTTTGGTGAGGTGTTTTACATTCACTTTATTTATTTTAATCAGGAACCGATGTGCCATTTCCCTATCAAAACTCTCTTTGTTAGCATGGCATAAACGTAAGCTTTAAAAAGTGCCAAATCTGTAAAGGAATTTAAACAGATAGGCGATAATCTGCCTTTAATACCTACTAATTGCCTAGAAATTTAACTGCATTTGAATAACCTAAAACCAGCAAGGACCAGTTCATGAGGAAGTCTGTTTACCTTTCCAAATCCATCCAGCTAATTCTGTTCAATCTCTTGCCAGAAATCCACATGAACACTGGAAAATCAGTTCGGGTCACAGTCCCCTGGCTGTATGTGCCCTGGCTGTGACTTTTATTCAGACTAAACCAGTACTTAGAAACTGCAGGCCTCAGGTGTGCTGAGGTGCAGTCCCAGGATCCAAGCTCCATCTGGATGGCTCTCTAGGTGGCAAGGTACTTTTGGCTACCTGTCCCAATACATAAAAGGCTATGGAGTTTGGTGCAATCAGAGCTTCTCTCAGGAAGCCTGAGAAACACACAAGGATGCATATAGCACTTCAAAACACGGTATATCTTCATTCAGAGGTAATTGCTTTCACATTTTTTGAAAGAGTATTTTGCTGCATTAGCTGTATCTGAGATGCTCATTTAGCCTATAGCTGGGTTAAGAACTTGAACACTCATTTACTCTGGGGAACAAGTTACAGCTTGTGTGCTGGCTGCAGTTACTGCCTTGTGGATGCTCTGAGAGCGTGCAACACCTAGAAATTACCCTTTCTCCAAATTCTTACTTTGGTGTAAAGGACTGTAGAATATGGACTGGTCCAAGAAGCAGTTTCTTCACTGTTATTTTTACTAGGATATTTCACTGTATGTTTGGAAGGTGTCACACTTAAGCCATAGTTTGGCATTTCCTGCCAAACAAAATTTTGATTCTCTTTTGTTGTCACATAACCCATAATAAACAAAAAGTGTACACGATAAGCTATGAAGATTGCCATTGGTCTGCTTTCTGCCCTCAGATGAGTTTAGAGGAGTTCAGCTGTGTCTCTGTTGATGCAAAGGACATAATTTTTCTATTGCCCAACAGAAATCTGTGCTTTTGAGGCATAAGGATCCTTCTGTCTCCAGACCACAGGACTGTAATCAGTCCTAAAATGAACATCTTAATACCTACTGATAAGAGATCATTGATTTCTTGCATCATAAATTAGACTGAGGTGTATAATAAGAGGTATATGATTCTACAGTTATTTCTACCCTACTGGAAGCACTGAAACATGAAAACACACCTCTGTGTTATATCATCAAATCTACAAGAACAGACTTTCTCTAGAAGGTAGAGCCACAACATTTAACAGAGGAAGGCCCTATGGAACAAAAGACAACATATGTTCAATAACCTTTTACTGTTCAGCCAATATCTTACCAATTTTCTTGTATTTGGGTTCTGAAACATCAGCACAACTCTCTATGGAGCCTAAAAATGCTGAAAGAAAAAAAAAAGGTGATATTAAGTGACAGAAATGGAATCCAGTTTGTCATTTTTAAGTGTCCATTGTGGAAACTAATTTTAACTTTTTAAAGTAGAAGGAGATGCTAGCAGTTTCAATTCAGCTATTTCAGAACTGCATGAGTCCAATATATTAAACATGAATGTGAATAGTCTCATATTATTTTACAATACTGAAGTTTGAATTGGGCTTCAGATTATTATTTTTTTTTTTTTGCCACTAATCAAACATTTTTGCAGTTCTTGCTGTTAAAAAGGGAATAGTTCAACTAAAGTTCAACTAATGCTTGATAAGCTACAGATATACTGAAAACAAAATTAAAATTTTCACATGGATGACAAAAAAAAGGGGGAAGAAATATAACACACTTAATGTTATGTTAGAGGACAACAGATTCTGCAAATTATGACGAATGTGCTGGGGTGAGATTTTACTTCCAGCCCATAGAGGGTAAACAAAGTCAGAGGAAGCACATCTGTTTATGTCAGTGAAGAACTATAGGAGGAATATACTGAGGCTGCTTTTAAAATCAAAGTACCCTAATGCATATTTGGAATCCAAACACTACAGACTTTCAAGCTCTCACCATTTTTTACTTACTTCTTTTGTGACATTTCTGCATCTTTACATCAGTAAATATCTCAGTGTTTTCAGCAGTCATTTCATCCAAAATAAGGCTCCCTGCTAAAAAGGTGAAATATTGCAAATGTCAACCTTTGTTCTCCTAGAAATATTCCAGGAGGAGGTAAAAGGAAAAGAAAGATACCAGCAGAAAGCAAACATGCTCCAAATAAAAGATGGAAACCAAAAATCATGCAGTAAAACATATCCAAATCTATACAATTTAGAAAGCCCTCAGAACTCTGGCCAAAGACTCTCTCACTGTGTGACATTAATCTACTGTGGCAAATTCAGTGGCTACTAAAACACAAGTACTTCTCAATGCTCTAATGACAAGCAAAGAATTAAACATCACAGCTGATTCACAGATATATTTTTTGTGTGATCTCAGTATTACTGAAGTTACTTGCTCATTTTGTATATGAAAATGATTAGTTCCTTTAGATGTAGAGTAAAAGGTTCTGAACCATTTATATATGTTGTGTTGTAAGAGCTGTGAAGTTATCTATACCAGTCTTCTACAGGCAAAGACATAAATACTCATACTGTATCTCATTTCCTCTAAGATAAATATGAATACTGCCATTTGGTGTAACCAACCCCCCAAATTCTAAACACAACAGGGAGCAGTAAAAACCATTTAAAGCCACATAGGTTTCTTGTAGCCAGAATTAATTGTCCTAGTTATGGTATTATCTTTAGTAAGTTATTCCAAAATACTTTCCCCAAGTGTAAAAGAGGATGTGCAGATATTGTGTGAATCTTTTTCGATCTACAGATTTCCCAGCAGCCACACATTAAATATATACTCTAAAATAGCAAACGGCTGCACCACAGCCAAAACAATGATTTTGTACAACAAGCCAAGTGATTATCCCTGGTTAAGCACTGATATGAAGAAATCCTTTACTACATGTATGTTATACCATCACTGCTTTGATCAGGGAGAGAAGTAAAATCTGACACGCCTTCTCAGGCAACTTTGTGCATCCTGGACAGAAACAAGGGTGCATGAACTGCATTTGTATGCATGATATTTCCTCTTGGTGGCTCAGGCTTCTTGAATACATGTCAATATGTGTCAATTGCTCAGAATAAGTCTGATGGTGCTTGAGAGCCTATATAGCACTAGGGCAGTCAAGCAGTAAATACGCTATTGCTTTGATGAGGTGACCTGCAACTTGGTCAGAGATACAACTGCTCTCTTTGAGAAAATCCTTCAAAATACAGAAAATCCTTGGAGTTTTTCAGGACACAATTCCCAGGTGGAAGAAGGAGGGAGGTGAAAGAGGATACCAGGTGACAGAAACCCTACTGGTATTCTGATTGTGGAGATGAGGAACAATGTAAGATGTTAGGTAGAACACTGTCATGGAGAAAATTAATTTTATTCACATAAATCTTACCAAAACTATCTTCCACTTGCTTTTCCTGCTGATCTTTGAGCACATATTCTGCTAATTCAGCTACCAAAAAAAAGAAAAAAAGGAACACAGTAACATCATAGTAAATTGCACAGCAAAACTATTGTAGGTTTACTTCATTAACAGAATTCTCCAGTATAAGTGAAATTAAAGAGTTAAAATAATTTTTTCTTGTAAATCGTTGCTCAGGAAACAAAGAACATGAGAAAGAAGAAGTGGAGACAGGAAGTGTTAAGCAGAAGGATCCATTAATAGAGAGATTTTCCCCTGACAACCACAAACTGTTGCGCATGTTTCCTCACAACTCACAGGTTTAGGTACCACGTAGTGGTAACAACTTACTATGCATGAGGACACTTGAATATATGCCACCACTTTAGAGCAAAAGTAGAATTTGTAAGAAATAGATATATCAAGTAAGTAGAAAATAATGACCATGTTGACACCAAGCACCTAAAAAAAAAGTTTTCATACCTATTCTAGCATAAGCTTCTCTGGCATTGGAAGAGGGATACAACTCGTCCCCATTTTCATCATTTTCCACTGTACACAGGAAATCCATACTATTCAACTGATCATAGTTGCTGGCATCAATTTCAGAATCTAGAATGAGAAAGGAGTTAGCATTGGGTTCAATGGATACCATAGCCAAAGAAAAATAACAGAAAGCAGGACATGCAGAAAAGGCAGATTTAGTGCTTCAGCATACAGCTTTGGCTTTTTGGTACATGTTGGCTACCTAAGAACAGAACTGAACTCTCAGTAAACTTAGTTACCCAGAAATCAACACTTTTGTTAAACTCTGAGGATCCACCTCTCCTAGTAAATAAAAATGTTTCAGAACCCGTTCCATGACACTATGGCCTATAGACATGGCCTGGACTTATCCATACTATTAAACCTCTTTAGTCTTCAGTATGTGGTGATACCATTCAAATTCCCTCTTCAGGGTATTTCTGGGTCCATGCTAGCCACAGCTCTGCAGCTAGAAATTGCCTGGGAAAATACCAGTTGGCCAAGACAAAAAGCATGTCGGACTATATTAGCACCTTAACAATGGAGATGTCCTACTTTCCATAACCTGGGCAATGTCTTGACACTGCTTAATTTATCCATGTCTTCTCAGACAATGGGAAGGCTCAGAAGTATTCAAATCAATGAAACATCTTTGGTGTAGTAAGAGGTAGTCCTTTATCCCTATTTCAACCTACTTTCAGTCACTGAGCAAGTGAGGCCATGGCAGTGCAGAAAAACTCCTGCAGAGATGTTAGTAATAGAAGTTGAGAGAGCAAAACTCAAACTGGAAAATAATTAATTACATAGATGATTCCAGATTCTGGTGCTCAGTTTTGCATTGGTTTGCACATGCACCTGCTGACACTGGTCACTCAGGAAAGCAACAAGGATGTGAAATGGTATCACTCTAATTTGGTAACTTTTTATGCCTATGTGACACATAACTATAGACTTCATATCTGGTATACACTAACTTGTGTTCTTCTTTTATTGCCACTCTCAACCCATAGTCCAGCTCATTTTTTCAAATAAGCTCAGCTATTGCTCCACAACACAGTCAGCAGCATAGACACACTCTCATACCTTTATGCCAACAAACTCAGGAAGAATAGAACATTCCATAATGCCCACACCAGGTCAGGAGCAGAATTTGAAAGCCAAAGCCAACCTTCCAACCTGCTTAGCTGTAGCAACTTGTATGTAAGGAACTGCCACCTTTCCACCCTGGTCTTTCTGCTTTCTCCGTCACAGAATAAAGAAATTATTGGTTTTTGCTCTCAAAAGCTGTAAAACAGCATCTGCTAATGCACATCTATTGTGTTGGTGCCTTAGGATCTCAGCTGGAAATGAAATGAAATAGTTTGCTTGCAGTTAGCTTGCTGGCTTGGCTTCCTATTATCATAGAAAGGGATCTTTAAAGATCACGGTTTAACTTTTAGGTCGTCCTCTGTGGAACTATGAGTTGGACTAAAGGATCCTTGTGGGTCCCTTCCAATTGGAATATTGTATGATTCAATGATCACCCAGTTCCAACCCTTGCCATGGGCAGGGATACCTCCCACTGGCCTTGAACACTGCCAGGGATGGGGCATCCACAGCTTCTCTGTGCCTCACTACCAGTGCCTCACTACCCTCATATGAAGATATAATTTCTTCATTATATCTAATCTATATCTACTCTCTTCTAGTTTAAAACTGTTTCCCCTTGTTGCATAACTACACACACTGGCAAAGAGTCTCTACCGATCTTTCTTGTAGGCTCCCTTTCTATTTTGGAAGGCTGCTATAAGGTCTCCCCAGAGCCTTCTCTTCTCTAGGCTAAAAAATAGCCCTCAGATCATCTTTGTCACCCTCCTCTGGACCCACTAACAGTCCTGTGTTTTACTTGTGCTGGGGACACCAGATCTGAACACAGTACTCCAGGTGGGATCTCACAAGGGTGGAGCAAAGGTAGAGAATCCCCTCCCTCAACCTTCTGGCCACACTTTTTTGATGCAGCCCAAGATTCGATTGACTTTCTGGGCTGCAAGTACACATTGCTAGCTCAAGTGAAGTTTTTAATCCACCAATACTCCCAAGTATCTCTCCACAGGGAAGCTCTCCATCCATTCATCCCCCAGTCTGTACTGATGGTTGAAATCGCCCCAACTGGGGTGCAGCACCTTGTGCTTGGCTTTAAATACATGGTAATTTATGGAAGGAGTCCCTATTTTATATATAGATAGTCACAAAGTTATCATATTGTAAAACCAAGTGTCTGTTGCATTTAGTCCAGCCACCATGATAACTGCCATTAGGTGGCTACTTAATCCAGAGGAGATGGCAATGAATTACAGCATGACAGCTAAACTATTCAAGGGCTTTTTAGTGTATTACTAACCTGCAAACAAGTCACCCTCTTCATTTCCAGATGGCTTAGGGTCTAAGAGAGTAAACAGATGCACTGGATCGATGTCACTGTGCAGCAAATCAAGATAGCCATTTTCACACACCAATGCTGAATCCATGATTTGTCTCTTGCTGTCTGAAATCAAATCACAATACAATTAGCTATGATAAAAGTCAACACTTCTGTCAACCAGAATTACAAGTCTGCTGCTGTGGCTTTCTGTTGACCACAAGGCATTAAAATCTTAATGCTGTGGAACTGGTACTGATAAAAAAACCCCGAGTTGAGTTTTAACCCTGAATTACTTAAAATCCAGTTTGCAGTGAGACCTTTCAATTTTTTACCCAAATCAGGGGAGTGGGATACTGCAGTCTGACCATCTGGGCCTAAAGCTCCTGGGAATAAATTATAACTTCTGTAAATTCATCAGTATATAAGTGGTGCAAGCACAGACTCAGCAGGTACTGGGGGAATGAGAAGACTGCTGTGAAGATGATGAAAGAAGAATCCCATTCTGTACTGGTATGACAATTTCTTCTTAGGGTCAGCAGCTTCTGGCTGGGATGCTATATCCCAGTTCCTGAGACCTGCAGGTAGCACTAGGAGACATCTCCTCAGCACAGCAAAGAACAGTAAAAGATTGAACAGCTGCTTCACAGAATTCTTCCCTAGACCTTATGGCTGATTGTGTATGGTCAACTTGAGAATTCACTTCTGGTAACAGGGCATTCACTGCAACTGTGGAATTTACCACAGTTATTTTAAAATCCATTTTCTTTCCAAACTTACCAATATCTGTTGGCACCAGACAAAAAATTATTCATACTAGATACATCTCCAGAACTCATGTGAGTACTTACTCATGAGCTAAGAATTGCTATAGTGTTTCAGAGTACCACACAGAACCCAGACAATTCTCACTGCTCTAACATGCTCCCTGCTGCAGCCACCAGTGTTTATATGGGCTAAGAACTGCTTAGGTTGCTGCAGCTATATTTTTTGATAAAGTTTCTCTCTTCCTCCACTTCATTTTCTTCTATTACTTCCAATTACTGCAGGAGGCACCAGAATAAATTCAAACACTCCTGGATATTCCGTAAGTAGTGTAATAACTGTACATGTTGATTATTCATCATCTTTATCAAACTATTTCCAAAATAAATATTGGCTTTTCAGTATTTACAGATCCTTGATATGAATGCTACCTGGGCTGATGATCCCAGTCATTAACTCCACCATAATACCCAGATGCCAATGTGAAATGGACAACGGGCAAATTTTCCAGTCAGTATTCTGTTAAAATGGCCACAATACCCGTGGGGGTGTGGCTTAGCAAGGCGTCTTGGGCTACTACTTGGGTGTGCCTGATACCCGCTCCTTAAGGCCTGGGGCAGGCTGTTGAGGGCATTTACACTGGGGCGCGGATACTTGCATGTATATGTCTAGCAAAAACCAACTGTAAGGTTAGGACTAAGTCTTTTGTCCGCAGGCATGTCTGTGTGCCGTCTTGGCAGCTTCAGTGCCATGCTTTAGGTGTAAGCTATGTGGACGGGGCAGGTGGCTGGCAGATTGGGTAATGTCTGCAAGGGTCAAAGTAATGATTGTTGTCAGATTTTGTTGTTTTTAGTACTGGAGTTTCTCTAATAAGTTTAGGTTATGTTGTTATGAATTTGTGTTTGTGTATATATATATTCGTGGGTTTGTGTTGGGTGGTGGTTTTGTTTTTAAGGTATGTCCATCGAGCATTCACTAAATAGCCCTATTATATAGAGCTGCGGAGGAGAGCATTAACTGAATGTGGTCACAGTGCATCAGTGTCAAGGTGATTCCCCATATACGCCAACCGTCTCATTGAGTAACCCGTGAGATATAGGATAGGACGATAACGCAGGTGTGTCCAGGCTTAGATTGTGGGACCCCCGAAGTCACTGGGAAGGGCCAGCTGTGAGGTAACCCCGGAAAAAATAAGAGGAACCAGAGGCGCCAAAAAGCTGGAGGATGCCGCGATTACGCATTGAGATGGTGGAAGTCTTCCACAGATGCCACTTTGAAAGGCAAGTAAGAGGTGAGTGAACCCAATTGATGGCCCTGACCGAGGAACCAGAGGCGCAAAAATGTGAGGAGGGCGAGGGGTTTAGGGGGAACGTATGGGCCTGAAGCTAGTCACGTCGGACATTATGTGCAAGGATTGCTGATTTCACGTGAGGTGTACGGTTAATAAATCCATCTGGTACGAAGCTTCATGAGTTATGGGCTGGGACTAGTAGTTTAGGGTTATGTCTGTCGAGCATTCACCTGTAGGGGCCTTGTTATGGTCGGGGACTTGTGACTGTTGCGGTTGTCAGGGGGAGGGTCTTGGAGCATTCATCTCTGGTCATTTGGAGGGGAAGTCCGTTAAGCAGGTATGTCCGGTTGTCATGGAATGGGTTTAGTCCGTGCGTGGTAGGATAGTTGACTAATAATGTATATTACTGGGACCATAGATAAATATATGGGGTATATAAATGTATGCACGATATGCATAGCCAAATAACCCCCGCAGCTCCCGGGGGGAGAGAGGGGGGGCGGGGGGGAGGCATAGAAGTGCAGTGGTGGGAGCATTATCGGGCTATTTTGGCTCTGTTCCTGTAGTTGAAGACAATAATGGCTTTTCAAGCCGTAGGTCTCGGATAGTAGCCGAGCAGGAATAATGACTTATTTTGTATTTTTTCTAGGGGTTTGCTTTGTAGTTGGTGTTTTGGGTGTAGCATCAAATCCTTCGCCGCTTGTGTGGAACAGTTGATTTGGGTCTCTTGTATGACCGCGGTGGCTGGCACAAGATTTACCGACCCTTGTGATGTGTTTGCTATGACTAAGTCAAGTTTGCACTCATTGCTTAATGTTAACTACTGCTGAATACCCGTGGGGGTGTGGCTTAGCAAGGCGTCTTGGGCTACTACTTGGGTGTGCCTGATACCCGCTCCTTAAGGCCTGGGGCAGGCTGTTGAGGGCATTTACACTGGGGCGCGGATACTTGCATGTATATGTCTAGCAAAAACCAACTGTAAGGTTAGGACTAAGTCTTTTGTCCGCAGGCATGTCTGTGTGCCTTTTCTACGCATCATGCAACTGATGCTACATGGAGCAAGTGGATTGCACTAATTACTCAGCGGGCTCGAATAGGAAACCCCAGTCGCCCAGGAATATTGGAAGTGATTATGGACTGGCCAGAAGGTAAATACTTTGGGATATCATCAGAGGAGGAGGTGGGTCGTGCTGAAGAAGCCCCACTGTACAACCAGTTACCAGAAAATGAAAAGAAATATGCCCTGTTCACTGATGGGTCCTGTCGTATTGTGGGGAAGCATCGAAGATGGAAGGCTGCTGTATGGAGTCCTACACGACGAGTTGCAGAAGCTGCTGAGGGAGAAGGTGAATCGAGTCAGTTTGCAGAAGTGAAGGCCATTCAGCTGGCTTTAGACATTGCTGAACGAGAAAAATGGCCAGTTCTCTATCACTACACCGATTCATGGATGGTAGCAAATGCCCTGTGGGGATGGTTACAGCAATGGAAGCAAAACAACTGGCAGCGTAGGGGCAAACCCATCTGGGTTGCTGCATTGTGGCAAGATATTGCTGCTCGGGTAGAGAACCTGGCTGTGAAAGTACGTCACGTAGATGCTCATGTGCCCAAGAATCGGGCTACTGAAGAACATCAGAACAACCAGCAGGTGGATCAGGCTGCTAAGATTGAAGTAGCTCAGGTGGATCTGGATTGGCAGCATAAAGGTGAATTATTTATAGCCCGATGGGCCCATGACACCTCAGGCCATCAAGGTAGAGATGCAACATACAGATGGGCTCGTGATCGAGGGGTGGACCTGACCATGGACGCTATAGCACAGGTTATTCATGACTGTGAAACATGTGCTGCAATCAAGCAAGCCAAACGGTCAAAGCCTCTTTGGTATGGAGGACGATGGCTGAAATATAAATATGGAGAGGCCTGGCAGATTGATTACATCACACTCCCTCAAACTCGCAATGGCAAGCGCCACGTACTTACAATGGTGGAAGCAACCACCGGATGGCTGGAAACATATCCTGTGCCTCATGCCACCGCCCGGAACACTATTCTGGGCCTTGAAAAGCAAGTCCTATGGCGACATGGTACCCCAGAAAGAATAGAGTCAGACAATGGAACTCATTTCCGAAACAACCTTATAGACACTTGGGCCAAAGAACATGGTATTGAGTGGGTGTATCACATCCCCTATCATGCACCAGCCTCCGGGAAAGTTGAACGATACAATGGACTGTTAAAGACTACATTGAAAGCAATGGGCGCTGGGACATTCAAAAACTGGGATACGCATTTGGCAAAGGCCACCTGGCTAGTCAATACTAGGGGATCTGCCAACCGAGCTGGACCTGCCCAATCAAACCTGTTACGTACTGTAGATGGGGATAAAGTTCCTGTAGTGCATGTAAAAAATATGCTGGGTAAAACAGTCTGGGCTACTCCTGCCTCAGGAAAAGGCAAACCCATTCGTGGAATTGTTTTCGCTCAGGGACCTGGATACACTTGGTGGGTGATGCAAAAGAACGGAGAGGTCCGGTGTGTACCTCAAGGAGATTTAATACTGGGTGAGAATAGCCCATGAACTGAATTGTACCATGTTAATTACTATATAATACTGTATGTTACCACTACCATGACTACTATAGGTGACTAATTAGAATGTATGGAAAAGAGTGTAACCTGAGCATGACATAAATGGTATGGAATAAGGGGTGGATAGATGTCCTGGTTTCAGTTAGAACAGAATTAATTTTCTTCCTAGTAGCTGGTGGAATGCTGTGTTTTGGCTTAGGATGAGAAGAGTGCTGATAACACCCCGATGTTTTAATTGTTGCAGAGCAGTGCTTATACCAAGCCAAGGACACCTCAGACTTTTGCTCTGTCCTGCCAACAGGCAGGCTGGGGGTGCAGTAAGAGCTGGGAGGGGACAGACCCAGGACAGGTGACCCGAACTAGCCAAAGGGGTATTCCATACCATCTGACGTCATGCTAAACAATATATAGGGGTGGCTAGCCGGGGGGAGGGGGCCGGACTGCTCGGGGTTAAGCTGGGCATCGGTCAGCGGGTGGTGAGCAATTGCATTGTGCATCACTTGTTTGTACATATTATTAGTAGTAGTACTATTATCATCATTGTATTATTATTATTATTATTATTATTATTTTCCTGTCTTATTAAACTGTCTTTATCTCAACTCACGGGCTTCACTTTCCATTTCTCTCCCCCGTCCCAGAGAGGGAGGGGGGAGGGTGAGCGAACGGCTGCGTGGTGTTTAGCTGCCAGCCGGGTTAAACCACGACAAACTGCAACCATGCGAAGCTTCAGATTGGCATCAACAACCATGTTTTGCAATGAAGGATACTTATAATACATCTCTCAAATATTCTGCCTTTAGCAGAATGCCACTGATGTCCCCGGTTGCACACATCTACTTTGCCAAGGTGGCAAATGTGGAGCAACCTGCTGGACCATCAAGCCTACCTGCAACAGCAAAAATAAATGCAGCTCTGACAAAAGGAAGCAGGCAGACCTAGTCACACTGCCACCATCTGCTTTGTTATGAACTTATCCTCATTCCTCTCACAGCCCTATGTGGGGTTGTCCCTTTGTAGAGCTTGGAATTTGACCTCTCTGCATCCTTCCAGAGAAGACATCAGAATCTAGAGCCAAACCTTAGGACGGGCAGTGGACATAGTGAGGCCCCACTTGTAGGAGTGACCTACAGTAAGGTAGTTCCCCTTTTTCATGTTGTGTGGCCTCGTTATGTTACCAACATCACAAAATTTTGATGTTATTGCCTGCCCTGCTATAAACGGAAAGCAGAAGTTGACAAACCTTTGTGAGAACCAGGAATGTGGGAAATTTTCAATTTGCTGCTGCATTTTACACTGCCATGTTCTGTGTTGAATTAACAGAAGATCTAAACACAGTCAGGCCTTTCAGAATACCAGGTTTCCACACTGTGAATAACGCTGTTGAAGCATTACCTCTGATTCAATGTGATTTTGGGGTTAGAGACAGAGAACTAATTAGCAGAAGCTCGTAAGTTACATGGTCCTGGGTGACCTGCTCCAGGTGGCCCTGCCTGAGTAGCAGGGTTGGAGCAGATGACCTCCAGAGATCCTCTCCAACCTTAAGCATTCTGTGATCCTGTGAAGCTGTAAAGGGAATGCAAGACAAACAAATTCATTACTCCTTCCAAGTTCAGCAATTAGTAAAGTGCTTGATTACAGCAGTTGAAGAAAAGGGTAAGTCCTATGGATAAAGACTACATAGGCCTTCTTAGTCTTCATGGAAATGGAAAGTTTTATTTAACTCATAATCATAAGAGCTTTTGTTATTTTAAAGCTTTCTTTCTATGCCATTTCCATGTGATTAAATATATAAGTAATGCACAATATTTTGCATTACAAGGTCAAGGAGTCAGGAAGCAGCCAAGAGGAATTCTAGAGATTTCCACCAGCTAGACGGGTGAAAATTAAAAACTAAGAGGTACTGTAACCCAGCAGCACAGGAATGAGAAAAAGGTAGCCTTCTACCTAGGGAAGAATGAAGACTGCTACTCTTTTAAAAATAAAAAACTTAAATATTTCTCTTTTTTGCTTCTGTTTACCTTTTTTTTTTTTTTTTTTTCCTTCATTGCATTGGGCTTGACATAAATGTACACACAGCTGCCTTTCTATTGACTACACTGGATTTTGGATGCTGTAATTTTTTTCTTTAGCTGAACCAAGAAATTCTTATTAGCAGCTGTGCTGCTGTGTTAAAATGATGGTGGGACCACTAGTAGCACTTTGTCCAAGGCTGCAGGGAAAAAGAAAGGAGTTTAGGAAAGATTTCTACATAACGGGAGTGACAGAGGCAAACGGGATTGTGCCCCAGGGACAGGGAGTGTTTGGCTGCAGGTTGGAACTAAAGCACAGAAAACGAAACCTGACATTACTAAGCATGTTTACAACAGCAATTGCTTTCCCATTGCTTCCCCTTTTTTTTCTCACTGCATCCTACTGAATCCAGCAGCCCACTGTCTGAGACCACAGGGGAATATGTTCTCTACCTTTCAGACACTTTCTTGGTTGTTTCCTACACAATTCTAATTTAGCTTACTGATAATACAGTCCCTTTGGGGTGCCATGCAATGCTGCCAAAATGTGTATATGGCACACTTTCACATCACAGGACTAAAAAGTGTCACTGCAGTCCCTGTGAATTGAGGTTTGAGCATCGTAGTCCCTGTGTTAGAGCTGTGACTGCTGCTCTCAGTCAGCTCTTGGGGGAACAACAGAGACCTTGCATCACCTGGGATGCCAGTGCTCTCATTTGCGGTCAGCATCTGTGCACAAAGTGGAAGTACTGGGTGGAGTTAGACAGGAAGAACTTCCCAATGTATTTCCAGGCCTTTCAGAAAGTTCAATCCTTTGTTGCATGGACCCTTGTTAAAACTATTTTTTGTGTCTTTAAATATTGAAGTGAAACCTCCTTCCCGCAGCAGTCTATATATACACTCCAGCTCCATCATTATATGCAACAGACCCGTGTTCCCTTTGCATTACCTCTACAATGATTCAGCACATAACTGTTATGTGCTGTTAAGCAGGGTTTCTACACAGGATACACTTGTGTTAATGCTGTATTCTGCTCATACAGCACAATATGATTCATTTGCAAGACTCTTGGTGGTTTTTGTTCAGTGCTATTTCAGAGCACAAGCAAAACCATAAGAATTAACAATGCTGGAAAAGTAGTAAAAGAAATAGTGAGCATCGCCACACTAGGACAAAGAATCCAGTTGAAGAAGCAGTAGGTATTCACTTAAACACAGACAAATCTTGAGAGTTAGATGGGGCATTTTAGATTTCAAAAGATAAAGGGAATGATTGTGATTTATCATTTGGCCCCAATAATTTGACACCAAATAATGAATTCTGCTACTAACTAAAACCAAACGGTAATTAAGAGAAAGGAGAAGGTTTATACAAAGGCAATAATGTCAAGTTTTCTCCAAAAAGGTGGTAGATACTTCTGAAGAGATTGTTAGGGGGGTTCCTTTCCCTAACTCTGTTGACAGCTGAACTAACGGGTAAGAAAGCATTCTTCCCACGAGTATAGACATTAAGAAAAAATAATAATAATAAAAAAATAATTTCAGGAACAGAGGAAACCCCCCTGCAATTTAATTTTTATACCAGTTCAGGAAGCTGAGGGTAATTCCTAGCAGGACAGTAGTAGTGCCAGGTAAATCACACATTTCATAACTGGAGGATGACATAACATTACTACTCCAAATCTTAGGTTACAGAAAGATGAGAGAGTGGGACTGTCATAAAGACAGGAGGTTAAAACAAAATCACACAAATATTACTTTAAAAATGTTATTATGTGCTACACTTAGGATGAATCTGAGTTAAGCAAGGTGACAGAAAAAACAAGCACTATCGAATTATCTAAATATACATTTCAGTGAAACATTGTTACTTAGAGCTAAAAGCTCAATAACATCAGCCACAACTTTCAAGACTTTTTTCTTTTTTTCTTTTAACAACTTTCTCCTGATCTGCTCTATTTCTCTGCACCCCTTGAGGGTTACTGTGCCTGTGTGGTCCATAACCCACAACAGAAACCAGCAGGCAGGGTCATGGTTCTTGGGTTTTGCTCCACGTGGTGTTTTGGGGTGATGCTCTCTGGGATATGGACAGGTCATCAGCAGCACAAGTCCCCTCCATGCTACAATAGCTGTCTCTCCTCTCCCCATGTCCATCACCAGCAATTCCTCTGCTCCACAAGCAACAGCTTTTTCTTTCAGAGAAGGTCTGATCTTAAACTGTGGATATCAGTGCTCAAACTATATTTAGCTTTGAGAGTTTGGGTTTCTGTTTCAGATCTGTGAAAAAGCTATGTCTGAAAGCATGTTCGTCTTTTCCTGTTGTATGACATGATTTAATAAAAGACACTACTTTTACCTACAGAATGTACTTGGCCCATGCAGTATTGTTACTTTCCATGGGTTTTATAGTCTGAAATGAAAGAATAGAGATGATGCCAGAAAAAAATAAATAAATAAAAAAAAAAAATAGCACTATATCCTGTCTTATTCCCCTTTGTCTCCTATAGGTGAGTTTAAAGAAGTTAGAAAAGTGTAAATATTAAGTAGAAGGATTTTCTGCCTTTCAATGAACTTTGCTGTATGGTGACCAATACAAATTAAAAACAAAACCCAACCAGACAAAAAACAGAAGTCCTGCCTGGGAGATAGCCCAAAGCAGGCAGAATGATCATGCGCTGTCCTGCAGGTGCCATAGCTGGGAAAATATTCAAGAGCAGAATCTGCCTTCTGAAGCCAGCATTGCCTCTGGTGTCACAGCTGTGCTCATCTTGCCCACCTCAGCAGCGAGGTGATATAAAGTGGTACAGTAGACACCTTGCCTTCTTTTGTCAGACCAACTACCTTTGCATTCAGAGACTTTTTTCAAGACAGAACCTCAGCCCTCCTAAATCAGAAAATTTTCCTGCCAGAGCTCTAAGACTGGAAACAAGCCATATTTTACTAATGCTCCACGGTTTCACTTTCAATACAAGCAAAATCTGTACAAAGAACAAGTGCATTCCTCTCAAAATCTGAAAGAAATTATAACAAGCTTTCAAGCAATTAACAGGGCTGGGCACAAAACAAAATCGCAAACAAAATGAAAAGTCTCCAAAACTTCACCCACTCAAACGCAGACTTCATCCCACAAATACTTCAGGACCAGATACTGACACACCGCTGTTACCAATACTCACAGCATCTATAAGATAGATTTACCATGACAAAAGCACAGCATTCAAGAATTGAGGAAAAACTGACCTTAGGAAAGCAGACGGTTCCTGTTCCTTCACTCCGGATTCAGCACCAGAAAAACAGGAGAACTGCTGTCACTGTTTAGGACTCACAGAAAGTAACAGCAGAAAGGAGGAAATGAGCCCGGCCAGTCACAGCAGAAATGCTAGAGGCTTAAGGGGAATTCCAAAGAGGAAAACTAAGAAGCAGCTCCCTTCTGGCAGCCCCTGTAGAATAAACGTGGGTAACCTGTCGCTAGCCACAGTTAAGAAGAGCCTGTGCTTCTTACTCCATAGGAGTGAAATGATTTATTCGGATGGAAATTGGATGGGTGTCAATGGTAACAATTTTCAGTGCCCTTCAGAATGCTCTTTGTGGTTTTATTCTGGTTCAAACCTGTCCTAAAGTCACGCTGTTAAACAGTCCATCAGTAAGAATAAAGCAAGCAGCATGCAAACACTCTTACCTTGCAGCTTCGTGTGCTCAAACAAAAATGAAAGTACCTTTCACACATTCATAAGCTCTGCCAACTCAGAATTGGTTTGCTCTCTTCTGCAAGTGTTTTTTGCCATTGGTCCAAAATGACGTACAATATTCTGTGAAATGTAAAGCTTGTCTGGCTTACATATGCTGTTCAGAGTTTGCTGGTATCAACATGCGGCAGACAACATTTATTCATTTAATGAATCTCAGACTGAGTCACACCTTTTGCAGTGCCTATTTGGCTTAAGACACCTCCTTTTGAAAGCCAACTTACCTAATGAGTGTTCCTACCATGATACTTACAGCTGCTTCTGTGTGTCTCTGCAACCCAGTTTTCCTACTATTTTGTTGTTGTTGTTTTTACTATGCATAGACCTACACAAATTAGAAAATACTTATGATTCTATTCTCAAATGATCAAATATTTCTTCTAGTATTATTCCACCATCAACAGCTTATAACAAAATTCCGAAGTATGAAGAGGGAAGGAAGTGGGATTTGATGAAGTCAACGTCTTCCTAGACTCGTGAGGTAAAATTTTGATCAGCCACTTGGTAACACTGGATTCTGCACAAGGCAGCATGTCCTACCAACAAAGTGGCTGTTGACCTAAGCTTTCTCCCTTTGCAGAGGAGCTCCACTTCCACCAGCTTCCATGGAAACATGCTCACAAGAGGTGATGTTTCCTTCCTGGGAGCAGCTGATCATAACACAAATTTTGCATGGAATACCCCGACAACAGATAATTGTTAACCCTGTTCACAGCACAACGCCACAAGTTATAAGCTCCTTTACCAACCCTGCAGCCAGATTTCTTTATCAGCTTCTGAGTCTGTAATCCCATGAGGTAAGCGATTTACTTCATGGATGACAGTTTGGGGAACAAAAGAGTTCAGCTGTTTACTGTGACTCCAGTTCACACAAACTACAGTAAACAGTGGTTGTCCACTTTTTGCACAACAACCACAGCTGATTAGAAACAGCAGAAATGAATGGATGGAGCAAATCAGAATACTGGTTCATCTAGTGGACTAGTCTATAATGATGGTCTTAGAGTGTAAAGCAGACTGGAAAACAGGAGGCTATGAGAGCCAAGAACTAACTGGCTGAACTCCTCAGATGACCATCATCTTCTGTGCTTCAGTTTTTGCTGATTCAAAACAAAGAAACACTGCCCTACGGCAAAAGGAACAAGCAGAATATACCAATAGGTATTGAAAGCACCACAAAACTGATGTCAATGATGCACTTTGCAAGAGAAGGACAGCTGGGGCTTTCTCACCCAGAAATTTTAAACATCCTTTTCAAGTAAGAGAAACATCTGCAAAACTACTAAGTAGTAGTAGATAAACCTGATGGTATCAGTCTGTTCCTGACCCTAGCTGACTTTGCAGAGTGAAACGGTCATTGAACATATGTCTGAAAGTGAACAAATTGGAAAAGGAAAGTTAGAAAAAAATTTGCTTCAGGGGAAGGCTAATACAGTTTGAGCCTCTTCGCGATAAATTTGTCTTTGAAACCACTTTTTTTAAGTTCATCTCCATACTACAAAATCTAGAGAACAGTGACAACGATTGAACATGTGATGGAGGAAGACTAATGCTTCTTCTGATGCACTCTGGTTTCCCTCTGTTGTGTCTCAAATTCAAGCTTTATGAGAGAGGCACAGAGCCAGGCACAACAGCATCAAGCTCTTTGAATGGAGATTTCAGTTCCTACCATTACAAAAATGAGGAGTGGCTATCTTTATGTACACATCACGGATGTAATTAAAAACAGAAAACAAACTCTATATACCCTCAGTTTAAGTGTCACTAGCTATGATATTCTACATTTAAATATAATTTGTTGGCATTAATTTGACTGTAAGAACAGCACTAAGGTCTTCTGGTTAAGTGTTTTTCCTCTCATGAATTATCTTAAGTTTTTCATTAGCACTTCTTCTTGTACTTTCAGCAATACCATGAGAAATAATGCCCAATGCTGTATTTTAGGAGAGGAAAAAGTTTGCACCCACAATGACGTCCGAAGTCCTTCCATCAGATTTACAGGATTATCTGGGTATTCTATTAAGTATTCTTTTATTCTCTTTTTTGAGTTGCTTGGTTTCATAAAAGTACATCTTAATACTATGATTTAAGCTGGGGTTC
Organism: Netta rufina; assembly: GCF_964035555.1. Lineage (NCBI taxonomy): Eukaryota > Metazoa > Chordata > Aves > Anseriformes > Anatidae > Netta > Netta rufina. The sequence goes on from NC_140138.1 coordinate 1,475,071, forward strand.
TGTTGTTTCACATAAAATGGACCATGTTAGGATTGTCCCAGAACTACTCCTGTTCTTCATTACATACAACATTAATTTGTTGTATGAAATTACATACATTATAAGGTCTCAATTTTTATGTCGCCTACTGCCCACTAAGAATCTCAGATTTCTTGAACCCAGCTTCATAAGTCTTTAAGTGCTTCCTGTCCTTAAGTTTGCAGAAGTCTGTTATAGACATTGTAATTTTTGTGCTTATAGACACCTGGAACTTGCAACAGAGTGCATTCCCCCCAGTACATGCTTGACAAATATAAGGGATTTCCCCACATCAGTTGTCAGGATGAACAAATCATCAAGACCAAATGCTGCTCAGACTATCAATGGCTAGGATGTCAGCTGAGAAAAACTGATCTTAGCATAGTCTCCTTAATCTATTTTGCATTTTGTGTTCTGCAAAAGATGGCAAAGAATAAGTCTTATTATGGCGTGACTATGTAAAGGGATATATGGGTGCTACCCCGAATGGGTGGATCTGCTTTAGCTGCTGTTGAATTACATTCTTTGCTTTTCTCTTCCTTACCTGCTCTCCACTGATGTACTTTGCACTATGTCACAATACAATCTCAATATGCAATAAACAAAAGTAAATCTTTAACAATGCAAAAAAGAAAAAGCTGATTTACCAGACATGTGCTTGGTTCCTGTTGGCTCATTATCTATGATGTTTTGAGGTCTACTGCCACAGAGGTTTAAACAAGAGTGGGGAATCAAAGTGTTCCAATACATGTCCCATTTCTCCACAAATGTCAGAGAAATCTTCCTTGCAAGGTCCTCTCTGTCTTTTTCATGGAGCAAGGCCTGATGGTACTCCTTGGATATCACATGTTCTTTCAGCATGAGGTTAAGCAATGCATGGTCATCAGAAGCTGTAGCACCTGAAAGAATCTTCCTTATTCTAGGCAGGATCTCCTTAAAAAGATTCATACTTGCAGCTGAGGATGCTTGAAGGAGGTCTGAGCAAAACCTGAACTGCTTCAATTAAAAGTAAAAAAATAAATAAATAATCTACTCAGTCAGCATGAAAAAGATGAAGTGAAAAAAAAAATGGTCAGAGACTTTGGCTTGCAGTAGCAGAGGTGTTTCCTCATTTCATTAAGCCTTTAAATAACATTTCCAAGAACAAATAGCTTCTTCATGAAATGACAAAACATCACAAATCTTCCAAGCATTCAATTCATAAAAGAATTTTCAAAATCAGCAACCTGATCAACTCAAAAAAATAACTAAAAAACATTTTTTCTATTAAAAAACGACTGTTACAGCTGTATCTTTTTCTCCCAGCAGAGCTGGAATGTAGATGCACTAGTGGACCCAGCTAGGTCACTGCTAAATCAGAACAGTACCAAAACCTTCAGCACAAAACATATCCTCTGCAAGAGGTGTAGGTTTAAAACTCAGAGACTTCAACATAGGATTAGAGATTCAGTTGTGAATTAATTTTGCTTTCACAAAAGTCAAACAAGTTAGAACCAGGGTAAAAGCTCTGAGGTAGAAAATTATTCCAAATCTGGCTCTGGTTTCTGCCACATCTGAAGTTACGAGATTGAAAAAAGTAATTAGAAAAATTGGTCACGAGTACTATATATTCTTATTCAAAGGTAACATACTTATATTCCAAGGGATGAATACTTTAAATTAAATTCCTTAAAGAGAAGTTTTAAAGTCCCCAGTTCAAAAGAGCACCAAATCTTCCATAACAGTAACTCCAAATCTGCTACCACTTGACCCCTCACCTCAGCTCAAAACTAGGAAGAAATCTTTTTTAAAACTAGCTTTTTGAGTAATTTCTTGCTCTTCAAGAATAGGCAGTGTCTAATTAGAATGCTTCTAAAATTCACAAAATGTCTGACAATGGAAGGAGCCTCAGGGTCCATCCGCTCTCCCCTGCCCCAGCAGGGCCAACCTGAGCAGGGGGCCCAGGCCCATGCCAAGGTGGCTTCGGGAGATCTCCAACGAGAAAACTCCTTGACTCTGTGGGCAACTTGTGCCAGGCTCCAGCACCGGCACAGCACAGAAGTGCCTCCTGGTGCTCAGAGGGAGCCTTCTGTGCTCCAGTTTCTGCCCACTGCCTCTGGGCCTGGCCCTGGGCACCACTGAGCAGAGCCTGGCTCTGTCCTCTGAGTACCCTGCCTTCAGGGATTTGGAGGCATCTGTGAGATCCCCCTGAGCCTCCTCTTCTCCAGGCTAAGCAGGCCCTGCTTGCACAGCCTCTCCTCACAGGAGAGATGCTCTGGTCCCTCCATCATCATTGTGGCCCTACATTGGACTCTGTCCAGTATGTCCAGGTCTCTCTTATACTGGGAGGCTTAGCACAGGACCCAGGACTCCAGGTGTGGCCTCAGCAGTGCTGAGCAGAGGGGAAGGCTTGCCTCCCTCCACCTACAGGCTATACTTTGCCTAATGCAGCCAAGAACACCATAGTAAGTGCTTAACAGTGATTCTACTTTCCACTCAAAAGTTTCTACTTACTGATCTATATGGCATGTTGCAGCATCTTATGTCTGGGAGCTGTTTATGTTTAGGGAGGTGTTTTAGCATAGAAGACAGCAGTGGGTAAATAAACAATTACCCATTACTGACATTTCAGTTTACACTACAACTTTTTTTTTTCCTTTTTGAAAAACAAACAAACAAACAACAATGACAAACACAACAACAAAAACTTTGTTTTTAAATATCTGATGTTGGAGCAGAACATACAGCTTTAAAATGCATACTGCGGCAAAATTTGTAAGGCTGTTTGGGGGCTTACAGATGGATGGGAATCTTTAACATCCAGTCTGCTACATGGCTGCCTAAACAAGCCTATAGGCTAAGTATGGGATTAAGATTGAAATATCTAACTACTTTTCTCATTATTTGCTTCTCAGTTTTACTACCTTGACTATTTCCATGATTTCTTTTCACCATCAGACACATTTCAAAGTGGAGCAATAATTCTACCTAGTTAGAAACAACACACTGACGGGAATTTGCTAAATCTTTATAAAAGTTTGAAGTACACAACTGAAAACTCTGGTTTTCAGTTATAATGTCATGTTCTTTCCAAATGTTCATGTTTATGTTCAGTATCAGGAAATACATGCAAAACATAAGAAAAATAAGGAACCTCATTATCTAGCAGTACAATTGTGACCTGCAGTGCAGGTAGGTATCAAGTTTTACTGTAACTATTTAAATGGCAACCAAGACAAGCAAATTATTTTACTATATTTTATTATTATATTTTCCTTAGGGGAAAGTAAATCCCTTCAATTTTTTTTTTTTTTTTTTTTTCAGGCATGTTTTACTCATGCCAAATAATGGTTTTTTAAATGTATTTTCCTTTAAAGTTGCTGCCTACATTGATTCAAAACAGGAGAGAACATTAGTTCTGTTGAAGTATAAATAGTAAGACAGCCCTCTCTGCTTGGAGTAGTGCTGAAAAATAGTTTCCTTACTTTTATCAACATAAAGCTGCACTGAATAAGATGCCTCCACATGTACATTATCATGAGTGGAGCACACATGGAAGGCAGATGAAAGCCTGCCTTGCAGAAAGTTGGAAACTGCTTGCTATTAGAGCAAACGAGAATGAGTTTACCACAGTTTGGTAAACACAGTCCAATCACTTTTTAAATTCAGACAGGCTTGGTGCAGTGATTACGTCCCTGGGGAGCCTGTTCCAGTGCGCAACCCCCCACTCGGTGAAGAACCTCTTCCTGATGTCCAGCCTAAACTTCCCCTGCCTCAGCTTAACACCGTTCCCATGGGTCCTGTCACTGGTGTTTTCAGAGAATAGGTCACCTGCCAATCCACTCCCCGTCGCGAGGAAGTTGTAGACCGCGATGAGGTTCCCCCTCAGCCTCCTCTTCTCCAGGCTGAGCAGGCCCAGTGCCCCCAGCCACTCCTCATACGTCTTCCCCTCTAGGCCCTTCACCATGTTCGTCGCCCTCCTCTGGACACTCTCCAACAGTTTAATGTCCTTCTAGTACTGTGGTGCCCAGAACTGCACACACTACTCAAGGTGAGGCCGCACCAGTGCAGAGCAGAGCGGGACAATCACCTCCCTCGACTGACTAGCGATGCCGTGCTTGATGCACCCCAGGATACAGTTGGCCCTCCTGGCTGCCAGGGCACACTGCTGGCTCATATTCAACTTGCTGTCAACCACAACCCCCAGATCCCTCTCTTCTAGGCTGCTCTCCAGCGTTTTGTTGCCCAGTCTGTACGTATAGCCAGGGTTGCCCCATCCCAGGTGCAGGACCCAGCACTTGCCTTTGTTGAACTTCATGTGCTTGGTGATTGCCCAGCTCTCCAATCTGTCCAGATCTCTCTGCAAGGCCTTTCCACCCTCATCAGAATCCATAACTCCTCCAAGTTTGGTGTCATTGGCAAATTTGCTCAAAACACCTTCTAGTCCTACATCCAAATAATTTGTAAGGACATTTATAAAGGCCCTAAAATGGACCCTTGAGGGACCCCACTAGTGACTATCCGCCAGCCAGATGTGGCCCCATTAACCACAACCCTTTGAGAAACACAGTAACACAGGGATGCCAGATTTCATTTTGTGGGCAAACGAGGAACTTGCATCCATGAGATAGTTTCCTCCAGATGTAGAAAAGCATGGAAATATCTTGTGATGCTTAATCACTATTACCACTTATGCATGAGGAAAGTAGATTTTCTGTGTTTCAAACATTAAACAGTTTCCACCTGCAAATGTACCCAGGGAACATCCTGCACAAAGAGGAGACTATAGGCTTTTCAACACAAATACATTTTTTTTTCCTGTTATACTTAGGTTTGGGACAGATCCAAAGTGGGATTGCCTTCACACAGGTGTGAGTGTATAAGGATCTCAATCGATCCCTGTGTTTTACTCTTGCTATGTGTTTTCAGGATTCCTGGGTTTTCCAAAAATATATCCAAGATCATTTGTTGGGATGCATTTTTTATACAGCTGTCCCCAGCTTTGCTGGGCTACCGGCAAAGATATCAAGTACTAGAAGAACTCTGCCTTTGACTTTAAAAAATTATTATCTTGTAGCTGTAAGCAAAATGAGCGGCAGGGGATTACAGTTACATGTTACATTAAGCCTTGAAAGCTTCACTTGACTTCTAGCACTGCTAATTTTCTATTTTGAAAAAATAAAATAAAATAAAATAAAATAAAATAAAATAAAATAAAATAAAATAAAATAAAACATAATATTTCTGCTTTTGTTTTTGCATTTGTAAAATTAAAAAATTCTCTTACTACCTTGACACCAGGTAAAATCTACTAAGGCTCGTGAGATACCCAGATGCCAGGTACTGAAGGCCGTACCCTTGCCTACACTAGTACACTTTCAGCTGTATTACTGTCCCTGGGAAGACAGAGAAATTAATTGCCAACATTTTACTATGGTTATTTGGATTTCAAAATTAGCTGTAGACTACTGTTTACTTAGAAGTGATACTTCCTCTCGATGCAGAGAAATCAAAAGCACGACTTCTCCTTTTTAAGTAACTTTCCTCTTTAAAATGTATCATAGCACAAACAATGTGTGTGAAAAAGAGAACTAAGTCAGAACGTGCATTTTTGCTATTTACTGCTAATGTTGCCACTGTTTAGCACCTTCTGTAGCTAAGGCAGAGCACTAGATTTCTTCTCCTTTTGACTTCAAGAGAAGACTACCACAATGATCCTTAAAAAGAGATACAGAGGCTATGCAGAATCCCATACCTAAATAGATAAGTGTGTCAGTTAAAGATAATTCTTAAAACAAGAAGGGAAGCTGTGCCACTGAATACACACATTCATCTGTGAAGCAAAGAAATGAAATGCTGATGCCAATATACTACACAACTTGAATCATTACAATCAGAAAACATGGAAATTTGCTGAATAGACTTTTCAGTCCATGAAAAATTGTTCAAGCAACAGTATATTAGTGCTATGATTAGCCTGGAAAAATAGGGTTTCCCCCCCAAAATGTGGTATTGAATCCACTTTATGGCCAGTGACATAGCTGACTGGAAAACCAGAAACAACAGCTCACTCAACATTAAGGGTATTTTCAAGGAATTAACACATAACGTAGTATCCACTGAAATCAATCGGGTCTTTGTGGCAACATCCATGAGCATTAGAGAATGCTGCCCGTAGTGAATGTCTACATATCAGCATCCCCCCTAACTTTGTTGCATTTTACAATGCTGGACCATGGAAATTTGCCTTGGGTAAATATTAGAATGGAGATGTCTGTTACCAATGTACTTTTTTTTTTTTTTTTTTTTTTTTTTTTGTGATGTGTACATAACCAGGATTTCCTAAGCAATTCTGTATAAAGTCCTTCAGCAACCTTCTACACTGATGCCTCTAGTATTACCCACCATATTGCTTCCCAAACACTATGAAGAGCCTCAGTACTGCAGTATGAAGCCTACAGGTGAGATACATAGAGCCCAAGGTGACACACTACAACACTGCTGGTCATACTGGCTATTTCCCCAGAATATATTTGTCTCAGTTGAGGTTAGAAGCTCAAAAGGTAGGGAATTTCCAGTCTAGCAAGTGCAAAAAAAAAAAAAAAAAAAAAAAAAAAAATTAGGACTGCAAATATTTGTGATCATTCAAAATTTCAAAATCTCCCAGGACTTGACAAGCATTCTCAGAAAACTGATGGAGCAAGGCAGGCTGAACAAAAGAACTGTTAGATGGCTGCTTGACAACATCCTAATTGACTTTACCTTTGAAAGGTATTCCTTAAGAAATGTTTTTTAACTAGTCTGGGATACCCAATTTTGCTGCCAGTCTACCATAAATGTTCAGTGGAATTCCACTGCTTCCTGTAAAATATTAAAGTTAAAAAAATCATAGCCCTCACACTTTTAGCTTCACAGCATAAATAACAACAAATTTGCCAACCTGGCCTTTGCAGGCCAGATATTTTGTGTCAAGAGGACACTGCTACCACAAAAGAACAGAGACGTTTAGACAGACTTGTTGAGAAAGAATCAGAACTAGTTTATGGAAACAAATACAAAGGAGATTTTAGGTCATCTTCTGAATTTATGAAAAAAATATTGCAGTTACATTACACAATTGTTTATGAAAAACTGTCCAGATACTCTTTAATTTGTGGTGTACCTGAGCATAGTTTTTCTTACATTGGTAGTCTGTTTCAGTGACATTTCATTTGTTTTAAATGCTACCTGATGTTTGTTCCTAGCTATATGACCCCACCTCTTGCACAAACACAGCAGAAATGAATGAATTTCTTCCACCAATCCTGCCCACATGCTCAAGGAGGGTCAGCAGAGCTTTCCACACTTGCCTTGCAGAAACAGTTACACAGTGGGAAACATTCCTGAAATGACTTGTACTTATTCTCTGGAAAATGTTACAGAACTATCTTGTTTTCCACTGAAGCATAGTTGCTGAGGATTTCATCGCAATTAAGAATAACTGCACAAGTCCCATTGAAATATGTTATTTTCACCTGGAAGAGAAGAGGTGAAGAGAAGGCAAGAAGTTTCAGCAGACTACCAACAAACATTTCCATAGGAGCAGCATGGCCACAACAGTTAGCAAGGAAAAATTGTGACACTTCTCAGGGTGGGGAAGCCATCACTGTATAGGCAGAGGTACAGACCTGATAGTCCTAGGAAAAGAAGGTAACACCTGTCACACACAGGAAAAGTAATACCTTAAAGAAAAGGCATTTCACCAGAAAGCCATGGAGTGTGAAGGGTTTTCACTAGCAGTTGGCTGCAGCTGCATGCTCTGCAAGCATGCCGTGAGCACCAGGACCTGCAGCAGCATCCAGCTGCTCCCTGGCCTACAGACTGAGGGAGAGACAGAAAGGAGGTCTTACTCCTTCTCTCGATTTTCAAGAGGTCTGCAAGTTTTATGTAAATGCACAGATCTCTTGCCCATAGTTTTAAGACAGACAGGGCACAAGAGCACTCATCTTGTTAAAGAACTCTGTCATTTATCTATGAGAGTAATTACAAAAATTGATGAAAGAGGAAAAAAAAATATCCCGTATAAATGTAAATATGTAAAAAGAAATGTATATCCATCACTTGGACTTCACATAATTAGTGCAGTACACTGGAGCACGTGACAAAAATTGTAATTCCCCTTACACTAAAATAAAGTATAGCAAGAATGGGAAACAGACTACAAATGCAAACCCAAACCAACAAGGAAAAGGACATGTGCAAAACCACAGCTCTGTGTCAAGTTTCAAAATTATGGAGAAGAGAAATCTGGGCAAAAACACTACACTGGCAGTTGAAGAAATCATGTATTTTAGGGGCTTCCCTGCAGTATTTCTGCACACACTAGACACAAAAGATACTAAAATATGCATCAGTCACAGTACCTCTATCTTTAGTCATTTGTATACATGTAAAATTGCCTTTACCATGACTTTTATTTCAGTAGCTGTGCAGTTTTTCTTGCAACTGCAGCCAGCAATTGTGATGATTGTAGGCACGGTCACACAGCCTTCTAAAGGAGCTTCACAATCCATGTTTCTGCAGCCCTGTAATGGAACCTTTGGGCTGCTCAGCTGCGGGGACAGGGAGCTTTCAAATCCTTCTGTTGAAGCTGTTTTACCCTGCACAGAGGATGAAAACAGACAGTTAGTGTATTCTGAAGAAACAACCCAAAGGTTTGTGTTCTTGTCCTTCTTCCAAGGTTTATTTTAATACCTTTATTTGGTGATTATTTACAGATTTTTATTTATGTATTTATTTTGATCACGAATTCAAGCACATCCACAGGAGGAACAGATGCTTCAGCCTCCAGTTTGAGAGTCATGCAGAACAGTTTTCATAAGAACAGCCTTAAGCTTCCTCTTCTCCCAAGCCAGCAGGCTGAGGTTTGTAACCTTACATGTGGCAGAAAGAACCGGAGTCTCTTCCTAAGCACAGGTTCCGTTGAAAAAAAGGCTCATAGGCCACTTAAAAGACAGACATGTACTGTGCTTTTGGTTCTGCCAAAAGAGATTAGACCCCGACCCTCAGGAGAGGTTCAGAATTGTGTACTGGATATAGGGCAAGTTATCTACAGTGGCATCTGGTGCATCTTAAAAAGAACATGCAAGTCAATGTGCTGGGCCCTGTTCCAAGATGCTTTATGTTTCTGAGGCTTATAGATCCAGATACCTGAAAAAAGCAACAATCCTGAGTACCTACATGTCTTCATATGATTCAGGCCTATAGAAACAGTATGGGTTCCTCAGACATCTTTTTTGGTGTCTTTGTTTCCTTGTCTTTGTTTCCTTGTACCCTCCTGTCAAAGATACCAATTCAGAATAAGTAAGAACAAATGCAAGCAGACCTAGCAAAAACCACTTAGCCACAGTGTCTACAACAAAAGATGAAGTAGACTTTGCCTTTGAAAGCTGTGGTTAAAGAACAAGGTCCAACATGGGCCTTGGGGATCTGAACAGGACTATCAGATACTGCTATCAGCAAGGAGAAAGCACCTTACAGCTTTTGTAAGTATTTTCACCTTTTACAGAGAAAGCAGTAAAAGCAACAGTACTGTCATTTTTTTCTACTAACCTTCTGTTGAACTCAGTTTCTCAACTCTTTGATTACCTTTAGGGACTTTTTTTTTTTTTTTTTTTAATAAGTTTAGATTATTTTTACTCAGCAAGCCTACAGAGGACTGGCTCAAGTCAGCAGAAGTTAGATGCTTCTGTGAGTATGTACAGGCCTTTTACATTTATATAGGGAAGGAGGCAGTCAAACTCAAGCATCACTTCTGGTGAAATCAGAAGACTGCGATTCTGTGACATGAATCCGATCCCTGCTTACTGCAATGGATCTGTGAAGTCACATCAAACTTTTGATAGTTCCTTATTTCTGAAGTTCCCAAACTGAAAAATGAAATGATTTGCAGAAGTGACAAGTACCAGGAACTACAGCTGAGAATGTCTGAAGGTTTGAATGTATAAAGGGATGTATAAAGCTAAGCACACTAAGTAGTCTGCATCCCAAATGCTGGGGAGCAATGCACCCTGACCTAGAAGACTGCTGATGGTTTTGCTTTGTTATGCCTTTGTTTTTGCTCTTTATATGTGACTACAGCATAGTCCAACCAGGAAAAGATACTGGAGTAAACTTGTTAATAATGCAAAACATTTTGTCTCCTGGGTAACTGCACCAGAGATTCCTACAGCTTGAGTTATGTAAGGCCTAAAGCTGCATGGTGATATAGAGAATAAACTGAACTATTTAATAAAAACTTTTTTTTTTTTTTTTTTTTCTCCTCACTGAAAGCAACATAGACACTCTTGATCTCTACTCTGAGAACATTGCTAGGTATCACCCAACTGAAAGACGCTATTCTGATCTGTCATGCAACTGCTGTGTGTTCTATTAATACAGAACTACCAGTTACAATTAAGGCATGTACAACCAAAAAATCCCACAGAAATTGGTGTGGGGGCCAAAACAGGAAATTGGCTTTTACAAATTAATTAAAAGACAACACTATTAGAAATTTAATATTTAAAAATATTTAATATTTTCTGTAATTTGGCCTATCTCCTTAAAATTTGAGCATTTTATGGAACCCCATCAAAGCCCATAGGTGTATCTAATGCAAGCGAGCTAAAAGTTATTATTGAATTAACAATATTTCAAAGTATTCTGTTCCTCTGAATATAAAACTGTAACTGATATACTTAAATCACAGCAACTCTGATTGAGACATTCAAAATATCCTTGGTACAGTTTAAAGGGCAAGTCTCTGAAACCATGCCAGTGTAGATTCCAGGAAATACTCCAAAGAGAAAGAGAAAATCAGCTGACTTCAGTTAACTGAGTCAACAAAGCGCTGCACTAAACTTAGAAGATGTTCTATTTATTGTACGTGAAAGGAGTTGAGACAGTGAGATGCATAGAAGTTGTATAGCACTGATAATGCTCTACAATAGGAAGGCAATTATTTGTCCTGGGGTGATGAGTGTCCATAACCTTCTGTGTAAAGGCAAGTACACAGAAACAACTGGCAGTTTTGAAATATTTTATGCTATAGATCTTAGCAATTAGGTGAATTCTTAATATATTTCAAAAGTGGTTAAGGTTTGCCTGTATAAAAACCTGTCTCCCCTCAAAACCAAACCACAATTCATAATTTATCATAACTGAATCTTCAATGTGTGTTATTTGAGGATTTACGGTACCTTTACTGTGTTACTAATATTTCCACAGTTCAAATCATTTGTATTTTAATAAAAATCATTGTAAAATGTTGGGAATTGGATAGTTTCTCCTGTGAAGTACTAGAAAACACAGAAAACTTCTAATGAACAATGTTTTTCTAATAATTCACACATGAATTCCTTTGCAACTGTATACCGCAGACCCGTACTAAACCTGAAGAATTGATTTGACCAAGGATTCTTTCTAGATGCTAATTTACTTTGAAAGAAAATGATAACCCATACTACACCTTCAATAATCACAGAATGTAATTTAACAGAGCTTTCCAGAGAATACTGCTAAAATTACTTGCATGGTGTAGTGACAATCTTCTGTGGGATTGTTTAAAACTTTGTTAGGAAAACAGACAATCCCTGCAGTGAATCAGTGGAGACGAGCACTGGTAGAAGGGAAAATTAAAGAAACATTCATCAATTTTAAATTTAAAAGAATAAAACAAACTGTGCATTCTGTTTCTTTATTCAGCAGTATCATTCCATTGCTATTGAAGTCAATTAGCAGCAACAGAGTAGTAAAACAGATAGATAATGCTGGCTAATTCTTGCCTCTCCCACAGAACAGTATTGTCTTTCTTGTAAAAGAACACAGCATACAGTTTTTGCTGGGGCCTTAGAATAAAAAGTTAACAGCTGAGACAATATAAGAACATTATAGAATTACTAAACTCAAACAATCCAACTTGTTGGAAGACCTGTGCTGACAGGTGAAAGAAGAGCTAATACAATAGCTAAAATGAATAATCTGGCAGTCAAAAAGAGGCCAGGCCTCCACTACTGAATACCTGTAACTGCAGTTCTGGAGCTGCTTCTGAGTTAGAAGCTGGCTCTGTTTAAGTTGCTGCTAATTCTCATAAAACCACATTCTCATAAACCATAGTGCCCATTGGTACAGTAAGTGAACTATGTGTCAACTTCAGGTGTGTACAGAATCATTTAATAACTGTATCTCGTGACAGATCTCAAAGAGATTAACTCTCTCTTCTTTGGAGTGGACACTTACCTAAATATTTCAATGTCGTAGGCTATCCACCCAGTTACAGACTGCCCGAGTTTTTAGTACAAGCCTGGTGTACTTACTGACACTGTAAAGTGTTGTTTTAAGGCTACCAAGGTCAAAATATAGCTACCACCATATGAACATCATTGCTTATAAAATATACCTTTCTCTCCTATAATTTGTGTTAATTGCTAATCCTACTGAAAACAGCTCTGGCATATTTTCTGATGCATTACGTATAGTCTTGCTCTAATAGGGCTTACACAGAACTACTTTGCAATTAGTATTTTTAAATGTTCACTTTGGCAGCTTCTGTACTTACTAAAAATATACACTCTGCTTCGGTTAGGTATTTCAGAGAAGCCTACTATGCTGTTATTTGCAGGCTTACGTAATGCTAGTGAGATCTACAAATGACTGATGTATCAGCTCTTCCTTGATCCTTCACTTCACACTTTCCTGCCCGAGTTGTTTCCTTGATGCCTCGCTTCACTGTCCCCCAGTTATTGACCTTCCTGAACGCTTCCCGCTGCCGCTGTCGCTGTCTCGTTCCACTTGTCCTTTACCGCTGCGCCATCCACCTGCAATTCAAAGCACACCCCACAGTTCTTCCCTAACCTTTTACCAAAGACCGAGCCCCCCCGTTACGCTGGTGGTGCCCACAGCACCCTCATCTCCCAAGCCCATCTCCCCGGCGGCGCGGCCCCGGGCCCCTCCGGGGGTGTCCGTGCGGGGCTGCGGACGGCCCCCCAGGCTCCAGCCCAACCCCTGGGCCCCGAGCAGGCCGCGGCCGGGCCCTTTTCCTTGAACCCCCCCCCCCCGCCCGGAGGATGAAGCAGGCGGGGACGGCGCAGCCCGGCCGCCCCTCGCCGCTGCCGGGCGCGCTGTGGGGGTCCCCGCCGCAGGCGCTGGGGGACGACACCGAAGACGTGTCGCTGGACTTAGGCGGCGAGGAGGAGTTAGCGCTGCGGAAAGCCCAAATCAGGTAACGACGGGGGACCGGAGCGGCCCCTTCCCGGGGGTGGGGGACAGGACACGCGTGAGGCAGCACCCGAGCGCCGGGCGGGGAGGCCCGAGGCCTGAGAGGACCGGCAGAGCCCACGGCAGCCGCCTTCTGCTCAGGGCCGGGCACCCGGCACGCTGCGGGGCGGCAGGAGGGCTCCCTCGTCCCCGGCAGCGAGCTCTGGCACTGCTCTGTGCACCCCGCTGAACGGGAGCGTTTGTTTGGGGTGGAAGCAGCAGCTCTTCCCACCAGGGGACGGTGATGCCTGGAATATGACACGTCTGTAGCTCTTACCTGGGAAAGCCATAGAACCCCAACACCCTCGGGGTGAGCTGCCTGCAGCTGGGGACCACACTTTTGTCCTATACGGAGCTTCACCCTTATCCCAGATCACTGCAGTCCATTACAACGTTAATATTCTTGCATGTATAAACAAAGTAAAATAAGAGCTGGACATCTTACCTGAGTTACACAACCAACTGTGCAGCTTCACAGTACGATCAATCAGTTTTTCTAGTGTCTGCTGAAGCCTTACAGCCCTTCCACTGCATTGGACCTCGCAACAGGGCGCGTGCTTGATGAACCAGCCACAGTTAACATGACCAGAACCGCTTTGTTTTCAGTGCATTAGCGGCAGCCCACGGTTTAGATGCAGGTTTGTGTTTTTGTTTGTGTTTTGGTGCAGACTTGGAGCACATGAACAAATGAGACTAAACTGGAAAATACAGCTCCAGGGCATCTTGCACACACCAGCCACAGGTTCAGTCAGTGAGACCAGCCTAGAGCCAGCATGAAGTGAAACTGCTGAAGCATTTATCTGAGGTCCCAAGGTGCACAGCACCAGTTCCTTGGCTGTCGAGATCTGTACTACAGGCTCAGTGAAGTGTTTAGGGTTGTAATAACTGTAGGCCTCTTGCTCACATACTTTCTCAGTAAACAGTCTTCAAAGTCTGACATCAGAACACATTCATTCTGTAATTCATCAGTATTCAACAGTAATTCATGATCTGACTTCCAAAATAAAGCACTATGACTTCTCCAAATAGCTTTTATTGCTAAAACATACCATTCATGGAACTCTTGTGTCCTGTTTGAGATAGCAAGGCCATGTCTGGGGTTGAGAGTTCACAGGAATCCCTCTTCTCCCCCCACCTACCCATCTGCTAGGGTCAGATAAAGCTCCTTTCACTTCAAATGTCACATGTTCAGTTTTTAAGTCAGAAGTAGTTTTTGGAAAGTTTGAGGTTAGTGTGGGCATGATCAGGAAGGAGTAAATGTAAACTTCAGCTGCATGTCATTCTTGCTTGCCCAGGCAAGCACATTTACTACTACAAGCACAACATTTCCATTATAGACTAGTTAATTTCTAGAATAGGCACACAGGAATAACATTCAAATAAAGATATAAACATTAATTCTAATTTAAATGTAATTATATTTCAAATTTATGGAGAATTATAATTACTGTATATATGCATTATTTTTAATTATACATAATAAATAGAATTGTTAAAGTTAATTGTGGCTTGGGCCATACTGCTGTTAGTTGTTTAAAGATGTAGAGGGCCATCACTAATGGAAAAGTTATTTGGAAAACAGATTTTATTCATTCCAGTTTTAAAGGAAGAAGTTACTTAAATGGAATGTCCATTAAATTAATCTGGTTAATTGTCATTTTAAACTAATTAACAGAAACAACTATACAGTACAAGCTTTTGTACCTGGCATGTTACACTTCACTGTGCTTATTACAACTTTCCTCAAAACCCATGTCTTACTGTACAGGCCAAAATCCAGTTCTTTATAGTTCTTGTTCCAAAGTTTCCTTTTATTTCATAATAGAATTGTTTGATAAGAACAAATATCTAACAAAGTTAATGAACATTCATTCAAAAGACCTGTAAACTTCCTTAATTGTACTTCCTCTGTGAAAGGACATTTCTCAGTCATTGCATACTAAGGTTCACTTTGTCTTATGCTATATCTTTTGTTTTGATTTAAAACAAAAAACAACAACAAAAAACCTTCAGAGTTCCCATTCCTGTTTTCAAAATACTTCTGAAAGGCATGAGATCTGTCTCAATTCTACACTGACTGATTTCATGAAATAAGTTTGGAGTGCAGTGGTGAATGCAACCACTAGATTCCTTCATGCACTACCAAAGAAATGGATGAAAGAATGCAGATTTTGTGCCATCTTAGAGGAAGTTTTAACATGAACAACATATCTTTTAGCTGTTGATTGGAGATTGGTTATTGGAAGAATTATCACTTTGGTAATACATCAACATATGAAATAACAGCAGATACAAATACAGATACTGTTACAGACTAGAACTAGTTGTGTTATACTGCATTGTTAGCAAGTATAAAACTGCCCTTCTTGTCCCATAACTTCCTAAGTGCTCTCTGTTGTTTTTTCCAGGCACCCACTGGCCACCTTTTTCCACCTGTTTTTCCGAGTGAGTGCTATTATTACCTACTTGTTCTGTGACTGGTTCAGCAACAGCTTTGTTGCCTGTTTTGTCACAATTCTCCTCCTTCTATCCTTTGACTTCTGGTCAGTTAAGGTAAGATGACCCTGAACAGTAATTACCTTTGGAAGTATTACATGCCATTAAATGAAAACGATAAGGAAGATGTGTACTGAACAGAGTGACAAAAACACTGATCTGTAGATCTATTAAACGTGTCTGACACATTTTATTGAAGACTTTTACATATCTTTAGTCACTGATATAAGTTACACATGGTGAGCAAGTTGCCTTGCCATAGGCAGATTTGTCTGTACACTTTCCGTCTTAGAAAAAATAAATTAACACTAGCTTTCAGTAATGGATTCCCAAGGATGCCCAAAGCTTCAATTCTGTGCCTCGCTGCCAGTGTGCAGGAGCTTCGTGATGCTGCCGGGAGCCCAGCTGAAGCAGCAGTGCCCTCACCATGGGCAGGCAGCTTGGTCAGGCCAGCCTTGAATCCCCTGAGGTTCAAAACAGAACAATGCTTCTGCACTGAAGCGAAGAACTCATTTCTCAGGCATCCTGAAAAAAATGCAGTATTCATCCAGGCACAAAAATGTTGTCTTAATTTGCTTGATTCCAAACTTGTTTATAATTAATCTTTCATTTTCCCTGAATGTTTTTGTTTTGTGTTCTCCTCTCTTACTAAGAATTTATCAGAGGCTTCTCCAAGATACTGACTTTGAAAGGGCACATCCTATAATTTCTTACCTAAATCAATGTTACTGTGCTACTTATCACATGAGGAGAACAGGCCTCTAATTTCTATTAACTCATCCATCATTAGTGACTGTTGTGCACAGGTTGACATAGTTTTTAGAACTAAATTTACTATTTGATAAAATTATTATTTTTTTAAGACATTTGTCTCAATTTTAAATGTTGTCTGACAAGTGAATTGTGCACTTGGTTAATGCAAATAACTGTGTCACCAGAACGTGACAGGAAGACTCCTGGTTGGTTTACGTTGGTGGAACCAGATTGATGAAGACGGAACAAGCCACTGGGTATTTGAAGCAAGAAGGGTAAGAATGATAACAAAAATAGGTTCAGGACAAACAAGAGTGCATATGAAAGCTTGTAAAGCCCATACTAATTCCAATAAAGGAACAAAAATGTAATTGTTACAAAAATGCTCAATATCTACTTTCTTTAGAAGATAAAACAAGTATTCAGCTGCAAGCACACCATGTTGTCAGTTCCTGGAAATATTCAGCTGAGGTCTTGCAACATTTCCATCACACTCATCATCAGAATAAATATTCATATCATGGTTCTATATATGACATTTCTGGTAGTTCTATTTTAATTTCAAGTGAGAACACCTTGTAATAAACACATCTTCCCTTAGTTAATTACAAAAGGGAATTCTCATCAGGAAAGAGCTAGGTTGAAAGCAAGGCTGAATAGTTCAAGTTCAGTTTTTAAAAGTTTTTTTTTTAAGTTTTATTTGTGCTCAGGGAATATGCTGGGCTGTAGTACCTGGATCACAGAGCATTCCAACACTGCTAGTACTTGCCCAACACCCTGAGCAAAAATAGACAAACAAAAACCCAAATTAAAAAAAAAAAAGGCACTTGGCAGTGCCTTCAGGGTCAAGATTAAACAGTTTTCATGTTGGTTTCCTAACATTGTCCAAAGTCCCATTGAGGCAAGCGGCTTGTAGAACAGCACTTGAAGTGCTGCTGACAGGGATGTCCCTTTTTCACAGACCCAGCTGTGCACACACCCCAAGTGCAGAGTCCAGCATAAAACACTGAAGGTGCAGGTCTGGAGCCCTGCCACAGCCAGTGTGGCTGCACGCAAGTAAGAAGCTAAGAGATGCCAGCTTTCTGCCTGTAAGCCACATGAAATTGGGAATACAGGAAAGTCTGCAGGAAAGCAGAGAAGCTAGAAGACCTCCAGAGTATCTTAGTTACGTTGATCTGTGGCAGCAAGCAAGAACTTTCTTAGATCTTAAAAGCAAGGGTGTTCATGAGATCACCTCCTGACCGCAGTATTACTGTAAAATGAGTAAACATGTTCCCTAGTTCACTTACTACAGTTTGTTAATTCCAGTCTGGAAGTACAAAGTCAACTTACTCCTATGGGCTCAAGGCTTCCAAAACTTGTAGCAAATAGTTTGATACTATGTTCTATACTATGAAAATCATAGTATAGCATGTAATTAGGGTGGACTGTACTTGGTCATGGCTTGTCCATAACTGCTTTATCGTTTACAAGCTCCAGAATACACACAATCAATCATCTTACTTTCCAGAGTTCCCACCTCCCTTCCCAGTTCTCTGGCAGCTTTTTGAAATCTCTTCCTCTAGGGAGTGGATCTGCTTAGAAATATTCCAAGTCACTCGCTAACAACAAGCGGCCAATTCCTGGTGCACTGCTACTGGGACAGCAGTTCAACCTAGAATTTTTTTTTTATTTATATTTTTTAGGGGGCTGCAGCCTTTTGTAATCTTGCTCATCAAGTTAATTAGTTCTTTCAGGTGTGGAGTTCTGAGGTGCACTGAGATTTTTATTCCCCTGCATAGTTTGTGCTAATACCCTGCTGGGTAATTTGTCAGTAGTTCTAGATACAGGTGATGAAGCTCTTCTACTGACTCAGAACATCTTTCTTTTTCTGTAATTGTGAAGGCACAGACCTCACTGGTTTAGAGTGTATTTTGAAAAATTAGTCACTTGCTAATTAATGCATCTTCAGGATTTTCTTTGGTGCAATAGAGTAGCTTAACCATGTTTGCTGGATACCACCATCTGTCTAACATGGGATGGATAGATGAATCTTATTTTCACACAGAGAACTCTAGGTACTGAACTAAGAGTCTTTTCAGTTTTCAAACTCCACAGTTTTCCTTTCCTGCTCAGAAGCTCATA
Source organism: Netta rufina (assembly GCF_964035555.1). Classification (NCBI taxonomy): domain Eukaryota; kingdom Metazoa; phylum Chordata; class Aves; order Anseriformes; family Anatidae; genus Netta; species Netta rufina. The sequence continues at coordinate 1,493,716 of NC_140138.1, forward strand.
TTTCAGAAGGTAGCACTGGTAATAGTTGAATGGCCTGATGTTTGGTGTGTGATTTTGAATTCTGTTCTCCCAGGAAGGATCAAAACCTTCTGAGCAAATTTCTGCTTGGTTTCTCTTAAGTGCTTGGAGCTAACAGTGATCCTTTTGAGTTGTGCTGACTAGAAGAAATCCACAACCTTTTTTTTTTTTTTTTGCAGCCTGCCTTGAGGCTTTTGGTCTCCCTGAAGAATGCAAATAGAGCACCTTGAATGATGAGAGGCGCCAGCAGTTGCTGTGGTGCCTAACAGTAGCGTTAGGCATTTTGAAGCTACATCTTAATTTATCAAATATCAATAGACATCATAAGCAAGACTGAACTGTTAGTTTACATAATATAAAACTAAGCATCACACCAGGTTTAAATTAAATTTAAATTAAATTTAAATTAAGCTATATGTGTTTTTATAAAAAGTGTAGAAATGGACACTTTTATGAGAATTTCATTGTCTGAACTGGAACCAACTGATCAATCCTGTGTGCATCTTTAAAGTTTGCTTGTTAGCACTTGGAATAGATACTCATTGCCACATTAGATATTATAGTTGTTTTCTGATACTACACTAATTTTTTTCCCAGTGCTTTTGACTTTTGATCATGGCACAAGTCACAAAACTACTCCTCAGACTGCAAAATACTCACACTGAAGTTCTGCTTGTAACACTGTCGTCTGTTTCACATGTCTCTGAGCCCCTGGTAAAGTTTGAATCTAATATCAAATTTAACTTAGTCTTTCTGAAGTTTAACAGCAATGGCTAGCATGCAGAACTTTTGACTACAAAATACTATTAATCTGTAGCATTAGTGGCAACTACCTTTGACAAAACGAATGGATTATCTAATAAGTGAGAACAGGAAAAAGAAAACAGTGCATTTTGAAAAGAAAATACTGTCATGTACAGTAGGGCAGCACGCAGAAAATTTGGCATCAGTGACTTCTCTTCCTATTGAAACCACCCTGTCTGTATGCATATAATATATGAAATTTGGGTAAACAAGTAGTTTTGTCCATTCCTCCTCCTCCACTGATTTGTTACTTATTATGGGTTTTGTCTTTGTGACTAAAAGTTTCAGTAATTTTCTTGCTAGGTGTCTATGACAGCTGCCTCAACTGAAGCTGAAGCTCGAATCTTTTGGCTTGGCCTCATTATCTGTCCAGTCATTTGGACTGTATTTTTCTTCAGCACCTTGTTTTCCCTGAAGCTGAAATGGCTGGTAAGTCTGGCATTACTGAATGAGCTACAGCAGACAACTAATGTTAATTGAGGGAAAACCCAGATCTGTAGTTTTGCAACAGTCTTTGTACCAAAATCTACAACTCTACAACTCTACAAAATCTACTCCTCTACAAGAGGAGTTTTCTGCAATCAAGCCCTGCAATCCAGAATGGATCATTTTTAGCATCACTTTTACTAGGTTAGCAACTGTAGCTACAATTAGCTACTTCAATTAGCTACTTCAATTAGCTCCAGTAAAGCATCTTAAGTAGTTGACAGAATTGCAACCTCATTTTTAACTGTAGCATTTTACTTTTCTCCAACTTCTTTATTGACATCAAAAGATACTAGTGGGAAAGAACAAAAAGTGAACCAGAAGTGCTGGCTTTCAGGTTTTCACATCTCCTCAGGACTCGAATGTTATTAGCTCTTAAAAGTAAGGATTTTAGATTTCTGGTATCATTCCCGTTTGAATGGACCAGTATGAAAGCACTTAAAAATCTTGATAAATTAAGATATAACTATATAGTTTATAATTATTGCATTTATAAGTCATCCATTCTACGAAGGACAAGCAAAACATTACACATTTTTCTAAATAGAAATTGTACCCCATATATTGTATTATGCTGATGCTTTGTCTATGAAATTTGTTTTCCTCTGTAAATTTTTCTATTGTGCTTGCATAATCACCATAGAATACATTTCATCAAGTTCTGAACTGTGCAAAGTACAATTTTATTATTAAAGATATAAAGCATCTTGCATACCCGCTGCTACAGAACAAATAATAACCAAGATTACATTTCGTTAGTAAATGAAATGGGAAATTCAGATAATGGGTATGAATCTATTGCAAATCATTAACTGCTTTCTTAAGCCCCAAGTGGCATAACTATACAAACAATAGTTAAAATTAAACCAGCTGTCTTCCTTCACAGCTCCACCTTTAGTTTTGAAAAACAGATTGTTTGCTAAGCAAAGAGCTAGCTGGAGAAGGAACCTAAGCTAGCGCAGAAGATGCAGGTTGTTCAGGTGTTTGTAAAACCACGTTACCAAATGAAAATTTGATAGCTTCCAGGAAATTAAGACAAACATTATTTTACCAGTTAATTAATTGGATTTTGCCTGCTGCTAAGCCTCTAGCACCATGAAAGGACCTACTCATTTACACTGCCTGCTAACGATGGATATTGATATACATCTGTTGATGCTATTTGTAAATCTTCAAGTTACAGGATCTTTTGTGTAATAAGGCATTTGGCAGCTAAACCTGTCTGCAGGCCTGCTGTGTGTTTGGATGTGAAGCTCTTAGATACAATCGGGCTTAAAAGATGAAATGATTATGAAATTGATCAAATAGGTGCTTTTTTGTATAGGTGCTCTTAGGAAAGTAATGAAGTTTTTCAAAATGCAGAATTACCTCAGCTAGAAAAAAAAAAAAAAGCTACACAATTTTGATTAAAAAGGCATTTTGCAGAAAGGGACTACAATGTTTAGTACGGTTGGATCTCTTTTACGGTCCTTCGTTATTTGAAGGGACATTCCTTTCTTACAGCATTTTTGTGTAGAGCAAGCGTATATATTCTAATGCATAGTCTACGTATATGGCAGTATATTTGTCCCAGCCAATCTTTTGTTTGTCCGCAGGCTCTTGTGATAGCTGGGATTTCCCTTCAAACTGCTAATTTATATGGATACATCCACTGCAAATTAGAGGGACAAAAAAGCATCAGCAGAATAACTTCGAGATTTTTTGTCACAGCAGATATTCCCAAGAGTAAGTACCAAGCTGGACTGTCAGCTATAAACCAAGAGGTATCAAATGCTGACCTGTTGGTTTTGGCTTTTCCTGGTATTAGTTCCTAATGTAGATTCTGACAGGGTTACCTTGATTCTCCAATAAGCCATTCTTGTGCGTTCTCAGAGGGGCTGTACCCCATAGCAGTCTGCTCTGTACTCACGAGCCTTGCTGAAGCTTCACAACTGAGCTGCTTGCAAGGTCCATGAAGAATTTCCTCTAAGTTAAACCTTCAGCATGATGCTTTCTGAGGTACTGTAATGCCTAGGCACAGCTGGAAGAACAGTCTTAAACCCTGAGACTTCCACCAGCCTTTTCCGTTTATGATTCCTACATAATGGGTTATGGTCACACCTGCCTTTCCTGTGTTCATTCTGCAGGACAGACAAGAATTTCAGATGACTGCATTGAAGAACATGGAAAGACGGGCACTAGATAGTCATTTAAGGAAATAATAAAAAGACAACCGGTAAAAATACTGATTTATGAAAGCTGTTTTACATATTAAGTTACTGAAATGAAGCTCTTCTGTAATTATACCTGCATGAAATAATGATTTTGTCATTTGTGTCTTCAGACTAAAAGGATTATAGCCTTTGGTAAAGACTCTACTTACTTCAAAATAAGACTTTCACCAAAAGGCAGTTTGCACAGGCATGAGAACAGTGCTTGTGGTTTACACAGGACTTTCATGAGCAGACCTGTCCTTGAGAAAAAACTGTGAACTAACCTGAAACTATTGGATTGTCCTGAGAATATAATCAAAAGACAATGATCACTTGTTTCATTTTCAAACTACAGTTAATAAAATGAAATTACCTTTTCCTCTTGTAGACATCACTGATTTCTCAGAGCTGATTCTGCAGTAAAAAGCGAAATTACAATCGTAAAGGGCCACTTGGTTATTTAAGATACCAAAAATTATTTTTTTTCTGTATTCAGGCTTAAGATCTAGTAGAAGAAAAAAAATCTTGCAGCAAGTTCACAGTGCACTTGTGTGGAGCAGCCACAGTTAAGTAATTAAAATATATTTATTTTATTCAATACCTGTAATAAAATATTGTATTTATGCTGTAATCATAGCTGCCTAAACTCCAGCAGGTTTTTATTTTAAAACTGATGCCAATAATAAAAGAAGACATAACTTCAACAATTCTACTCAAAATATAGATCTTTTACACTGAAAGAAAAAAATACTTATGGGATGTTTTGCAATAAGAATGTGGGCGTTACAATTAATCCAAGTGCAGAGGGTAGGGCGAAGCCTACTACACATGCATATTAGATTCTTCAGATACAACATCCCAACATCAGTGAAATGTATTTTATGTTCAACTTTGTGAACAGAATCTTGCATACAGATGTTTTCAAAAGTCAACTTCATATTCATGTTATTAGTATGGTGACATTGAATTCAGATTACACCTTTGTAACACAGATGTACGTGTTTGTTTGTTTGTTTTGTTTTGTTTTAAACTTTATAGCAAGCTTTGAGATGCCTGTGAACTTCAAGGAAATTGAAGTTCAATTATGGAAATAAAAGCCTAGGGCAAAGACATTAATAATAAGAATTTATTTGCAATATACAAAAAGAATACATTCCTTCTATTAAATCAAGGCATAAGTTACTTTTCTATAATTACACATGAAATACATTTTTACTTCACTCATAGTTAGATAATCTTTTCTTCTTGAGTATGTTGTAGATCACAGTATTCCTGAATCCCTGGAGAGACAAGGGAGAAAGTAATACAGATAACACCTCAGTTGCATATCAGGCATCAGCCTGTCTCCTATCAGTACAAATATCACAGTTTAGGCCTTAATCAGCACTAAAGGGCCTTAGGAATGTCCCCAACTGTTGGTATTTAAAAAACTGTGTGTCATCTGCTCTTAAGGGTGTGTGTTTTTTTTTGTGTAATTACATTTAGAGTGAAGGCAATAATTAGCCAGCTATATCTTACTCAGTAAGCTCCCCTCAACAGGCATGCTGAACAACTGCTTAAGAGCAAGCATATACACATCTTTTCTGAAAATTAATGACTTACACTAAACATTGAAACTGGTTATTAAATACAATTTAGTTATTGCTTTATAAGCCTATCATAACTGGTGAACAAAAGTAAGCATTGTACTTGTGTATGTTACTTTCAGAATTGCTATACATATGTACTGTGCTTCTTTTAATAGTATGTGGCAGAATAACATAATTTTGTTTAACACCTTTATGCACTGCCAAAGGAAACGCTCAGAATGGAAAGGATTCACTTGCACTGAGATTTCCAGACTTACTCTGAATGATGTTCCTGTAAGATGATGTAGCTGGAGACTCAGGTGCTTCAGACAAGAAAGACTGACCTTTGTCACAACTTTTTCCTTAAAGGACAGGGAAAAACATGAAAACATACCAAGAGAAAAATTAAAGAAGAACTTGTCTTATTTTAAACTTCATCCTACTAGAAGTTATACCCTTCCAATGAGCCACTTAATCTATTCCTTCTAAGAAGTCATTGTGTCAGTAATACAACAGCTTAGCTTTACAAAGGAACACTATCAATAGAAAATTTCAGTCGTTATTTTGAAAGTACTGAACTGTTCCTTATGCCATTAAATCAAGTGTTAATTTCTAATAGGTGGTGGGTAAAGAACCAAGCCATCCCACAATCCACAAGAGGATTTGAGTCATGCCAGTAACATTGGGTAAAGCACTAATTTTAGCGCGTAGTATTTACAAGATGTTATTATTGGTAGTGGTTATGAATTTATTAATTCTGTACTTTCACATAATTACACTGAAGAGAAAGACACAGTGTACTTAGAATACAATTATACAGCTTCAGAGGTATATGATATAACCTTTATCAAAATGAAATTTCATGTTAAGTAAGTTATCCTAGCACTTTTCTCTTTTCACACCATGCTGTGTCACACTTCCAGTAACTTTTGATTCAAATAAAAATTCTATCTGAAAGCAGCTATTTACCCAAGAGACAAAAATGTTTAACGTTCCAATTTACCAGTGTCTAGGTCAGGCTTTCAAAGTTATAAATTCAGTACAAGATGAACAATTTGTTTTAAATGTAGTGCAATATGGTGACTTTACCTATTTGAGGATCTAGAGGCACTTTACCCAGGAGGGAAACGTTTAAGTTCTGGCACATTTTCTCTGCACCTCCAGTAGTTGGGGGAAAGATCTGAGATTCATTCTAGGAAAACATGAGTTAAAATACTGCAATTTAGAGTATACGGCATTTTTAGAGAAATGTTTTATATGCAAACAACATCAAGATAAAGAAGTGCTGTAAGATACAGCTAGCTTTACCTTACATTTTGGACATATAAAGCCACTCATATTTTCCACAACACCTATGATTGGCAGTTTCACTTTATGACAGAAGTTGATCTCCTTCCGAACATCCTGAAGTGATACTTCCTACAAACATTAGAAAACACTGCTACTTTGAATGTAATAATTTGATGCTGAAGCTACTAAGTTAATCCTTAGAACTATGTTAAAGTTTATAATCAATTATTACTGTCTCTTCATATTTTGAAGAACAAACTTATACTATGTAGTCCAGCAAAAAAAAATCTCAGAATAACAGTAGAACAGGCTAAAACTGTTCTAGCCTACAGAATGTGGTTTTATTTTGGAAGCTGACTTGACTCTAGTGTAGATTCAGCCATACCTATGTTTTATCTCTCATATTCATCTTCAATCACTAGTTCTTTAAAATGGAACTTTCTCACATGTTCAGTTTACAGAAAGATCCTTGGCATCGTCAACAGCAGAGAAAGACAAGAACCTCTAGGCTTACACTTAATTTTTTCAAGTTACATTTTAAATAGCTTATCATCCCCTCAGAGTTTTTGCATATGTGCCTGACCTCATTTAGTTCTCCTTTTTCCTTCTCCTTTCCTCAACACCTATCTGTTATTGTCCTCAGCATTCCATTTCCTTTACATTTTATATTCTTTTGAGTGTTGTGAAAACACTTGGTGTTTTCTGCTAGCGTTATCTCCTATTTCTTTCCAAACCAGGGATTAAAACCAATGTTTTAATTTGATATCTTTTAAGTTTCATCTCTCCACAGTCAGATTTTTCTTTTAAGAACAAGTATCACAGAAATGTGCCTAATTTCCATTTGCAAGTCAGGTTTTCCTTGAGATTGTAAGTCTGTGTGACCTTCCCCTACTCCCTCTGACTTATGCAAAGGCCTAAACTTCTTACTGACTTCTGAACATTAAGCTATTGGGAATTACGAATTCCCAGCTATGCCAACTTTATTCTCAAAGAAGAAAGTGAAATACTGCATTTCACTTCACATTTCAGATCACAGCTGTTGTTGGTGAACAGATACGTGGTTTAGTGGCTCATTCAGATGGATGCCTCAGTGGAGTACGGGGTCTAACTCATAAAGCAGCCACCTGTAGGCACAAGGTCAGTCACTTCCCTCAGATTTTGTACCATCCTTTCTCTGAAGTTAAATACAGATTCTAAATCAAGGAACTGCCATGATGTTTCAATCAATGAAAATTAAGTTCTCTTACCTGAGGGGTAGTGATTATAACAGCGCCATCTACATGCGATGCACCAAGATACTGCACAATAGACAAGTGTTCGTCTGATGTTCCTGGAGGCGTATCTATTATCAAGTAGTCAATTTCACCCCAATCCACATCGCGAAGAAATTGCTTGATCAGCCCTAGAAGAAAGGATTAGAATGTGCGATGAATAGAAAAGAAACAAAAACAAAACAAAACAAAACAACAACAACAAACAAACGAACTTAGTGTATTTCAAGCTTTAGAGACTACTTCAAGTTTTAGAATCTAGGTATTCAGATTCTTCTGACTACAGCCAATTTAAGTACAGAAATGCTTGCTTTGCCAAAGCTTAAAAAAAAATATGCTCATGCAAAAACTGACTCAAACTAATGTACTTATTTAAAGGTTACTTAGATACCTTTATTTATGACAATAAAATAAAATGCTCGGAGCTGTATGTTTGTCTTCAGAATGATGCAGTTCTATACATGTAATGAACATCACAAAAAAACAACTTCTCCACGTTTCCAATTTTGTAATAATTCTTCTCAGTCAATGTATTTTGTAATTCATCACACCATAACTAAAGCATCTAAGGTTGAGGAATCCTGGACCATTACAGCATTTATTATTAGTGCAGTTTGAGTAAATTTCAGCAAAGCATTACATTTGTTTTCATTTGATTTCACCTTCTTGACAATCATTTTACAATAGTTTCAACAATTAGATAGATTCCGCTCCTATGATTTATTGTCTTGAGAGGAAAAAGCAACTAGAAGTGAGACTTACAAAAATAATTTCCTTTGCAATACTAAAATCTGTCTCTGTTACTACAGATTCATAATGAGCACAGACCTTTTATGACCTACTTTTTTAAGCTGAACATGTTCATTTGATGAAGTTAGAAGGTACTACAATTTACAAAACCATGAAACAACATTACCCACTGGTTTAACTGAATTATTTACTGTTGTTTCTTTTACTGTAGCTTGCTATATTGTGCAATTTATGCTATTAGACAAGTAAGTTCATCATTTGATATTCAGTCTTTTAACTACATAAATTATTGCTGAAAACACCTTATACGTACCATTTTTTTTTGGTCCTCTCCAGATGACAGCATCATCAGGACTACTGAGCAAGAACCCCACTGACATGACACTTAAGTTTTCTTCAACATACTAAAAGAGAAGAGAAACTTAGTAGAGAATACTGAACAGTAGAGAAAGAGCAGAGAAACCAACTCTAAACAGTCTTGTAGAAAAAGCAGCTTGAGGGGGGGGAAAAAGATTAAAAAACAACAGCAGAGAACCTTATTCTACCCTTTTAACAAACGGCTTTAAAGACTGCGTAGGTTTTTCTGCAACTCTCCCCAACTACATTCATAGATTGACAAAAAACTAGTTCTACTAAGTGTTACAGTGTTTGATGGAATCCCTGCGAGCAGTGTAAGGACAAAAGCAGTTCTCCCTCTCAGCATCAAGCTGTCTTATTAGCAGGACTCACACTGAATGTGGTCTTTAGAAACCAACAAACCACCCAACCTGGCATTTTCCCTGCATTTTGTGAAGATTAATGAGTTTTTTTTTGGGGGGGATGTAAGATCTGTCCATCGCTGAAAGGCTGGCATACTGTACATGTATAGCTGCATAATAGTCAAATACAAATATCAAGTAACCAATATTTATCGCCAATAGCATAGCAGAAAAGCCTATAAAGCAACAGAAATACAGTAATAAAGCCATTTTAAAAATACAGTATTATGATTAACAAAAGAAATTTAACACTGATATAACATATAGCCAGATTCTTTAGAATCTGCATATGTAATTAAGAAAAGAATTAATAGAGTAAGTATCCTCCGCTTCTCCCCATCCTTAAACATAGTACAAATTCACAGGGCAAACTCATTTTGAAACAACTGCACCAACTTACCACTGGTGACCATCCAGATCCACTCTGATGAACCTGAAAATTGAAGTGATACATACAAAGCTACATTAGAAAAAATTGCAAAAGTTACACAGAGGATGAACCTACGTCAAAACTGGATAAACAGATATCTTGCCCATGGGAGCAATGCCACTTCACTGGAACAGCTGAATTAAATAGTGCAGAAAGGCCAGATCTCCATTAATAAGTGAACTGCTTAACTCCTGCAGAAAATTCCCCTGTGATTTTATGTATTTATATGAAACATTCCAGGTTGGTAAAGAGCACCAGGCCTACATTACTGACGTTAACTGCTCACGTGTATCACAGAATCACAGAACTGAAGGGGTTGGAAGGGACCTCAAAAGATCATCAGGTCTAACCCCCCTGCCAAAGCAGGTTCCTTAGAGCAGGTTGCCCAGGTAGGCGTCCAGACAGGCCTTAAATATCTCCAGAGAAGGAGACTCCACAGCCTCCCTCCCTGGGCAGCCTGTTCCAGTGCTCCGTCACCCTCACCGTGAAGAAATTCTTTTGCATGTTGGTGCGGAACTTCCTATGCACCATCTTGTGACCATTACTCCTTGTCCTGTCCCCACAAACCACTGAAAAGAGGCTGGCCAAATCCCTCTGTCTCCCACACCTCAAGTATTTATACACACTGATGAGATCCCCTCTCAGTCTTCTTTTGTCCAGGCTGAACAGACCCAGGTCTCTCAGCCTTTCCTCATAAGGAAGATGCTCCAGGCCCTGTATCATCTTTGTGGCCCTCCGCTGGACTGTTTCCAGGAGATCCTTGTCTTTTTTGTACTGGGGAGCCCAGGACTGGACACAGTATGGGGTAGATATGTGATAGATATGGAGCAAAAGCTGGTTTGCAGAACCGAAAGACACACAACTCTTTCACAAACTAAATCATGCCAAACTCACCCATTTCCTCTAATTTCCCTGCCTACTGTCACACGTTTCCCAGTAAACATTAAGACTTCAATCTATGTAAAACTGAAACATGGATGAAAAAATGGGAATGCTTTTCAACCAGACATTTGAGCCCTCCCTACAGAAGCAATATGAGCATACCTGCTCTCCTTCCAGACCCATCATCTTCGGGATTGACGGCCCACAGATGTCTATATCCAGCAGAGCAACCTGGAAAACAAAGCACCGCAGCCCCCTGGGAACGAGCTGGCACGGGGCCGCTTTCGAGGGCCGGGTCGGGGAGCGGAAAGCTCCGCGCAGCGGGCACGGTCAGAGCCCTGGGGAGAAGCGGCAGGGCCGGGGGCAGTCACAGCCCTGCCTGCAGCTCGGGACACAGCCCCGTGGCGCCCGGCGCCACCCACCTGCTTGCTCTCGTCCGCCGCCAGCCCGTGGGCCAGGAGGGCACTGAAAGTGCTCTTGCCCACGCCGCCCTTGCCGGACAGGACCAGCACCACGTGCTTCACACACCGCAGCCGCTCCCGCAGCGCCGCCGCCTCCGCTGCGGGGTGGCACGGCCGCGGTCAGCCACCACCGGCCCCGCCCCCGTCCGGTTAGCCCCGCCCCCGGCGCGGCCTAGCCCCACCCCCCCCCCAAGGCCTCCCTCACCCGGGTCCGGGCCGGCGGCGCCGGCAGCGCACAGCTTCTGGTTGGGGCATCCCTGGCAAGCGGCGGCCCGGCCCGCCTGGGCACTGCCGGTCCCCGGGCAGTCTGCAACGGACAAGGAGAGCTGGGACGCGGGCACCGGCGGCGGTCACAGCCCCAGCCCACCCGCCGCGCCCCTCACCCTCCGGCTGCGGCCCGCCCGCGGCGTCCGCCATGGCGTCCACCGCGCGTCACATCCGCCGGGCGCCGCAGGGGCGGTGCTGCAGCGGGGCGCGTGCGCGGGCGGGCGGAGCTGAGGCCGAGAGGGGAGGTTCCGGGACTGAGGAGACGGAGGTGGGGGAGCGGCCGGGCTTAGGGCCCGCGCTCCGTGTTGGAGCCCCCGGTGGCCGCTCGCGAGGGCCCCAAACAGAGCCCGGCGCCCCGCTGCCACCCGTGTGCCGCCGGCACCGTGCGGCGGGGAGGGGGCGTTACGCGGCAATAAACGCGCCATGATTTCCTCTCTCTGAGGTTGTACAGCTCTGAGATTATCCCTTCAGTAAAATAATTCCATTGCCATATTTCGTACCGGTTCTGAGTATATTTATTTCCGTTCCTTGCTGTTACACAATTCATTCCCGTTAATTTAATTAGCGAATACGTTTGCAAGATTTTTCTACCTCGTTTTGGCCCATCAGCTTCTAGCAGTCTGATAACCGCTGTGTATGTAGGTAAAGGTCACTAAATCCACAAACCAAGGAAGCGTGCGCTTGGCTGTGGTGCAGTCTGGGCCTTGTTACCAGCACCTTACCATGACCGCTGCCTCTGTCTGCTTCCCCCACGTGTTTCCCAGCATGGTCCAGCCACATATAAGGTCAATACTATAGTGTTGGAGTGCAGGCTTGAAGCAGTGGTGACTACTCATTGTGCTGCTCATCAACCCATGATAAACCAACACTTCACGTGCCTAAAAGTTGTGGAAACTGCAGCTGTAAAACTGAGACCCCTACAGATACCAGCAAAGAATCCCTAACAGGGTAATTCACATTCAGCAAAAAACAATTCCTGCCCCCAAGGGCTTGTGATCTAAATAGAGGTGAACATTGAACAGAACCGTTTTTAGTCTCATGAGAAGGAAAATGTTTCTTTGTCAATCTTTTTACCTTCCCTTCATTTTTTTCCATTACTTATGTACACAGTTCTTGCAATGCTATTATAACTAAAACAGTGCAGAGCTGCAGCAATTGTAGATGCAGCAGCAGCCATCTGAAAGTAGTAACGTGAGTAAAATTTGTGGTTTTGCACAAGTTAAACCTTCTGAATAAGACTTTAAATAGTACAACCAATTTGCTTGGAAAAAATACACGCAATACTGAGAGATGAAGTTAAGAGAATCTTATCAAGTAGAGATAGAGCCCCGACAGCATTAAACTAGGATGCTACTTAGTGTCTTTGCTAACTATGGTACATTGTGCAAATTAACTAAAGCAAGAGGCCTTGGGCCCCTTACCAAGGTCAGTCACCTAATAAGAGTGTGAGCCTATCTTAAGAAACTGGTAGAAACTGGTCCTACGGACGGACAAGAGCCAAGGAGCAACGGAATCTGCGCAAAGACAACAGGTCAGCTAGTGGTGATGAGGAAGTCATCAATCTTCATCCCCACAACCCCTGACGACCACCACCAGGAGACACTGTGCAAGCGCAGATGGGAGCAGTTTATGGAAATGTAACTAATTTTAATATGAAGCAGGGACAGGTTGTGATTATGTTTAGGCATATTGTGAAACTTCATGCATATGTAACACTTTACTGCATATGACCATGGCAAATTGCCACGTCAGGTGCACACGATTTTGGTGGGACTACCCCCCGTGCTGCCCAGTGCTGAATAAACATACCTACTTTACAATCTTATTGATTGTGGAGTCTGTTTTCCTCAAGTCAGTACATATGTGACCTTTAAAGAAGTTTTCAGTTTTCCTTGTGGAAATGCATATAATAAATGTAAGCCTTGAAACAGTCTTATATTGTATGGTTACTTTCCATAAAGTGTTGCTTGCTCCCGTGATGAAGCCGACAATTTCCAGTTTAAACACCACTAACAGCAACTCAAACTTGAGGGAGAGGCAGGTCTGTGGAGTGGTTTTGCATGAACAGTGCGTAAATCAACACACTTCCTGCTCACAAAGCCTCCTTCCATTGTTTTGGTTGAAGGTTCTGTAAAAATTGACTTTTTCTGATCTGAACACAGTCTGGAGTCTCAAGTATTTGAGTAAACTTGATTATTTTAACATAAAATAGTTAACATGTAAGGTGGTCTCTCCTTAGAAAAATAGTATATAGAAAAAAGCATCTGGTAATAGCTAGGAAGGTATCAGCAAACTGGTCCTTTTGACAGAAAAATACTGCGAAGTTACCTCTATGAAGACTATTCACTTCAACAACTGAAAATTTTGTGGAAATAGCATTCTGGGAAAAAATAAACAACAACAACCAAACACCATTCTAAATAACTGTCCACCTACAGATAATATAAACTAGGAAAAAGGTTTTAAAGTACATTTAAGTTAAGGTATTTGTGGAGTTTGGCCTCTGGTTCCAGTTATTACTGAATAGTCTTGTTACAAATTTTCCCTTTCAGGGATACTTATTCAGGTAAATGCTCATCACAACTTGATATGTGCAGAACTTCTGTATTTACTGCTCTGTAATTATCTTCTATGGGAAACCAATGACAAAAATGTTATGAGGAAATGGATCCAAGTGTTTAAGCAAATTCAAATGTCTGGACTGGGAAAAAGCTGGCCTTTCCTCTGAAAAAGTTGGCTCAACAGAGCACTTTAGGTGTGTGCTGCCTTTCAAACATATGGATTAGATTCACTGATGTCAGCAGGACTTTCCACAGTTTAAAATGAGGATCATGTTCAAATCTTTTTCTTTTGGGTCCAACAGACCATTCCCTGTTCTCAAGATTATAAAAAGCATTCCCCAGGAAAAGGAATTGCACTGGGCAACAGGTAGGCTTTAGAGAGTTTGAGTCAGGCTGAACTCAGTGCTGAACTCTGCCAACACTCTTGCAGTCTCTCATGCTCAGGATTAACTTCACCCTCCTGGGCAGCTGCTGAGAATTATTTCCATTCATTATTACAAGAGGAAAGTTTTTTATGTGTGAGCATTTGTGTAACAATCCTTTGCTGTTGAGGCACACTGATGCAGAGCCCAGCCAGGCTGTGAGGTTCTGCTGCCTGAATCTCACCTCCCTATAGTTAGCACTTACATTTGTACGTGTTTTAAACTTCATGAGAAGATTTACTTAACTTACAATGACCATTTACTTGAAATTACCTCTACTGTTTTTTAGCTAAGGTGTAATGCCATGCTAGCTTTCTGAGACAAGATACATGTATGCTGCAATGTAATACATATAAATACATATATATTTTATTTTCCCACATTCCAAAAAAAAATGTAGCAAGCCGATTCATAGTTATGTATCTGGAGAAGGAGAATTGACAGCAACTGTTTTGCCTTTGACCTAGAAGAAAGCTGTGCTGATAGAAGGACTCGTAGGAGAATGAAATAGAGTGCCTAATTGCAAATCGTTATTTATGTTCAAAATCCTTGGCACAGAAGATGCGTGACAATGCAGTCTTAGAGCACTGGATTTCTTTGAAAAACAGACCAGAAGCCTGAAAGGAAAAAATTAGAAAAGTAATTTCTCTGACAGGTTACATAACATTTATAATTTGAGAGAAATCATCAGAAGAGGAAGGTCTCTCCAGCCTTTGTACTTATGGAAAATGAACACAGTTGAAGGGAATAGCAAAGCCCAAGGTATTTATATGTGTTTTCTGGTTGCAGATGGACCAAACCATCTGCAGACATCACTAGAAGGTCATGAGAGACAACACCCAGAGAATGTGTTTTGGTTCAGAAGGCTTGTCCCTGCTGCCATGAGTAACAGATAGCTGCAAACCACTAGGAAGTAAAACTGAAATTTCATTTCACTGAGGCACGCTAAGTGAAAGCAAGCCCAGAGGCCCATCTGGAGTGAGCCTTCAGCAAATCCCTCTTTGCCAAATATTCCTACAGGATGGCAGGAGAACACCAGAAGGTGTGCAGGCCCTCAGAACCCTATGACACCACCACTGTGTCACAAGGCATTGGGTGGCCCAGAGAACAGCACCAGTTGGGGACAGCCCTGAGAAGCATCCCACCATTTGGGGACAGCCTGAGGGCTGCTGCCTAAGCCCCAAGCAGGATGGAGTTTCTGGGGACCACACAGGTAGCCAGCTACTGTGGCACAAAGAAGAGCTGCCTGTTCCCAGACCCAGCCCCCACCAGCACCACCAAGGACTCCTACCAGTCTTACTACCTACCAGGATACCGCCACCTCAGCTCCTGGAGGCCCAGTCTGCTTCACAAAGTGATTTCAGTCCCTCCCGGCTCTGATGAGCCATATAATCCCACTGGGCGGCCACCTACCGTTCTGCCCACATTACGGTCCGCCCTGCACGCGCGCTACAGCATTCGTGACTGGCACCATGCAAACATGGTTCAATTAAAAGGCTCTGAAACCTCCAGGTACTGGGCTGGTAGGCTAAACACGGATTCAGTGCGACTGATGCAAGATAAGGACCAATTGACTTACCAGATGCAAGAAGACAGTAGAAGAAACCTGGGAGAGAGGATCTCCAACATTGATTTCTGGAGATCTGAGCTTGTCTATGAGCTAGAGTGTCTGTTGAGAGAGACCCAAGCCTTGGAAACCGCAAAGAAGCGTCTTGAATGTGCTGCAGATGAAATGCAAGGACCTCTGAAGGTAGGTGTGACACAGCTACTTACTTCACAACTGTGTTGTGGAATGGGTAAAGAAAATAGTTTTCTCTTTGTTTAATACTTCTAGGACTTTCACTATTGTCATCAAGACAGATCTTGGTCAAACATTATTCTCAGTAAGGAAGAAGCCTGGCCCCTGTGGTTTTTACATGTACTAGTCAATACATGAACCTGTCAAGACACTTGTATGTCCTCTTTTCCCTCCTTTCTGACACTCCAGGAGGCTGAGTCTCCCTCAGTTACTGGTCCATCAGCTCAGTACCTTCCAGGAGAGCAGAAGATGGACATGTGAGCTGCAGTGTCCTGATATTATATTCTAGCTCTGATTTTTTTTTTTTTTTGTGATTGCTTAGGGAAAATAACGTTTTCTCTTAAAATGGCATGTCATTTGTGTTATATCTTGAAGTTCTCCAGAATCTTAATGGCAAATTAACTGCAACAGAGAAAGCCACGGTGATGTATGAGCCTATGAATGATGCTAGCAAAAACTCAAAGCATGCAGAAACTAAAGTCAAAGTTATCAAAATCTGGAATCTTGTAGATGAAAGCTGTTTTATCAGAAATGTTTCTATACAGGTACAAGTAGATAACCAAAATTCAGTATTCAATAATGACATTGTGTGTATCTGCATGGATTCAGACTGACAGGCTGAGGAGGCTTTCTATTTAGGGAACATTTTCTGTTGAAAGGCTTTGTGCCAACTGAACGTGTTTCATTTACTGCTATGGTTCTAAACAAGTGGCTGAGACATTACAAGTAAAGTCAGCCTGCTCAGACAGGTTAACTGGACTCATGACTGTAGCTATGAAACTTCCAAACTTCATCACTAGGTAAGGGAAGACTAGGGGAGGTGAGTTTAAAGGATTTTGCTATGAGTAAGTGTAGAACACAGGTGTTTTAAACCACTTTAAATCAAAGCTGGGACAAGTTGAGATGTAGGCCTTGCTACACAATAATGTGCAGCTAATCAAATGGAAGCTAAGGCAGCTGGCAGTCCCTAAAACATGTATTAGCAGTTAAGGAAGAACAAGCCACCAAGACTCATCAGTTGTGTGCAGTGAAGCTACCTCCCTGTTCTGTTTCAGCCTCAATAGCTGGTCATTACTTTATGTGTCAACTCAGTGGCCCCTGCAGTTTGGCATTTACTCTCTATAATGTACAGAGCCTCTTACAAATGTTCCTTGATTTGCTTGCAGACTGCCCTGGAATGCTTGTACTACCGTGAGAAGCGGAAAGGCATAGACTTGGTTCATGATGATGTGGAAAAGAACCTCATAAAGGTAAGACTGGACTTCCTAGTTTATTTTAATAACTGAGGGAATAACCAAAATCCGACTAAATGCTTATCAGCAAAAGAATTAAAATATTTTCTTTCTTTAGTTGATTTGGAAGACTAAGAGGGGAAAGGAGACGAAACTGGGTTAAACTATGGTTAATGTTCTGTTCACTGTCCCTAGAGCAAGAGGAATAGCCTAGCATCCATGTGAGATCTTGTCTGGTTCTATCTTCTCAGAAGCTATAAAGCAATGTAGAAACAATCCCAGGATTGTTTTCTAGGCCACAGTCTGTAAAATCTCAGCAGTCCTTAGGGTGTAAAGTGCTGGCATAAAATGCTGGTTTGCTGCCTTGCTTTCTCTATACTCTTACTGAACAAAGAACATGAGGATAGTAGTGACTCCTAAATCTTTTAAATAATAATAATAATAACGAAATTAATAAAATTTTGCAAAACTTTGAAAGAAATTATATTGGATATATATGAAAACAGAAATATTAGAAATTTATGGTACAATACCATTCTTTTCATTCTCGCCTACCATTCTTTAAGCATTTTTCTGGATTAGAAGATTTCAGAAGGATGTGCAGACCACTTCAATAACTGTTGTTCAGAGCCTACAGTTTGCAACTTGGTGTTTTAGAGTTTCCCATGAAGAACCAAGGACAAAGGACTATTTTGTCATAACATCAAAGCCAGTTCTAAAGTTGCTGTCATTCCTTCATATACAGTACAAGTACAGAGACAAAACTTGTATTTTTAAATCCAAGCTGTCTTAATCACTTCCAAATAATTTAAAACACTTTATTCAGTTTCAAAATGTATTTGTATGAATAATTTTACACGCTCAGGTAAGAAAGTACCTTGGGCTAAAAGAGGGTTTCTAAAAAGGAAAGAGGATAGAATACCAATAAGGGACTATGAGTACCATGTTTGCATAATTTCCAGTGTGAGATGTTTGAGGTTTTATTTCTTTATTTGAATCTGAGTGGAAACTTGGCTTTGAATTTTTTTGACTAGTATCACAGTTATGAAGAATTTTATAGTACTTATATTAGGGAGCCTGCTTCTGAAATCAGATATGGTTTTGACCTATTCTTCTATTAACAACGTGTTTGTATTGTAGAACAATGTAGCAGTAATTAGAGAGAATAGTTTAATGGACTAAGGCTCATGATACAAGTATCTTCATTATACCTAAGCCAAGGAAATTTGGCTTTCTCTTTATTAGAATGACTCAATCCATTAAAATCTACAGGCATGTTTGATGTAATATAAAAAGCTATACAAAAACAACTCCAGAGATAAAGCTTTGTAGCACTGAGGAAGAAAGGGAACAAAACTCATCCTTTCTTTATCCATATTACTTTTGAGATATATGAGATGGTTGCAACATCTAGAATGTAGAATAAAAATGGTATATTCACTAAAACAAATAGAGTTTGATGAAAACACTGACAACTGAATATTTTCCACTCTAGGAAGTTGATGTATTCAAGGATTGTCAAGAAATATTGGCAAAACTTGCCCAGAGAATCAATCATCAGTTGGGGTAAGACTTTACATTTAATTCCCGTTTTAAAGATAGGAAGCTGAATTCAGTGTTAGCTGATACCTAATGAAGACTATAAATAGCCAGTGCAAAATCAGAGGCTTAGCTTATTAGATGCTTCTGGCCTTCCACTTCTAATTCTTATGAAGGATAGAACAGTATGTTAAACTACAGAAGAGCAATACCTAGCATTTAAAGCACTAACTGAACCAAGACAATTTACCATCTTCCGTCAAAGATTTCTCCCATCTGCAGTTCTTCAGACTCATTCATATAAGACCACTACAAAGATGAGGGCATCTGTTTTTCAACTGTCTGACTTAAAAAAAAAAAAAAAAAGTTGCATTCATAGGGATAAAGAACAATCTCATATAACCACCTGGCTAAGAAATGACAATTTCTGTGATGAGACAAGCCATCCTAGGGTTCTGTTCTGGACAGAAATGAGAACAGGACTCCCATGCCATATTGCCATCCTACAGACTGCAAAGGCAGCATGCTTTCAAACAGCATGAAGTAGATGAAAAACTGGAGTTTCCAAAGGTAACTGTGACACAATTTTTAGAGTTATGTTTAACCTGAAATAATTAAAATAGGGGGCACCAGAATTACAGTTTTGCTATGCCAATGCTGCTGTGTACCACACTGGAGCAAAGTTCAAAGAGAATAAAGGAATTATTTATATTTTTTTTAATTACAAAACTAAATTCAAAAGCAAAATTTTTATTCACAAAAGAAACAGTAGTCTATGCACATCATAAGGTATGAATTGAGTTACAGATTAGAATTGACTTAAATTAATTTTATGTATGTTTATTTTATAGTTAATAATAGTTAAAACTATTCTGAATATAGCCTGTTCTGTTGACTACACTGAACTGATGCAAATTTACAAAGTAATGTTTCTATGACATGACATGATTCTCAAAAGGAACAGGTGAAGTACTCACACACAATGAACATAACATTGTGAAGTACTTGATTATTATATTACCAGAGATAAAGACCTAAGCAGACTTTATAAATTATTGCTCTTATTAATGGCACTCAGAACTCACATGAGTAAGGTGATAACTGCAGCTCACCCCACTACTGTGACATATGAGGCATATGATCTGATAAAGGCTAAGTTCATACCTGATGGCATGAACTCTTTCTGGCTCTTTAGGGCAGCATTTCTGGTTACCTTTCATTCAATTTTGTGACCATGTCAGACAGACTAGTACTAATGGCAATTTATATTTACATCATGGAAACAGCAATATTTGCAAAAAAGTCAACACATTTGCAGTCTTCCTGATGCACTAGAATGCTGCACTTTGATTTTGTTCATCCATATTACTCCCATTACAGTCCAAAGGCCACATCAGGCCTTCCCTGCTTTAGGAAGAGCCAAGGAGATTAAGTTATTCCAAAAGTTCCTTGTGGGTAAGAAAGCAGTGATGGAGCAACATATTTCTCTCCCACTAAGTGATTTTTTCCCCCCCAAATCAAGAGAGATGGCATACTATAACTCTGCTATGCACTTTTCTTTCTCACAGTTTTGCCAGCATGCAAACTATTACTGAATGCTTATTCGCTTTTGCTCCAAGGCTTTCCTTCATGCCACAAAACAGCTATCTGTTGTTTTTCATACCTGTGGTCAACTGTCATCAAAATGACAAGCATCATTCAATGCACTGAGTTAAATGCTGTTCTTTGGGGAATACTCACGATAGGCTAAAAGGAGAGCAGGAATGAATGGTACAGCAGCTCCCTCTAGTTAAATTACAGTGCAAAGCATTTTCATGCCACTGTAAATGCCAGCAAACTATAAAATGAAGCATTGCAGGGTGCTAATGAAGGCAATTAGCTACCTAGCACAAAAGCATTAAAGACAGTTCGTATTAAGGCAAGACTTTCCCTTCACAGCATCAACAGAGATGCACAGCATGCCCTGGAGCAGGACCTTTCTGACAAAAACTCTGCCCATTTTATTGATGAGAAGTGCTTTAACCTGAGGAACACATCAGACAGCATCAACTTCTACCATGGAGTGGAGAAAGTAGATGGGACGTGAGTATAAGTGGTCACTGTCACCCGCTCTTTCCATGTGCCCCGCTCTAAGCAGGAGGCTGGCTGCAGCACAAGTCCTTGCTTATATGTGAAAAATGATACAGAAGTGGCTTCTCTCTGTGTACGCTTCTGTCTTTCCTTAGTGCAAAATCCTCTGTCACCCTCAGTTATTCCCTGCTTTCTAACAGCTGCCATGGTCGGAGGCCTGGCAGTCTGCAGCACCTATGATGTTCAATGTGCAGTGAGCTGTACGTTTCAGAGAAGACAATCCTTTACAACTGTGTTGCAGCCGACTCCTAGCCTTCAAACTGTTTCATGCAGATACCTCCCTGTGGTATTGATTTATAATCTGTGGCCTTCAGGTTTCAAAACCACAGAAAATCAAAGCAAAATCCAGCTAAGGTGTGCAGTTAAGTGCAATGGGGTGAACTGCGTGCAAGTGTACACCAAGGACTATATAGATACTTTTTTTCTTTTGGAAATTAGGCCATCAAGATACAGAGGTACATATTAAATAGTATGACCAGAAAAGATTTGGCATAGTTTAGCACTACTGACTGAATTAAAATTTCCCAATTATAAACAGTTTTAAAACTTTATCAGTAGTTGCCTTATCAACACCTGCATCCAATCCTGAAGCAACAGCAGCGGGAAAACAACTTGCAATAGAGGGCAGTGTTTTTGTGTTGATGACTTGCTAGTTCCCTTCTCACTCTTTAGCATAGCAGTATCTGAATGGTGAATGTACTCTACAATCTCAAATGATGGCGACTCTGTCTTCTTGGACAGAGAAGGGAAATTCCTTGTTATTTGTTTACTTATGTTCTGCTTTTCATTAAATGATCACCTAATTCATTACTGAAATAAGGGAACATCTGAGAGAAACTTGGCAAGCATTCTGCTGACTCTAGTAACACTACCTACTTTCAGGATTAGCAATGAATAAAAATATTCTTGTCAACTCTAGTAAAAAAGGAGATTCATGTGGATAAATTTAACAACCCTTTTACTTTCTAACTAACCATAATCCAAGGCAATGCCATTTTTCATTAACATTTTACTGAAATCATTTGGCAGACTGAGACATATCTGCAGCACTCAGGAGCAGAGCAGGTGCTTTCTGCTTGAGTCATTCACCAAAGTCAGCCAGATAAATTAGTCTGGAAAAACGTTAAAGAACAGATTAAGTACTAAATATTTCAAACAGTCAAGATGAAAACCTTCTCGGAAACTTTATTTTCTGATCAGAAAATGAGTATAATCCAGGAGACCAAAAAGATGAAGACAAAAAAAAAAAAAAAAAAAGAAAGAAAGAACAAATGTCCTGCAGAAAGTACACTGAGATCATTTGGATAAATAGTTGTAAACACTGTCAGCTCAGGTTTAATACACTGATTTATGCACTCTACTATGAAATCATGTCGGGTGCCTGAAATTTTTCAGGGCAACTGCCTAAATGAATGTGTAGCACTAAGGATTTCTTAAATGATTTAGGAAGATCGGTGCTCAGTTTGGAGAGAGAGGAATGCCCTATGAAAAACTGAAAAAAAGGCCACTTAGAAAACAAGCACTGGCAATTTTTTTTTTTTTTTTTTTGCCTCTTTTAGTATTAATTTTCAGTGTTAAATTAAAATCTAAATAAAGTAATTGTGAGACTCGAAAAATGGTGACTTATCCATGCAGAGTTTAACGTGCAGGCATAGTTCTTAGAAGGAAGTTTTGTGTGGAGAAGGAAGTCTAAAAGTAGGCAGAAGTTTGTCTCAGCCTTTCAGCTGGTAACTAAAACATATGGATCTTTCCATAAAACATGCTAAATATTTCTGGTTGAAGGGCAAAATGATCTAGTAGGCTAAGCAATGCATTAAACGGGGTTGTGAATTTAACTCCAAAGAGGGTAGCTTATGTTCCACCACTTTTCAAGCTGGGGGCTCAGGTGGCAAGTTCAGAGTCCCACAGACTCCCACGTTGGAAAAATCTGAGTCTGGGATTTAGGTTCAACTAATTATGATATTGAAGGTCATCTGTGAAGGCTGAGCATGAAACCGAGCATCCCAAAATTTGTTTGGCTACAGGGTATTGCAGAGGGCACATTCATGGGTGGTATTTTCAGTGCTGGAACCCTACATTCAGTTTTTCTCTCTCTATTCGTAGACTTTTCCATAACAATGCCATTTCTGTATGTCCCATAGATACTGAAAATTTAACAATAATAGGCCTGTATGTTAAAGCAGAAATGTTCATTATAATACATGGAAAAGTAAGAGGATGAAAATACTCCAAATGATAGAGATGGAGAGTGATGGAGCTGGGAGAAAATTCCTTTTTCCTTCCTCCTATCCTAGCTCAGTCAGTGCCTTATCCGTTTTCCTGCTACCATTCATTCTGATGATGAAAGCTACTAGGAGGCCTGAACCACTTGCTTTATTGTGTAGGTTATATATATCTCATGAGGCAGGGCTGCTCTGACAGCAGACCAGAAGTGTTGCCTAACAATCCTTCTCTTGTGGTTTCTTTTTCATTTTCCTTGGGTTCTCACGTCATCTGGTAGTTGGTGACACACAACTCAGTTTCCCAGGACAAAGGCTTTGGGTTCATGAAAGTAAACAGTATTTGAATCTATTATGATGGTGTGCAATGGACAGGAGATCATGTGTTGGGAATTGGCACAAAGGGCGTGGACATGAGTCTGTGGAACAGTTGTTCGATCTGAGCTTGTTTTAAGCAACCAAGAGTAGGCCTCAGCAAACCCCATGGCCTGCTGTAGCTGAGCAAACCAAGCTAACAGGGCAACTATGAGAAGTTCCCACGACAGTGTTCCCACGTCGCCCAATTGAGGAATTCAGAAAAATATTGTTACCAGCAGCTGGCTTCAAGGACAAGGTATACGTGTCTGCTAATCACAAGGGGGTTGTTTTCTTGCAGTTGGGGTTGTTTTCTTGTAGTTGTTTGTCTGAGTGCTTTTGACCAATAATCTTGTGTGAAACACTGTCCGCCCCTGTTAAGTTCACTATAAAAGTTAGGCTATTCGGGCAATAAAATGGAGCATGATCTGACTCTACTGGTGTCTGTCGTGCTTTCGGCCGTGCTTCCTGCAATGCGCTCTAACAATCATGTTAAATTATCTAATAATCAATTAAGGCCACAAGCACTCTTAAACTTGAAACAAAGAAATGAGTCAAATTTCATTTGACATATAGCAGGTATGAACTCAGACAACCACCTAGTCTGTTAAAGGCTGGAAGAAGCTGCATTGCTGACATTCTTACTTGATCCCAAATAAATATATTTTTAAGCATCACTATACATATACAGCAAAACATAAACTTACTGTGGAGTTGATGTCAGAGGCAGTGAGACCTTTAGTTAGCAGCTATACAAATATTGCCTGGAAAATGAAGATTTTGCTGGGGATTAATATAATTTAATTATCCAACTTTGAGGAAATTAGAGATTTTCATTCTCTCTCAAAAACAAAACAAAACAAAACAATTTTTTCTACAATCTTCAAGCAAGCCATTGGAACTCTGTAGAAGCAACAGCTCTCCAAAATCTGTGTGAACAAATCTTTGCTGTATATGAAATCATGTGAAACAGAGAAGAAAGAAAAAAATGCATATGAAACCCATAAAATCATCTGATGTATGTGCTTGCATAGTTTGTACAATTCAGTGGATGGACACTTAATCTCAGTGTAATTGCCAATTAATAGAAGATAGCTCACCTAAGCTTTTACTTCTATTTTCCTTACTAGTGTTTCAGTTCCTGTAACATGGGCTAAATTCAGTGAAGACAATATCAGATGCTCTCAGCATGCAAGGGCCAACTCTGTCAAGCTCCGTGAGGACACAGAGGTTGGACTGGAGAGCACATCTGAGGAGATGTGGAATCAATTCGTCAGCACCAACTTGGCCTTCAATAATCGCATTGCCGAAGTAGCTGATGCAAAGAACAAACTCCAAGCACAACTGGCCAAGGTAAGATTCACTAAGGGTTGGCAGCTGCGTATTATCTTAGTTGTACCTGAAAGGCAGAAATCTTCTCTAGAATTTACATTATTCCCGAATAAGCACCTCCCCAAAAGTCATGGCTGCATTAGCCATGACTTTTGCATTACCTTTTTGCAAACAATGCACTTGAATCACAGCAGAAGAGCTCACTCAAAGATGAGCAGACTTGACAAGGTGACAAAGTTTTACAAGAAACCACACAATATCTGTCCTAAATGGAGAGTCAGTGTGATTATGTTCATTTGCAACTTACATGTCCAAAGTGGGGAAAAATATCTTAGATGGCTTTTTTTTTTCTGTTTTTCATTTATTGAGGATATTCCCTGGTGATTTCCTGATCAAAGAAAAGTACACAAACTACTTGGGGAGTAGGGGTGTTAAACAGCGAAATAACTTTGGAAAGCAAATAAATAAAAAGTCCCACAAAGAGTATCACGACTTCTTTCCTTTAGAGGAAAAAGATTAAGTTTTTGCACTTTCATTTTGCTGCAGCAAATGAAAAGTCCTGAATTTAAAAATACTTATATTCAAAATGTCATTAGTCTGTCTCTGAACCTAAGTTCCAAGTTTTTTTCCACCTTTTAATAAAACACTTCCACATCTTTAACAAGAATTTTTGCCTGGTCGTGGTTGAAAACAGTCAACTCAGTTGAGTGGGTCAGACAGTTAACTTTTCAAACGTTTGTTCTGTCTTTGTTTTCACATGGTAAAATGCAGAAATGGAAAAGGAGACCTGTATTAAATCCTACCTGTATTACTTTTTCATTCAATTTTCACTGAAAAATGTGACATGTTGGAAGCGTATTAGTTGAGTTCTGAAACATAGTCTGAAGTTAGCAAGAGGTGTTGCCTTTGTACTGACAGATAAAATCTTGTTAAGCGATCAAGTCTCACTGTGTTACTTTTATATGACTTCAGGGTTCACTAAGTTCTTCCATTTAGAATCCTTCTCTTATAGAGGAGACTCATGTTCACTCGTTTGTTTCAATGCACATTTGGAAACAATAGAGTTTTCCTGCCATTCTATTTGCCATAAGTAGTTTAAGATGTTTTCAGTTTATTTTTAGGGACTTTTTGGAAAGTGCAAACCAACTAGCTAAATATGTATGAAGTCACAGCACATAAAGTAATGTTTTTTTCTATTTTTTCCTTCTTATAAAGCATAAAAGATACTGAATGTAGTTTTTGTGTGGTTTGGAACTTACACAAATGAAGCACTTTATCCCTGAATTGGCCATCCAGGTTTCTCATGGATTTAATCTATGAACATTTGTTTCACATTTTCCATTGGCATTTTCTAGTGCTTTTGAGTGTCCTTTTTGTAAAAGAATGTACAGCATAAGGTAGCACAGGGAGTACATATGGAACCACAAAGTGCATTGTGAGTTATCAACCTACTACAAAAGATTTGGTCACGAAGTTCAGCTGACACAACCTAACTGCTGACAACTTGTACATAAGGGAAGAAAAACTGACTTGTGTCCCTACGCTATCCACACCATTAGATTGCAATAATAAACAAACTGGAGAAACTGAAGTAATCACATTTGTATAAAGAATATTTAGTTTGTGTCATACACACAGATAAAAAACATCATACAAATTTGCACTCTATGAACTGCTGTTTTTACTGCTGAGTTGTGTAGTGATAGCACATATGTAGCAGAGAGATCTTCATCTCAAACTCCACAGTAATGTAGTTATATCAGAATAACAAAATGCTGGAAGAAAACTGCACAAGCTAGTGAGGAATAATTCAGGCTGGTCAGTGTTGTCAATTTTGAAGGAAAGGTAATGGTTTTGTTTTCATTCACCATGCAGCTTCCACAGGCTGTCGCTTCCTGAGGAACTGAGTAAAAATTATTCTCGGGTCTTCTGGATAACAGAAGAGGGCTAAGGGCCCTTCTTAGTCTACCAGTATCCACACTATAATGTGGGTGTCTAGTTTTGATTTTTGATTGCAACCTACAGGTCTATACATGGCAGAAGCCAAAAGCATGGAGTAACTATGAAAAGAAAAATGCCATGGCTTTATTGAGCAAAAGCATTGCTGGTTAAGCTGTGGATGAGGTTATATGATAGAAATCCTACTATTTCTCTTGCTCGTGATGATACCTTAAAAACACAAGAGCAAAGAGAAATAAAACAAGGGGAGTAAGGAGTGAGTACTCATTTAACAGCCATCTATAGCTAAGCATAGCAGACTACCTTTTCTTCTTTCTCCTGGCTTGCAGTATAGCCTGTAACACTCAGAGAAAAAAGTACTGCTAGGGTATTTTAATAAGACAGCCAACAGTGTGGCTGGGACCCAAGGCTTTCCCTTAAACTCTACTACATTTCTGTTCTTCCTTTGGGATGTGATAATAGTCAAATGCAGCTAAACTATGGTTCCTGTTCCTTTCACATCTAATAGCAACCAGAAAATGGGTGCCACAATTTTTTTTTTTTGCATTTAGAAAATGAATCATTCTTTCAAAGGCTGTCTTTGCACTGACTTCTCAAGCAATGAATGCTGCTATTAGAGACCTCCTTCCCTCTGCGAAACTCTTCTCATAGCTAAACAGTCTACCTCCATGAATTGACAGAAGAGTGAGCATAGAAAAGGTATGCTGTCTTGGAAAAATGAAAAGTTTTATATTTAATGAGGTCTGGAGCCCATTTCTGAATGACAAAATGTTTTTCTGCTTTGTGAAACAACCAAATCTCTTCCAGACAAAAAGGCTATACAGGGAACCTCCTACAACCATTTGTTTCTAAAATCTGTACCCTCAGAATGGAAAGAATAAAAAAAAAGTATACATAAAAGAGTAAACACTATGAATATGTGGTCAAAAAATTACCACATATTGAAATAGCATATTTTCTTCTGTTTATGTCACTTGCACATAAAAGATCAGCTGGCTAAGATTATGAACCAAATGTCCAGTGCCTCAGCTTGTGTTCCACTACATTTTCTTTAACAACATAGAGGACCAGGTGGAATATTTTTTGTCTTAGTTGTAGATTTCATCTACTGGCTCTGGAAACATTTTGTTATCCTTTGGAAGTAAACCTTTTGTAAAAACTTGGAAAATCTGGGATCCATACACTGAGTTAGTGTCTGTGATTGATACTGTGGTGGAGATGCATGCTGTGGTTAGCATTTGCACTTAAAATGTTGTACATTTATGTACCTAAAATGTTTCTCCTAGCCTGAGTTTTTTTCATATTTTGTTTATATTGCAGGGATATATAATGGTGAATACCAGTCAAACTAATTCCACCCTTTCATTGAGTTATTTTAAAAAATAACATCCCATATGGAAAACCCCTGTTTATTTTTCTTCTGCTAGTTAAAAAAATAAAATCTCCCTTATTAGAGGAGTTCTATGTCACTTGGCCACAGCATGATAATGCCTACTCGTATACCTATCTTGCTATCACAGCAGAAAAACAACTCTGTTAGTCTTCACATGTGCAAAAGTACATATGCACCTCCATCCACTGCCAGTGGATGGACTTTGACTGAAGCTCAAGAAATAATATTTATCCAAAAATAAAGTGGGTGACATTATACATGCCTGGGTCATGACTGTAGCGACAAAAGGCCAGCCTCCGTTTCGGGGATGGGAAGCATCAAGGAACAGTTAGCACCCAACTCCCTTTGTCAGAATCCTTTAATATTTACATGAAAACAGTTCACATACTCTACATACATGTATTCTGTGCTGTAGGGATATGCCAGAAGGAGGGAATGACTGTTTCTGTCAGAGGGGTAGGATCACAAGACAACAAAGTCTAGTCATGGATAAATTGCATTAAAAACAGTAATACCAAGTGATACATGGAACAGAGGTGTATCAGTGAAGTGTGAGATCTCTGTTCACCATGTAGACTGTCCTTACAGCCACACTTTTATGATCCTAACTTTCTCTGCAAAAATGCCATTGCTTCAAACCTGTTTAGGAAAAGGCACTACCAAAAGGAACATGGAGATTGATTTTGTAATAGTCCATTAGAACATTGTTGTATTGCCGTTCTCAACTGGTAAATAGCCTCTCTCTTCCTGCCTTTCTTTCCTTTGCTTGATGACGGTATTGTATCACACACAAGATTATGTGAACAGAGTGCTACTTCTTTATTGCTTGGAAAACAATCAACTAGAAAAAAATACAGGAATGAACAAGATTTACTTAGTTCTGAATTTATGCAGGCAAACTAAGAAATATCACATGGAGATTGCTATACATGTACCTGTTATTTTTCAGAGCTAGGATTTTCTCCTTAGTGGACATTTGCACGTGTTGCATCATGTATCTTCTTTCCTGCATGCTGTTGCCTGCAGGGCTGCTTTACAGAGCTGCTGTGCAGGAGAATTGTTGGGGAGACATTCTAGTTCACAAGTGCCTGGTAACAGTTATGCTATCGAAGGCTCTGTGTGGACGCTCCCTAGCATTCTTTCCAGCTCTTCTTCCTCCTCCTAAAACAAAAAAATACCACATTTATATTAAAAAATATATATATATAAATATATATATAAAGAAGAACAGTATCTATTATTACATCTGTTTAGTTTTACTGTAGGATATTGTCTTCCTTTATGTCCAGCTAAATATGTTCTTTTTACTGTAAGACACACAGAACGTCTCAATGCAATGAAGGTATTCTGTTGTTTTTACTTCTATCAAGCATTATGCCAGGAGTTTTGCCAGGACCTTCTCCATCAATGACATAATGTCTCCATTTCATGTTACAAACTACAAGTCTGAGTAATGACTACACAGCAGTCCGTCTGCTTTTATAAGTATTTTGTCTGCTACTAGTAGTTCTTTCTAGTGGATTTGTACCTCAGTTTCTACCATGTTCTTGCACCATTTACCTTCAATTATTGACACACAATTAAATAGCAGATCCCAAGAACATTCCTGTTGCAACCGATTGAGGTACTGTCACAGCATTTAGCCTTGTTTCCCACTACAGAGCATCCACATGGCATATTTAGAAACACATGAACAAAACACATTCTTCAGAGAAAGACTTCGTATAGTTTGTCTTAACTATATACAGTTCCCAATTCAGTTAAGGTCAAGGGATGCACCTAAGAACTCTTCCTGGCAGGCATTTGATAAACAAACCTGAAAAAGATATTTAAAGAGCAGTGGAGCAAAAACTCCAACAATCAAATGCATGACACAGCCTTTGCTTCTTTTTCTTATCTAAATCAGTCCAAACAAGACCAAATGCTTTCAATTTTTCATCATCAGACAATGCACAAGGAGGAAAACACACATGCACTATCATTTTATAGTACATATCACCCGCTCCACTGCATTTTTTAACAATAAATCTACACTAATTTGCATTTAGCTAAAGGAATGCTTTAGTGACTTACAGATGTCTTGTCTTGTGTTAGAGCAGCTATGTTTTTACCCTTTATTCTACTTGGAGTTTGGTCTGAGTGTCGGTACTGAATAGGCTCCAAGTTCAGATCAGGTTTCCAAGTCAGCACAAGGAAAGTCTCCAAAGAGCATTGTTTGTCAGTGATTCGTACTTGCCTTTTTACATTCTCAGTCCAGCTGCTGTCTGCTCTCACTGTTACTCCATTGATGTATTCAGGAAACCATCTGAGTTCTCTTCACTTTGGATTTTCATCACCTGCTATTTGGCTTTTCCTGCCTGCCACTTCTTTGTGTGAGGCTGGCTGGTGAGGCTGACAGCCTCCAAGTCTATCAGAAGAGACTTGCATAGGGGAACAGTAAAAAGGGATTAAAGTGCTTTTATACGGCTTTGAACATTAATCTACTGAATGCAGAAAGGAAATGTTGTCCTTAAAAACTTGCTTTATAAGTTTCCCCATCTAGTTCACGATACAGCTTCCATGCAGAATTATCCCCTTCCCACTTAGTTTGATTGCCACTGTAAAGATGGCAAATTGTCTCAGTCCTCTAGAAAAAAAATCAACCAAAGTACATGGAAGCAAGGGTGTGGTATAAAGCATTCCTTACTGCAACTCCAAAGCCTAGAAGTCATCACAACTGCAAGAATGCTTAAAGGATTGGAAAGCAGGCATTTGCTTGAATAAGTTCCTCAACTTTCTCCATAGCAGGCTGAAAAGGATGACGTTAGTAGCACTAGATGACACCACTTTATTTAGCTTATCCAAATAACTGTTGTGTAGGGCAGAGAATTTGCTAAATCCACAAATATGTATACAGAAGACAAAAGAATTATAATAGAAGACTCTTTGCTTGAGCAGACAAAAACAAAGAAGAATTGGTGGCCAGACAAATCCAGATGGAAAACATAAACCCTTATTTTTCAGAGCAAAGGAATTCATCACTGCAACAGCTTACCACAGATAGGTTGCTTCATTAGCACCAGGAATCAGGATCACTGTTCTCCCTGAAAGCTCAGCTCTTTCTACAGGCACAGGCTTATGAAGAGGAATTACTGCAGGACTGCCTAACATCCTGCAGGCAGTGCAGGCAGCTAGATTACTAAAACTTCCTTCTCACCCTGAGATTGAATATTTCCTATTTCCATTTTGGTCCCAACTTCACAAGTCTGTCATTAATTCTTCTTACTTGATTCTGGGATTAATCAAGGTCATAACAATGTGAGGTTCATCCAGAATTTGGATGGCAGAACCCTAGAAATATGAGGTGCTGGAGGCAAAAGACGAAGAGTCCTGGCTGGCTCATTGGCCAGGGTTAGCGCCCAAACCAAGGAAGGTGTTACAGCTCCGCTGTGTTTCATTGTCACTGGGCTCCCAGTGGATGTGGTTGTTTGGGGATGGAAATGTTCTGTAAGAGTCTAATCACAATGTATAACTCTGGTCAGACTCAGAGCTTTTCTAGAACCTGATTTTTAGGTGAATAGAAAATATAGCCTATGGAATACAATGTAGGAGATAGTGATATGGCACCTTCATGCCTCACTGCAAGAAACATTCAATTTATGACAAGAAAAATTATGGTAAATATATTTTACATCTGATGTAAACTGTACACAATCCTTAGGAAAAGTAATAAAACCTTTAATCATGGTGCCAACCCCTCATTAGTATGTTTGCATCTGTTTTCCATAAAGTTAATATTAACATAAGTATTTACCTTGGCCTCACTCTCCTGGAAATACCCAATAGGACAGGATGTTTACACGCAATAGCTCTGAGAATCAGTCAGACCAGACAGCAAGTGACCTGTCTATGTAGCCCACTATTTATACCATGCCTAAACACCAGATTATCTCAGCGAGCACCATGCAAGACAGAACACCTGCACTCTGCTCAGAAGCATTTGTATGCTCAGAGGCAGAGCTGCCCAGCACCACCCTTCCTGCAAGGTTTGCTATTCCTCTACCTGGGAGCACAGGGATCAGAAACATTCTGGAAAAACAGATACATGTTTAGAAAACCATGAAAAAATAACCACCTACTCCAAAAAACAAGAAACCATGATTCTGAGTATTTCCATTCAGTTCACTGAGAACGTATGCTCTTAAAAACAGTTTCCCCTGCTCTTTTTTCTTTTTTTCTTTTTTCTTTTTTTTTAACCCCTAGGGTCTGAAAAGTCAGTGTACTACATCAACATATGATGGAAATTAACTCTTGCCTTTTTGCTTGATATATTTTACTCTATACCTGAAGAACCTACAGAATTCTTTTTTAGTAAGTTACTCCATCTCTTAAGCAGGTCACCCTCTCAGACGTTCCATCCCTCACACAGTATTTTTTATTACATTTAAATTTACTTATAAATTAAATCAACCAACCTTTCCTGTCTTAGCAACTACTGAATATGTTTATATGGTGGCTAGACAAAAATATGGAATACATTTTATACTCAAACCATTTACTTCTAATTCAAAGAATAAACCTACTTACATATATAACTAGCATAAAACACAGGATGAAAACCAGGAAAACCTCAGTGGCAGTAGAACAAGGAACTGCCTACCAGCCTCTGAAAGAATTTTCAAAATACGCATCTGTGAAATTCTAAGAGGAGCCTGCCTATGGCTGTTGAAAAGGCCTTGCTCTGAACAGGGCCATAAAGAACTCCTGAAGTCAGACAGGCAGTGCCCACCCAAGCTGCATAAAGGAGAGGGGAGGCAGGGCTGTGAGCAGGAGCATGCATATAGGAGAGGGAGCACCTTCCCCATGGCACTCTCCCCACGTAAGGCATTCATCTCAGACCCTGATGTATCCTCACGTAAATTTTATGCATGTTTTTTTTGCCACTTTCTTCTCTTCCTTATTTTATGTCTTAAAACCTGAGTCACTTACAGTTACTCGTGCCTCTTCCTGGTGGCTGGGTATACACTTAAGCTTATTGTTTAATATTGGAACCTGTTGGACGATTAACGAAGAGTGACTCAGAATTGGTTGGGAAGGTGTGTGCTGGTTGGTGTAAGCAGCTCAAACTTGCCTGGAAAAACCTGTTTGAAGGAGGAAATAATTATTTAAGCTGGGACTACATACACATTAGACTGTTACCTACAAACCGAGAAGTTACAGGTGCAAACTAAGGCACTAACTTGAAAACAAAAGTAGATTTCTGTCTCCTAAAATGGTTGCGTCATCTCACAAAATCATAAAGACTTGCGTAGACTAGACCAGAGTACTAACTCTGGGCAAGTGGAGAATCCTGGCTTCTCAGCATGCCATGCAGCAATGCTCCACTTCATGGAATAGCCTAAGGGGAACATGAAATGAGGTAGGCTAGAATAAGCATAATCAAATGAGAGCCATTGCTCATCAGGATGCATTCAGGTTATCATGAATCCATGTGCCTTTATTTGCAAAATCTCACACCAAGGGACACACTTCCAGCTGCCAAGTACAGGCAGCCTGGATTGAATGAAAACAAGCTTTTTCTGACATTGATATAGAAGACAACATTTTTCTGCTGTGACATTTAAATATGAGAAACAGAGGTGGTTGTTACTACTACTGCTCCCTCCCCTGCAGCCCATCTGCACTCAGGCAATTCATATAGGCTTCCAGAGGAAACAGGATTTAGTTCAAGGCAGCAGTGCTCATATATGTTTATAAAACTGTTCCTTATTCTCAGAAAGGGCTGTCTTGTACCAAAACAAGAGATGAGTGTATGCCGTAGCTTGTCTAGAAAAGAAGCATTTTCAGGCTTTAAAGATCATGAGACAAGCATCGACAACATAGCTTAGTGTGAGGGGGTTTACGTTTCTTAATGACTACAAAGAATCTCATTTCTAACAAGAATCAGTAGCTGCACGAGCCATAGCGGTTTCTCTCTCTGGCATCATCTCTGTCTAGAGGAATCTTTTCTCTATTAAAGGGATGTGTACACTTCTCTCAGATGAAGTAACTTGAGACAGAATGGTGTGCACAAGACTCAAACTGCATATTTAATTGTTATTTTGACCAGGTTTAGCAAAACCACATTAATAATAGAGTATTTTATGATACGCCTAAAATGCTGGTCCCGCAGCATCCGAAGGTATGAAACAGTGTAAAATTGTAGAAAAATATGACAGAACTTCTGAGCCTTATTGTTGTCCTTCAATAGTTAAGCATATAGCAATGATGTATACAAATAGTTAAGCATTTTCTTGTGTATAGTTATGTCTTCCTCTGTTATTTTGAAAATATTTTTGCAAATCCAGGCCAAGTTAAATGATCCCATACTTTTCTCCCCCTTTAATTTAAATAAAGCTGTTTTAAAATAAACATCTTGTACATTTTAGGGACAGTGGAAAAGTTAAATAGAAACTGCATATAAGTGTGAAATTGATTGGATTATTCTCAAGGATAAAAATTAAAAAATGCATATATGAATTCAGTGGAAGGAGGCTTTTTAGAGGGTTGGAAATTGTTTCAATAAATATATGAAAGGCTCAGATTTCCTGGTCCTCTTTCAATCTGTACGGGGTAGACGGGTAAACCATGCAGAAACTGATTGTAAGGACACTGATTAAATATCCAGATATGTATTTAATGACTTCTTTGTTCTATAAGTAGTATTTACATTCTAATAGTTTTGTTTTTGTTTTTTTTTTTTTGTTTTTTTTTTTCCCCCTTCTCTATCTCTTCTGTGAAAATGTTATGTTTAAGACAAGGTAAAGAAAATGTTGGGAATTTTGTATGTTTCCTTTGGCACACATGATGTTTAAAGTATGCTTTAGCTTTCAGATTTGTTGACTGTACTTATGCCATCCCTATTCCCATTGTTATGAAGCTTTATAAATAAAAACTTGCAGTATTCCCAAGCACAGACCAATCCAGTGGAGACTCTTGAAGTCCCTGGTGAATTGTGCAATGCATTGATTTGAAGATCTTTTCCTAGGGCCCAAACTAATCAGCTGCTTCTCTTAACTGTGGCATTTAGACATCCCATACAAATATACACAAAAAATGCACAAAACCACTGCTCAAAATGATTCTAACTTTTCTAAAATACAGTTAAACTAGTTGAGTCATTACCTCCTGATATTACATTCTGTTGAGAAATGTGACTATTAAATGTTTGTTTTCTTTTGTTAAATGATTCCCGGACTATTTCTTACCATCATCTGAATTAAACAAACAAACAAACAAACAAACAAAACTTTATAAATCATAAAATGATGACCTGCAATTAAGCTTCAAAAGAAATAAACCCTAAACACCAGAGCAAAGAACATGGTAATGTCTATTAAGAATTTGGCTATCATATGACAGTAAAAATTATTCTAATGCATTTCACATTTGAGATCTGGGTTACACTTGTAATCCAAAGATTGAAAGATAACATAGCTTTAATATGAAATAATGTGCTCATGTGCTCTAAAATGAATCAGCCACATTTACACTATTTAAATATGGTAACTTACAATAAACTTAAAAATTTTAAAGAATTAATTGATTGAAATATGGAAATGTGGATGAAAAAAGTTTTTAAAAGTGAGATATACAATATTAAATATAAAGGAATTTACAAAAGTAGGAGGCAGCTGCCTCCCACCATATTATGTAGCTGCTGCTTTTTGCATTCAGCTACCAAACACTGAGTAAACTTCAGAAGCAAAAAGGAGTAATGATAACTGTCAGACCATAGCATTTTAAAGATGCTTGTGTTGTCCATATGACTATCCTGACTACAAGATGAAACACGTGTGACTTTAGTGCCTCTTTCTCCCAGTCTTTCTGTGTACTCAGCCTATGAAAATTCACGTCCTTGGTGAAGTGAGAGAGTGGCAGGAGAGCAGTTTTCTGAAAGCTCTCAAGAATGCTGCAGCACAAAACTTTCCTCATGTCCTGGAAGGGAAGGTTTCCGGATGGACAGCTGCCTGAGCCAGTCCCTCACCATGCTCTCTTAAGAACACACTGCTCAGCATTTGTTGTTTTTGCTCCTTGCCTTTGGAGGTCATCCAGAAATGACGTAGGCTGGTGCAGCACTATCTGGTGATCCTCCCCACCAATCCGTTTATGTAGAGTAGATTATCTAAATCATTTTATCCAATGTGTAGCCCGAATGAATAATCAAAAATTGTTAGTACAAGGCTTCTGTGATGTGTTGTAGGTGGTTCCCCTGAGGGCATTTTAGTCTGTAGGTCTCAACTGACAGCACTTAAAAAAAATAATAAAAAAAAAAGTAAGAAAAAAAAGAGAACACACAATGAATCTAAACCACATCCACTTATAGGCAGCCAGGCAGGATTTAAAGATGGCTGCATAGTTTAACATTTGAATTTTAAGTTCACAGGCAGGTTTAAACTTCTTTTTTTTTTTTTAAGCAAATGACTAGGATTTGCTCAGTAGCACTCATCATTTGCCTTGGTTGTGCATAAAGCTTTTGTGGACCGCTGGCATTATTATAAGCACAAGGTGCTTTAGTGTCCTGAAGTCCTGTGGCATGAGGGTATTCTGTAGTTACTATGCATTATGCAGAAACAACATTACAAGGGTTGGATATACAACTGAATTCTCTGTGACTCAGATAAAAGCTCTTTTTTCACAACTTATGAATTACCAGATTTTCAATAAAGGGAAATATTTTCTATTTAGACTCATGCGCTTGCCCTTCTCAAACATAAACATTGTGTGAATTTGTAGGCTGTGCAAGCTTTAAATACTTTGAGTCACTAAATATGACTAGATACAAGAAGACTCTTGTCCTATGCCAGTTTTATGTGTTAGTATTCTAAAAAGAAAGGACTATACAATCTCCTGCCTCTCTATCACTAAGATATCACCAAGGTATTTTTTACATGTGTAGCGGGCAACAAGGTCCAGCCAGATGCAAACTCAAAGCACAGTAAGTGCTGTGAAGGGACAGAAACAAATCTCAGGTTTGATGAATACCAACATTCACACACCTGAAACATTAGTACTGAAATCAAAATACATGGGTTTGTGGTTTGGTGGTTGTACTTGCACTGTGGCCATATGAATGCATGAGAAGAGGATTCAAGAGAAGTGTGGCTTCGGAAAGCCTCTCTTGTAAAGTTCTTTCTGCTAGGTGAACTTGAAAATGGCACTCCTAAGGGACTGAGGATAGATTATACATGGGCAATCTGCTCAGTATGGTATGTACTAGAATCGGCTTGTTCCTCCTACATCTTAATGTAATTTACCTTTTCAGACATGCAGAAGGCAAGAGTAAAGGGCACCAAGCCGTAACAGAAGCACTATCATGTATTAATAGACTTGCCATTGTTTGCTATAGCCCAAATAATGATTACTGTTACCTGAAATACAGAAGACTACTAAATTTCTTCCCTGGTCTTCTATATAAATTTGGATACTGCTTCCAGAATTTGCTGCAGTTAGTGTTTCTGAGCACATGCTGAGTCCCCTTTGAGGGCTTCCTGTTTTCCTTCAATGTATAGAATACACATGAGATACTTACGAGAGAGAGGGCAGAAAAAAATATATCAGAAAATGTTCTTTTTATCTCCTTACACTTCTTTAACTTGCTCAGAACAACTTGCATTAATTACCCACAAAATAGCTTGTAACTTCACTCCACTACCTGAATAAATGGCATTTTGATTCATGCTGTCATGAGACAAGGTAGCAGCACAGTGACTATATTACATAGGTACTATAACATGAGCACATTTCTAAACTGCTACATTGGTCTGCGGGAGCTGCTTTCACAGACATAGTTCATTTCTAATGAAGTGCTCTAGGTAGCTTTAATTGCTCTGTTTCACTGACAGATTTCCCCCACAAAAGTGGATTTCCACCTGATGCCAAAGAGAGAAAACGTTACCACCAACAAAGCTCAAAGTGTAAACCACAGAGGTCTTACTCAGAATCAGGACTGAGAACACAAATCCCCCCTCTCTTTCATTATAGGTAGAAAACAAATATTCACCCAATTGTTTCTTAAATTGAAACATAGCTTTGCCCTGTTCTTACCAGGCTGAGGAGATGTGTGTGACTTTGTTCCATTGCTTTTACTTTGATTTACACTTTATTATTAAAAAGAAAATCTACTTACAATTTACTGTAAATTGGAAGATGTTTACTATAAATTGTAAGCAGAATGACTGTGAGAGGCAATACCCTCACTGCAGGTACCAGAAGACCAGCACAGTGGACTCAGCCCCCTACACGCAGCAAGGCGTAGCATGGGAAACTCCATAGCAGTGAGAGAAGCTGTAAGATAAACACAGGAAAGGAGGGCCCTGGCTCAGCAGTGGGTGACCTCTAAACACATTGCCTGTTCTTTCCTCTCAGCCTTGGTATGTCCCCACAGGTTGATATTTTGGTTGGCAATGAAGGTGAAAGATGTGAACAACAGTTAGGACCGACAAGCTTGTAAGAGCTCCCCAACATCCCTTTAATTGCCAGCAGCCTACCTGGGGACTATATCTCACCTTCATCATGTACAAATGAGCAAACAGAGGATACTCTTAGCAAATTGCTAAAGAGTGAAGTTCTGGCAACAGCACAAGCTACTCTAATTCTACTTCTAAGCAGCAGAAGACCCAAAGCCTTTGTGTTTTCAGGGAAAAAAAAAAAAAAAGATGACTTTCTGCATAATGAAGGCACCTAAGTTTATTTATATATGTGTATATATATATTAACTACAGAAAATTGTGTATGTAACTGGTAGAACTGTAAAAAAGTTAGAAAACAACATATTTAACAATGCACTCTGACCATAAGTAGCTCCTGTAAATAGCTACCCAAGCACACTGGCCTACCTGCATATTCCCGTACCAGTGTGCTTTGTATTCCCTGTAAAACACAGCTTACTTACAGTGATTATTTAATTAAGAAAGAACTGGTGTAGAATGAAACTACAGGGAGAGATTTACTACTCTGAACTTCGTTTTCTTTTGTACTGTGTTCCTTTCATAACAAACCAGCCTTTTCCCCAGCAGTCTGTATGCAGTAAAGGCTTCTTTCAGGTGAAGATGTTCTCAAGCCTGCTCAGTGAGAACCCAAATGAGACCCAAAAGACTCAGTGAGGAGACACTTGCTGCCTTTAAATCACAACAGGCATATTCATAGGCTGCCATTGGAAAGTGGCGTTACTGCAAAGGGCAAACTGGTTTGCACAGTGCTAGCCAGGTCTCTTGCCTTGCCCCACTACACATCACCAACAAGCTCTTAAGGATTTGGCCTGGGGTGCAGGCTCCTGGCATCCTTAGCCCTTTGGGTTTTGTCTATAACTAACTTTTCAGCAGCAAGAACTAATTGTGTTTTTAAACTACATACATCATTAGCTAACACGGTACAACTGAGCACATAGGCAAGATCCGAACAGCAGCATAACTCAAATAGCATTATGACATTTTTAGTGGTTGTTGAAATTCAAGTTGCATTGATTTTAGTAGACTGGCTGAGAAATGACATCAGTTCAATTTGTTCTCTTCCATTTTAAACCTGTCTACAGGAAAAACTTGAACTTGTTCACTATGTTGGCTGTAATTAATTGTGGTAAATTAAAGTAATGTAATAATCAATTGGCTAGGGAATGTTACCTGAATATAAATGTTTTAATCCCTCTCTCTCTTTTTATGACTGAGAAAAGCTTTCCCCTTGCAGTTTGTGTGTTTCCATCAGTATGGAAAAGAACGGAAAGAGCAGTTACAGTACCCTAAGGAATAACATAAAGTATATGATAATATACTCTGCAACTAAAACTATGCTATTCTAATTCTGTGGGCCTCTTTTTGATGATGTTTCACTCCATACCTTTCCCATTTAGAGAAAATAAGCTTTTAAAGCAAGCTGTTCTTCCCTTTAGAGTTCCCAGTGTGTTTGCAAAACTTTCAGAAGTTAGTTTCAGTATGAAAATATTATTTGTGCTTATATATTCTTGCAGCAGATGTCCTCAAAATACTTGGAATATGAAACAATTTCAGAGAGCACATATTTGATGGCTTTTGAATTTTTATGAGGCAAAAGGAAATAAGAATTGAATGAAAGTTTGAATGAAAGTGGCAGTTTGTTGAAATTTTAATGCTGCAAAATGGTCCCTGGTCAATCAGCAGTTATTTTATTTAGTAGAAAAAGTAGATAATGAAGTAAAAATGGAAATGAGTCTATTTAGAGCTATAAACATTGCCTCTATGAAAATGGCTTTACACACACACACACACACACACAATTCCCTTTCACAAGAATTCAGTGCTTCTCCTGCTTGTTATATAGTTACATTCCAGTTTGCATTAAAATTCCATAATGTTATAACAGCAAACAATGTTGCATTTCTTAGCATAAATATTGCCCAGTGTTGCTATCCAGCTTTCAAGGAACAACATCGTTACATGCTTTAATGGCATTTAATGGCCTCTGGCTCTTCTAAGAACTGTGATTGCTGTATAACCTTTGTAAAAAATGGCAAGATCAAGCCAACAAATTATACAGATACATCTGATTACTGTGAGATTACAACAATCTCCTCCCTTAAATTAAAGGGAAGTGACATGCCAGAATCGAAGCAGTTCCAATAGGAGTGTCTAAAGCAGGGGGGAGTTATGGTTTCGTATGCACACGAGGCTTACAAAAATGTTCGGCTTTTTCAGGTACTTCAAGAAATCTTCCAGACAGAAGATACAATCATGCTATTGGAGAGATCCATAATGGCAAAGGAGTACCCTCTGAAAGTGGCTCAGACACGCCTGGAGACGAGAACTAAACGACCCAATATAGAGCTCTGCCGTGATGAACCTCAGTACCAGTAAGTAGAGGCCAGACCACTCCATCCCCTCCTCAGTCAGCTACTCAAGAAAGAGAGATTTAGCAACAATGAAATTGTTCAACAGGATTAGAATTGTATTCATTATGTGACGATAGAAACTCTGGAAAAACAAACTAAAATCCAAGTATCTATGTTGAAGTAATGGGCCAAATGTTACGTGCGTGTGCCTTTAGAGACCCTTTCCGAGGACACTTTGGAGTTCATTTGCTTGTTGGTGGTTCATATGCTTGGGGTTTCAGTCTCATGCCTGAGTGGGATTTATTAATTGATTTTAATTCCATTCAGGATGAAACACCAAGATTTCAATTCAGGAAATACCTTATTTTAGAAACATGTTTTCCAAGACAAAATTCTGTCTTGATACAAAAGTTATCTAATGGTCAAGCTCCTTTAAAAGTTAATTGCAAATAAGAATGAGGCAGCAACTCTTACTGCCTGAACTCATTTTCAGTACTTTTATCCAACCATATGGTGATTCCAGTATCATCTCTGGACACTTTAGCTCATCTAGCATGCATTTTGGTCACGTAGCTGTAGGGCCTTTCCAACATATGTTGGCATCAGCTTGGTGATCCTTGTGCTATAGTACATTGAACAGTGTGTATTGTGTCCTCCTGGATATACAAGAAGGTGTCCAAGACACTAGTCTTCCCTCCCTAATGAAGGAAGCTTCTTCTGAAATTTAATCCTGTTTATCTCCCTCCCTCCCGACACGTTAGTGTCCAAGAGAACCCTATCAAGTATATCTTATTTAAAATACTGTCTCCAAAATATTCTGTGGGGGTTTTCTCAAGAAATACTGCAGCAGGGTTCCTGCCATAGATGGAGTGAATTTCACAGTCCAGTACAAGAATTTTTGCATATTTTTCCAGAAAGTAGGAAGCTAGTCCCTTTTGGCATTTGTCTCTAACAAAATCCTACTGCATACAACAGGTTCATATACAGTAAGATTAATAAAGTACATAGTGTTTAAGCTGAGTATTTATATTACTGTTCCTAAACATGTTTTATCAGCTCAAAAACCTTCTATTCAAACAAGGAAATGGCAGTGAATCATAGTTTATTGTACTGGCATCTTTTCACTTTTTCTTCCAACTTCTTAGCCCATAAATTGTAGAATGCAATATCTATTTTTTTCAGCTTCATAACTTCTTAATCAGATCTTGACATTTCCTTTGGTGTATCCACATATTTGATTCCTTCAACTTAATGCTCTG
The DNA here is from genome assembly GCF_964035555.1 of Netta rufina. NCBI lineage: Eukaryota > Metazoa > Chordata > Aves > Anseriformes > Anatidae > Netta > Netta rufina. Next base: position 1,535,911 of record NC_140138.1, read on the forward strand.
CTTTCCAAATCCATTCTCATAAAATATTGTTTTGGATATGAAGTCTTTTATATCCATTTGGGTAGTTTTATTTATGTGTCCTTTTATATCACACAAATCATGCCTGTTCAAGATGCAGGAATTCAGCTGTGAAAAAATAAGAACTTCTTTTCTAGGCACTATAGCATAAACTCAGCACTTATCTTTACTCTGGGAGCAGATCACTCACAACTTCAGTTACTGCTGCACCATCAATTAGGTATGGAAATAAACTAGTGTCAGCTTTTTATTTAACAACAAGAAAAAAGAAAAAAAAAAACAACACCACCAACAAGACAGCCTTAAATAATACAGTTTCAGTCCTTACTCACTGAGTCTTGTTCTCTTCCTGTTTCCCCCTGACAATCTCTTCCACAAAAATGTCTGCAGCAGTAGGATTGATATCAATCTATTCAGCAGGACTGCATATATCGAAGATACAAAACTTGTCCAAACTGGGATCAAAAGTGTGCTGAAGCAGAGTCACATTATTCCTCTTCCTTCCCACAAGTGCCAGTGATGCTGTTGACATTCCAAAGGGTCCTGTTCGAAAAAGTTCACAAGCCTCATCTGAAATTACTGTAAATCAGAATGTCTTTGAATATTTTCTTAAACTAGAGTGAAAAGACATAAATGTGAAATTCTTGAATATATATATAGGTGTTCTGAATCATTCCAACTCCTACCAGCTTACAGGTTATATAAAAACTTTGCAAGCAGTTGTGCAGGTATTCAGAAGTATTTTAGGTTTATTGTACACACAAGTTTGCCAACAGCCTGATATGATTTCTAATATTTCAACACCAATTTTTATACAAGTATGCTGTTTACTAGACACAGTTATAACAACAGATTATTAGTGTATCCTATTCTCCTTCCTCCAACATATGTGAATTTTGTTATGCCACAGCTCCCCAGTCCAGGCCAAATTATTTTGGATGCTTTAGTTGATCCAAATCTTTGTATGTTATGTTCATCATAACCGCAGTTAGTGGTGGAAATTCTGACAGAGGGTATTTGAAACATGGATGCTTTTATTTCTATTGCAGTTTTTGGCTGAGCTCACATCTCAAATAAAATATATTTTCTTAGAGAAGTTCCTATCTGAGAAAGCAAAACCTTTTGCTAATTCACTTTTTAAGGATTTTATTTTTTACTTTTAAATAATTCAAGTGCATTTCTCTTGTTGTTTAAAGCACAAAGATTCAGCCTAATAGTTCAATTGCAATAGAAAAAGAAAACATCAAATGAACCACTTCTTTGTAACATGTAAATGTTATCTGAGTTTGCTGCTTTTTAAAAAGGAAGTGCTGATGTTGGCACTTGTTCTCTGTGTGTGCTGCCAACTTTGTAGTGAAGGGATTAGATAGAAAACAAATTAATAAAGCCTAGTTTTTCTGTGCTGTTCTGTGCTAAATCAACTGGGACTGTCCCAAAACAAGTTAAAGCTGATTCTAGAAATTTGTATTTATTTTTTTTAATAGGCTATGGTGCTTTGCTCATTTAATAGAACATTAGATAATAAACAAAGTTGACAGCATTAAAGAGAATTTATCAACTCAGTGACTACACAAGAAGCTTTGCCACATCTGTGTTGATAGGCCACTGGAAGAAATATGGCTAGTATCACAGAAAATCTTGATTTCAGAGCTCTACTTTCAGTGGTTGTTCTGATAAGTAATTCTTGTTTGTATTAATATGCTCCTCCACCAAATCTAGATCATTTAGCACGCATGCTGCACAGATTTGAGCTGTCAGAAACTACAAGGAGTCCAGTAATATCCATCCCAAACATATAAACATCCCAAACATATATATATCCATCCAAAACATGTACTTCAGAACTATATGTTAAGCATTCAACCTGGTCATGCTAGCTCTAGAGAGGCTACACAAGTAGTCTGCAAGCGAGGAGGTATCAGATAAAATTCAGAGTGGCTTCATGGGCTATTGCAGGTCAATGCAGGCAAGAAACCACACTTACAGGTGCTATGCAAGTTAGTTTTGTATAAATTCAGTCCAAGAAGGCTGTTCAAATTCTGCCTCAAAATCTGACCTGTCCACTGTCAAAAAAGGAACATGGTGAGGGACTGCTAAAGTTACGTGAGCAACCTGTCCCCTTCTTTTTTTTCAGGCTTGTCACTGAAGTTTACACTATAGATGACACCTTACAGACCTTAAAGAAACGTCTGCAAGAAGCCCGTGATACTCTGCAGATGCTGCTTGCCAACAAATCAAAGCTAGAACATGACATATCTGTGAAGGCAAACTCCTTCTTCATTGACAAGAAGTGTATGGACATGCGCAAAACTTTCCCCAGCACCCCACGCCTCATTGGCTACACTTGAGCAGTAAACTTTGATATCTTTTGTGCACAATATAAAAGTTGCAAAGATTTTCTGAAGAGAACTTTTTTCCCCCAATAACAAAATCCAATAGAAGTAAAATAACCCAAATCAATATTGTGCTTCTCTCCTTTGAACAACTGCGTAGTCTTAGCTGAAGCTGCACTATGGTGTACTTGTGGACTTGTTCTAACAGAATCAGAGCATGCTAAAAAAGACAGACAAATATTACAGGACATTTGTGAGTTACTAGCTAGAGAGAGCAATAGACAAATATGCTGTAGTACTTCTCAATGGAGTAAGTACAATACAGGCTTTAACTGTCTGGCATATTGTGCTGTTTGTGTTTCAATCCTTGTATGGTAAAGTTGTGTTTAAATGCTTACCCTGTCCTTCGACTCTCCTCCTGTGTAGCAGTGATAAATTTGGTGTTTGTTTAGAATTAGAGGACATCGAACAAGCTTGATTTGTAGAAGTTGAAGGACAATTTCAGTGCAACAACTTCAGGTGCACATGTAGCCTGTATTCACTGAGAGAGAATCTTTTCATCCCTACTTTTTTTTTTTTTCTTCTTTAATTTGATCTTTCATACCTTTAAGCATAAGGAAAATATTGTGTATTTACATGAACTATTCATGAAAGATGTCTAAAGGTCTTAACTTTATAGAAATGTGTAGTATCCAGCAGTGGATCTCAAAGGACTTCGTGAACAATGACAATACCATTGCTCCATCATCACCAGTGAGAAAGTTAAGATAAAGAAGGGGGAATGGAACCAGCATACAGACTATGATGTAACTACAATGACTGCACTGTCATTGTCCTTCAGTCTGTAAATCAAGATCTCTCAGCTTTCTAGATCTCAACAGAGCACTACTCAGTGTAGTGGAAAGTATTTGGAAGAATGGGCTTTGAGATCAGACTTTTCCAGGTGAAGGTTGAAACACTGATCGTGCAGTGAAGGACTTGAGGAAGAACTAGTTTTAACTCATGCTAAAACCATCTGACTTTTGGACAAAACGGAATAAAAATGTTTTTCTGCTATTTGTGTTTCTCTACTGGGTTTACTCACACCCACGTAGTACAGCATAACCAGCAAAGCACAATTGTAGTAACTGAGCTGTTTCCTGCTCCCTTAGGTCCTCTTTACAGAACAGCTCTAGAAACACATAAAACACTTTTTTTTTTTTTTTTTTTTTTTTTACGCTGGACCAAAGCCCAATCTGAAACAATGCTAGATTTGAATAAACTGACTGTGTTCCTTACCTTTTGTTTTGCGTGGGTGGTGACTTAATCCAGCACCCAATAAAAGGAACATTGCTGAGGATCACGGACCCCAGTGGTGCTGATACTTCCTTGCAAGTTAACCTCAGTTTTCAGTGAGTGTGGCTGTGGCTGAGCTGTTTCACACTAAATTTCATTCCTTCAGTTAAAAAAATAAAATAAAATAAAATTGGATCTCCTGCTTATTGTGTCAAACTATTTACACAGTGAAATATTTCTACATATGTAAAATCCCAGGAAAACATTTTGGAACACACATTTGGTAAGTGACATCTGTGCCTACTCTGGTACTCGTTAAATGCGTCTCACATTGACTGCACTGCACCTTGATTTTCTAAATTAGGGTAATTCCTGGTAGCGCACACTGTCTCCAACTCCCTGGGAGGAATTCCCCCCAACATGGGGAAAACAGAAACACAACTTGTGGTTATATTGCGATACATGACTGCAGAGCAGCCCAAGGGGCCACTGTATGTAGGAGGGACTCTTACAGAAGACATCTCTGGTAATCTGGTTTGAATTAAGTCATATCTTATTGTTTCTTACTTGGAAATGCTTAACAACAAACTTCAAGTGCAGACTCCCCTTGGGACAAGCCTTTAGGTAAGAGGAATGACGAATCTGGCTGTGTTTTGTTTCTCAGCGGGAAGACTGTTACCTCTGTTAACATTTTCCTCCTTATGTATGCCTTTGTAAGGCAGCAAGGGAGGTTTTATCACTTTTTTTCTGTTACCACCAAAGTGTAGGTGTTTGATTTTCATTTCTTATATTATTCTTACAATGTATGAAGAATAATATATGTGTTGAGCTGTTAAATATTGACAATAGTACCTCCCTATTTGTCAAATACTGACAGCTGACCAAGCAGAAGAGTAAAAATTATTTGGAAATTTGGATCAACTTCAAGTCTTTAAATACATTTCTAGAAGTTGGAGGCTTTCCCAGTTCACGCAGCTACTTTAGAAATAGATTCTCCCCTCCTTATGCCAAGAACCCAGTTAAGAAGCATATAGCAGAAGGAAAGCACGTTTAAGAGAGTTGAATTCTTACAACACTTTTTGACAGAAAAAGAAAAAAGGAAAAAATCTTTTTGTGCAAGCAGGCAACATGACTGACAAGCGGGCCTGAATCAAAGCCCTGAAATTGTGAATCTGGGGGCTTAGGGACAGAGATGCTGGGGTTGAGCCATGGCTTGGAACATCATAAATTCCAGCTCCTTACCGTGTCTTTCTTCGGTCATGTTCTCTCCAAGACTGCAGCTCTGCTTTTGGGTGGAGTGCTCACTTTATAGTCAGTGCAAACACTGAACTTGTTTGAACAGTGCGAACTCCTCCCAGGAGTGACTGAGTAAAACCAGGGGTCTACATTCTGCACAAGAACAGTAGTTCTGAGATTCAGCGACCATTGACAAGAATAAACTGAGTACTGCAAAAACAAGAACAGAGTAGACAATCATTTTCTTCCTTAAATACCCCAAATTATTATTTATTAACTTAGTATATTATATATACCTTTATATATATTTACATATTATTTATATAATTTCCTAGTATACTATATATCAACCTAGTGGAAAAACCTTAGTGAATAAAATGTTCACATCTTTCATTAATGATACCGATACATGCAGCATATTTAAGTGCTGATAATGTATAGCCTCTTTGTAAATGCAAACAGTGTCCTTTATACTATCTAAGAAAAGGGGGAAACTTCTATAGGCGTAGGCTATAAAGCTATATAGTTCAAAAAGACTGGATCTCAGCTACCAAATTTTAGAGGATGGAGAGATAAGTCAGTATTTGCTTCTTAGAAGTCCGGGTAGATGGATAAGGCAGAAAACCTGGATTGTCACCTTGTTCTGCCAGTGATTTACTGTGTAAATGAATTCACAAGGCATCCAGAATGCTGTTAACAGAAGCTATGATGGGAATACGTCATAAGAAACACATTTCTAATAAGCATAAAGATACTCACCCAGATAAACCCGAGAATATCTTAAGCATATATAAACATCCTTTTTTTTTTTTTTTTTTTTTTTTTTTTTTATCTCTCTCTCCTTATGAACAGGATCCTTAATGTACTCACATGCAGCCACAGACCTCAAGAAGCCAGATCTACTGTATTTCCATGTATAAACCCACAGATCTAATGAGCAGATCCATAAAATTTGAAAGATAAGATCTGTTTTTATAGCAAATAAACCAATGCAAAAGAGACCAACATCTGTCCTTGCCTGTTTCAAACAATTAGATACTTTTAGTTCCAGATAAGCTATTATCTAAACTCTTAAAAGTTTAGGGACACAACCTCCAGAGTAAGAGAACAATGGATCTAAGTATTTTCACTACTGATAATCCCACTTCAGCACAACACAATTAATGTATTGAAGACAGCTCATTTTACCCAGATCTACCAGTAGTTTATTCCTTTTATTTTACGAAATCACAGCAAGGAAGTAAAATTTGTCACGTGTAGCTAGAGTTTCCTTCCCCACAGAACTTACAGATGGTGTCCCTAGTCAATATACATGACGGTGCTCATTTGACAAGTCTTTCCAGTAGAACTACTCACCATGTAAGACTTGGCGTGCATTTTCAGCACAGGATGTTAAGGTGTGAACAATGGGAGACAAAGAAGGAATATTAACTACGGAGACAAGTGCTGACTTTGGAAATTACATTCAAATATAAGTTACAGTTTGGTAATATGGTTGTACGATTCCATTTTTCCATAACATTACTATATTTTTGTTTCACTAGGAAGGACAAGGTGGGAAGTCTTCTCTAGTTTTCCTTTTGTTGCTCATACACTTGTAGCTCCTTTCTTGTAGTTCTTCACGTGCCTTGCAAGATTCAGCTGCAGGTGGATTTGGGTTTTCCTAACCATCCCTGCATGCTTGGACACTGACTCTGTACTCATCCTGTGTGACTTGACAGCATTTCCACTTCTTATATGTTGTTGGTTTTTTTTTGGCCTGAGTTTTGTCAGCAACTCTTTGTTTATGTGTACAGGCCTCCCGCAACCTTTGATCTATTTCCTGAACGTTTTAATGGACAATTCTTGAACTCAGAGGAATTGATACGATTGGGGAGAAAAAAAAAATCAGTAAGACCCCGATGATCCCCCTTCCCTTCATGGCCATATCACCACTGGATTCCCAAAGAGGTCAAAGTCTGTCCTCTTGAAGTCCAGGGCTGCCATTCAACTATTTGTTTTGTTTCTTTTCAGAATCTGATCCTCAGAATTTTGTTCCTTGAAACATGGAAATAAAACAATCCACAACCTGGACATCTCATGTTAAACCTCTGAAATTAAACATAAGGAAAAATTAACTCACTCCTGGTGGTAGTGCTAACAAAACAAAACCCTACTATTTCTTTCTATCCCTTAGATATAAAATCCCTTCTTTTCCCCACAAGAATGGAGGTGGGTGAAAGAATTTCTTACTTCTTTTTTTTAAATCCTTTCTTACAAAAAGGAAACACACCCTAAGTAAATTATTACAGGCTTCTTTTTTAAACCAATGGACTCAATTCTTACAGTAAAGTTACAACCAATTCCAACAATGAAATATAAATTACCAAATGACAAATAGATAAATGCTTTACCATACAATAAAACGTTTAAATTTATAGGCAATGCAAAACAGCAGATCTTTCTTCTACTGCACATTGCTTTGAAGTGTTAAGGAATGGCAGAAATTTTAGTATCCCTGCGTTATGATCCCACAGCATGTAAGAACATGCTTGCTGTATTTCCTCAAGGCATAAAACCACCACTGCCTCCTTATTACATGTTACCAGTTCAAATCTGTTCTCTGGCCTCAAGCCTGCTGAAAACCATGCTATAAAACAAACCTTCTATTATAACTTAGTCAGGAGAATAAGACACAGGTCAGACTGGTCTGAATGTTATTAGTTGAAGGAAAGACCCTCCTAACTATTTGGACTTTACAGATCTTATTATTTTTCAACTGAAATCTGTAAATGTTTAGCCACTCTTCCTATGATGTCCTTTGATCCCTTAGATTTTTATTTTCAAAAACATAGATAACATTCCTGTATCTCTATTAGACAAATATGTAGAGGGGACAACACAGTAGCTTAAACTTTTGTTTGGATGTTCTCTGAGGATTTATAAACACCAAGGCAGTCCTTCATTGGTTGCCAATGCAAAGAAATTCAAGCTTATATAAAATACCCTGGAGTGTTTAATCTAAAGCCAATCTATGCTATACAAATAAGAGTCCCCATCGTTTTTTTTGTTTAATTATTATTTTTTAAGGATTTTTCTGTTATATTACTGTCATTGAAGCCAACAATATTGAATGGAATTTTTAAAGTGGAAAAAAAAAGGAGGGAAATATGTCTAAATAAACAAGGCAGAGGTTGTCTTCTGGAGGGAAATTTCTTAAAGTTGTGAAACAAACATTCACAAGAAAATTCAGCACAAAAAAAAAAAAAAACAAGGCTTTATACAAAGAAAAGTCAGTGGTAAAAATAATCTCTAGGTCAGAGGGCATGGAACAAAGCATGGTCAGGAAGGTGCTGGGGCACTGAGTGACAGCAGGTCCCGACTCTCCAGCCCCTACAAGCCCATCACAGTTGCTGATTTCACAGCCAAGTAGAGCTGGCACAGCAAGAGTAAGGGGCTTCAGTGAAACCACAGGGCACTGAGTGGCATGGGCTGATGCACTGGGCTTCAACATAGTCACAGAAGCCACCCTGCGCGCTGCCGACTGCTGAGATCACAGCCATCCTGCAACGAGCCCTGCAAAATGCCGCTTGCAGCCTGTTCATCTGTGTGGTGCTTTGCCTTAGTACACAAGAAAGAAAGGCATACATCACACAGGCAGCTGATCCAGATGGGCTCGGGCTGCACACCAAGGCACTTCAGCTTCCATGCTGTAAGTTAAGGTACTGTGGGAGGAAGAGGCAACATTATTTTAAAAACTGGGCTTCAGAAACAAAACCAGTCATGTTACTACAAACATGCAACAGAGAGGAGCGTTCATCCCCTCATATCACATCTGTGCCCTGCAGGCAATGTTCTGAGAGAAGTCTGTGAAACTTGTACTTGCAGCTATCTCAGCCAGCTCCACCTATAACTGTCTCAGCCCTGAATCCATGCCAGGAATGTGTACGTGACCCCTCATGTTCCTGCCTAGTACTGGCTGCATTCAACTAGCAAGCATTTACAAACACGTCATACAGGAAAGCAAGGTAAACATGAAAATGGGATCAGGAGTTTCATTTGTATCTGCAGTGTCTGTTTGCCTGCACTCAGGCAGGCACAGGGAGCCAAACACACCGGCACCACTGTGCCTCTGGGAAGGGCTCTGCAGCTGACATAATCCTGCCCCATGGCCAGGCGGTTTGTGGTACCCCGGTGCTGCAGATGCTGCTGTGACTTCAGCCTGTACAATGAGTTCATTAAATGTTAACCAAGAATTTCGGTATGTGTTTTAGAGCCAAAACTGAGCTCTATGCTGCTGTGTTTTTTGCATTATCGCCATTAGTTGCATTATTATTCGATGCTTTTGTTTTGACCTCTGTTGTCTGGGCCACTCTCTCCTGCAGCATCAGCATTCCCTAAACCTCAGTGATCCTAACCCGTAAGTGGCATTAGCAATACTGCTGCTGCCCCACTGGCCCCAGGGAGTGTTCCCAGTCCCAGTGCTCTGAGATCAGGAAGGACTGGCTGGAGAGCTCCGCCAGACGCCTTGGCTGAAGGGAAGACAAGAAGCAGCACCCACAGGGCTGGCCCACCAACGGGGAGCAACAGCAGCTTGGCCAAACCCAGCAGGTAGAATCCCAAGCCAACTGCCCACAGGCATCCTTTATGATACGCAACATTTTACTATATCACAGGAGATGTTGGCTAGCTGGCTAAAAACATTTACAGGCACAAATCAAATCAGCATCTTGGTTTGTGGTGCCTTTGGCTGCTTGTAAAAGCAATCTATCCATACAGCTAAAGCAATGCTATTTTCAGCTGTTTTCACCCTGTTTTCAGCAGCCTGTCTGCACTACTGTTCAACATCGCACAGCACTGCCCAGTGCACTTCAGGGACTTACAGTGGCTGACACTCACCTAGCTGTTACCACACAGTTTTTACAGCCAGCTATGCCAAAGCCTGCTCTCACCCTTGCTGCAGAATTACTCAAAGGAGCAAGAAGTGGCTGTTGAGGAGAAACCTGGAAAACCTCACCTAGAATTGCAGAGCAATTTTTGCTTCGTTACTGCCCATGGCTCCATGAAGGAAAAGTGCATTTTCCCAGGGTCTGGAGACACAGGCCCACAAACATTTGCATAACACACCAGATCTGCACAGACTTCAGTGTGAAACTTCTCTTCATCCTTTCATGGCAAGAGTACACACTGGAGTGAACCATGCTGGTACCTTCACTATTAGAAAACCAGCTATTCTGGCTAGCTACTTCAGATACCCTGAGAACTGCTTTAGTTTTGGCACATCAATGGTTGTTCTACCCATGGCACAGACCTGGTGTAAATGCTTACCTCTTAATTGTCAGTGTTAATGATGCACCTGAAACACACCTGCTGCCCCGAGAATGTATTTTCAAACCAAATGGAATTAGCAATGAATACTGCACATCCTACCTCTTACTCTTCAAAGGAAGAAACGAGAAGTATACGTGCTTTCTCTGCAGAGTCTGGGGGGCATGAGGATCCCTGTGCACACTCCCTTGCTGGAGTTATACAGAGCCATGCCCTAGCAACAAAGAGCCACCAAGAAAACTCAATTATGCATGCAGCCACTGCAGAGCTGGGCTTGTGCTCTTACTGGTTAAGTTTAGTTTGGTTAAACTGGCTGCTGAAATTGCAGCCGCTTGTTCTAACCTGCCTCTGGCAAGCTCTAGTCTGCACCACTGCTGCTCCCTGTCCACAAAGCCTGTCCCCTCTCCCTGGGAGCTACAGCTCGAGCTTTGCCCTTCCCACTGACACTCCTTTCTGCTTGCTCAGGCTCTGTGTCCTCACTTTACCTTTCTTGTGTAAGGAAAGAGCACAGCCCTTGCCAGGACCCTCCCTGCAGCCATATGAGGCACCAAAGAAAGGGCACCACCATGCCCCCATCTCATGCAGGAAAATATGCATCTAGCAGACTCAGAAGAAAAGTCATTAGATGCCAGTGCCACAAATGGTCTCTGCACCATCCAACCTCCTTGATGGCAGCAAAGACACACATACCCCTATAAAGAAGGCAAGTCCCCAAAATGATCAGGATTCTATCTGAATCTTGTAAATGGCAGGTACCACCCAAGCCACCTGGGCTCAGTGGTACCATACAGTCCATGCTTAAAGCAAGGCGAGTTTAATGGCTAATTGCTAATGCACATCCCATATCTTGCATTACAAATCATGCTTCCTCTTCCAGAACTTCAAAGCTGTGATTATTCCTTAAATCTACTGGAGGAAGAGTCCATCTGGATCAGTTATTTAGTCACTAATTCGTTGTACTGACCATGAATGGATTTGCCCAACAGAATACCAGCTCATGTATTTGTCCTCATGTTTGTTAGTCTGAGTAGAGAGAGTCTACAGCTAGATGGAGGAATGCCTGTTAAAAAATGTATTCTGAATACTCTGGTGAAGATTTTTGGCATAGCTGAGGTTTCCTGTGTCCCGAACACAGAACAGACAATACGTGCCTAAGCAAACAATGCCATTTTACTGAAGTCACAACTCTATACAAGGAGAAACTCAGGAATAATATGGCCTAGCAGAGATGTTAAGTGCTGCAGAGAGACTGCTGGGTGGGTTTTGCTTGTTTGTTAACCTGCAAGCGATGCACGAAGTTTTGCTGCTAAACAAATCTTTAGGAGGTGGTGGAAAACATTAGTTTTTCCCTCATCAGCAGTTTGTGCAGCAGAGCTGACAGCCTTGCCAGGCTGACAGCCCCAAATGAAACTTTATTTTTTTTTGTACCCCAGCTGAAGGCAGAAGAGCTACAACCTTGTTTTCCCCGGGGGCAGCTAAATAACAGCTATGCATTGGAGAGCTGCACAGTTTTCTATAGATAAACATAGGCACTAGGATTTATTACTAGTAGGTAGCTCCAGCACACAGTCCATATATCTTTCATATTCCTAGAACTATTTTTGGTATGAGAACATTTACAACAGAGTTTATGCAGCCAGACAGATTTACCTACTTGAGGCTACCACTTTGTATTTAGACCTGTCATAAGCTTGCCGAGTGCCCTGGCACATGGCACTGAGCCTGGTGGCAAGCCATATGCCACATGGGAAAGCAGCACCTCCAGACTACATGGGGAATTAACTCTGTTGAAAATAATACCAAATAATACAAGAATTGTTAGGTAAAGAGGTGACAAGGGGCTGCAATCTCCATCATCACTGCTACTTTCCTGCTCCCACCATTTCCTCTGCAGGGCTGCTGAACATGGACCTCTCTGGCTTCTCCCCCACTTTGTTGACAAATGTAACAATTAGCCAACAGAGGCATCAACTGGTCAAATCACAACTCAGTGCTGAGGTGCCTAAATGCATGCTTTAGAATGATTTTTTCTTCCTTTGTTTTTTTTTTTTTTTTACCTGAAAAACAGATATTACAGACCACTTACCAATATACAATTTATAGCGCTAGGTGCTTGTATAAAAAAAATGTCTTTCAAAGCTGGTAGTAAGAAATCAAGCAAAGCAACAACAGAGGAAGAATAGAAAGAGGCAAATAAATTAAGAAAGCCAGTTACTGTTGACAAAACCCCTTCCTGATGAAGAAGAGAGATACTGCATCCTATTTTCCTACTGAGGAAACAATGACATTACAAAAAATTGCAACATATTAAGGCTGATAATCAACTAAACATAGCAGAAAAGTATTTTGTCCAGATTTCATCTTTATTGCTAGTATGAGTAGACTGTCACGCTAGTCAGTCACCTGATGGTACTGTTGTGACTACACCAGCCCTACGAGCTGGTGGTTTGTGTGTTGGTGTCTGAAGCCAAGATGTCTGACGAAGCCCACGGCCTTCAAAGTGATCAATGTCTTAGCAATGCAAATTGATGCCCAATTTTGTGTGCTCAGTCTGGATTTTCCATCATTATGGGAACAACTTTGTGAGAAGCCTGGGAATAAGGGGAAAGATGAAATAACTGCAACCCTTCATCTTCAAATCAGTAAACCTACCCAATTCTTCCTAGAGAAGAACAGTCTTAAAGCAGCAATGCAGACAACAACTGTTAGCCAAAGACTGTTCCCAGCTTTAAATACACAGAATTCCTTAAGATGCTTTTCATTGGAATCAGTATGGATTTCCAACTCAAAACTAGCAATCAACATGCACAGACTACAAGAGCAGCAATAGCTTTTTATTTTTGTTCAGAATGCAGAGAAAGACTCACAAGGAACAGGACAGCTACTGAATTTGGTACTGACAAAGCTACAGACCATAGATATTTAAAATGCATTTATTATTGCATTCCTAACCTTTTCTTTCAGGGAGATTAACTTGACAGGGAAAAATAATCCAAGGTAATGTTGTTTGGCTCAGTAGATGCCTTCATGACTTAGAGAAGAATTGCTGTAAAGTTCATACATAAAACTGGATTTTTTTTTCTCTTCTCCATTTTTTAATTTCAGTGGAGAGTAGTTGCTTTTAAAAATTGCAGTTTTCTTACTGACATTGAAGCAGACTCAAAATCTTAATTCCTCCATCCACAGCTTTTGACAAGCATTGCCCTGCAAGCTCACTTTATCTCAGGTGCCAAGACTGAGAACTACTCTTTTAACTGGAGCTAATGTATTTGGAGTCAGGACTCAAATTGTTTCACTACCCAAGGAAAACATGTTTTTTCTCCATTACTAATGCTCACAACCATGCATTGACTGACTTGGTTGCTCCCTGGCAAAACAAGTAGTGACTGCCACCCAGAGCACAGTAAGCACTGAGAAAGCTTTTGAGAAGAAAATTGGTACACTGCTAGCTGTGAAAGACAAGTGGTGGAAAAAGAACATCCAGGAAGAGTAATATGGGACAAGTTATAGAAGAACGGGGGGAAAAACACGTACAGGCAAAAGAGGGGCAGGGGAAGATGTTCAGAGAGGGAGTTATCAGCATAATTTTATCATACACACGAGGAAAGTGGAGAATGTAATAGTCACCATCCAAATTCTTTCTTGCAGAAGGCATTTCCTTCCTGCCTGACAAATTCACCAATGGCAGCTCAAGCACATTGTGACCTTTGCTTTTCAGCTCATCTCAATAATGAAGTGAAAGAATTGCAATGAACAGCATTTGCTGCAGAGTAAACATACTGTTTTTTTCAGTCAGGCACTGACAATTAGATATTCCAGGCCTGCAATTCAGGCTGTGGTATACAGTTATGCTAAGCATTCACTGCAAAACCTTACATGCTTTATTGCATCCTCCCTGTTCCCTCACTTGCTTGCTTCTGTCCAGCAAACAGCAGATCACGGTCTTCTCTCCGGACTCATTGTGCTGAGATGTTTTACAGCTCTTCCCCAAGCTACTACAGAAAACCTCATCTGTGCTTTAAAACACTTGTGGAAAGTGTGTTCAAGAAGAAAGGGAACTTGAATGATTTCTAACCGCTTCCTCACAGCAGAACAATCATACTGCAAACTGTTAAATATGCAGCTCCAGCTAATAGCTAATTTTAAAGCACTCCCATAGGTGTGTTGAACGTGAAGAACTGGGTAATGTAGTCAGTTAATAGTACAAAGTTCATTTTGTAAAGAAAATAAATGGATAATGGACATCCTTCCCTTGGGAGCAGACGCAGAATGAAATGACACTGTCAGATCAGCGAGAATCACTCACAAACAACTTTTCCTGATGGTGGTTATCAGCCACTCAGCCCTTACTTACAGAAGTCTGTCATTCTGACCAGGGAGCATTGATTCTGGGTGCAACAGGTTTTAGTGCTGTAGCTGTGGGTGCACTTTTTTTTTGTATGGGAAGGCCATATTCTACTAAAATGTTAAAGGCCTTTGGCACCAAGTCTGTGAACAGTGCTGAATGGGAATAACCTCTGAACAGGCTTATAAGAGAACAAGCTTTTTTAAAGCCAGCTCCACTGTCAGGAATGACAGGACAGGAAAGAAAAGTTAATCACTTCCCTAGTTGCTACTCTGTTCATCAGACCCTTTGATCTTTATGATTTATGTGATATAGCTCATTAGTGGTCCAAATGATACTGATATGTGTGTGTCATTTCTTTCTTCAGGAAGAGAGTCTGGGATTTATACTAAGTACAATGTCTGACTCTCTGGGCATGTCTAATTGTTCTCAATATTTCTAGTATAACATATGATTACCAATCAAATTCATAATAAACTTTTCAAGTTGTTATATTTGGCAAATCCAGGAGAAAGACAACTCTTCCACAAGTGTTCTGCATTCTTCTCTTGTTTAGAAATGTCAGGGTGTAAACAGAAAACAAAGTAGAAGCTTGTTTCCATTTTTGCTGTGCTGAGTGCACTAAACAAGTGGCCTCTTACATACTGGACATAGGGGAAAAACAATGCAAGCAATTAAAATACCAATTTTATTATTTTCAGACTTCTCACATACAGGACATTCCTCAACATTAGCAAAGCTAACAGCCATTTATTTAAAAAATGAAATCCTAAGAAGCTGGAAAAGCCTTAAGAAATTTTCTCCATTTCTCTAGAACTAAAAATGCCCAATGTTTCTACACAATATTACTCAAACTAATCTTTCCACACAAAAAAAGCCTTCTACTTTTTTTTTCTTCTTCTTCTTCCTCATTCTTAAAACACAAAAACTTGTTTTGAAAGAAATATGAAAGGAATCAAAGGGGTTGTGTTGAGCCAAAAGACCTCCTTTCTCCAACCTCAGTGTACTCGTCTGGAAAGTGTCTGACAAAGAAAGCTACTGATAGCTTAGAAAAACCTTTTATCTATCCTTATGAGCTTAAGAGAAGTGGATAGCATTAGTATTTCATTAACTCATTCATTGTATGTTTCCTTTATATTATTCCAACTTTGAAAACAAAGAGTACAGCAGAACATCTACCATGTTCCTAAAAAAAAAAAAAAAAAAGCCTTCAGGACAGAGCACCAGCTATGCTGTCTCAATGTTATCCTCCCAGTGGCAGCACAAAGACATGCCAGCACAAGGAGCCTACCTGACTCCAGCTGGGACTACTGCTCATTATTTGGTTATGCTGGATCAACTATGCCCATATCCTAAATCTCATCTTACTGCTTTATTCTTTCCTTTACACCACATTTTCCAGCCTTTAAGATACTCAAAGTAGCTGTATTGCTGATGACTATAGAGAAGAGGAGCAGAACTAGGTCCAAACTGGTTCTGCATGCAGCTGCTGGGCTCTCCCTTGAGTCGCACTCCTCATTTTCCACATCCTTGGCATTATAAATAACACAGGGGACTTCGGTTCTCATTAAATGCTGCTGCGTTCAAATGTATAGAAGGACTTTGTACTAAATACAGAAGAAGAGTTTTTATAGCTCCCTTAAAACATGTTGAATGTTCACTATTAAATATGACTGTTGTCTGAACAAAGTTGGTATGCAGATAACTTATAGAAATACCATCACTCAAAGTGAATGAAGACCAAATGATATCATTCTATAGCCTTCCTAAGGGAAACCAACTTACAGAAAGTAGTCAATGTACAATTAGTCAGAATTATTGGGAATAAAAGCAAGTTTAATAGGAACTATATAATTGTTTGTGATTTTTTTTTATTTATTTTTTTTTTTGGGGGGGGGGGGGGGGAAGGGAGAGGTCGGGGAGAAAGCGACAAAAGCCAAATTTCTGAGTCTGACCTGCTACTCTTCTTCCCTACAGCAAGGCCTGCATGTGTTCACACACACACACACTCTTTCAAGGAAGTGGCATGGAAATGAACAAGTTCAC
The DNA here is from genome assembly GCF_964035555.1 of Netta rufina. NCBI lineage: Eukaryota > Metazoa > Chordata > Aves > Anseriformes > Anatidae > Netta > Netta rufina. Next base: position 1,552,471 of record NC_140138.1, read on the forward strand.
ACCTCCATCTTCATGCAGACTACAGCAGGGAAATAAAAGGGACTCCCAGACAGGATTCATCCCATATGACATTAAACCAGATCCTTGGTGTCACACTTTCTTCTATATGGAGTCAAAACTGAAGTTTATACATGTATAGCTGAAAAACTTTATGGCATGGCAGCATTTGGAAAGGCCCCTTCGTCCATTAGACCACTGTTTAATCAGTCTGTTGACCCAGAAGGTTCCAGTTCTTGTCTTAAATATAATATACTTGAAGCAGTGTTTTGCTGTTGATATCAATTGGAAGGAGGCACAAGTTCAGAGATGGACCAAAGACTTTGGCTGCTGAAATTCAACTTTTACATTTAACCTCCTTATTATAACACTCCGATAGCTACTAATACAGACCGTTGTCCCTAGCTCAACTGAATTCTGAAATATCTTCCAAGCTGCAAAACCAGATAGGAATAGTTTTCAATAATGCTTCAGTCATTACATCGAACAGGAATAATTTCCTTTGGGTAACAATGTTAACATCAGTTCCTCCCACCCTTTATAACCCAATTGCAGTGGTAATCCCAAAAAACAATTCTTTCCCAACAGAATATAACTAGTTCCATTCTCTCAGATGACCACTTTTCATTGCAGTTTTGTTTTTTTTTCCCTAAGTAACTTTTTTCTAGTACATTGCACTCTACACACATAGCTAGCTAACAAAACTAAATGCAGTCAGACAGCCTATAAATCTTGCCTCCATACTTGAAGTCAAATCATAACCTCTACAACTAGCAATATAAAGTATACATTTCTCTCCTGGTGCATAGAATTAAAAAGCATGTAGGACAGCGAGAAGGAAATTAGGAGCTGCACCGCCTTCCATCTACATTTATGTAAATTCCATGATTACATTAACTAATCAAAACAGCTCTATGTAAAACTGAACATTCATAATTGAATAAATGCAAATATTTATACAAGAGAGTTTAAGTGGAAAACACTTTGGATGGTTCTCTGCAAGGAAAAGATTAATTCTCAAGTAGCTGATCACTCTAAAGTGCAAGCTGCTTATTAGAATCAAGCATTCAGCAGACATTTGATCCCTTAAGGAATCCAATTCCCCCCACGGTGAAAACTTAACCTTAAACCAGTATGAAATGTCTAATTAATATCCTGTCTATAAAAAACTCCCAATGTTTGTTTACAGTTTTCTTAGTATTTATCGCTGCAGGAAGCTAAATACAAGTATTCTAATGCCATTTCCCATATAAAACCACCACGGCACTGTTTTCTTGATCCTTCTTCCTGAAATACGTGGGATGTACATGCAAAGTTAGAAAAAGGTCAATCTGTTTTGTTTTGTTTTAAAAACACATTGCATGAACAACTGCAATGTATTTTTTGGCACATGCATAGTCTCAGAAGTTATTTTAAATCTGTTAAAGAAGTTAAAACAGGTTTGTGAATGATTCAGACTTTGTGGAGAGCTCTTGGGAGTGCTTTCTTGGCTGTCTTGCAAGTCAAAACTGGGAAAAGAAGGAGGAAGGAAGAATAGCATTATGCACAAATAGTTTCACACTTTTAATGCTATCAAAGTGCATATTCAAGGCCTTCATTTCTGCCGTTAAGATTTCACACGACTTGAAATCTCATGTACCTCAACCATACCCCACACAGCATTCTTCATCAAAATGAAAGAGCTTCATGCTGCTAAAGAGTACAAAGTCTTCTGGGTAGTATGAGCCACTAAGTTTCCGGGATGATACTTCCAGCTGGAAAGCAAAAGAAAAGCTTTCATTTGTCCACGTTTCTACTTCAGATTTACAATGAGGGCTAAAATTTGTTTTGAAGGACTTATTTGAGAATGCAGTGCAGATCTGTGGAAGCTACCGTGCTAATGATATTGCATAGTGTTTGGCAGCCCTCACTGTCTTGCCACATACACTTCCCAGCTGCAATTCCGTTTTTGCCATTCCACTGAACTCCTTTTGGAGAGCTATCAGACCTTGTGGATAACCCTGGTGCTAACAGCTACCAATAGCTAAACACAAACCCAATTACATTTTCTTTTCCTGAATGGATGACTACTCTTCTCCTCCTAGAGACAGCAGATATTTGAGACTGAGTGAGTTACCATTCTAACAACACACTATCATTACATAGGAGTTTCTACTTGACTGTCACACACCGGGGAGAAGACTCACTGCCTCTCCAGCAATCTGGTTTATACACAGAAGAGTGCAGTAGGTTCTCTGCCATATTATTTTGCTTTCCTTCTTTTGATTTCCTTCTACTTGATACACGTTTTAGCTTCCTATCTCTGCATTCAATTATTAGAGCCTAACTTGAAATGGACAAAACCTTTGCTACTAGATTACTTTTACACAAGGAGATTTGGATCCTTTTCCAGGATAAGTGAACTGGACAAAACTTTAGTGAGAAATTAGAGAAGTTCCAAGGGCTGCTTGTCATCTGTTGGCTGGGTAAGAAGAAACAAACCCCAGACATTAAAAAAATAATCCTCTTTCAGTAGAATAAAAACAACATTTAGAAGATTCAGACTGAGCTAGCATACAATGAACTACTACATCTGCCAGTCCTCACTTGTTATTTATTATATACTTTTTAAAGTATTACAGCATCCCACTTCTCTCATGAAGCATCATATGATGTGTGCTTCATTGAGAATTTTCAATTTCTTATTTCAGTCACTTATTCCATCTCAGATTTGGGGGATAGAGAGCTCTCTGACAAGAAAACCCATTGGGAAACTGACTCCCAAACTGTTAGGAATTAATGGAGAGAGGCATGAACAGAAGAATAAGCATGAGCTTAACATAAGGTCCATTTAATGCAAAACAATGAATGCCACTGCATTAAAAAAAAGTTGGGAGGTGACTGTGCTTAAGGTTGGGTGGAAATTTAAACTGGATGCCAGAATTTTGGTCAAGTACCAGAAAATTCAGAATTTATGTTGTTTCACAGCTACCACGAGAACACTAGAAAACAAACACAATCTAGAAAAAAAAAAAAAAAAAAACAACCACAAACTAGAAAAAAACACAGTTAGTGAAAAGCCCAGCCATAAGGCTTACTCTAACAATGCAGTGGGTGCATTCAGGTTGATTACATCCAGACTTTTACAACAGGAAAGGAGAACTAAGTTCTCCTTTCTCAGTTTTAAGATACTGAATGTCCTGAAGTGACACGATCAGATTTCATGCTGACCATTTGGCTTCTATATACATTTGACACCCCAGAAGGGTTCTGACCTCCTTTCTCTTTGCAGCTCACAGTTTAAATTTTATAGATGTGATCTATAAAATGTATGAGAATCTTCCTAGCACAAAAGTCACTGATTTAGAAGATAACAAGCAAGTACTAGCAGGACTAGGCAGTTTACAGTAGAGATCATAGCTTCACAAGTCAAAACATTACCAGTCTACTGCTAGACCAAGTAAATGGAAAAATTAAACCAGATTTTGGTGTTTAAGACTTTTTCATTTTTGCCTGCATTCATCTGAAGCAAAACAAGCCCACACATCCATTCTACTTAGGTTTTCTATGTTTGCATTCCTTTGCAAAAGCTACATATCTAACTCTAATTATTATTTGTGTTAATTTAATTAAGGATCAAGGAGACTTGCACCTTGCAGCAGTTAATGCAGCTCAAAGAGCTGATGCCTCTTCTCCCCCTTTCGTGGTTCACTTCGTCCATTTTTTTTTTTTCCTGCCTTTGTGGGTCCGGAGCTGTTCCTGACTCTGTTGATATTAACTTGCAAAGCTGCAGGCACTAATGGCTAAAGTTCCAAAATAAATAAGTAAATAAATAAATAAATCAGACTCTCACTTAGACAGAATCTTGAGGTTAGATTCAAGTTTGTGCCAGTTACCTTGTGTGTATAGATAGCTTTTTATCAAAAATTAAACCCTATCGACATATATATATATATATTAAAAGACAGATATACTGAAATAACCAGTAAATGGGTTGATTTAAGTGTTTTTCTTTTCATACTTTCCACTGCCTTGGATCTTGTTCTACACTGAGAAAAGGCTCCTAAAAGGATATTTATTTATTTGAGAAAGAAGTGTTCTTCCTGTTACCTGTTATTCAGGTGTCTTCACAGAACAGAATCACAGAACAGAAGGGGTTGGAAGGGACCTCGAAAGATCTTCTCAGTGTATATACATATCTGAGGGGTGGGGGACAGAAGGATGTAGCCAACCTCTTTTCAGTGGTTTGTGGGGACCTTGAAAGATCATCGGGTCCAACCCCCCCTGCAGCCTGTCCTGCCTGGGCAGAACAGGCTGCCCACGTAGGTGTCCAGGCAGGCCTTGAATATCTCCAGAGAAGGAGACTCCACAACCTCCCTAGGCAGCCTGTTCCAATGCTCCGTCACCCTCACCGTGAAGAAGTTCTTTCACATGTCAGTGCAGAACTTCCTGTGCTCTAACTTGCAGCCATTGCCCCTTGTCCTATCCCCACAAACCACTGAGAAAAGGTTGGCTACATCCTTCTGTCCCCCACCCCTCAGATATATACACTGAGAAGATCCCTCTCAGTCTTCTCCAGGCTGAACAGGCCCAGGTCTCTCAGCCTTTCTTCATACGGAAGATGCTCCAGGCCCCGTATCATCTTTGTGGCCCTCCGCTGGACTCTTTCCAGGAGATCCCTGTCTTCCTTGTACCGGGGAGCCCAGAACTGGACACAGTACTCCAGGTGAGGCCTGACCAGGGCAGAGTAGAGGCGGAGGATCACCTCCCTTGACCTGCTGGCCACACTCCTTTTAATGCACACCACGATCCCATTGTCCCTCTTGGCCACGAGGGCACACTGCTGGCTCATGGTCAACCTGTCATCCACCAGGACCCCCAGGTCCTTTTTGTCAGAGCTCCTCTCCAGCAGGCCATCCCCCAGCCTGTACTGATACTTCGGGTTGTTCCTTCCCAGGTTTAGGACTCTACACTTGCTCTTATTAAATCTCACTTGGTTTCTTCCTGCCCATCTCTCCAGCCGGTCCAGGTCTCGTTGAATGGCAGCACAGCCTTCTGGCGTGTCAGCCACTCCTCCCAGCTTTGTGTCATCGGTGTACTTGCTGAGGGTGGACACTATCCCCTCATCAAGGTCGTTGATGAAGATGTTGAACAAGACCGGACCCAGCACCGACCCCTGGGGAACACCACTAGTCACAGGCCTCCAGCCAGACTCTGCTCCGCCATTGACCACCCTCTGAGCTCGGCCAGTCAGCCAGTTCTCAACCCACCTTGCTGCCCACTCATCTATCCCACACTTTCTCAGCTTTGCTAGTAGGATGTCATGGGAGACAGTATCGAAAGCCTTGCTAAAGTCAAGGTAGATGACATCCACTGCTCTGCCCCCATCTACCCAGCTGGTGATGCCATCATAGAAGGCAAAGAGGTTGGTCAAGCACGACTTCCCCTCGGTGAATCCATGCTGACTACTCCTCATAACCTTCTTCTCTTCCAATTGCTTGGAGATGGCATCCAGAACAAGCTGCTGCAATACCTTTCCAGGGACAGAGGTGAGACTGACTGTCCTGTAGTTTCCTGGATCCTCCTTCCTGCCCTTCTTGAAGACTGGAGTGACACTGGCTATCCTCCAGTCTTCAGGCACCTCACCCATTTTCCAGGACCTTTCAAAGATGATAGAGAGCGGTTCAGCGATCACATCTGCCAGCTCCCTTAGCACACGCAGATGCATCCCATTGGGATCCAGGGATCTGTGTGCATTGAGCTCACTCAGACGCTCCCGAACCACTCTCACATCCACCAGAGGGGAGCCCTCCATTTCCCAGACCCTTTGTCCTATTGCCAGGGTCGAGGAGTCCTGGGGGAGTGTCCTTGAAGCAAAGACAGAAGCAAAGAAAGCATTCAGTATCTCCGCCTTCTCAGCGTCTCCCATTATCAGCAAGGGACCCACATTATCCCTAGTCTTCCTCTTGCTGTTTACATACTTAAAAAAACCCTTCTTAGTATCCTTTATCTCTTTTGCAAGCCTCATCTCTCGGTGGGCTTTAGCCTTCCTTGTCGCGTCCCTGCAGGCCCTGACAACACTTCTATACTCCTCCCAAGAGGACAGGACCTTTTTCCACATTTCATAGACCTTCCTCTTCCTTTTGATCTTATTGATGAGCTCCTTGCTCATCCACGCAGGTTTCCTGCTCCCCTTCCCCAATTTCCTATTCTTCTGGATGCACCGATCCTGAGCATGGAAGAAGTGCTCTTTGAATGTAGCCCAGCTCTCACATGCACCCTTGCCTTCTAGCAACCTAGCCCATGAGATACCCCAAGCAGGTCCCAGAAGAGGTCGAAGTTGGCTCTTCGAAAGTCCAGGGAAGCAATCCTGCTTTTAGCCTTACTTCTTCCACCAAGTTCCATCTTGAACTCCACCATCTCATAGTCGCTGCATCCCAAGCTGCCCCCGGCCTTCACATCCCTAACAAGGTCATCCCTGTTGGTAAGGACAAGGTGCAGGAGCACCCCCTGCCTCGTCAGCTCTTCCACCACCTGCGTCAGAAAATTGTCTTCAATGCATTGTACGAACAGTTTAGACTGCACGTGTCTGGCCGAGTTGCTTACCCAACAGTTGTCTGGGTAATTGAAGTCCCCCATGAGGAACAGCGCTTGCGATTGTGAGGCTATTGCCAGCTGCTTGTAGAAGGCCTCATCGACCTCCTCATCCTGATCTGGTGACCTGTAGTATACCCCCACAACAGTGTCCCCCATACCAGCCCACCCCTTAATTCTCACCCACAAGCTCTCCACTTGTCCTTCACCCTCCCCCAGCTGGAGCTGGGTACACTCTAATTGCTCCCTCACATAAAGGGCAACCCCACCCCCTCGCTTCCCCAGCCTGTCTCTCCTAAAGAGGACATAGCCCTCCATGACAGCATTCCAGTCATGCGAGCTGTCCCACCACGTCTCAGTGATCACAACGAGATCGTGGCCCCGCGACTGAACACAGATCTCGAGCTCATCCTGTTTATTTCCCATGCTCCGTGTATTGGTGTAAAGGCACATTAGGGAAGCAGCAGGTGCAGTTACCCCTGGGGGGATGCAAGAAGAAGATACTGGATGGGGGATCGGGAATGCTACCTTCTCTGAGGAGCCCTCAGACAATCCTATGGGAGAGCTCAGAAGTTTTTCCGTCTTCAACACTGACAGTAGTGATGACTTCCCCCAGCCCTTCTCTGTCACTTTTAGCTCCCCTCCCTTCCCCCATCAAACCTAGTTTAAAGCCCTGGTAATTAGCCCAGAGAGCTTACTCCCTAGTTTAAAGCCCTGGTAATTAGCCCAGAGAGCTTGCTCCCCAACACACTTGTGCCCCACTTGCTGTGCTGAAGTCAGTCAGCAGCCCACACACCCAGCTTCTCAAAGGGCTGCCCAAGATCAAAATACCCAAATCCTTGGTCCAGACACCACCCCCTCAGCCAGTTGTTCACCTTTCCTGTTCTCCCTCTTCTTTCTGGGTCCCAGTCACCCAGAGGAAGGACAGAGGAGAATACTACCTGCACCCCCGATCCTCTCAACAACCTTCCCAGGGATGCAAAGTCCTTTTTAATATTCTTCATTTTTCTAATAGCAGCTTCCCGGGATCCAACTTGAATGACAACAAGAGGATAGTAGTCCTCCGGTTTAATGAGTTGTGGCATAGGCTTCCTAATGTCTCTGACACATGCCCCAGGAAGACAGCACACTTCTCTGGCTAGGTTATTTGGGCAACAAATAGGAGCCTCAGTGCCCCACAGCAAGGTGTCCCCAGTCACCAGGACTCTCTGTTTCTTTTTTTTTTGTGGTACAGGTTACAATGTGGTGCTCCATCCGGCCCTGATCCGAATGTTTTGCATTTCCCCCAATCTTGACTCTCTTCTCAGGGTTGATTCCCAGGTTTGGACTACTATCCAGACCCTCAGCCTCTTCCACAACCTCCCTGAGAGCCTCAAATCTATTTCCCAGGGACACCATGGGGGTAGGTGGCACCATGGGTGTTGGGGGCAGACATCTCTTTCTGCTCCAAGCCAGGACAAGGGTCCAGCCCCTTGTGTCTTCTGGACAGTCTAGCCCTCTGTTCTGCATGTGTTCAACAGGGGCATCCTCTACCCCTTGTCAGGACATAGGAGAGGGCTGCCGAGCAACAGCAGCCTTCTTCATTTAAAACTTGATATATATTTTATTAAAAAGGTGGAGCTTAATTCATGAGATGGAAGGCAGGGAGAAGAAATACTTTACTTACATCAATAAAACTAGAAGTAAAAAAGGAAAGCCCAACCACGCAGAGCATTACAAGAAGGAAAAATGAATTAACAGTCCTTGCCCTTAAATTCATACTCTACTTGGGGCTGCTCTCCAGCCTGAGCATAACATCCAGCTGTGACTCACAGGTTAGCAGTGAGAACCTGGCAGCTTTCCACAGGGTCAGGGCATTTGATGTCCTCTGCTTCCCCTCCAGCTCTACCCACAGGACTGCTGTTAGGTCATGCTTGCAGGTAAGATCCAGAGTGCTGCCTAACAACATGATTCTGCTTCAATAGGGAGCTTAGTTACAAACCTGTCAGGTCTGAGCTCCTGCCTCAGCAGCCAGGTCAAGCTAGACAGTTGCTAAACAGACCACAGTCTGCATTTGCCTGAATCATTGACCCCTCTCCCAGAGGAGAGTATTGTCTCTCTGCCAAGGGGTAGTGGATATCCATGCTCTCTAGGTGTCATCGTCATGAAGAGACAGCAGCGAGACTGGATCTAGATATATTTTAAGTGGAATTTCTTTTGCTATTACATACAGCTGTAAAGCGAGATATCCAGTACAACAAAGAATTATTGTAGATGCTCCCTAGGTTGTATTAACAAAACAGTTCTTATACACCAACCATACCACCAATTCATACCTTCACGCTATTTGGGGTCTATTCATATCTTCTGCAACTCAAACCTCACACATCTCAGCGTATCAGAAGTTACCCTTTCTCTAGGGACAGTTTTCTGCTTCCTGAATTTACTTTTTTCCCGGGAGTCCATTGCAAGTAAACTCAATGTTATCCATACTCCCTTTAAGAAAAGCTACTTGCAAGCTGACTCTTGCTCAATATGCAACAGTTAGATGAGAAACATAACAAGTGTGCAGGAATTTTAAGGGTGTGCCAAAAATATGAGGAGACTATAAGTACATACTAGTAGAAGGTTTCAGGCAAAGGAATCTCCATCAGCATATTACCGCTATGCTTATATGCAAATCCTAGCAGCACATCACTTAGGCATGGTCTCAAGATAATCAGCCTCCTAGATCTTTTATTTTTCCATTGGAAGAGCCTCAAATCAAATTTAGCCTCTGGATAGCATTGCCAATGGTGCAACTACATATATACATTAGATAAACAAATAAAGCTTCTCCCATAGTCCGTACTGACAGGCTATGATGACAGGCCTACTTCTTTTATTGACAAATCCTATAATCTAATGCTTCCACAATCCAAACGTCACCCTTTGGATCCTCCTGAATGCTCCTTCTTGTAGTTGTGTTGTTGGCAGAGCAAGTGCAGTGACAACTGGTATTAATGGAAAACTCACACAAGCCTTGAACTGGGACATTCACAGACATCTAAAGGGTAATCTCTCTTGTAACTATGGCCATAGAAATACAGCACAAAATACAAAATTATTGAGTTTTTTTTCCATGTTGCTATGTTGAGGATTTCAACCTGTAGGTAGTGGACTTTTCTTCTAGACTGAGAAGCTTGACGCATTTAATAACAGGTTTGATTGCAGGAAAAGACATAAAATCCTATCCAGATAGTTTTCTATAACTGTTGGTACATTCTCCACAATCATCTCTAGTTATGGAAGGCTTGGGTCTCAGAAAAAAAGAGCACAACACTAAGTTCCAGATATCCAACACTAAGTTCCAGATATCCCTCCCACATCCCCAAAACACAGAGATTTGCATTCCTGCAGACTATGTTTAATTATGAAAAATATACATTCAGTCTAATGAGAGGAAAAAAAATGAAACTGGGTGCCCAGGCTGATATGAAAAACACCATTAAATGCACAACCGCTGGCAATGAACAGTGTGTTGTTTGCTTACTCCCTGCAACAGTTTATCCACTTAGACATGCCTTGAAATTAGAGGACAAGCCAAAAAAGGTTAATAAGAATGGATAAGGGAAAAGAGGGAAGATGCAAACAACCCTCCCTAACCATCCTCTTTACCACTCACCGGACTACTCCTGTTTAACATTGCCTTGAGGTATTATCAATAGACATTGCATGGAAACATACCATATGGTGTTAGAAACACTCGTACATATGTACAGTTTTCATGGAAGAGCAGGATTATTTCCTATGCTAGTTCACTCAATGATTTGATCATCTATTACCTTACTCTTTCAGACCTTCCAAAAAGTCTTTTCCTGACAACTCTCCTTTATGAAGTTTAAAATGGATGAAGTTCATCTGCCTACAAAGTTTCAGAAGATCAAAAGGTATCACACCATCTGTGGAAAAGTGAAAAAGTCTTCGGAAATCAAAAATAACAGCTACTTCCCTTCTTCCCCTCCCTTACCGTTCTTGGGTTTACAGAACATAGCATAAATTGGACTGTATGAAATACATGAAGTGGCAGTCAGAGGAATTTAGCTTAGTGATATGTTTAGTGGAGGACTTGTTAGTGTTAGGTCAGAGGTTGGATTCGATGATCTTGAGGTCTCTTCCAACCTAGACAATTCTGTGATTCTGTGATTCTGTGAATTGTATTCTGCCTTGTCCTTGTCAGGGAACACATTTACTAGGTGCTATTCCTCTCTCCTGTTCATAACATGGTCATATTAGCTGTTAAACCAACCTTGGAGAGAAGCTTGGAGAGAAAGTATCCACAAATTAGCTTCCTGAACTTTTTCTGGGTTTCAAGTTCTCTGTTCCACTACAATAAATACAGCTATTTTGGGAAAGAGGCAATATGGTTTATTTTTGGCACAGTTGTGTGAGGCTATCATTAATGCTAGACATTCAAAAAAGCAAACAAGTTAAATCTAGCAAAACAGAATATTACATTCTTGATTACAAAGTAGGAAAAAAGTTACCAAAACCAAAACAAAGACAGAACACACTTGAAACAGCTCATTTCTCCCAGCTGTCTGAAGACTTTTCTGAGTCATGTCTCAGGAGAAGATAGGGGAGATTTAAGAGTTGTACAGAATCCTGAGTTTTGACTTTCAGAAATAACCTCATATTATCATAGAACTGGAGTTATTCCTTGAAGTTGCTCAGACCTGAAGCTACCACTCTCTTCTCTACAGTGGCAGGGAGGGGTACAGAGAGGACACGGAAAGCCCACCTGTTAAACACGTGGCTCCAGGGCTGGTGCCAACGCAGAAATCTTGGGTTTTTCGATCATGGGGCACTTTACTCAGCACCTGGCCTGATGGCCACAGATGGGTTCCTATCTTTTAGGGGAAAAAGGATCCTGGGCCAGGAGCTGGCAGGGCTCATTGAGAGGGCTTTAAACTAGGTAGGAAGGGGGATGGGGCTGAAGCAAGGATTGTTGGGGCTGTGCCAGGGGGAACAATGGCAAGGCCGGGGGATAAGGCAATGGCCCAGCTGAAGTGCATCTACACCAATGCACGCAGCATGGGTAACAAACAGGAGGAGCTGGAAGCCATCATGCAGCAGGCAGGCTACGACTTGGTTGCCATCACGGAGACATGGTGGGACCAGTCTCATGACTGGAGTGCTGCAATGCCTGGCTATAAGCTCTTCAGAAGGGACAGGCAGCACAGAAGGGGTGGTGGGGTGGCTCTCTATATTAGAGAGTCTTTCGAGGTTGTAGAACTCGAGGCTGGGAATGACAAGGTCAAGTCCCTTTGGGTTAGGATCAGCAGGGACAACAAGGCTAGTGTCCTGGTCGGGGTCTGCTATAGACCGCCGAACCAGGATGAGGAGACGGATGAGGAGTTCTACAGGCAGCTGACAGAAGTTGTGAAATCTTCAGCGCTTGTACTTGTGGGGGACTTCAACTTCCCTGACATACCCTGGAAGCACAACACAGCCCTGAGAAAGCAGTCTAGGAGGTTTCTGGAGAGCGTGGAAGATAGCTTCCTGACGCAGCTGGTTAGTGAACCTACCAGGGGTGGTGCCCCGCTAGACCTTCTCTTCACAAACAGAGAAGGACTGGTGGAGGACGTGATCGTCGGGAGCTGTCTTGGGCAGAGTGACCACGAAATGGTGGAGTTCACTATTCTTGGCAAGGCCAGGAAGGGGACCAGTAAAACCGCTGTATTGGACTTTCGGAGGGCTGACTTTGAGCTGCTCAGGACACTAGTTGGTAGAGTCCCTTGGGAGGCGGTTCTGAAGGGCAGAGGGGTCCAGGAAGGCTGGGCGCTCTTCAAGAGGGAAATCTTAATGGCACAGGAACGGTCTGTCCCCATGTGCCCAAAGACAAGCTGGCGGGGAAGAAGACCAGCCTGGCTCAACAGAGAATTGTGGTTTGATCTTAGGAGAAAAAAGAGGGTTTATAATTTTTGGAAAAGTGGGCAGGCCACTAGGGAGGACTATAAGGATGTAGCGAGGCTGTGCAGGGACAAAATTAGGAAGGCCAAAGCTCATCTGGAGCTCAATCTGGCTACTGCCGTTAAAGATAACAAAAAACGTTTCTATAAATACATCAACACAAAAAGGAGGACTAAGGAGAATCTCCATCCTTTACTGGATGCGGGGGGAAACTTAGTTACAAGAGATGAGGAAAAGGCGGAGGTGCTCAATGCCTTCTTTGCCTCAGTATTTAGCGGCAATACCGGTTGTTCTCTGGATACCCAGTACCCTGAGCTGGTGGAAGGGCATGGGGAGCAGGATGTGGCCCTCACTATCCACAAAGAACTGGTTGGTGACCTGCTACGGCACTTGGATGTGCACAAGTCAATGGGGCCGGATGGGATCCACCCAAGGGTACTGAGTGAACTGGCAGAGGAGCTGGCCAAGCCACTATCCATCATTTATCAACAGTCCTGGCTATCGGGGGAGGTCCCAGTTGACTGGCGGCTAGCAAACGTGACGCCCATCTACAAGAAGGGCCGGAGGGCAGACCCGGGAAACTACAGGCCTGTCAGTTTGACCTCAGTACCAGCAGATCCTCCTGAGAGTCATCACGCAGCACTTGCAGGGCAGGCAGGCGATCAGGCCCAGTCAGCATGGGTTTATGAAAGGCAGATCCGGCTTGACGAACCTGATCTCCTTCTATGACAAAGTGACGCGCTGGGTGGACGAGGGAAAGGCTGTGGATGTGGTCTACCTTGACTTCAGCAAGGCTTTTGACACCATCTCCCACAGCATTCTCCTCAAGAAACTGGCTGCTCTTGGCTTGGACTGGCACACGCTTCGTTGGGTTAGAAACTGGCTGGATAGTCGGGCCCAAAGAGTCGTGGTAAATGGAGTCAAGTCCAGTTGGAGGCCAGTCACTAGTGGCGTCCCCCAGGGCTCGGTGTTGGGGCCGGTCCTCTTTAATATCTTCATCGATTATCTGGACGAGGGCATTGAGTGAACCCTCGGTAAGTTCGCAGATGACACCAAGTTAGGTGCGTGTGTCGATCTACGCGAGGGTAGGAAGGCTCTGCAGGAGGATCTGGATAGGCTGCACCGATGGGCTGAGGTCAACTGCATGAAGTTCAATAAGGCCAAGAGCCGGGTCCTGCACCTGGGGCGCAATAACCCCAAGCAGAGCTACAGGCTGGGAGATGAGTGGTTGGAAAGCTGCCAGGCAGAGAAGGACCTGGGAGTGATGGTGGATAGTCGGCTGAATATGAGCCAGCAGTGTGCTCAGGTGGCCAAGAAGGCCAACGGCATCCTGGCTTGTATCAGAAACAGTGTGACCAGCAGGGCTAGGGAAGTGATTGTCCCCCTGTACTCAGCTCTGGTGAGGCCGCATCTTGAGTACTGTGTTCAGTTTTGGGCCCCTCGCTACAAGAAGGACATCGAGGTGCTTGAGCGGGTCCAGAGAAGGGCGACGAAGCTGGTGAGGGGCCTGGAGAACAAGTCCTATGAGGAGCGGCTGAGGGAGCTGGGCTTGTTCAGCCTGGGGAAAAGGAGGCTCAGGGGCGACCTTATCGCTCTCTATAGGTACCTCAAGGGAGGCTGTAGCGAGGTGGGGGTTGGTTTGTTCTCCCACGTGCCTGGTGACAGGACGAGGGGGAATGGGCTTAAGTTGCGCCAGGGGAGTTTTAGGTTAGATGTTAGGAAGAACTTCTTTACCGAAAGGGTTGTTAGACACTGGAACAGGCTGCCCAGGGAAGTGGTGGAGTCACCATCCCTGGAAGTCTTTAAAAGATGTTTGGATGTAGAGCTTAGGGATATGGTTTAGTGGGGACTGCTAGCGTTAGGTCAGAGGTTGGACTCGATGATCTTGAGGTCTCTTCCAACCTAGAAATTCTGTGATTCTGTGATTCTGTGATTCATTTCATGCCATTTCCTTCCTCTTGTGTTCCCAGCTTCCCTGCTGGGGTGATTTTCTGGCTTTACAGTTAGTCTCTTCGCTTTCTTTTAGTTTAAACAATCTTAAGGGGGGATAAAATTCTTCAAGGTTCACGTAGCATCTTATAAGTCATACTGCTTAATCAACACCAGTATACCTACTCCCTAGCACATTTTGTTTTATCTTCAGAGAGGTCACTGTGCAATACTAATCATAAAGATGATAGACCTGGTTGCAAAATTGCATTCACTCACCAGCATTTATGGGAAAAAAACTTTCAATTAAGGCATGTTCCCCTTTCCTTCATCCTAAAACGCCAGAATGGCTGAGATTGGAAGGGACCTCTGGTTGGACCAGGTGACTTCCACCTGCTCAAGCAGGGACACCATTCCTCCTCTCCCCACAGAGTAGCAACCTAGCATCACACCTAACTACTATCTCCATCTTCACAGGCCTTCAGGACTCTGCTAGACACAGCTACCGCTGATCTGGTCTAATGATAACAATAGCTCTGCTTCACAGAAGTGGTTGGACCAAATGATCTGGAGAGCTACCTTCCACCCACATCTCTAATTTCAATATATCAATGTGCTTCATTGAATTGAATGATTTTCTTTGCCAAAGAACTATCCCACTAACAGCAAATCAAAGATCACTTCAGCCACCCTGCCTTATTCCATTTGTCTTCATGCACACATTGCATCTCTACATCCACTTCCAGACCATTAGACAACTCCCTACAAACTTCAGGTGCTGCCTTTGTAGAAAATATACAGCTATGCATTTTTAATGCTGTTATAGTTTGGTTCTGTAACAACTCTAGATGAGCCTCATCTTCCTTTCATTAAATATTCATGGCTTTTGGGGAATATTTTGTACACCCATCTTTTTTTCCATTCAGCTAAAAGCTCTTGCTCCTATTTGCATAATAAGGAACTGTTTTAGTGAACAAAGATAACAGCAGCTAGGTGAAGAACAATAGGAACAAATTAAAGCAGATAAAGCCATATAGAATTAAACAAAGCAACATACACAGCCACAATATTTCAGTTTATTATTCCTTACAAAAATATTCTTCACATTACACCTTGTATTAAATGAACAAGAGTTAAGCCATTATGTTCCATTCAACTACAAAATCACCATCAGCTTTTGGGAACAGTTTTGCTGTGTTTATTAAACACCTGCAAAAGAGCTTGTATTTGGAAGTACAAGAAATAAATTTTGATTTGTTATCGAAAGCTATACAACCAGTTACTTTACTCTTATTCATAGGCTGAGTCTGTTCTTGACAAAGTCACTTCCCTTCCATCTAAGCCCTGCCATGGTTTCACCCGGCAGTTTCTTGGTTCCAGCGGAGTGCAGCCATTGTTGGAGCTCTGAGCATTTAGGCACTTGTACTAATCCTGTGGAAGGTTATCAGTTGTGCCTTGGGCCTGGTATGGATTTATTATGTTCAAGAGAGCCAAGACAGTAGTAAGGTAAGCATTCCTTGAGGAGGCCTCTGTTCATGGAAAACAAAATTTGACAAGGGTTTAATAGCATTTTTATTTAATAATCAAATTTTGTTTCTGTATAGAAACAAAGATGGTAGGAGAACACATTTCTGGTATGTAGTTCTATCACTCAGCAGAAGAGTACATCTAAAGCTATTTACTAGTTCACTAATAAAGGAGAACATCAACCAGAAATCTTTCCAATATTTCCATACGCTTAATGAAGTATCTGCATGAACGGGCTCAATACAGTAGTTTTATACAGAATGAACCTGGCAAAGAGGCAGGAAGAATAAGAAATAATTGAACATGATGATCTCATAGCCATTAAAAAATTGTCAGAAAGAAATTAACTGGGTTCTTGTTGGTACACAGTAGCTTCTGCCTTTGATAGTCCAAAAGCATCAGATGCATAACTGGCTAGATTATAAGAACAGCATTGGGAAAATGTGATCTAGCTGCTGGTGGTCATATGAGAACTGTCTGCTACAGCCATGTACTAGAAAAGAGACAGTAATGAGATGTATCATTTCCTCAGTGGAGGTGGAACAGGACTGATGGAGGAAGTTGCCTAAGAGCCCATGGAGGGAGATCCCAAAGAACAAAGTGGGTCACAGCTCTGATAGATAAAAGAACATTCTTTCTTATTTGGTCAATGAAAGTTATTACATTTAATATAGGCCATTAATCTTCCCTTGTGCCCTGGAGACCTAAATGAGCCTATGCACACTGTTCTGATGTTTTTGACAGCAACTAATTAATCTTGAGAGGGAGTATGAGTTTAGGGGTTCTATCTCACTGCACTGCCATTTGTTTTCACTGGCAATTGGTTGAAGTTTCCTTTATAGCATGCAGGTTACGAACATTTCATTTATTTTGAGAATGCAATCACATCACAAAGGGACAGTGATTGATACTGTTCTGTTTAAAGCATTACATTTTTTT
Organism: Netta rufina; assembly: GCF_964035555.1. NCBI lineage: Eukaryota > Metazoa > Chordata > Aves > Anseriformes > Anatidae > Netta > Netta rufina. Next base: position 1,569,367 of record NC_140138.1, read on the forward strand.
AAATTGCAGTTTAAATGCCCATTTAGGAGGGTGAGCAAACGGCTGTGTGGTGTTTAGCTGCTGGCTGGGTTAAACCACAACACGAGCCTGCAGTGATTTATTTAAGGTTTTATTGTATTCTCATTTCAGTTTCTCTTCGAGCTTTTTTCATCTGTCCAACTAGAAACTGGTGGCAGAGGCCAACTGCTGTACATCCTCCATTTGGTATTCTCTGAAGACCTCAGTATCCAAACCGCTGCCTGATTCTTTTCTTTTTTTTTTTTTTTTTTTTTTTTTTTTTTTTCTCTTTAACAGCAGCAACATAGAGACAGTGTCAAAGGAAGTTGACAGAGGTACTAAAACTGTCACCACTTTAACAAGTTCATTAAAGGATATACTTCATTAAAGACTATACCAACTGGAAGAAGTTACTGTATACTAATGGAATCAAGGTAGTATATGTAATCAAATGGTAAAATTCTACTTAAATTAAAAAAATCTGAAAGGTAAGCAAAGAAATACAAAAATGAAAATTAAGTCTACAATGCTAATGAAAGTAATGAAAGCAGAACCCATTCCTTTCAGCTGCTGAATTTAAGTGCTGTGTTTAAAATGCATTTTTAATTGAACTAAGTATTTAAAAGCAAAAATAAAATTTGGAAGCAGTTTGTCAAAGTTAAAATTCATTTTGTATAGCATGAAGCATAGAGTGGGGTAGAAGGGGAGAAGAACATGGTCTTTCTGAGTGACAGAAATAACATATGTTGTTTCCATAGATCCTAGACTTTGCATTTGTACTGGCAATAACCTATTCTGCGTAATTACTGTGAGCAACTGGATTTATTTTAAACATAGTTCTATCACAGCTTTTTTTTTTTTTTTTTTTGGGCTGAAGAAAATAGTTTTATATAAAGGAGAAAGTTAAATATAAGTTCAAACTTTTAAATGCTTTGGTTGTAATTGTTGCACTCTTAGTGACCTTTCCCAAGGGAACATTAGAAGTTTCCATCTTCCTCTTTATGTAGAGAAAATCAGAGATGGGCAAGCATTATAAAGAAGGAAGTATTTATTAAAAATCAAACCTCTTTCATTAGGCTGTAAAGCAGGCAGGACATGTCAGAAACCGTCCTGCAGCTGATAACAAGGCTGCTGGTTAGGAGCACACATACAGTAGGCTCCCTGTCTCCATTTCAGATGGTCTTTCATTTTGTTAGCTGGCACATTTTCAAATGCCTGTGTCTTTAAGCAAAGTCTTCCTGGGGCTTTGCAGGTCAATAGGGACATTCTCAGCTTCTTATTTTTTCAGAAAGTCAAGCCAAAATCTCTCAGCCTAAGTCAGAAGGCTCAGGCAATGACTTGATTGCAAAACAATCTTGAGTGCATGAATGTAATTGGCACCATCCCTGTTCTACCAGTGATCCCCTGCTAACCACCATTGCTAAGTCCTAGATGCTTTCCTTGGCAGTCAAGGGCCCCCCACACCCACACAGTGGAATGTAAGTAACCTTTTATCTTGAGGCTTTAGTGCTCAGCCTGTGAGAAACACTCTATAGCCAATAACTTAGGCTCAGGCAAGGATCTCAGTGTAGGAGTAATTTATTTGTGATTGCAATGGCGTGTATCCCACAAGCAGGAGTGCACCTACTAGTCACACAGTACAGTTTATATACTTTATTTCTCAATGACCGGGACCCTCCCCTGTTTCCCCATTGACTGAGTAATCCAGGTTCACAACCTATCTGATGCTTCACAGACAATACATGGCCTTCAGTTGCCGGCCTGTAAAATTTCAAATTTCTTTTGACTTTTTTACTGTTTGAAGTGGTAATGTTTCTTCACTTATCTGACTTGACACCATGATCTTCACTTAATTGTTCTAAGGAGTCTGGGTGTCTGCATTTTACAAGGTTGCCTGCTTAATTTTCTTATCACTGCAAGCATATCTCAATACCACATTCCTTACCTTTAAACAATGTAACTCTTAAAAAAAAAAAAAATATTCCCACAAGTCCCATCACACAGGTTTATAAAGATGCAAAAGAAACTAAGACTGTAAAGATATGGTTGTACTGAGGTACCAACTTTTTCTTTCCCAGCACGCGCAAAGCTTCTTTCAAATATAGCCCTGATTAACAATGAACTGCAAAGAAAGAAAGAAAAAAAAAAATAACACCAGCTATGTGCTTCTTTTGATCAGCAAAGGGCTTAATTCTTTTAAGATACAAGTAAAGCAAAATAAGTACCCCTACTTCTTCCCTTCCCAGCACTGACCTCCCACCTTCCAAATTACATCACCCTGTTTCAAAAATCTCACTTGATTTTCAAGGCAGACATGCAACAGAGATTAGTTGCTGCTAATTTATCTTCTATTTCCTTCCATCTTCTAGAATATTTGAACATTGAACACTGGTTTCATGTTAACCTACTAAAATCTAGTAATGATTTTAATTGGCCTAGACAGAGCTTTCAGAATGATCAGCACAGGTCATGGCACTGCCATAAAGCAATAGAAATATGCATTAATGCACTAAGATCAGGCAGAATCGGTGCTGTTGGAGACTGAATGCATTCAGGTTGAACAAAAGGTTACTAGTAATCTTCTGTATAGTTCTTTGTATTGCTCTCTCCTGGGAAGCAATGATGAAATTTGAGAAGTGCTTAGGCCCCAGTTTCAAAAACAATATCCAGAGTTTCTCAACACATCCCATACATCAGTATAATGAACTTGAACTGTGCACTGGCTGGTCAATTTACAACACTAAGCAGAAACAAAAATCCAAGTTCAAAACCTCAAAGTTACTTCCTTAAGTACACATGAAAACAGAAATATTTTATTTTTGCATTCTGTTGTCTTAAAAGACGTGAACTGCTTACATTTTAAAGAACTTCAGAGTTTCAGGAGAACCCATTAGAAGAACTTTACTGACTAGTAAGTTTAGAAGAGAAGAACAGAAGAGTTATGAAAATTGCCATGCTTACCTAGTCACATTGTCCAGAATCATTGCAAAGCAAAAAGATAAAAACTCCTTAAGTTAATTCTCTGCTCTAATCTATTGTAGATCTAACATTGAGAAGATCTTCCTGTCACTTCTCTACAAGTTATAGAAAAATGAAGGCATTCACTAGCACAGGAAAGTACTCTGCTAGATTAGTTACCTTTATTGTTGATAATGAAAATGAATCCAAACACATGTCCTATTTGTGATCTAGGGAAGTCTCATAACATTTCTTAGTTAGTTTGCCTTTTTTTTTTTTTTTTTCAAATGTGGATAACTTCACTTGTAGGTAGGCTTCTGACAGATGCATAAATATTACTACTTTTATTCCCCCAAATATGCCAGTGTTTTTAATGATCTAAGATAGTAATAAAGCAAAGACAGGAAAATCTGACTTCATTATTAGTGCTTATGCATACTTCATTATTGCACTTGCTCACATTTCCTGTAAATGTCAACCAAATTACTTTCAGGGCTCTCTGGCACTGTGGTAGAAGGTACGAGTCCAAATCCTATTATTTTTTTCATGAAAAATTTTTCACTCTCTACATAATCATAATATATATATATTATATATAATATATATATACATAATCATAATATATAATCATGAAAAATTTTTCACTCTATATCTTGTGCACATTTTGACAAAGCTACACATTTTTCAGTAGAATTTCTACTGACAAGGGGATATCATTGTGATTAAAATATCAGAATGGACAGTGGGTGTTACCTCCTATTCTTTCTCTTCTGAACAGTGACTGGGCTCCGTGTACCCATCTTCCAGCAAGGAAGCTAACACCTTCACAGAGACTATGCACCTACATTTCTCAATGAGTAAGGCTCCACATTGAACCCAATGTTTTATACACTGAAATTTCTCACTGAGATCATGTGAAATGACCCTGCACATGCATTTTTGTTATTCACAATTCTCCCTCTTTCCCCTCAATACTATCATCAGCTTGGCTTTCATGACTCTCACCTGTTGACTTTCTGTAGAGGCAACTGGGATAGGCTGTTTTTAATAAAACAGATTTCATTTGAAACACTTTTTGTACAGAATGCAAAGCCTTGAATGTCTTCCATGAGACTGAAGTGTGTTGAATTCTGTACTCAGAATAAACACAGCTGTGCTTGACTAACAAAAGTGGAGATGCAGTTATATGTTACCCGTTCACAACAAAGGAGTCAAAAATACTTCCACCCTGCCTACTACATCAATAAAGGTAATGGCATCATAGCCACAACCATTATATACAGCCACCTAAGCTCCTAACATGAATAGGGATTGGTCCTTTAACTTAAAGTGTTGTATCCAAGTTGTTGTGTGAGAGTGATTTCCTTTTTCTTTTTCTTTTTCTTTTTCTTTTTCTTTTTCTTTTTCTTTTTCTTTTTCTTTTTCTTTTTCTTTTTCTTTTTCTTTTTCTTTTTCTTTTTCTTTTTCTTTTTCTTTTTCTTTCTTTTTTTTTTTTTTTTTTTTTAATTAGTAGTTCCTTAGACTTGCAGCCAAGACTTCAAATAGTTCCCATTACACAGATGACTAATTATCAAGGAGCTCCATGCAGACTCTGCTACTGAAATGTGCAACCCCCTTGGTAGGGCATTACCCTACGCTAAGTAGAAGCAGAGTGTGCCACTTTGCATCAGCAGCAGACAGCCTGGGAAAAATACTGTTTGCCTGCCATCATAATTCTTTAATTAAAAAGTGTTCAAACTCAAGCCTCTGGGGATGTTAAGTTTAGCTAAAAATCTAAATGTTAAATTATACTCAGTTGGAGTGCATGGTAGCATCTCAAAGCAAGATGCTGTGACTAAGGATATGCTAATGCCAGAAAGTAAAATAAAAGCAAAGCACAGCTGTACCCAAGTCAGGCAGTTTAAAGCTGACTCAGGTATTATAGAAAGCAAGTCATGCCTGCTCAGAGGCAGGACTTATCCATCTTCAGCTAATTCCCATTTTGTGCCTACACAATATCGATGCCCAAGGCAATATTCAGATAAGTCTGTCCAGTCCTAATATCACTACCATACCTAGGCTCACTGTGAAAAGTTTAATCAGATTGTTCAGGCCATAGATCAACAGATCAGCCAAGTACAGGGGGAGCTGCTGCAACCCATGAAGTCAGCTTGAAATCTTATTATAACCATTTCTTATCTAGTCATTAGCCAGCTGAAAAAACAAGGCTGGCCGCAGGAAAGAGATGCATTCTACATCTGGGCACTGTCTTGTTTTGTTTATGCCCACTTCTGCTGCAAATAGTCAGGCAAAAAATATTTGTCTTTTGCTATATACAGTAGTCTAGTTTTCTAATTGCTTGTATTTTGCTTACAAGCATGAAAGCAAAATGTGATTTTCAGCTTCAGATATTTTCCAGCCTCATCTGGTACGAAAACTTAACTTCTTTATCAAGTATATGGGATGTTCTCTCTCTTATTTTTATTAATTCAGAGATGTTTTGAGATTTTATGCTACACTACAATAAAATATGGCATGGACTGAACACCACTAATCACCACCTGCTCCATCATCACTGAAATCCAGAAGAATTCACACCATCCTTAAGGCATATGTGGCTGATTTGGTTTTGACTGGGAAGCAATTTCCTTCCAGGGAATTAGAAAAAAATCAATAAGTGAGTGTAGCCTCAAAAGATCATTCGTTTATTTTGCTTCCTGGAAATTAACTGCTAAGTGTTGAACTTCATGCAGAGGACCATGAGGGGACATATCTTACAAGTCATCAGACTTCTGATCTGCTTGTGAAATACTTGAGCACAGCTGTTAAGCAGGCATTGACAATTCATTTTCCCCACAATTTTGCCTTAATTGTAGTCAGACAGCAACTATTACTTTGAAAACTTTGAAAAGGACCACCTATTTTGAAACACTGCTATTCTTGATGCATGTGGCAGGAGTTAAAGCTCCACACAGGATCCCTATTTAAAGCCTGTCACCGCCTTAAAGATGGAGCTCTGCTCTGATTCAGCTCTACCACAGCCCCATTTCACCTTCACATCTATACAACATGTGAATTTTCCCTGTAAAGTCTTCAAAAATAATCAAGCTCAGCAACTGCTGAGCAGGTTGCATCAGTATTTTGCTTTCACTTGAAAAGCAGAACAGGAGGGAACACCATGAGCAGGATTTAATTGGACAGAGCAGAACACTCATCTGTAAGGGAGCAGGCAAATTTTTCTAGCTTTCAAAAATTCCCAGCAAGTTGGTAACTTTTCGAGTAAGATTCCTGGTAGGTTCCATGGAAAATCTTTTATTAGTACAAAATAAAAATATTCTAGTTATACACCACCATGCTCCACCTTAGCCGTCTGTACATCACTTCACAACTCAGAGTCCTGCCATTGCGCAATGCAAGGCCAGTGTGAGATAGAGTATCTGCCAGTCATGATTTCAGAAACTTCTGGGATGCAGCACTTGCTGTGTATTTTGATTGTCTTTGGGCCAAATCACAACTCCTGCTTACTGCATATGTCAGTCTGGCATCCATAAGTCAGACCTAGTTCTAGAAGAACCACCTGAATACATTTACTATTTGATGTGGTTGCCTCTTTGGAATAAAAGCAAAGCCATGAGAATCCTTGGAATCCAACTGCCTTCCAAAGCCAACTGGATTTGCTGACTGTGGGAGAAGACTGCCCTGAAGGGGTCTGCAGAAGGACTTAATTGAGACTGTGCTACTAAAACAAGCCAGGTTGGCTACTGCAGTGGTGGGAAAACATTGCCATTAGCATCTCCACCTCTGCTGTACTTCCAAAACGTTTTATTGCATAACTCAGGAAAAAAACGTGATGCAACACCGACATTTAAATTACTCCCCTCAAACATTTCCGTATTAGTTGGTAATAAAACTCACATCACGGAAGCATATTAACAGAAGGATGGGAAGAACTAGGTCACCTGCTTGTCTGTATAAACCGTCACTTTCTATTAGGTTACTGATTGCAGTCACAGAATGAGAACAAATACATTCACATTTACCAACAGCACAGTTCTCCCTTCCCCGTATCTTAGGATGTCACGTACTTTTAGAATATAGATTAGGCTCACAAACTTGAAGCTACCTGGATGCCCTTCCACTTCAAGGCTTCCAGAACTGCCTACATTGCTGGATTGAACTGGAACTACTAGTTTTAAGAAGTTGTTCTATAGGATGCAAGTTGACTGAAATACTGACGTCAATCAGAAACACTGATTATTCTCTCCACTGATAATAACTTAAATAATAATCCCCTTTTGGTGGGATGCAGCTCAGGAGCTTCTGCATGCAAGATCCTCCTAATCAAAATGATCAAAGTGGTACAGAAAAAAGCCCCAAATTAGGTCAAAAAAATCATACTGAGGTACATACAAGACTGAAGGTTTGTGTAATGGCCTGTAAAACATAAAGACAATTTAGTGGGTGCCTGAATTTTCAGGTCCACAGTTGTTTTCTGGACGAAAAGATGAAATTAATTACTATTACTCTAGTGCCAGGGCCACCATTCCTGACGTAAGCATGGTGAAGATGAAGTAAGCAGGCTGTAACCAATACTGTGTCATACACAATTTTGCCTTCAAAGGAAGAACTCAAGGGCTATAGCATCTTCAGATATCTTTGAGCAGTTTGTTCTGCAGGACATGGCAGTATTCTGAGGATCAATATCTTGTAAGTTATTCACTCAGAAGAGTTGGGGTAATGGTAGATCTGTAACCTTCATAGCCTTTCTTATCAATCTTTCCTTCAAATACCTTGTTGGCAGAGCTCTCCACATGCATGGCTGGGATCAGCAGATGGAAAGAGTGTCTATCTGCACACCTGATCTCAAGACAGGACCTTCCATGGTCCATGGGTGGACCTCACAAGTGCCTATCCCTAACAAATCATCACTAGATAAACAATTCTACACTGTAAAAGTTTCAGTAGCTAAGTCAGAATGACAAACAATGCAAATCCTGTGCCAGTCCATCAGCCCAGCAATTATATCTTTTGTCCTCTGGCAATTTCTATCTTTGGCTGAGAGTGTTTCCTTTGGGAATCCAGAAGAAGCAAGCAAATCCCATCAGGTCCAGCTGCAGCGATGCACTTCCTCGAGGTTAGAAAGGTAAAGAGAAGTAAACCTGTTTTCTTAAAACTGGCAAAGATCCAGATAAACTCATCTAGATTTCATTAGTTAATTGGTAGAGGCATTGCAGTGAAAATAAAAACTCCACTCAGTGGCTTGATTTGTCACAACAAGGTTCAGACTTGTGGAGGATATCTGTAGTTATTGAGGAGCCAAAGCTTAACAGCAAGAACAGCTGTTAGGCTGAGAGTTATAAATTACAACAATTTGCTAAGAACCACAGCAAGTTTAAACCCATTTCTTTTCAGAATTCTCAGAGGACAAAACATTTACTGTTTGAAGCCTATAATTCAATCCTTATTTCTACTCCACTACTTCCCAAACTGGGTTTTGTGTAGATTGGCATTGAAAATTCTACCAACTCGGGCCATAATAGGTGGCACTTTATTCCACAAGTAATCTTACAAAGTATTAGTGATCCTCAATAAATATCAGCAAAATCAAGCTGGTATTTAGTGTCAGACCATGGCTTCATCCTACCTATCTGCTTCATTTTAAAAGCTAAACTGGACAACAAGGAAATAGTCTCTTGCATATGGATTACTTCAAAGTATTTCGTCATTGGTTATGCAGAGAAACAAAGCAGAAATACATTTAAGAGATAGTTTCATGGAAGGAGATATTCTGGCCTGGATTTCAGGAGAACCACCTTTAAAACCCTTTTTGCAGTATAGGTGCTTGTTTTCTGGACATTTACCACTATAGATAGACTTGAGACACAACAGGGGTAAAATCTGTTAACCCTGAAAACCAACGATTGACAGACTACGCTAGGTGGCACTGCTACACGTGGCTTCAGTTTCTTTACCGTGGGGTTCATATTAAGCTTCTTTTTGGAACAAATATCTGTATTAAGTTTATGATGGGAGCATTTTGAAGGAGCTCTGTCAAGCAGAAAGAAGCTGTTCCCTCTTCTGTAATTACAGACAATTTCTGCCATGAAGTTACGACCTACAAACCAGCCAGTAGGAGTCTTGATGATAACGCCTTCAGGAATTGCATAGGTGGCGTTTAAGCCAGTCCTGTTGATACACATACAACCAAAAACTGTCTTTACAGCATACATGGGAGCCAGTCACTGGCTTCAGCAAGAAGGAAAGCTTGACCTGACAGGCCTGGACACTACCAGAAACTACAGATGGAAAAAGGCTGACAGTACTTTGGAAGCTGTCTGGGTTAAGGAGACTGACAATGAAACAAGGCACCTTTAGATGGCATGGTCTAAATAACAGGATAGAGGTCATCTTCTAGCATTATTTACAAGTTATTACTACACTATGTGTTCTTCAGTTTATAACTAATCTACTATTACCTATTTCTGTCTTTTGCCTATTGCTACCACTTAAATGTAACCAATAAATAGGACAAAACACCCAGCAAAATGGATAGCTTCAGGCATGTGAGTGTTGTTTACATTCATTCAGAGCCCTGTGCATTACACAGTGGGATGCTTAAGGTTAGATGTTTATAATTTCATGTGTCTATTAACTCTGATTCCTTGATAGCAGTAACTGGAATCAGCTGAATGTTTCTTAGCACTACAGCCAAGAGCAGGTGTGGGTCACATGGCTACCATTGAACTGCACAAACTCAACCTTCATTTTGCATCTTTATAGCACTTACATGGAGACAGGAATTCCAGCCACCATTTGTTCTAGGAAATCAGAAGGTGGGGAAGAGTCTGGCAGAACTGCCTGCATCCGTCTGCCCAGCAGAGTAATTTACGGGCCCAGAACACTGACACTGACCTTTATTATTTCACCTTTTCCAGTGTTTCTTGTCTAAAAAGGAAGGCAGGGACACTAAAATTATAGCAGAAACTGGTGTGACTATTTTTTTCAAACAAAAAGCCCTAACACTACAGGTTGTTTAAATTATTGCTGTGTCATAATTTTCCACCAGAGTAAATCTTGTAAGTCTTCAATAGTGAAAAGCAATTTCAGCCTAAGATAAAGTAGGTGGAGCACATGGATTTTTGGAGAGAAGTATGGGCTTACCCTGAAGAACAAAGTTTCTGAATATGGACTTGGCTATGGCCAAACTCAAATTTCATTCTAAGCTTCAGGATTTTTAAATCTATTTTCATAGAAAGCATTGAAACAGAAGAATAAGTCTGGCATCCTCTCGTACAGCTATGGTACGCTGTATGGTTGGGATTAATTCTGTTTACGTGCATATAGACAAGTTAGACTTGTATCTTGCTGAGCATCTCAAAATACAGGCACATTTAGCTATGAATAACCCCACAAAAACAGATTTCTATGACTTAGAAAAAAAGTAATATTTTGTGGGATTCTCACTCATTTGTGATAAATATCAACATTTCCTTAGAATTTCCTCTCAAGTCTTCTCTAAATAAAAACAATTTACAGTGCAGTAGAACAACCTTGCTACCCACTTAGTGTTTTAATATTAATGATAAGATAGGGTGATTTAACTTACGTCAGATAAGTATATTTATACAATAGATTTATAACATTTATATGTGTAGGAATAGAAATGTTGATTTTGCAGAGTTACGCTGTTTAGAAGGAAGGAATGTGGTACTGAGATATGCTTACAGTGATAAGAAAGCTTAAGCAGGTGACCTTGTAAAATGCAGACCACCAGACTCCTTAGGACAATTAGCTGAAAATCATGGTGTTAAGTCAAGTCAGATAAGTGAAGAAACATTACCACTTCAAACAGTAAAAATGTCAAAAGAAATTTGAAATTTATCAGGCCGGCAACTGAAGGCCATGCATTGTTTGTGAAGCATCAGATAGATTGTGAACCTGAATTACCCACTCAGTGGGGAAACAGGGGAGGGTCCTGCCATCAAAAGGTATATAAACTGTGTTTTGGAACTAGTAGATGCGCTCTCTCCTGCTTGTGGGGCGCCCGCCATTGCAATCGCGAATAAATTACTACTTCACTGAGATCCTTGCCTGAGCCTAAATTATTGGCTACAGAGTGTTTCTCACATATGGTTTATATATCAAATATATTTAACTCGTAGTTAACTTTAAGTATAATCAAAGTGTCAGTGTCAACATGTGATACATTTTTCCTTCACACTAATATCTTCGCCATCTTCTCCCTAGATAAAAAACATTTGATCTATAGATTTTAGTGAAAAATTACATAAAATGTGTTCTTTTTCTCCCGGTTTTGAATAAAGTGATGTAGAACAAGAACTAAGACTTTGGCAACCAAGTGTCTTTACTGAAGTAAACAAGAGCCCTAAGAGACAGAACTTACACTTGTCTCTTCCTCAAATGAGTGTTAGCAGACCACTACACAAAACACTGATTTGTCAGCCTATTGCTAGCTTGAAACAAAGTTTGATTAAAGTTTTATCATCAGAGAAGGAAGCAGCAAACTGAAAGCAGACAATCCAGTTCAATTCAGCTTTTAATAGACCTTTAGCTTTGGTTTCATTTCAAGTGTGTGACTCGTATTTATCCAAGAAAAGGAAAAAAAAATCAGTATCTATGGAAAACTGCAAAATGGAAATGTTGAAATCTATAAAACAGCTCATTGGCAGGTCCTCTTGACAGTCTAAAGCTATTAGAATAGATTGCATCTTTCTTAGAAGGCAGAAAGCATCATGCAGTTATCGAGCATATTCTACCACATGACTTCAATTAAGAAGAAAACCAGCAATAACTATTACCTTTATGAACTTGAAAACGAGCATTGTAAGAAGCTTGCATATTCAGTGCTCTGATCCTCTGCTGAAGTCCAAAAGTATAGAATTAAATTCTGATGACATATTTTATTTCATAACTCCAGGTGATTTGTATACCAACCTCTTCTCTATGCAGATAAAATAGATGTTGCAAAGCTTTTTTTAAATGAAGGACTGGAGAAGAAAGTCATGTATATTCTGATCCACCCTAGAATGTTAAGCGGCCTCAGAGACTGGATCCATAGAAGTAAGGACAACATATGAATTCGACTGCGCAATTCCAAACAAAAGCTCAGCCTGTCTCTATTCAACAACCAAACGACTGGCAAATACCAGGCATATGCTATGAATGGCAGCACAGGAATTTGAACCAGGGGAGTTGCCTAAGCAGCACACAGTCAGTCTCAGTTCTGTCCTGAAGAATATTCAACAGATAAGAAATTAAAGAACTTCAGTAGGGAAAAATAAAAACTTACTGCAAGTCAGGAGGCAAGGCTGCCAGCAGAATTATGGGAGGAGACCTGAGGATACCCAAATTCACTGGACAGCAGGACATGTAACAGCAGATCTCATTCAACTGAGAAGTATCCTTCCTCATTAAAGAGGTCAAGTAAACATTTTGTTCTCACAAAATTATTTGAATTTTCACAAGTCAGTATTTTCCCTCCTTTACTTTATGTAAAGCAGTCATTTTAGGTAAAGCCATTAGCAAAAGCAAAGGTTAAAAAAAAAAAAAATAGATAAAGCAAAATTCCCCAAAAGAGCCTGTATTACTATTCCACCACAAGTTCAAGGTCTTAAAGGCACTACTGCATTCAAAATTTCAAAGAAACAGGCTCCTGCAGTTTTCTGTATTGCATATATAAAGTACTTTCATAAGTGAATTTATATTTTTACCTACTGGATGAACCCATAAGAATGACTTCCTCACATTCTTGAGAAGCCAGATGAAATGCTTTTCATAAATGAATGCTCATGTAATCCTATCTTTCCACAACACACACATACACACACACAAAAAGACTAGGGGAAGACAGGACACAAACAACCCAGAAGTTATGAAGTTACAACAGAGAGACATTAACGCGTTTACTGTCCTCACTGCCATTAGCACAACAGAACGTTTTCTAGAACTGGGAAACTGTTTATATCAAATCTGCATTTGTTCATGAAATAGAAATTTGCATTCCAGTATCTGCTGGCACATGCAAATATCCCATTCTGGCACATGCAAATATCCCATTCAATAGCAAAGCTACTACAGCATTTTATTTCCATGTTCAATATAGAGAAATAATAGCTTTTCTACTGTACTACTGTACTGCCGGACATGGTTCTAAAATAAGGCCCTATTCAACAACTGAGGCAGAATATCTGCGATATTCGAGGCAGAGTGTCTGTGACAGTTCCCCTCCTCCCCCTTTCCCCCAACAAAGCACAAGGAAACACCTAGACATCACCATCACTACTCTGAATATTATAGAAAACAGTGAGAATAGAGGAAGTTCACAAAGCAACAACTGTTTTTGGAAGGGTTGAGCATATAATTGCATCAGATTTTAAATTAAAATACTATCTTTACAGTTAGCCGTTAGGAGAAAAGCATATTCCAAAAGGGACAAGTCTTTATTTCTTCATTATGGGTTTAATTACTCAGCATTAACTGATACAGGGGCAAACTGGGCTGCTTTGACCACAGGTCTTTGAGCAGTGCCTAAGCTCAAAGTTGCCTACTACCAGTTGGTAAACGCCACAAAGATAAACAACTTCAGCACAAGGCAGCTCAGCTCCCATGCAGCCACACCTTGCACCTGGCAGAGCTGCAGGCAATATCAAAGAAGGCAAAAAAAAAAAAAAACACCACCAGAAAGCCTGTTTCTCACCTGTCAGGCTGGTTTTAGGTGTACGTGAAGGGGGAGGGTGATGGGAATGGATCTCCAATGAGTTCAATCAGTCCCCATGTTGGGAACTTATGTTTACACAACACAACTGATTCAACATTAATTGTTTCATTATGCTATGCCTTGATTTATGGCACGTATTTGTGATTTCCCTGTTTGCACAAAGCTACAAGAAGTTCTAAGTGCTTGACTTGTGCCAAATATAAGGCAAAGGAAGCTGATAGCAACAGCTAGTCACACAGAAAAACAAACTTAATCTGAAAGTGGATGTTCCTATCAGTTATAGTACAGATAAAAGAGTCCAAATACTGTAACAACCAGAATTTTGAGTAGAAGTGAGAGTTTGCTGTAGTTCCAGGTTAGATGTCAGAACAGATGAGAAGATGCACATCTCCTGGGCCCCTGCTCCTCCCTTCTGGACTCACCCACTAGTTTGTGTTCCAATTTCACCCTCCTGAAGAATTCAGAGCTCTGCCAATCAGCTATAGCAATCTATAAACTGTTGTGAATGTTCTGAAACAACAGCCAACAGGTTTATTAACAGTTGCTTACTTTAAAACTTTTGTTTTGATGCATGTGAAAGCTTTAATCCCATTTGCCAAACACTGAAAGGTTAAGGCAGATGAGAAAGCATTGCATCACAGGAAAAGCTTTTATCTTCCACAATTATGACTGTCAAAACTTGCAGAGGAAAAAGAGCTCCAATACCATCTTTTTAAGTCTGAAAGACTCCAAAACCTAAAAATCTCAAAAATGAAGAGAATTTTAGGATCACAAACTGAGCACTCTGAAGTTAAATTGTCAGAGTTAATACAGCATTAGATAATAATCTCTGTTCTTGCTGCACCTACTGCAATAAGGTTTAATATATAAATCAGATCATTTATTGGGATTACAAAATAAAATACCAAAATCCTACAGCTTTGCTTTCAGTCTCCTGAGAACACTGCAGAAGTAAGGACATTACAGCAATGGCTGAAAGACTCATCATGGTTTATGTATACAAGTGGATGAAACACTGGCACTGGCCTACAATATACAACAGATTCCATATGTACAACATTGAAGTGGTTGGAAAAAGTCATCTTGTACAGAATGTGATGAGCATTTGAGGGCATTTAAAATGCACACAAACATGGACTCAGAACTTCACAGCAGCCCTCACTCATAGATGGACTCTTATTTATTAATACTTGTATGTATTGTAATTTTGTCTAATTGGGGTAACTAGGGTCATTGTACTCAGGTGTAATAGTTTGAAAATACACATTGCTAACATAAAGCAGCATGGTCCAGGCTGAAGAACTTATATTGACACTGTAGAGTACCTTGTGGTTTGCCAAAAAAAAAAAAAAAAAGTAAGAGCTCTTGCTGTGCATGTTTTGATTAAGTTAGAGCCTGAAGCAGGCAGTAAGTGCATCTTACTCCAAAGAAGAAGTTGGTTTTTAAAATGCTGATAGCAGTCCTAGCAAGTAGAAGCTCCATGTTTATAGTAAAGCCTCGCTGGAGAAAATGAGTAATGTTGTGTACCTCAATGGACTCACTATCTCATGTTCTTTCATTCCTACCACAGTGCCACAGGTCCCTTTTCACCCCTTGTTTATTCTGACGCTGCTGCCAGGGCCAGCTCAGTGCCTGGTTCTGTAGCAAGGCAGGGAGGTGCTTGAGTTGTCCACTGAGCCAGTTTAAGGGGTTTAATCTGGGCTGAGTTTCAGCAAATGTGGTGAGTGCTTTACTCCTGGGCTGTAACTCATGGGACAAGAAGTCAGCAGCTAATCATGCAAACCTGGGAAGAGGTTAAACAAGCTTTCTAGGTTAAGCACAAGACAAACCAAGTATGTATTCTTGCAATTAAGTGAGGATTGAAACATGTTGCTGGAAACATGTTTCTGGAAAATAATTCACAATGTTGGCAGCAGGTTATATGTAGTTAACACAGGAAGAGCAAGGATATAGGAACATTTTCTCAGTTATAATTTACGAGACTATGAAATAGGCTCACAATGAAAGGAGAATGAAGTGCTTGATATGGTTCTCTCAGCCTTCACTAACATAAAAGTCTCAAAGCTCCCAAAGACTCCAAAAAGATCTGGATTTCAGTATAGTCTTCCTAATACACTGACTAAAGTGCTGCTCTTCTCACATATGGGAAACAGACTGTTTTAAAATATAGCTACATCATATATGTAAAGAGAATATGTGAAAAAGAAACAGCTCTAGAATTTTTCAGATTTGTGTCCTTCTGGTCCTTAAATAGAAAGCCGTTCTTACTGGGTTGAGTCAGACATATTTAAAATAAAGACAGAATACAAGCTACATTTAATCCTAAATAGATTAAAAAAAAAAAAAAATGGAGCTTCTTTACTGAAAGGGCAGCATTAGCTTCCTCCTAAACCACATCCACAGAGCTTGGTTAGAAGAGAGTTATGCATCTAATGAAACAGGACATGGGTAAAGAGGGAGAGAAACAGATACCTTTTTGAGATGATAACTGGAGGTACCTCTCTGTGACATCAGCCTCTCAGGCTGAACAAGTACTGCAGCATTAGGTACATGTGCCCAAGACCTGCTATAAACCACTGTGATCCACTGGGAGGATCGATACAAAAATCCAGTCTCCATTTGATTCATACTGTGTTTGAAGAAGACAAAGCTTGTTAGAACAGAACAGAGAAATGCACCTAAATCTGACCTCAGCATCAGAAGCCTGCATGCTGAGAGCCAGTGCAACATTTTCTGAAAACGTGGTAAAGAGCTCCCCAGGGACTTCTGCAATGACATCCTGAACTGGATGAAGCATCCTAAGACAAATAACTTCAATGGATGAGAGTAATAGGGAAACTCAGATGAGAACACAGTGGATAAGTGACTCAATACAGTAGACTTCACATACTCATTCAGGAAGAATTTAGAAATCCCATATGGCTTTTGAACTGCTTGAGCAATTTAAATGCTAATGATAGAATGTTACTACATCCCACCAAACCCACAACCATTTGCATCTACAAAGCATTTTTAGGTCCTTATTTTCACAACACCTAAATTCTGTTTTGATCTGCAAACTACAATGGCTTCCACATACACGAGAGGCCTATAAGGACAAGACCTTTACCTTCCAGTACCTTCTGCAAGGCTTTATGGCAGCTACAGCAGTCCTGCAAGGCTGTAAGAGAGTAGTGAAACAGGCTAACTTGCCCTGTTTGTGAGGTGGAAAAACAACAACAAAAAAACCAGAATGACTGAGAAAATATAGAAAAAGCTTCTACCTTTCAACTAAAGAGAAGGGTAAGAAGGCAAGGAATATTCCCTCCCTTCCCTCCAGGGAGAGGATCAAAGAGCAACCCAGGCCTGGAGAAGGCAGGATTTCAGGGATCACTGTATTACCAAAGTTACAGATGAACTGCAAGTTTTCCATTTTCCTCCATTAGGGAGAATTTCCCCAAGTACAATATTTCTGGGGCATTACCTGTCACCATCTTCCAAATACCTGGCAGTTCTCAGTGTCTGACTTTGGACATGTTTAGACGCTGTTCTCTACTGCCTCAAGCCACCCAACAAAGCTCTCCAGAAACTAATAGCATTTGACATGCGTTTGTCCAAGGTATAGCTTTCTCCACCCTCCTATTCTTTTGTACATGTAAGTTTATGCATGCCTGTAACTGTTCTAGAAAAAAAGAAGCAGATCATACTTTTAAATACCTTAATTATGCTATAAAGTTGGTTCTTTCAGAAGGTGTTGGCAGCAAAGCAACTTTTAGAATCCCTGTGTTTTCATATTGCACTGTGTCACCAATATTGAGAGATAATAGCAAGCTTCTGACTTGATTTAGAGCAATTATTTGGCAAGTAAAACATCAGTGCAACAAGTGGCTAAGTTATCACAGAAGAGGACTGGCTTCACTTTTAAAACTTTTAAGTCTGTGATGACCCAGACTGAGTGCCCGCTCAAAAATGAGGCAGTTCAGGTCTCTGCATGCAGGGAGTGTCTGAGCCTGTTGCTGCCGTCTGAGGGAGGCAGAGATACTGTGTGTGTGAGGTGTGAGCAGGTGGATGACCTTGTCTGCTTGGTGGCAGAGCTTAAGGAGGAGGTGGAGAGGTTGAGGGCCATCAGGGAGTGTGAGCAGGAGATATACTGGTGGGGTAACTCTCTGTAAGGCCTGAAGGAGAGGTACCAAGTGGGGGTGGACCCCCTGCCCTGTCGCAGTCGGGAAGAGGGAGGGGACCTGGGACTTGAGGAGGAATGGAAACAGGTCCCTGCTTGACCTCGCAGGCGACGCCCCCCCCTACCGGCCCCACCTTCCCAGGTGCCCTTACACAACAGGCTTGAGGCCCTGGAGCTTGAGAGACCAGTGGGTAAGGACGAGGTAGTAGGTCTACCCAGGAGGATGCCTAGAGCAAGGAAGTCGACTCCACACCTCAAGACTGCCTACACCAATCACAGAATCACAGAATCACAGAATTTCTAGGTTGGAAGAGACCTCAAGGTCATCGAGTCCAACCTCCAACCTAACGCTAACAGCCCTCCACTAAACCATATCCCTAAGCTCTACATCTAAACGTCTTTTGAAGACTTCCAGGGATGGTGACTCCACCACTTCCCTGGGCAGCCTGTTCCAATGTCTAACAACCCTTTCAGTGAAGAAGTTCTTCCTAACATCTAACCTAAAACTCCAAGAAAGATAGAAGGGTAATCATTGTAGGCGACTCCCTTCTCAGGCGGAAAAAGGATGAGGTTGAAGGTCTGGACAGTAGTCAGAACCTGGGAAGCAACCCTGAGAAGAGAGTCAAGATTGGGGGAAGTACTGAGCATAGGGATCAGGGCTGGGCAGAGCACAGCATCACAACCACTGACACCAAAAAAAAAACAGAGAGTCTTAGTGATCAGAGACTCCTTGCTGAGGGGCACTGAGGCTCCTATTTGTTGCCCAGATAACCTAGCCAGAGAAGTGTGCTGCCTTCCTGGGGCATGTGTCAGAGATGTTAGGAAGGCTCTGGCACAGCTCATTAAACCGGAGGATTACTATCCTCTTGTTGTCATTCAGGTTGGATCCCAGGAAGCTGCAACTAGAAAACTGAGGGATATTAAAAAGGACTTTGCATCCCTGGGAAGGTTGTTGAGGGGATCGGGGGTGCAGGTAGTATTCTCCTCTGTCCTTCCCCTGGGTGACTGGGACCCAGAAAGAAGAAGGAGAACAGGACAGGTGAACGACTGGCTGAGGGGGTGGTGTCTGGACCAAGGATTTGGGTATTTTGATCTTGGGCAGCCCTTTGAGAAGCTGGGTGTGTGGGCTGCTGACCGACTTCAGCACAGCAAGTGGGGCACAAGTGTGTTGGGGAGCAAGCTCTCTGGGCTAATTACCAGGGCTTTAAACTAGGGAGCAAGCTCTCTGGGCTAATTACCAGGGCTTTAAACTAGGTTTGATGGGGGAAGGGAGGGGAGCTAAAAGTGACAGAGAAGGGCTGGGGGAAGTCATCACTACTGTCAGTGTTGAAGACAGGGAAAAATTTCTGAGCTCTCCCATAGGATTGTCTGAGGGCTCCTCAGAGAAGGTAGCATTCCCGATCCCCCATCCAGTATCTTCTTCTTGCATCCCCCCAGGGGTAACTGCACCTGCTGCTTCCCTAATGTGCCTTTACACCAATACACGGAGCATGGGAAATAAACAGGATGAGCTCGAGATCTGTGTTCAGTCGCGGGGCCACGATCTCGTTGTGATCACTGAGACGTGGTGGGACAGCTCGCATGACTGGAATGCTGTCATGGAGGGCTATGTCCTCTTTAGGAGAGACAGGCTGGGGAAGCGAGGGGGTGGGGTTGCCCTTTATGTGAGGGAGCAATTAGAGTGTACCCAGCTCCAGCTGGGGGAGGGTGAAGGACAAGTGGAGAGCTTGTGGGTGAGAATTAAGGGGTGGGCTGGTATGGGGGACACTGTTGTGGGGGTATACTACAGGTCACCAGATCAGGATGAGGAGGTCGATGAGGCCTTCTACAAGCAGCTGGTAATAGCCTCACAATCGCAAGCGCTGTTCCTCATGGGGGACTTCAATTACCCAGACAACTGTTGGGTAAGCAACTCGGCCAGACACGTGCAGTCTAAACTGTTCGTACAATGCATTGAAGACAATTTTCTGACGCAGGTGGTGGAAGAGCTGACGAGGCAGGGGGTGCTCCTGCACCTTGTCCTTACCAACAGGGATGACCTTGTTAGGGATGTGAAGGCCGGGGGCAGCTTGGGATGCAGCGACTATGAGATGGTGGAGTTCAAGATGGAACTTGGTGGAAGAAGTAAGGCTAAAAGCAGGATTGCTTCCCTGGACTTTCGAAGAGCCAACTTCGACCTCTTCTGGGACCTGCTTGGGGTATCTCATGGGCTAGGTTGCTAGAAGGCAAGGGTGCATGTGAGAGCTGGGCTACATTTAAAGAGCACTTCTTCCATGCTCAGGATCGGTGCATCCAGAAGAATAGGAAATTGGGGAAGGGGAGCAGGAAACCTGCGTGGATGAGCAAGGAGCTCATCAATAAGATCAAAAGGAAGAGGAAGGTCTATGAAATGTGGAAAAAGGTCCTGTCCTCTTGGGAGGAGTATAGAAGTGTTGTCAGGGCCTGCAGGGACG
Organism: Netta rufina; assembly: GCF_964035555.1. Lineage (NCBI taxonomy): Eukaryota > Metazoa > Chordata > Aves > Anseriformes > Anatidae > Netta > Netta rufina. Next base: position 1,589,651 of record NC_140138.1, read on the forward strand.
CGACAAGGAAGGCTAAAGCCCACCGAGAGATGAGGCTTGCAAAAGAGATAAAGGATACTAAGAAGGGTTTTTTTAAGTATGTAAACAGCAAGAGGAAGACTAGGGATAATGTGGGTCCCTTGCTGATAATGGGAGACGCTGAGAAGGCGGAGATACTGAATGCTTTCTTTGCTTCTGTCTTTGCTTCAAGGACACTCCCCCAGGACTCCTCGACCCTGGCAATAGGACAAAGGGTCTGGGAAATGGAGGGCTCCCCTCTGGTGGATGTGAGAGTGGTTCGGGAGCGTCTGAGTGAGCTCAATGCACACAGATCCCTGGATCCCAATGGGATGCATCTGCGTGTGCTAAGGGAGCTGGCAGATGTGATCGCCGAACCGCTCTCTATCATCTTTGAAAGGTCCTGGAAAATGGGTGAGGTGCCTGAAGACTGGAGGATAGCCAGTGTCACTCCAGTCTTCAAGAAGGGCAGGAAGGAGGATCCAGGAAACTACAGGACAGTCAGTCTCACCTCTGTCCCTGGAAAGGTATTGCAGCAGCTTGTTCTGGATGCCATCTCCAAGCAATTGGAAGAGAAGAAGGTTATGAGGAGTAGTCAGCATGGATTCACCGAGGGGAAGTCGTGCTTGACCAACCTCTTTGCCTTCTATGATGGCATCACCAGCTGGGTAGATGGGGGCAGAGCAGTGGATGTCATCTACCTTGACTTTAGCAAGGCTTTCGATACTGTCTCCCATGACATCCTACTAGCAAAGCTGAGAAAGTGTGGGATAGATGAGTGGGCAGCAAGGTGGGTTGAGAACTGGCTGACTGGCCGAGCTCAGAGGGTGGTCAATGGCGGAGCAGAGTCTGGCTGGAGGCCTGTGACTAGTGGTGTTCCCCAGGGGTCGGTGCTGGGTCCGGTCTTGTTCAACATCTTCATCAACGACCTTGATGAGGGGATAGTGTCCACCCTCAGCAAGTACACCGATGACACAAAGCTGGGAGGAGTGGCTGACACGCCAGAAGGCTGTGCTGCCATTCAACGAGACCTGGACCGGCTGGAGAGATGGGCAGGAAGAAACCAAGTGAGATTTAATAAGAGCAAGTGTAGAGTCCTAAACCTGGGAAGGAACAACCCGAAGTATCAGTACAGGCTGGGGGATGGCCTGCTGGAGAGGAGCTCTGACAAAAAGGACCTGGGGGTCCTGGTGGATGACAGGTTGACCATGAGCCAGCAGTGTGCCCTCGTGGCCAAGAGGGACAATGGGATCGTGGTGTGCATTAAAAGGAGTGTGGCCAGCAGGTCAAGGGAGGTGATCCTCCGCCTCTACTCTGCCCTGGTCAGGCCTCACCTGGAGTACTGTGTCCAGTTCTGGGCTCCCCGGTACAAGGAAGACAGGGATCTCCTGGAAAGAGTCCAGCGGAGGGCCACAAAGATGATACGGGGCCTGGAGCATCTTCCGTATGAAGAAAGGCTGAGAGACCTGGGCCTGTTCAGCCTGGAGAAGACTGAGAGGGATCTTCTCAGTGTATATATCTGAGGGGTGGGGGACAGAAGGATGTAGCCAACCTTTTCTCAGTGGTTTGTGGGGATAGGACAAGGGGCAATGGCTGCAAGTTAGAGCACAGGAAGTTCCGCACTGACATGTGAAAGAACTTCTTCACGGTGAGGGTGACGGAGCATTGGAATAGGCTGCCTAGGGAGGTTGTGGAGTCTCCTTCTCTGGAGATATTCAAGGCCTGCCTGGACACCTACCTGGGCAGCCTGTTCTGAGGAACCTGCTTTGGCAGGGGGGTTGGACCCGATGATCTTTCAAGGTCCCCACAAACCACTGAGAAGAGGTTGGCTACATCCTTCTGTCCCCCACCCCTCAGATATGTATATACACTGAGAAGATCCCCTCTCAGTCTTCTCTTCTCCAGGCTGAACAGGCCCAGGTCTCTCAGCCTTTCTTCATAGGAAGATGCTCCAGGCCCCATATCATCTTTGTGGCCCTCCGCTGGACTCTTTCCCTGTCTTCCTTGTACCGGGGAGCCCAGAACTGGACACAGTACTCCAGGTGAGGCCTGACCAGGGCAGAGTAGAGGCGGAGGATCACCTCCCTTGACCTGCTGGCCACACTCCTTTTAATGCACACCACGATCCCATTGTCCCTCTTGGCCACGAGGGCACACTGCTGGCTCATGGTCAACCTGTCGTCCAAGGCTGAGTTTTGCATGTATGAAACAGGACATACCTTTTGAAGAGAATGATCAGTGGTGCATATAAGTCTAGTACCATGTAGACAGTGTACTTAGGAGTATTTCTTGTATGACTGTCAGACTGTAAGAGCATTTTCATGTGCATAAAGCATTTATAACACTACTTATGTAAATGCTTATAGTTAAAAGAAACTATTCCCAAGATGTCTTAAGTGGATCAGAAATTTTGGCCAAAAAATGGGAGACAAGTCAGACATCAGCTCCACAATTCACAATACTACAACTAAGCCAAAGTTTTCTATAGGAGACTTCTAAGAAGTGCATGATATATATATATATTTTTCATCTAATTCTCAGTGAAGCTCCTGTTTGGTAAACGATGTAAAAGAAAAGTCTTTTCATATTTAATAACATTTCCATTCCCCAGGTTTGGAGGGAGTGAAACAAATGAGAAAACAACCCATTCCGGAATTTTGAAAGTAAAGCTGATAGAAACAGCAAAAGCAAGAGAAAGGTAATTGCTAGCTGTGTCTGTAATCTGAATCTTTGTTTAAAATTGATGTTTCCTTCAGATATTTGCCTCCCACAACATCTGAGGCTGATGGACTCGCTCTGACTGACTTCTCCTAAAACACAGGAGAACACTGTGAATGAAAAGGCTTCAAAAGTTCAGTTCAGAAACTGTGACTGCATCTGTTTTGCTTGTAAAATCGAAGCCTTCAGGGTGACACACAGAATGGTCAGGATGTAATTCCTATTTTCTATTTCTTTATTCACAAAGATTTGCAGGTCCAAAGAAACTAGAGGTAGATTACAGCAGTGATCTTGCAAGCTACCTGCTAGTTTTTCTGCTCCCTATGTATTAGTTAAAATATTACTTGATCATCTCTCTAAGATTTACTGTAATAATATGATCTTACAGTGCATTTTGTGGTTAAGCAGCATATGTGAGTTTGAATAGTTCTAAAATAAATATTACAAAATAGACAGAGCTTTTAGAATGATATAACCACTTTGTCTTTGGAATAGGAAAAATTTTGGAAGTTAAATGAATAGTAATAGTTACTGTAATATAACTGACTGTATGTTAATAGTGTTGCTAAAATTAGGCATTTTACCCTATGATATTTACTTTTTTTTAAATTTGGGTATTTATTGCACTGTTAATGACCAGATTGAGTGCCAACCTGGTCTGTTTTTTTAGCAGCACTCTTCCTTTCAGTGTGTGTGTGCAGACCAGCATTACCTCCTTGAACAAAGGAGAAAACACGAGATGTTTCAAACATTCTTTATGTTCACTTCTCCACTACAAGGGCAATAAGTGGAAATTACTGGAAAAAATGAACAAACAAACAAAAGTATTTCATGCTCCACTTTATTATTTACTCCCTGTATTATCTAATCTCTTCCAACTTCTGCTCAGCAGTGCAGTCTGTCTGACTGCAGCTGGCAGATGCAAGAGCAGACCATGCATTACGCAGCCTTGCTATCACGGGAGAAATTCTGCTCTGTGATCTGATCTTGGTGCATTTTTTTTCCTTGTAACCTTCCAGCATGAAATGATATGATGCTCCTGGGATTTTGTTTCTCTGAGCAATTTTTGTTGATTGAATTATGGAAGACCGGTAGTATACAACCCATAGTGTAAATCTACATTGATTATAGACTATAGACTATATCTTCAGTGTATACATATTATATATGCATATATATAGTGTTTATACGTGTATATATTGCTCAGGGAGTGTGATTTATCATTGATGAGTTCACAGTTCTTTGCAAACCATCACATTGGACAAGCTAAATAATTCAAGAGATTCTGGAACAGATACGTCATCGGACAAAGGTTACCATAGAAATGCACTGCAAGCAATTAAAAACTTATTTAACATAGACTTGTACATGTTTCCTTACAAAAGGCATTCTTACTTTTATACTGAACTAAAAGTCCAATTCTTACAATTCCCACTAAAAGTGGCTAGAAATCTTGTGCATTCCGTGACTTCATAAATCATTAATGAACTGAAACATGTTTGCTAAGCAGTAAATCTTTTCAAAGAGGCACTACTGTTATCAACAAAGGATGAACATGGCAGACCCTGAAGAATTTTAACACCCTTCTCGTGAAGTTAAGTTAAACAGATTGCAGACTGCTGTACTGTTTGCTCTTTAAACAAAAAGGCAGATGTCTAATTAGCAGTCAGAAATGAAATTAGCAGTCAGAAATGATTGGGCTACAGGAAGCAAAATTACTGAATGATATTTAGGACTATACTCTTGCTTAATGTAAGTTTATTACAGAGCAGAGGAAAAGATTTTTCCATGTTTTTCAACAAAACCAGCAGATACTTATGAACTCCACTTAAGCCATTGCACTTAAATGGCTTAGAAATCTGAAAAATGATTAGGGCATCAATTTATTATGCATACAACTACATTTGCCAAAAAACACCCATAAATTTTGTCATGAGTTCCATGTTTATCAGCTTTCCACAGTCTTGAATGCAAGAAGTGAGAAACCTACATTGTTTTGCATATATTTTACCCATTGTATGAAAGCACATACTGCTACTAGCTGAAATAACCTCCTTTACTTCATAAGCTATGAATATGAAATAACAGAGGAAAAGGAGAAGTAGCTTTATAGATAAAGTTATCAAGTACTATTGGAGATAATGTACTGCATCTACAGTGACTGTCTATCTTAGCATGTGCCCATTCAGTTGCTCATAGAAAACAACAACACATCACTGTTACCTTCCATACAGCTACGTACATGAGCATTACTGATCTCTTATCCTTTCCTTGAAAGAATGCTCAGACTATGAGTAGAGGATGAAACCTTAAAACAATTTTTTCTCCTTTATTTTATTTATATATTCCTTAACATTAGGCTAATTCCAATATACAATATCACCTACACCTACATTCTTATGTCCCAACATCCCCTTAGCTTTGTGCTGTTGAAACAAATCATCTGTCTCTACTCTCAAAATCCTCTTAGGGTAGATACTTTGATTTAGTGAATTATGTTTTGCCAACCATGCTTGTATATGGACAAAATAAATGCAATCAAAACCTGTAAACTTTACTAAAATGGAAATATTCTCTCACCCTGACACAGTGACAGATTAAACTAAAACAGAGTGGGCCAAACAGGTCATGTGTAACATTCTTATAGTGCTTTCATGATAACATATGGCGCTGTGCCACAGGGAACAACTTTCAAGTGCATATTATTACTTACATAAAGAAACACAGAGCTTTAAATGATGAATTTATACATAACTGGGAGCAAGATAATGTTGTTGCTGTTGTGCGATTAAGGGCCATAGTTTCTTTATCCCTAAGACACATTGTAGGTTATACAAAAATATAAATTAACATATGTCCTGACTGATTTAATATTAAATTTAATTCTCTTTGTATAGAGGCTTCCAGAACATGGGTCCTGCAGCCTCACAGATCTTAATTCCTAGAGTAACCTAGGCACACATTAACACATTTAAGTAGAGACAGCAGAAAATGGTTAGGCACATACCATTCACATTCTATGCACAGCTGTCATTTTTAGAAATGTCAACTTTCTGATACCTATAATGATTCACTTATCTGCATCTAAAACCTGACCAAATAGGGAACTGATGACATAAATATGTCCTTAGATTCTAAAAAAAAATGCCATTGCTAAGAAATTCCTTGTCATCCTCACTACCAAATACCCTCTGGTGAACTGAGCATAGCAAAGTGTCGTGCACCTCAACCCTACAGATACTTCAGTGCTACTCATGAGACACAGCTGCTGTGGCACCACGCTCTCATCTAGCTCTCCTGCTTATTCTCTCCCTGCTTGTTTCACACTGCGTAGTGCAGGAAATTTCACATACATTCTACAAAGAGAGCATTTGTTTAGCTTGGTGAAGAGGAGGCTAACGGGAATTCTAATAACTGCCTACAACTGTTTGAAAGGGATTTATGAAGACATTGGAGCTAAACTCTCCTACATGCTGTTAAACAGCATAGCAAGGGCAACAATCATGCATTGCAGCTCTGAGGGTTCAGGCTTGACATTAGGAAAACCTTCTTTACCAGGAGGGCAGTACAACACTGAGACAGGCCCAGAGAGAGGTGGTGGGATTTCCACCCCTGGAGGATTTAAATACTGAGCTAGACAGTCTTTCTTCTGTCTTTCAAGCAACATTTTTCTGTCTCTATCATTCTTTAGATAAAAGTAAGTCTCAGATCACCACGAAAGGCAAAGCAAAAGTGCATCAGTAAGAACCATATCAGTTCAATGGAAATAAACATACCCACCATCTTGAAAGGTTCATAGAATTAGTTTTTGACAGGCTGATTAAGCTTCATAATAAGCCTGGATGGCAGGTAAGTATAAAGTCCGTTTCCTAGGTAAGAAGTGATGTGACCATTACAAGAAAAGTAAATCTAGTGAAGTCTCTGCAGTCTTGAGCTTGTATTTACCTTATCGCTCTTTATAGGTACCTCAAGGGAGGCTGTAGCGAGGTGGGGGTTGGCCTGTTCTCCCACGTGCCTGGTGACAAGACGAGGGGGAATGGGCTTAAGTTGCGCCAGGGGAGTTTTAGGTTAGATGTTAGGAAGAACTTCTTCACTGAAAGGGTTGTGAGGCACTGGAACAGGCTGCCCAGGGAAGTGGTGGAGTCACCATCCCTGGAAGTCTTCAAAAGACGTTTAGATGTAGAGCTTAGGGATATGGTTTAGTGGGGACTGTTAGCGTTAGGTCAGAGGTTGGACTCGATGACCTTGAGGTCTCTTCCAACCTAGAAAATTCTGTGATTCTGTGATTCTGTGATTCTAACCAACAGAATAATTTACCTCAAAAAGAAAAGAAGCAATCCCCAAAACCTTCTGCATTGTTCAATGAGCTCCTCAAGAGAGGGTTTTGGTTACCTGCCCACTCTCAAATAAATAAATAAATAAATGATCAGATTTTGAAACTTTCATTCATTGCTGTGAGTGCCCTCCTACCAAACTTTTAACCTTCAGGACAAGATGATCTCAAGAGAAGACCTTGGCCCATTTGGTTCCTCCACGAGCTAAGCACATCAAATGAGTTACACAACTTGTATGGAAATGTGAACTCATGTTATTCCTTTCCTTCTGAAATATTTTGGATTATATTTGCTGTCAAATCTTTGTGAAGACACACCTGTAAAATGGCTTTGCGCAGGAACAAAATTGAGATATATATTCGCTCAGTAAATCAAAGAGGAAGAACTGCAAGGCTAGCTGTTATATGAGAATACGGTTTTCCACTGGTAGGATTGTAAACAGCATCCTACGTGACATTTTAACTGCAGAGAAAAGAAAGCAACACAGTTTAGATGGGATTCTTAAAAGGTAGAGCTATGAGGCTGTTGTGGTTTTCTGAAAGCAGGCCAGCCTGGGCACTCCGGCCGCATCTCGTTCAATCTGAGCAGCCTGCATGCTGCCAACAAGACATATGTTTCCTTAAAATTGCCAGGAATGCAAAGCAATGCGAGACAAGTCTAGACTAATCACAGCATAAATGCAAGAAGCAACGAAGTGGATCCAAGTGTGTGGTGGATGATATTTGCCTGGCAAGGAAACAGTTGCAAGTGTTCAAGTCCTGGAATGAGGTAGGGGAAAGGAGAGAGGGAGAAAGAAACCCTTTCCCAGAATAGCACTTGTTTCCACAGAAGATTTCACCTCCAATCAGTGGGGAAATTCAGCTTAGTTAAATTTGCTCTCCTCTTTGTTAGGCAAATACATCTCCATCTTTCTCAACACAAGTATTTGCAGATCAGGTTGAAGAGCCAGGTCCTGAACGTAGGTACTGTACAAGCCATGCAGTTTGATCTCACTCAAAAATTGCTTTCTGTTAAACCCACCAGATTATGCCCTGAGCTGTTGCTCTCCCCTTCTTTTGCAGGTACCTCCCTGATGCCCCTCCACCTACTGAAAACTTATTTGCAAAAATCCTGTACTTTGCCTTATGTCACTTCTTGATCATCCTAATAACACTACCTCTTAAAAAATAAAAATACATTTTTTAATGGCTTTCACTTAAAACTTACAGTGCTGCTACTACCTTCCACAAAGTCCTGTCCTTGATCTAAACCCCAACACTGCGCAGTTTGCTCCCAGGGATGCTGTTCAAATTGCCCAACTTATTCAGTACCTATTCTGACGGGCAGACGTCAGTCCTGGACAAACGGCCTGCCTGGCGGAGCACACTTCGATTTCCTCTGACTTACATGTGTTTGTTTCCTGTGGAAACAGGCAGCAGGTCAGAGGGAAAAGGGAGGAGGGCCACACACACCCAGGGCTGCAAGCACGGTGCCGACAGACCTCTCTTGTTAGTATTTTCCTTCTCAGCTTCAAAGTTTTTCCATTCATTAATAGTCTTTGTTTAAACTAACCAGTAGCTCTCGTCCATACCCTTTCTGACAAAGTGATCTTTACAGCTTGCTGCAACACTATGGCATTTACTTACTTCCCAAAGTTTACTTAAAATTAGTGTATATATAGGTTCCAGCTATTACAATACAGCTTCGCTTGCTTTGGGGATTAATTATTTATTATTTATTTATTTATTTTTGTACGAAGACCTGTATAATAGCATTTTAGTATTGCCAAGTACCTACATTCAAACATAAGTACATTTTGTGATTGGCTTAAAAAATGAGAGGTTTCACAAAATAATTTTGGGCTTCTTTTAGATGATATTTTCTTCTTTTTTTGAATATGAATAAAGCCTTTTACCCTCATACCCAATATTCCTGTGACTGTCTTTGAGAAAATGCTAAGTGCTTTGAGACTCCTAGTGATGTTGCAAGAATTACAACACATGGCTGTCTCTCAATACCCTTTTGCACTGTTTACATAGTAGAAGTTAAAATGTAAAATTTGCAAGACTTGTTAATACCTTTAATTTACGTTTGTTATTAGAATAGTCTGTAACTCAATAAAAACTTTAGTTCTTAGTAATGGTTGGGCTCATGTTATGCCCATTTAGTGTTAATTCTTGTAATCACTATGAAACAAATTCCACTCTGTAAGAAGTTTTTAAAAGTACACAGGTCCAAATCCTGTCTGTGGCAATAGCCAGTTAAGTCAATGAGATTTAGAAATGCGTATCTGAGGTCAGAATCTAGTTCATTGTCGTTTCACACAGCACCAAAATGCTCACATAGAGCACATCCAAATCCAAATGCATATCCCACTGACTTTGGTGTGTGCTAAAATCTGTAGAGGCTGAGTTTTCTCCCTTTCCTGTAATGCTTTTCTTGTGAGATTTAGCAAAGTGATCATTAAATACTTAAACTTATGTAAGGCTTCAGTAGGAGCAATGTTCTGATCTTCTAACAGACAGCCTTAGAAGGAGCTAACACTTTGCATGCATGGAGACATACTATAATCGTAAACAAAGATAATGTATTTCCAAATGGCATACAGTAAGAGTTTTTGTAGCGTGTGCTAGCCCTCAGACAATATGTTAATCCAAAAATTCTTTTCAGATGACCCAGTTGATGGACTGGAATTTTTATGTGTACATATTTGGAAGTGTACGTGTGTATGTGTGCACAAATTTATATGCAGAGAAGTGTGTCTGCACAGAGGCTTGCCGTTTAAGTGGGAAAGCTGAAGGAATGCTGTCAGTTCCTGCATGGGCCCCACAGTAAAGCACCTTATAGATGGATGAGAGTCCAGTTCTGGGTATTTACAAGTGCATTGTACAGAACAGTCACACATCAGGACAGGGTCCTCACTGGTCGAGCTGCTTGTCATTCATCTTTTGCTGTGAATGGTAAGTCTCTTTGTGTGCTTGGACATTAATAGAAAATAGGAATCCTAAATAGCTTCTTTCACTTTACAGATGAGATGAAAAATGACATTTATTCATTTCCTACATTCTAAACATCTGATGCTATTTGAAATATGCTGAAAATGAGCAATTATCTTGAGGCACAGGCAAGCAAGTTTTTTAATTTGTTCTTAATGACTTGTGAGCAGTTCAAGATTTCTGCTTTCTGGGTGACAAGGTCAGTAACCAAACTGACAAAATATAATCTCTATCTAAGCAGTACAAGTGGCTACTTTTCAAAATTGTTTCTTTATTGGAGGGCACTTTGACCTTGTTTTGGATTTTGTTTGCCCAATCATATCCTAGTCTTGCCATTTTAACCACACACGTCAGCAGATTTCAAACAATCGTAAGTTTTCTGTGACCAAGTCCTTATTTTTAATAACATGTCCTCTTTTTTAATATCAAGATCTAGACTACTGTTTTCATATCTCTAGCACAGTAACTGGTTAGAAGTCTTTTTCTTCTGTGTTTGATTAGTAAAGCTGATAGATTTAGAGGGTTGGGTTGCTATTGCGATTGTTTTGGCAGGATGGAAAGAAACATACAAGTTTATTTGTAATGTATGAAGTCCTTGACATACTGTACTGTACTTCAGAGGCTCCACGATTTATTTTTTAATTGTGGCTTGCCTTTAGTCCTTTCCAATTTCTTTGCTTTCGTTTTCCAAACAAAGCTAGGCTGTCAAAACCTAAGTTTACAGATTTTAACAGCTAGATCCAATTACCGAGCTTATTTTTTTATTTACTATTATCATGAGTCTGCACAACTCATGACTAAATAGAAGATCTCTGCATATGGGCTAAAGAGAGCCACTAGCCAGCAGAAACAAAATATCCTTCTGATTTCACCACTGCTGGACTGAATGCTTTTGCCATCATCATCCATAACCATTTTCTGAAATACTGCTTTTAAAAAGTTCTCATAATGAAATCACTGCACTGGCAAATAGCTTTGTCAGATCCAGTAATAACTTTTCCAGGGGCAGCAACACAGTTTGCTTTGGCTAGTTTTGTCAGAATTTTTATTGGTTTCCTTAAAGAAATCTTACTGGTTTCCTACCACTTTAATACAAAAAGAGCATTTTTCAAGAGAACATGCAAGAGTGGGGAAGAAAAGGAAGGGCGAGCTCTTCCTTTTCAATTAAACAATCTCCACAGGTCCTGCAGATCAACATGGGAAAGAAAAGGAAAATTGGAAATAATATATCCTATATGTCTACTGCATAAATCACGGGACAGACTTCCCTGATATTCTGTGCTATTTACGCCAAAGTCTTTCACTTGTTTCAGCAAAGCCTTACTGCAGCTACCTAAAGGCTTTCATTTTCAGGTGTATTTTTGGGGAGGGAGGGACTCACACACCATTTGGTTCAGCAGGTGACAGCAGAATAAGGGGCAGTTGGGGAGTTGTACTCATTGAGATGGAGCCGGGGAAGTAAGAAAAAGAAAGTATCTTCAGAGTTCTCAGGATTTCATAAGTTTCTCAGAACACTGTTCTATGCTCAGCAAGCCTAAATAAGGACTTCAGTTCTCAAACAGTCAAGGATTATTGGGAAGCTACAGCTCTTACTTAACCTTGTTATGTTTCTTTGGGGGGAAGACAGAATGCTCCCAAGGCTGGAGGGGTAAAGGGTATGTGAGTAAGGTTGTTTACCAAGGGCACACTAGAGGTTGTAAAGGTGTGAAACACTTTCTACAGGTATACCAGGGCTCTCCAGGACAAAAGCAAAGAACCCTCTGACACTGACAGGTGGGAAGAAGTGGTGAGGGCAAAGCTGTGAGAACCTCGGTGTGCCTCAGTGGTTTGTTAGGTGGCTGGTGGCTAATGAAGTCAGTGAGCTGATGTTCTACATTTGGCAGCTCCCTTTGTATGGCCTTTTAAACAACAAAGAGAGAGAAGAAGCCTTGTTGCTTTGTCCCTTCCTCCCCTCACAGAGCTGTCCAATGGTGGAATCATTCTCCAGCATATTTCCTAAGGCCCGCAGGAGGAAGAAATCATATTCATCTGGATTTTGAGCATTAGCAGATCGTGATTTTTCTCCAAAAAACATATGTTTTATAAGTAGATTAATTCTATCCCTAACACTTTGTGTGTTGCATAATACGGCATGGATGTTTCCAAAGAAAGTAGTTTAGGCATCTCAGTTCCAGATTACCAAACCTTCCGAGGCTGAGCATTTACAGTTGTGTTTCATATTACCTTTGAACTATCCAGGCCCTATTTTACAGAACGCCCTGTAAGAATTTTTAAGTGTAAATGAACAAAATATAGGTTTCACCTTTGTATTCCTGCATAGCTATTTGTCAGAACTTACACTAAGAAAAAGTGACTAACAATGGAAAGACTAAAGATGCAGCATAGGAAGCTCTGTGAATGACAGCACCACAAAGTGCAGGCAACTTTTACTGTTCACAGAAAGCACCAGACGAAGTATTACAAATGGCTGTTTTGTGCACCTCATGTGTAAGCTGACCTTTCAAAAACCTAAAGCTGTGTGCTCGTTTTCCCCATGCTACTATACCTGAAGTGCATATGACATTTCTTCTATCAGTGTTCTTTTAAGAATGCTTTGAAGTTCATTCTACACCTTCCTAAGCATTTGGCAATTACTGCCTCTTCACATGAAAAACTAATAAAGAAAAAACACAGCTCAAACAGGAATACAGTCGTTCTCCCTTTTTTTTTTTCTTTTTATTTATTTATTTTTCCCAGCCATAGGAATCAATGACTGGGTTAATTCAGCATCCACCCTGCTGGGAGACAGAAACTAAGAGGAAACTTGCAACCTGCAGCCTACATTTTAGAATATAACTGTCAAAAAAAAAAAAAAAAAAAAAACCTGCTATGGAAAGGTTATTTTCTCACTCATTTATACACATCAATCACCAGAAAAGAAATGCAAAGGTAGAGATCCGATATCTCAATCAGATCTAATTTTTGACATTACAGAAGAATAGATGAGAGATCTTATTGGACTTCAATTCAACTAATACCTTGAGGAATATATGAAACATCTGCTGGTGCTTAAAAAACAGGTCTAAACTTGCTAAAGAAGGCCATTATATTCAGACTTTCTTTCTTCTAATTCAGATGCTAAAGTAGAAGTGTTGTACTAAAAAGTTTGTAATTTCAACTCAACCTGAAAAGAGAATAAATTTTTGGGTCATCTTACACAAGCTCCTTATATAAACCCCTTATACCAACCCATGTGCTACTGTTTATGGGTATACATGAGCCACCAAGTCTAGAATGGTAGCCATCCTATATTCAAACACGAGAGATGCAGTAAGTGGGAGGTAGAGCAAAACTAACCAGAACAGATGGAAACAACTACAGGAAGAGAAAGACCCCTTCATCATCAAAGCCCTCTAATGCCTTGGCCAAATGGTTAATATTATCATCATTTTGGTGACATGCAGACTGGCGAACTGGACAATGAATGTTTGGAAAATTGGCTGGCTCAAAGATTTGTGACCAGTGCTGCAATGTCCAGCCGGTGACCCGCAGAATCCTTCGGGTGACAATACCAAGAGCATTAACTACTGTTTAATGTCTTTATTAGCGACCTGGATGGTAGCACTGAGGGCATGCTCAGCAAGTTCACAGACTATACCGACTTGAGAGATGCAGTTGATAAGCAAGGTGGCAGGGCTGCTAATCAGAAGAACCTTGACAAAAAGGAACAGACAGGAACTGCATAAAATTCAACAAAGCTCAACAAATGCAAAGTCCTGCAATGTGGACTGAGTGATGACAAGAAACAATTTAGGCTGGGTGCCAGCTGCCCAGGGAGCAGCTTTGCAGAAAAGGGCCTGGAGACTGTGATGGGCAAGCTACACATGAGACAGCAGCATGTCCTTGCTACAAAGGTTTGTCACCTGCTGGGTCATGTTATCAAGAGCTGTCAGAAGATTAAAGAACGTGGTTATTCCACTGGATTCCACTGGATTCCACTTTTTAGCCAACACAGGGAATACTGTGTCCAGTTTTGGTCTTCCCAGTTCAAGTGAAACATTGAAAAATTATAGAGGGCCAAGAAGAGGGACATTAAGATGATCAGAGAGTTGAAGAACTAGACATATAAAGAAATCCTGAAAGAATTGGGTTTGTTTACCCTAGGAAAGAAAAGCCTCAGGGGTGGCCTCATGGTATTCCAATACCTGAAAGATAGTTACAGAGAAGGTGGAGGTACTCCCTTCACAAGGACACACAGTGGCAGGACAAGAAGCAATGGGTACAAGATGCTCCACAGAAAATTGTCTGGATATAAGAAAAAAATCTTCATTGTGAGGTTGTCTAAAGAATTGCTGAATCTACCATACCAGTAATATTCAAGACTTACTCAGACAGCCTCTTAGATAACCTGATCTAAGGCCCTGTTTTCAATACAAGTTTGGAACAGGTGATCTTCTGAGGTCTATTCCAACTTGGATTTTTCTATACTTCTGTAGGTGTAAACACAGCAAAAACAAATAATGTGTGAAAAAGAAAATTATACATAATGCTGTTAATACACATCATGAAAAAAGTATTCCCTTCCCACTGTCCTTAAATTTTTAAGAAACTTTTCCATAAATTGATGAGAAAGCCAAGCTATTTTTTAAAAGCAAAATAACGTTTGTATTTCTTTACAATGGAAAAGCTGAGAGATTTTATCGTCTAGTCCCATTTATTTCACTAATGATACATTATGTCTGAAAAGCCTTATGGAAAGTAAGACTCTTCAGCATCATATCTGAGTGCTAAATTAAGGCTTCTATCGCCTTCTTCACATCCCTACATTGAAATCAGCTTTGTCTGCAAGTAGTCCTATCTTTTGTCATAACAGTACAGTTTTGGATCTTTCAGCTTACAGATGTCCTGCCCTGTTCAGTGGCAGTGAGAAAGAGCAAGGATACAACTTTCAGTTGGTTGCTCACAGAATACAGACATCCATACCATTCTTCCTAGCAGATTAAGAAAAACTTTTTTAATAAATAATAAAAAGAAAAAAGGCAGCACAACTCACATATTTTTGGCTTGTCCAAAGAAATAGTAAGAATCAAACCCAAGGAAATGGCTTGAACCTGCAGGAGTGGTTCAGGCTCATTATCAGGAAAAGGTTCTTCACCAAGAGGGTGGTTGGGCACTAGAACAGGCTCCCCAGCGATATAGTCATGGCACTGAGCCTGACAGAGATCAAGGAGCATTTGGACACTGCATATGGTCTGATGTTTGGGCAGTCCTTTGCGGACCCAGGAATTGGACTCAGTGGTCCTTGTGGGTCCCTTCCAACTTGGGATATTCTGTGATTCTACATTTCTATGAAACCCTACTGAAATTTCTCAGTGAACAACAACTTTTGAGAACTCTGATATAACGTATGTTCTAAAATAAACAGTAATGCTGGAAAGGAGAGATTGTTCTTATCAATACTTCTGTTAGAACACTGATTCTCTGTTTAACTATATCTCATTGTGGAACTTCACTGTTATTTCCTATTTCTACATATTTGTGAATGAAGATTTAAAAACTGCAGCTATGTAATCACTAAATGCAAAAAAAAAGAAATTACTATTATTCTATTTAATTCTAAATTAATCAGAGCAACACTGATATCATGGTCTTCCTTGACATATCTGCAAATCATCTGCAAGCTTTTTCACATCAAAATTTCAGTATCTTGTGCATACAAATATGCTACTAAGACCAACACTTTAGCCTGAATTTCTATAATACTGTCTTGGTCATGATGGCTACACAGCCTGCACTTTTGAGACCTTGTTCCAAAAGTCCCTTGATTATAAAAGTGAATACCTAATAGAAAAAATACTTATTATGGGTAAATTGTGCCCACTGCTCATTCAGAGTACAACAGCTGATAGTGGGAGAGAAACATCTGCTCATTTACAAATTACACCTGCTGGTAAAGATGCAGTCTAGGATATGACAAGACAAGCAGGAAGAACTGACACAGAATGGTTGTCTTGTGTTTGCTCACTAAGAATTCTATCATCAGTAACTTTGCTTTCAAAAGCTTATCCTTCCACATAATCTTGCCAAGGGAGGTACTTGGATATGCCACCTTTTCCTTCACAGTGTTATTCTCCATGCAAACAGGTCAAAGAGGAGTCGGGAAAGAGGTCAACAGCACTTTTGAGACACTTAGCAATGCATTAAAAAAGATCACTCGAAGAACATCCGTCCAGCATAAGGCTGAAAAGTAAAATCTGGATAACTTGTTTCCAGTTAAAGCCTTAAGTCATCTGGCAGCGTGTTGATACTGCTTGAAAAATATTTATTCTTAGCTTCTAAGAATGAAATATGGATGACAACTATACAACAATTATAAACACAGGCAAGAGAAATTAATGAAGAAGAAAGATGAAGAAGATGAAGAAGAAAGAACTATTTTTACCACTAAATGTTACTGTGTTTTCTTATAGGGGCAATATTACACACATTCTAGCAAGCAATGCCTTTAATGCAGTATATAATGAGATAGAACAATCAATTTTCCTCTTTCTAGTCACTTAAGTTGTAAGCAACAACATCTTTTGTTTAAAAACCAAGTGTTCTGTTTAATAGCACAATTCCACTGGCACACTTAGGTCTGTGTATGAAGGGAATGTTTTAAATAACTGCAGCTCTAATGCTTCATCCTGGTGGAGGTCAGGCTGCCTATGCTGCTAGTGGTTGGCTCAGAACAAGGTACCACTTTCTTTCCTGAAATTCCCCGGGGATTAACAAGCAGGGACCCCTCTTCTGCTGATGCTCCCAAGCTTCCTTCTTCTGCTCCTTCAAATCTACAAGCCTCTCCTCTTAGAGCCACTTTGTATTCTTATTCCTGTCTAACTACATAGCAATTACCAGAAAATATTGAATGGTCAACAGTAGCAGCCACTAGAGGACTTTGTCAGTCCCTTCTACACAGAAACTTGGGATATATGACCATATAGAAATCTACAGTTCTGCAGTTTGTACTGTTTATGGTACTGGATATTCCTGTTTGTGGTTCTAAACTGATTTATGAGCATAACTTTATGTTTGTTTGTTTGCTTTTGAAGTTTGGAAATTGTTACAGAGTTAAAGCTAATTGCAAACTGAGTGACTGACACAGCAGCAGGGATTTCTGTCACAATATCATCTTCTCCAGTTGAATTGCTCCTAGAGGTTGGCATGGTGGTGCATGTACATGTGATGGGACTCTTTCACCTTTAGACTGTAACTTTACTTTTTAGCAAGGCAGGAGATTTCCCACAGCTGCTTGTAGCCCCAAGCACTGCACTTCAGAGGGTGAAGGTGCAATGAAGTAATTCAGGTCATGCTACTAGTTTTTGAGTAGTAAATAACAGTGTTTTGCTCAACTGTATAGCTACTGTTTGTGTAAAGACTTGAGGAAACAACTTTAAGCAGTGATAGGAACTTACTAGGAACAGCAGATGAGACCTTCTAGCCCTCTGAGCAAGCAAAGAGGCTGTACCAACACTGAAATCTGCAAGGCAAACAAAAGTTGAATTAGTCTTCAGTTTGTGAGTAGCATCGCCCGGCTGGCGACAGAATTTTTTTTCTCTCCGACGAAAAAGATGACTTCTGTCATCTCCGCTTCAGCGGAGATAACGTTCTCCGTGAAGCAGGCTTTGCCTTAACATGACTGTCTCTCCGGTCGGCCTCGGGCCGCTCCCTCACTCCCTCAGCGGCTCAGCCTGCCGGCTCCCCTGGTCCCGGGCCTTTTCGCACCGAGCCCGGCCGGGAGGAGGAACGGGCGGCCTCCTGACAAGCAGCCGACGGCCGCAGAACCGCCGGTCCCCGGCGCCTCAGCGGGGCGGCGGCGTTGAGGAGGCGCGTTACCGCGGCGGGCTACCGACGCGAAATGGCGCCTCCCGGCCGCCCCGCCACGTCCCCCTGGGGGTCTCCCTTCCCCCCCCCACAAGCTCCGCTGGGCGCTCCCCGCGCCATCCATCCTCGCTGGTACCACTGAAGGCGCTCGCCGCAGAGCCTGGCGGGCACCGCGCCGTCCCTCAGTGCCGGGCGGCGGGCAGAGCGCGCCACTCCCGGGCGGCCCGTCCCGCCTCGACGGACGTGCATCCTGCTCCCCGCCCGCCCTCGGCGGGCTGCCACAGCCTGCCCCGGGCACACCTTCCCCTTCTGCAGGGCGGGGATGGCGGAGCCCCGCGCTCACGGCACTGCCCCGGCCGCAGGGGGCGGCGGAGTGGAAACGGGCGGGGTAAAGTTTCTCCCGTGCTCGCCCCGTCCCTCCCTCTCGGGGCGCGCACACACACACACACGCACGGAGACACCTCTGCCTTCGCAGGCGGCCGAGGAGCACTTTTGAAAATTATTTTCTTTCCACACCCAGCCCGCGTCTGACATCATTTCTGCAGGAGGGAGGGCAGGAGGCAGCCGCCGCCGCCGCCGCCGCCGCCGGACGGTTGCACCCGGGCGGAGAGCCGCCGCCGGCCCCCGGCAGTGAGTACGGCCGGGCTGGGCGGGGGACGTGAGGGGCTGGGGCCTGGCGCCGGCACCAGGACCGGACGGGACGGGAGGTGCGTGAGGGAAGGGGGGAGCCGCTTTGCAACTGGGGGGAGGAAGAAACCGCGACAAAAATACGAAAATATAATCGGGGGGGGGGGCGTTGTTTACTACGCTGCCCCCCTCCGTCCCGGCCACGGAGCTCGACCCGGCCGCCCCCCAAGGGGCTGTGTGGGGCCGGGCCGGGCCTCCTGAAGTTCGCCGTCTCTCTTCTCCGCTCTTTTTTTTTTTTTTTTTTTTTTTTTTCTCGTTGATGGGATTTGAAAGGAGTTTGCGTACACTACGGTAAGATTGGATTGTTTTTGGCAGCTCACCCCCTCTAGTGGAAAGAAAATACATTTATATATAATTCAGTGCAGATTTGGGTTTATGGCATTTTTGCCAGTGCTAGGCGTTTTTCCACTTGAGTCGAGCTACAGGTCCAAAAAGCCATTCTGTCTGTCCCGTTGGTGCTTTTTGCAGCTGTGATGCCCGGCTGACACCTGGGACATTAACGTGCTAGGTACTGGAGGGGCCATTCAGCTTCAGCAGCGCGGGCTGCTCGTGGAGCTGGGTATTCCATCTGAGAGGTCAGCTCCTTGTTTGGACATCTCTGAGATTAATACTGCACAGCTCGCCTTTCCCTGACTTCCCTGGGGCTCGATCAGAGCCCACTGCCACCAAGAAATCTGCCGCTCAGTCTCTCTGTTAAATTCTTGGCAGAAATGCTTTGTTCACATGGTGCAGGGAGGTGGTGTGGTTTGGTTTGGTTTTGTTTTGTTTTGCTTTGCTTTTCAGCACCTGAGAATACTTTGGAAATGATGAGTAATTACTGCAGTTGAGCATCGTAGAAGTATCTGACTTCATAGAGGTGTGTGGAGAAACCCTCGGGATAGCTATAATCTGCACATTTTGATGTGTAAAATCACATTTTCTTAGAGTTTTTTAGGAGTTTTAGAAATAGGGTTGGAGTTTTAGAACTAGGGTTGGCCAGTCTCCATCAAAAAAGAAAAAGCAGCACTTTCTCTTCCCTTACTTTCAGACTCCTTACGTCCAGTGCTGGTATGTTAACTGTGTAAAGTAAGCCTTCTTGCCTGCCTGAGCAGATATTTTTGCTGTCAAATGAAAAATACCCTGTAATGACACTTCCATCTGGACCTGCTCTATGACTTGAATTTTGGAAGCTTTGTTGCCCAGGCAGTGTTGGGCAGTTCAGGAAAAGGGCTGCCGGGACAGATGGCAGGTGGCTGCAGAGGTGGGCAGGCATGTGATGAACACACGCAAGTGGTTCAGCATGGGGAAAAAGCCGAGGCGCCTTCTGCATCCCATTGTGAACTTGTAAAATCAAGCTGGAGAATGGATACCTGTAGGAAGGTTCCTCCTCTGTGCTGAATAAAGATGCATACAGGTTTTGTCACTTCAGCTGCATGGCTGATGTAGGTTTTATCAAGTAAGCTGCATACCCAGCCAGGCCGGGCTGATTTTGAGGAAACCAGGAATTATTCTGCTAACTGATTAGCTGTCAACATTAAGTGTGAAATGAGTGAAATGCATTAATACCATGAAATCTCTTCATTGGTTTCTTGTTAGCATACTCCTTCAGGAAAGAAAACAGTCTCTTGATATTATTTCAAATAAAAACAACACAATACTAGTAGGCAAGACACTACTGGTGGTGTATGATTTATTTGTGATCTCTGAAAGGAATTCTGTCATAAACACCCAAACAGTGTTGGTTGTGTTGTGGGTCTGCCAGTGAGGAAAAACACTGTATGCTATTTGCTTACACAGATTTAAAGCCTTGCTAATAATGGAAGTTGTTCAACAGACAGAGCAGGTTAAGACTGATGGCTGCTCTTGGCCTTCATATTCTCAGACAAGCTCTATTGCAATTCTCAGATGCCATAGTTACTGTTTCTGGCCAACGCTGCTTAAAAGAAATCATCTTCAGCTTCATCTTGTACTCAGTGATGGTTAACGATTGATCATGCCTTGATTTATTAGCATTTCTTGCTTCCCAGTTGTTTTGTATCTTTCTGTCACTTCCATTTTCATGCCTTTTATTTTGTGGTGTTGTTTGTCTCAAGGTTGTTAACCGTCTTGGGTTTGAAGTTCCTACAATGATTAGAAGAATGTTGAACTGATGAGTCCCATATTGGTATTTAGAGGAGCAAGACCTTCCTCTGTTTTTGCTAAATATATTAGTTGTAGTCCGTCTCCTTTCATAATGCTGTTTTCCTGTCCATTTAAAAATGAGAGGTATTTAAAAATGAAAGGCACAAGGAGACTTTTTTCTTTTTTTTTTTTTTTTCACTTCTCTGGTTTGTGCATATTCTGGTTTTGCACTTAGACTTTGTGTTCTATTTGTGTCTAGAATGTCATGTAAGACATGATACCACCTCATAAATCACTACAAGAATGCTTTTAATTAGAGATAAGTAGGTCTCTGGGGACAAGGTTTTTGTATTGCTAGCCAGCAGAAGATATTCTTTCCAGGTCCTACTGCCACATTCCTGTTGGAAGAAGACCCAGCAGAAAAAGGCACTGTTTTATACAGGAACTAATAAGAAAGAGATTTATTCTGAAGTGTACCAAACACTTTATATATAAAATCCATATAATATTTCAACACAGCCAAATTTGAAAGTGGAAAGGAATGCACGTCTTTTATTGAAATCACATTGGTCTCAGATGGAAAGCAGCGCTAAGCCACAGCGCTAAGGAATTCCATTCATGGAGCTGTTGGAGCTGTTCAACATTTGTTAGGTTTTGTTTGTTGTTTTTTTTTTTGTTGTTTTGTTTTGTTTTTTGTTTTTTTTGATGCTCAAAGCAAACCAGTGATCTTTGTGGTGTGGTCTTGGTATTTACTGTCTTTGTTGAAAGCTTTACTATTTTAGAAAGGAGATAATTTTGTAGCATATATCTCACTGTATCAGGTGATGCTCATGACTTCATCAGGAAGATAAGCATCTCAGGTTTTAGAAAACAGATCTGGCTGGGTGGGATTCAAGAGAAAGCCTGATGGCCTGAATTCATCCATCAAAGGAATTATTATTTCTTCACTAAATAAGGAAAATGTAATTACACCTTTTTATGTTGCCTGTGAAGTTTCATGGGCAGGTTTAATGATGGTATGTGCATGCCAGATGAAGCCTCATAATTTGGGTGTGACCTTAAAATACAACCCTCTGGCTGTATAGAGACATTCACAGGAGTCTGTAGGTTGAGCAGAAAGTGGACTGACTCAAGCACCCTTTGGAGATGGCTATAGGATATATATTTGTGGTTTACTTCTCTGGTTCTTAAACACTACACCTTGTCTGGAACTGCACAGGGTGCAGACAGCAGAGGTGGGCGGTCTGAACACTCCCTTGGGTGCCCAGTGCAGGCACAGAAGGGGACACATGCCCTTCTTCCAGGCAGAAGTCCCTGGTGCTGCTGCTGAGCTATGCGTTTTTTGGGCTCACCTGGTCTGCAAGGCTGGCAGCCCTCAGTCCGTGGAAGCTGTAAACCAGCAGCATAACTCAAACTCAGAACCAAGCCAGGCATGTAAGGGCAGCCCACCCGGCACAGGGGGCCGTGGGGTGGATCGCTGTTGGGGCAGGAGGTGGCCAGGCTCTGCTGCCACAGAGCCATGCACCTGCCGGGTGCAGCTCTGCAGCAAAAGTGGTGTTAGAAGTCCTGCTGATCTTGAAGCTTCCCTTTCCATTGCAACAGTTACAAAGTAGCATGTAAAAATGGTGTTCTGAAGGTTGATCCACTGGAACAGGCTGCCCAGGGAAGTGGTGGAGTCACCATCCCTGGAAGTCTTCAAAAGACGTTTAGATGTAGAGCTTAGGGATATGGTTTAGTGGGGACTGCTAGCGTTAGGTCAGAGGTTGGACTCGATGATCTTGAGGTCTCTTCCAACCTAGAAAATTCTGTGTGATTCTGTGTGATTGATTGCTGGGTTGAGTATTAAATCCGGTCACATGCCACGGTGTTGCTGTGAGACAAAACAGTAGTAGTGGGGGAAGAGTTTGCTTTCTGTTCTATAGCCAACTGTTCTACAGTCAATAGAGATGTTATTTTCACACTCCTGATAGATGATGTGTAAACCCTGAAATAACAAAAATCCAAATTTCTCAATACAGCGCTAGTCATAGCCAAATCAAAACAAGCAGTTTGAAAATGTTACAACAGTGAATGCAACACATTTAATTGCTAGCAATTTCCATAGAGCATCTGCCAAAGTTAAAACAATATCAGCTTTCATTTCTACTGAATTAAACACATTGCTTTCAATCTGGAAAAACAGACCTTTTCTGCCTTTGTTTGTTGGTTAATTAGGTGGAACAACATAAATCACTCAAGCTGTTCTGTTGTATCTGGATTAGTCTTTGGATAAGCAGAAGTCTATAGTCAGTAGAGCCCAGGTTCTTTGTTAATTCTGGAATTAACACTGCAGGTTTGGTTATGCTTGTTTGTCTCTCCCCTCTCTCCCCTTTTCTCATTTTCTATTTTCTTTTTTGTTTCTTTACTTTTTTTTTTCTTTTTTTTTTTTTATTAGATCAGACAGATGACACATTTAAGCTGTCAACCCGATGAAAAAGGTCTGGTGTTACACGTGGTCTGTCCCTCCCTGCCCCGATGAGGCACCGAGTGGGGGCAGCCTCAGCACCGAAACATGGACACGCAGTGTCTCAAGCAGGGGTGAGGCCTGGCCACACCTCAGTTCAGTTACTTGCTGCAGGAGCAGGTTCCCAGGCAGCTTCCCACAGCTCAGTAGCTCACTGGAGTACCCCATCCATGTCCCTGTCCCAGCTGCAGGTGGCTGTGTGCTCAGCCCCTGGACCTGCGGCAGGATGGTGCCAGCAACCTGCAGTGAGCTCTGCAGCCGCGCACCAGAGCTGCCAGTGCTGGGAGGCAACAGGGGCCTGTGGAGCACCTTCAGGAAGAGGTACAGGCCTTGCTCGTTGCAACTTTACCACCCACCCGAGAAATTAATCCTGCCTTAAAGCCGCTTGCATGTTGCTGGTCCCATGGTTGTGTCCTGTGTTACTCCACTGCACAGATCTATGCTTGGCTTTGCTCCCAGCAGCACCTGAAGTCTTTGAAGGAAAGAAAGGAATCCAGCAGTGCTAAGGCCATGTGTATCCTGCTAAAGCATGTTGCAGAAAATATGGAGACCCAAACCAGGCTGTTGGCAAAACCTTCATAGGTGTACCCAACTGGAGGGACCTCTCGGGTCAGCCCTACTCCCCAGCTTATTCCCACTCTATCACTTAATCCCTGTTTGCGAAGGCAGCTCTTCTATTTATTTATTTTTTTTATTGCTGTGGTAATGATAATGTTGTTCCAAGAACCTGAGAGCTCTGAGAGCTGTAATTTCCAGCCTGAATGTGCTCACACCTGATTTATAGCCATTTATTCTCATCTTTAGGTTACATGGTTCTTTTTCCTTCTGTGTGTCTGCCTTGACCTGCAAGCAAGCACATTGCCAGTCTGTCTTTGTCTTTGGAGGTGAACAAGCCAGAACGAGAAGTTCTTGTCTTGTTTAGCTTAGGAGAACTAGCCTGTAGTACTTTTAGACCAGCTTGATTGTTAGGAGGGTTTTAATGTATGCCACAATTTTGTTTATACTGAAGTGGTGTCTGGAGTACAACTTAGAGCAAACTGGCTGAACAGAAAGATTGTATTTAATGCCTGAAATGGGATGCGTGGGTGTTTTCCAAATTTGTGAGTATACAATTAAGCTCTACACATACACACTTAAAGGTATTTAGTAGTGTTTTTTTCATGGCTCTGTGAAAGAGAAAACATGCATGTGTTGTAAGAGACCCAAACCTGTAGTATACAGGCAGTTCCTTCTTTGAAATTACTGCTGGATTTTCTCAATTTTTGCCTCTTGAGAATGGATCTCTTGAACAGAATGCTGCCATGGGGCATCTTTCATTTAAAAAGCTAGCATTTTTCTAAAGGCATGTGACTATTTAAAACTGAAGGTGAATGAGCAGATGGTGGAGGTCACAAGCAACAGCCACGTAATGGGAATGAGAGGGGAAGTGTAACCCTTCCAGGTGTTACAGCCACATACCTTACACCAGTGTGCTTTGTGTTGGACAGGTTAAGTCTGAGATTAGGATCTATTGTAAATGCGCAGGTACATGACAGCTTTAGGGAAAAAGCAGAATGTATTCTTCTCAATCAATTTTTTGATTGATTTGTGAGGAGGGTGCTGGTTTGTGGATCTGTCCACCTGGTATAGGTAGCTGGCTTGTATAATTGCAGCTTTTTACCCGCTAAATTTTCTTCTCAGCACGTGGTAGCTGGGACACTTCTCTTCCAGCTCTTGCTGGAGCATTTGAATACATCTATCTTGAGTCTTTTAAGCCCAAGACTCTTTTCCAGGATTTTCAGGTAAGGTGTCGAAAGGCTCCTTCTCCCTGTGAGTGCCACTTCCCCACACCACAGCAGAGCATTGTGCTAGTGTTTTCCCATACACCCTGCCTGTTTTCTTTTGCTCTTCCCACAAAGGCTCCATGGCAAAGCGACTTTGTAGTGCAAGGCCACAGTGAAAGGAGTGGTATGGCAAGTCTAAACCCAGTCTGAACTTGTTTGCAAATAAATGACTGTCAGAGTTACAGAAGTGGCAGCAGCACTGGCATCCCTAGGTCAAAGCCTTATTAAAAGCATTCCTAAGGAATTAGAAACATCAATTTCTTTGGTTCTCAGTAGCTAGCAGCTAGATAGCCAGTTTTGCTGCAGTTTTTTTTTCTTGTTTTTGATTGGAAAGGTATGGGATAGCAGGGTTATAATTTCCCAGACCTCAGAGTTCTGGTTTAATAGCACAGATCTGATAAGGAGGATATGCTGAGAGTGGAGGAAGTCCAGGGAAGATCTGCCAGGCCTCACTGGCAGACTGGTAAGCATGGTCTGTCCTGCTTTTGGTAGTGGGGTTTCTGAGGAGGAGCTAAGATTTAGCATGAAATAGGTGCTTCAGGATCCCCTCACACCTAGGTCATCAGTAGGCCAAGAACATGAGATTATTCACTGTAAGTTTACTGTTCTCCAGGCAGTCCCATACCATGGACAAACATCCAACTGCCATAACAAAAGGTTTTATTAAGCTGTGGGTACACATTAACGTTCACCTTGGTGCAAGCAAACAGCAGACCTCAGGGCGTTGGTTTCAAGGCAAGACTTCCTGAAAGAAGTTGGATAAAAACCCAGGTCACACTGTATTGTGCCAGTTTGTCTCCAGGCCCCCGTACTTCACTGTAAAATCCAACAAGCTGGCACTCTTAGCTGCTGAGATTGAGGCTTTTTAAGATAGCCTGCTGCAAGGGCACCAAAAACATAGATCTGGGGAATGATCCTGTTTTCATTTTTTGCCATTGGATCAAACAGACAAATATTGTAGTCCAAAGAGAAGAAGCTTTAGAAAATGTTGTGAATTCAATTTTTGTGGTATTGATTTCTTTTTCTTTTTTTTTCTTCTTTTTTTTTTTCTTCTTTTTTTTTTTTAACGGAACAGCAGTGGTTGTATATTGAGAACATTGTTTCATTTCCTTCTAATTTCCTCGCTTTGTGATAAAGGACTTTGAAAAATAGCTGTATGTATAAGGTTCCTTTAAGTCAAGTAACACATTTTACTACCTATTACTGGAAAAATTACTCTTTCCTGTCCTAGCTGATGGGATGCTATCTACAGAGCCAGAGTTCAGATGTATCCAAGAGCAAAGACACATGTACATTACATACAAGTTACAAATTACATACAAATCTTCAGTTCATAGACCTAAGGGGATTAATATAAGAATAAGCATTCTGAATCTTTTTAGATTTTAAAAGTTTGCATCTGACTAGTTCTACAGTATCTTCAATTCCCTGATAACAGAATACGAGCACAAATGGAGAGACTGCCACATTTGCTGGTAAACCTGTATTTTAGCTGCTGAATTACACTTACAAATAAGACTTTAACAAATGTGAAAACAAATTTTTCTTTGCAGGTTGTACATCTGTGCGCTCTAACAGTAGCAGCTCACTTCATGCACCAGAGAGCTATCAATGTGTTTTTCAGGGAATATCAGCAGCAGAGTCTTTACATGCAGTAAATCTACATGCAGTGTTAGTTTTGTGTTAGACAAATGATCCAATGAGAATTAATCAAATGATGAATTAATGTATGGATACTACCACAGACTGTGAATAGGGCCAGTGTATACAGTCATGGGCCACCAGTATTTCATACACCACTAGAGGTTGAAAATAAAAGTGTAACTGGTATGTGAAGAATTAAGGAAGTGATATTCTCTGCATCTCTAAGAAGTTTTAATCCAGTATCACTTGAATGAAAAAGCAGTTGGCAAGAGCAAGCAGTAAGTGTGACTGGAGTTTGTATAAGTGGTTTACCAGGAGGTAACTGCATAGTGGTGGCGAGGAAAGGTGGCTGCAGGAGGCTGGTGGCACCTCCTGCATAACGAAGAAATTAACTGGAAAAAAAGCTCGTTAGCAGAGAATCGAGCATTAAAACCATGCTGTGGTACGCAGTCTTATGTGCTGGTTGGCTTGGAGAATATCGAAAGGACAAAGTGTAGAAAGGAAGTATGAGTTTGAGGATTATTTGCCTTGTTTTAAGGAACATCACTCAGTAAATTGTAGCTTGTAATGTTGGTGTTTTCATTTGTTAAATTAACTTGGGCAGAAGTAAGGAAATTGGAGTGAGTTGTTTCAACTGGTATAATTGTCCTCTTGATGTTAAATTTCCTGAATTTCTTGTCTTTTATGTTGTTTAATATTTAGGCATTAGAGAACTGTTGAAACCCTCAAAACTTTTGATAGGCTTGCTCTCTGAAGTTACTCCACTTTTGGCTCCAGTTTGGGGAACCACACAAGAAAAACAGAACCCTTTGTATTTGGTAAAAGAAAAAAAAAAAGTGAAAATGTTTACTGTGTCAATCCATTCCTTGTAAACCAGGGAATATTATGGACCTTTAGAGACAATGGTACAGGTACAACATTCACTGACTCCTGAGTTGTGTCTGTGTCATGAGATGCCTTGGGATGTGGCAAGAACTCAGAGCAGAATGAAGTGCTTATCATGTAAATCCAAACGTCTTATGATGCATCACAAGATGACAGGCTTCTCATGAGACCAGAATACAACCTTTTTCTCCTAGCTTCACAAATACAGTCTTAATTATAGCACTGAGGGGCAGAAGAATTGCTAATTAAGGAGGCTCGCTTTGATTCGGTTTTACAGTGGTGACCTTGAGAAAGTTCAGCCGAATTGAATCCTTGAATCCCAAAGACCTGCTGGGCTGGCTATGAGGAGTAATCTCGGCTCAGAAGGCTGCAGTACGCTGACCTGTTCAGCAGGATCCCCAGCCCCTTCGCTGGGGTGTGTCTGTTCAGCACACCCACCGTGGGCGACCAGCAGTCTGCGTGCCCAGCTGCCATCTGCACCGAGCAGGAGCTGTGCTGTGGGTGCTCGCCCTGCTATGTGCTGCTTCCAGATTTTCTCTGTGTGGGAGCTCAGGTGAAGATGAGAAAAAGAAGTCATCTTAGGAAGTGAGCGAAGGAGGCGGTGTGGTGGGAGAAGCTCTGGTCTTCTCAATGCAGATGAGCATGGGATAAACAGACCGTATGATGTACATGCTTCTCTGGTTGCAAAAACTAAGGATGCACAAACATGAGAAATAGCCTGGTAGCAAAATGGAACCACATGGGATGAAATGAAAGCACAGCCTGTGGAGATCACATCTGAACTGGAAAGTAGTGATTAACCTTCTGCTGAGCTGGCCAAGGCAGAGCTTTCCTTTTTTCTTGCATGCTGTACTAAACAGCAGAAGAAATTCAAATAGGCATGCCTCTTTGTACTGCTGGACATTAAAGATAAAGTTTATCTTAGAGATAAAATGAAGCTTTTTTTTTGGAGGTGTAGGGGTGGAGCTTGACATAGAGAGGCAAGCCAGTTTTTGCTTACTACACAGAAACGTTGGGAAGCGTGGACTTGATGCCTTTTTTTTTTTTTTTTTTCTTTCAGCCATGTAGTTCTGTGAGTGTTGTATTGTTTTATCTTGTAAAAATGAACTTGCCTCTGCATGTCTTGAAGGCCCTTAGCCACCTCTTATAAAGCACATCATATCATGCTCTAATACTGCAAGTGGAAATTACTGCTTCCAATACTACTGTATCACTGAAAAAAAAAATAAAGATAACTCCAACTGCTGCATTTATGCTCCCTGGGCAAAATCAGGCAGCATTAGAGTGTTACCCAGGAACAGTTCTTTTGCATTAATTGAAAAAATGTTTGTTAATATAACTGGCCTTCTGTTTTCAATGTGTTTTATGCAAGTGTCCCGCAACATAACAGCATTTGTGGGAAACCTTATTGCCACAGCAAATCTGGATGTGTTCAATAGGATTCTCATAACTTACTCTTCCTGGATTCAATGGTAGGACGCACTTTTAGCTCGGCTGGACCTGTACATTTGGTGTTACCACATACTTTGTGGTGTTAAATGCTGAGTCTTGCAACTGAAGAATTCATATTGTCATCCAACGTAACTCTTAGCACAATCCCAGCATCTCTTTTTAATGTCAACTGCAATGAAGTAAGTCATATTTTAAGCTCTCTGTTCTCACAGCTTTGCTGGACTTTCCTCCAGTGATGCAGTACAGGGTATCCTGAAATAGGTGCTGAGTGGCAGGAGAGCAGAGCTGGAGGCGCCTCTGGAAGTCTCCAGTCCGGAGCCCTGCTCCAAGCATGGGGTTGGCTCAGGATGCTTTAGGCCTTGCTTCAGTTGACTTACAAAGATGTCCAAGAATGGAGAACCCCCAGATTCTTGGGCTCAGTTCCAGTACTTGATCGTGCTTATTGAATATGTTAAAGCATTTTTTTTACGATTGGATTATTCCTTGTTGTAACTTGCGACTGTTGCCTCTAGTCCTTTTGTCGTGCATGTCTGTGAAGAGTGGCTCCATCGCCTCTATAAAAAGATATCCGTAGTGAGTCCAAAAAGCTTTTTTGTGTTTGTGTAGAAACTATTAAAATAATTGAAACCAATTTGGAGAAAGATGAATAATATCTTTTGCATCATCCCAGTCTCTGTTCATGCTTCAGGGCAGTGTACTTAAAATTTAGAAATACCTTGACTAGAGAGCATCATGCGTATCACTTCAAATGATAGGAAGTACGGGTGATTCTACCCAGAAAGCTTTTGATCAACACAAATACTCTTACCTATAATCAAGCAACTGAAACAGGAAAGATGAGCAATTTAAGAGTAAGAATCCTGGCAGAGCAAGAAGCCTTTTTATAGCAGCATGCACTAGCACTGGTAGATAGGGCAGTGCTTCCACGTCTGCAAAAAAAGGAAATGAAAAAATACTTCATAATCCTCTGTCACATTACACATCGATACCAAAATTTTGTTTGAAAAGTCTGATCGTTTCTATGAATCTTCTTAACATAGTTGTTGGTAGATTCTTGTTTATATGTAATACTATGAGGTGCTAGAGCACTGGGATTTAAAAAATGTGTTTTCTGTTCTCATTAGTAACCACTTTTCAGCAATATTTTTTCCTGGCTGCATATATATTAAATATAAAAGGTAGAGTTTTAATCTAACCTGAACTGCTGGTGGTTCTGCTGAGCAGAACTGAGCCAAGTTAAACAGCAGAGCAAGCTGATCTGTTCCAGCAGGTACCCTCCATTTTGAGAAAGGGAGGCAAAAAGCAGATGTTGATTTCGCTGCCAGGTGGCACGCTGCTGGCTTGGCAAGCTTCAGCAGGCATTCAGACTGCTGCTAAAAGCTGGAAACAATTGTGAGCCTGAAGAGAACCCTTGAGGAACAGTTAGCAATGAATAAGAAGCAGAGAGGACTACAGCTAGCATGCAGACCAGGATGCTACCAAAGCATTTTGATAGCAATGAATAATTAAAACACTAAGAATTCTGAATGCAAATGCAAACAGCGTTCTCTGAAATTCTCCATGCAAAAACTTAAGGACATAATTTGCCAGCTCACAAGAGAGGAAAGGAGGTGCCTTCTTCTAGGAGAGGTGCCCAGGCAGGCTGCTCTCAGAGGACCAGGGGAGGAAGAGCTTCTTACTTAGAGAGTAAAAGAATCTTGAATATCCAAAATAAACTTTTAAATCCCAGCTTTGTCTGGGCTGAAGTAGGACTGGTTGCTAATGGGCCGAGAGGTGAAGTCTTTTCTGCCTCAAGAGGGGTGTGGATACTGTAGGAGCTCCTGCATCAGCACCAGCTGCATCGTAGGAGAAAAGGAGAGATTGAAATCTGCAGGTCTTCCTCTGCTCTCCTGGGAGCAAGCAGTGGTTGTCTTCCCTTAGTATGAACGACCTGGGTTTGGTCTCTCTGCTTCCTTCCCCCCAGGGCATTTAATACCTGTATCTGTGTGCGGTTGCTGTTGTACTGTGTGCTGGGTAGTTGTAGCAGCTCATGAAAGGAGCCAGGCCAGCAAGCCAGGAGGAAGTGTCTAAAAATGGCTGTTAGGAAGGTTATTTAGAAGAGAAGCATGAAATTGCTCTTACTGGCCTTTGTGGTTTTATTTTGTGAAAACAAAACTGAATGCTCTTTCATTTAATCTTGTCTTTATTTGGGAGAAACATACACTGTCTTCTCATCACCCATACATGTTTATCCATCCTGTTTGAAACACTTCTGTTTATGGCTGAAAGCAGTAAAACAAAAACATTCAGTTGATTGAAATTAAGTGGATTTTTTTCTGGGCTGGCAGGTCTCGATTTTAGAAGATTGGTTTTAATTAGGTTACATTTTCTCTGTCTCTCTTAATTCATGACACATCACGTAATAAGATATATTGTTAGCCTTAAAATAATAGAGTGCAATTTGATTCTCTCTCCTTATAGGGCAGATGACTTGCATTATTGTCTGCTTAGATGCCATCTGTGCAACAAATGAAACTCTGGAAAAAAACTAACCACAAGACAAGAGAGTGCAGTGAGAAGACTGGTACATTTTACAATGAAAATATTTTGATGTGGCATTATACAAAACCACAAAATATCTTCCTTTCCTTCTTCCTTCCTTTCATTCAAGTAAGGCTCAGTAGAGAGCCATGAATGACATTTCTAGAAGCAGAATGCGGCTGGTAGATTCAGAAGATCTTGAGTCATGTGGTGGAATCAGCTCTTTGGAGGAGGTTACCACTTCTGGTTCTTGTTGTGGCTGAAAAGGCAAGTTTAATAGCGAGAAAGTTGGAAGGGGTAAAAATTTGACTAGCTGCTTTCCTTGTTTTAGGATTTGATGTAGCTTTCCAATGCAATCATTCAAATTAGATGTAGAAGTAAATTTCTTGGATCATTTTCTCAAAAGCTCTTTAACGTTGTTTGGCTTTTTGCTCGTTAAACACGGTGCTGCAGCGAAGTGCTATCCTGCAGTGCAGAGGGTGAAGGATTAGTCTGGAACTTCTAGTCTGTATTTAGCATGTTTATATGCTGTCTGTTAACTTTTTGTTAAAGTTTTGCAGAGTAGTTGTATTTTGGACTGATGAGAGTGCCTGTAGAGCTGCTATTCTCTTCAAAAATGCTGTCAAAGTAGTCCTTTTATTTGGTTAAATTCTCCGTCTGCATTACTTGCGCTATGTGTAGTCTGTGAGTGTAGCACACAGCAGTAGGGGAGAGAGTGTTAGACATGAAAAAAATAACATATTTTAGTGTGTTGCATGGATATGATCATTTGACATACAAGAAAATTTCAAAAGCTAAGGAAGTGGAGAAACATACATTAATGTACTGATGAGTGATAACATGCAGATAGTGACACAGATGGTACACATTAAATACAAAGAAAATATCAGCAAAACTGGGGATTCTTTGTAGAATATTGCATATGATAATTGTTAAGAATTTATGTACAATAAGAAAAAGATAACAAATATGCCAAGCAGTTGCATATTCTTATCTGTTAATAACTAGTTTGCCATAGCTATTTGTTATCTGTCCATAGATTTCCTGGGGATTTCACATCAAAAAAAGTTCCCTTGTGCCTAAGTTTTTTTTATTTCTTTTTCATTTGAGATTTGAAATGGGCTATATAAGGTAAGAAGATAAGAGGGGCACTAGAGACAGTATTAAGTTACTGAACATGAAATAACTAACTGGATTGTTATGCTGCTAACTGATTTATTCCACTCTATCTGTCCGAGAAATTTATTGGAGAAAATGGTAGCCCTAAATCATTCACCAGTGGGTAAAACTTGTGACTGTATGAACAAAAGACAACCTGTGTGAAGCCTAAGGTACAACACACCTGTTCCTACACATAGGAGGTAGTTCTTTACACACTTAATTTTGTTTTATCAGCATCCTATTGAAATCTGCAGTTCTTCCTGCTTTGAAAGCGTGGTGAAAACAGGACCAAAGCCAGTGAAAATGCCAGGACTAAAAACAGGACTAAAGCCAGGACTAAAACAGGACTAAAGCCAGTGAAATTCTGGCATCAAATGAAAATGAGGCCATAGTTTGAAAAGTACTTCTCTAAAAGTCAACATGAAGGAGTGTTTTATACCCTTGCTGGAGAAGCTTGCAGAAACTTCTCTGTTTGCTCACTGCAGCCATCTCACTGGCATATTACCTAATACACCTCTTGGCTTCACTTCAAGTTGAGCTTCATCTTAACACCAGTGGTGCTGGCTACCTGTCACAGGTAACAAACTGAAAGCTGTAACACTGATTAAAAGTCTGATTAAGTGAAATCTTGTGCCTCTGGAGACAGAATGTGTGCTCTGGAGCTGAACTGCCTGCGATGTTCCGAACAAACAGCATCAAACACACTCGTGATGACTGTGACCACTCACAGCCACTGTGAAATAGTGTAATGACAGGTTGAGCAGTTAACAGCTTTTAAAGAATGATCATATATACTCTTTTTTTTAAACAGATCTATCTTGGACTGAAGTCTCCTCAGCTCAAGGATGTTGATTCTTCTGGCTTTCATTATTGTGTTTCACATAACTTCAGCAGCACTGCTGTTCATCTCAACTATTGACAATGTATGTGTCATTTCTTCTCTTTGTCCTTCAAACACCCAGGTTTTTCTTTGTTTTATACAATGTACTCTTACTTACAGAATTTCAAGTTATTTTCTAGGTATGTTTTGAATCTTAAAGGTCTTCCACCAACCTGGTAGAAGAACAAAAACATGTATAAGAAAAAAAAAAAATCTATTCCCGAGGTTTGTTCTTGTGTAACACTTAAAATCATGCAACTAAATAAAGAGGTGGCAGCTTTTCTTCAAACCAGCCTCAGATGAGGATAATTTCAGACATGAATTTAACTGTCTATATCCACTTGAAGCGATTTCAGCACAAAGTTTCTGAATCATGCAGCTTTCTTTTCAAATTTCCTTTTTATTTTTGTGACCAGAAGAAATTTATCTTCCAATGTTTATATCTAACTCTCAATCTGAATGACCTCTTTCTGAAGCACAATGATTGGTCCTCTTAACAGTGCACTGGAGTCTTTATTTCTTTAAGAGATTCAGTGAATACACAGGCTTGACAAAAAAAATTGTCTGCTTGAAATACATTACCTTACTCACTGAAGCCGGTTTCAATCCCAGTCTTTCCAGACACTATGCTCTAAGTGAAATGATGTATTAGCCACAACTTTGTGTTGCAAAATTGTACAGACTGAGTTGTTATTTTTCAGTCAGGTGGTTGATTGAGTACGTTGAAGTAGGTCATTAACTGAGCACTAAAACCAGGTTGTCTTAACCTGATCCTTTGGATATTTAGAAAGCTAAGACAGTGGACAAGTGAATAATTCTTAGTTCAGGTCTGCTAGATTAAAAAAACAACAAAAAATTGTTATAGAAGTACAAACCCACACACTCTGCTTTGTGTCATTGACTACTTTAAAACAACTGCAAACTTAAACTGTGTAACTACCTCCTATTACATTATATCACCTTCACGGGTTTTATGTTGTCATGAAAATCATTTTGAAAGGATTAAAAAGCATTCAAAGCTGAAAAAATCATATATTGGACTGAAATTAATCACTTAGACTGAAAAAAAAATGGCTTAGTACATCTAGAGAAAGTAATGCTTTTTCCTAAAGCCAGTAATCCAGTGCTACTATGACACATTTGGCTGCTGTCGTAATACGCTAGTGTTTTTATTAGTGTATTGTTTGCTAAGCTGCATGGTATTCTGTGAGGTTTCTGGAATGTCTGCATAAGCAGCAGATGCTACCAGGAGTCATATTTAAAAGTCATATTTTTCCAAATCTAGTCAAAGCAAAGGCCTGGGTAGCTATTGGAACTGGAACGGATTTCCTGAGGAAATGCCACTTTTGTGGAATGCTTGCTGTATTTCCCAGGCTACCAAAAAAATCTGTTCAGTCACTGTAGTTCTCTTTTGCATTAAATGTTAAAAGACCAAACCAGAACTACCACAGGGAGAACTTGTCACTGCCAGTCAGATGCCATAGTCTACGGACTGCATTTGCACATTGTCAGCACAGCTTCATTAAGTTGAGATTAGTTCATGTCAGTGCCAGGAACCAGAAAATGTATAAACAGGGCTTCTGTTTCACCTGCATATTACCCTGCTATTTCCCAACCCTTTAAAGAGCTGTGCATCCCAAAGAGGGTATTACGGATGAACAAAAGCATCATTGTCTAGATATCTTAAGGAGCGAGCAATCACCAAACATCCAAGATTTCTGTCCAAACATAGAAAATCCCTTGTGCTTCAGGACTGCCATCTATTCTATCTATTCCCATTTATTTTATTTTTTTTTTTTTTACCTTACACAGCTCTAAAATGAAAATGATACATAAATAAGGAGATACCTTTTATTCCAAAATACCTAATAAATAAATATGGAAACCTCAGAGTTGTCTGGCTTTAAATTCCTCATGTTCAAACAGATAGCAACTGATGCAGCCTTTAGTTTCTTGGTCACTAGATGACTCAGCATGAAATTTATCAGGAAACATGTAGAAAGACATCTGATACCTTTTCTCTGCTTGTTACTCCCCAAATCCAGATCTCAAACAGGGGTACTGAGGCTTTCAGTTCTATACTGAGAACACAAACTTATTTTCTAACTCCTGAAGCTGTTGGCTTCCCCTCCCATCTAAAGATACAGTAGAGTAACACCTTTCTTGCCCTCACTTTCTTGATACCTAACCTGTATGAATGCTTTTAAGCACATTAGAATTGAAATTTAGTTTGAGTGGTTAAGTAGCAAAATGAACATTGTTCAGTTGTTGCATCTGATCAGGAGCCACTAGGATAACTAAGGAGGGAAGGTTTTTTGTTTTGAAACACTTCCGTCCCACCCCCCTATTTTTTATTTTTTAATTTATTTTTGTGTAAGAGCCCTTTGCTTTTATTTTGCAGGCCTGGTGGGTAGGAGATAATTTTTCTACAGATGTCTGGAGAATGTGTACCACAAACACTAGCACCTGCAGAGCTATAACTGATCAATTCAGAGGTGAGTATTTCTGCACGTGTATGTCGCGGTTCCATTAGTGGGAGATTGGTAAAATCACTGCAAAGTAATACATTTGTTCAAAAAAAATGCATATGCTAACTGCTCCTGTTTTCTAAAATCTTTAGTAGTGGCTCTTTGGAAAAGCCAGCTACTGCAACAGTTTCTGTAAGAGGAAAACAGAAAAAACTGTAGCCCAGGACAAGAGAGTAAACACAAACAATTGTGAATGAGTGCCAAAGTACTCTTACTCTAGATCAGGTAAAAACAGTGAAGTCATCTGAAAGTGGCTCTGCAGTGATAGAAGTTGCCTCTCAGAACTGAAGTTTAGCTTTGAAAGAACATGAGAGTACTGGCTGCTTTACAGGGATGGGAGGAAACTAAGACTGTAATCTGAAGTTTAACAAAGATAAATTAACACATAGCACAGCCTAACTTACCCTGCTTCACCAAAATAAATATTTTTTTTATTCTCAAGTGCTACATTTGCTGCATTCCCACACTTTCAGTCTTTGTGTATATTAACGAAGTAGATGAAGAGCCATATAGCTTTAAAGTAACTTGGCTGCTTGAATGTCAAATTGGCTTAGGGCATATCCATACTGCAGTGAGACAATCCTGCTATGCACAGGCCTATCTAAAGTAACGTGAATTACC
Source organism: Netta rufina (assembly GCF_964035555.1). Lineage (NCBI taxonomy): Eukaryota > Metazoa > Chordata > Aves > Anseriformes > Anatidae > Netta > Netta rufina. The sequence continues at coordinate 1,626,321 of NC_140138.1, forward strand.
CCATGCTTGGGGTAGGTTTGAATTACTATGCATTCATTGAAATTAGGTACCAGAACTAGGTAGATTAAATGTAGCTCAGGTATGTCTGCTGTTCACAGACGTGCTGACAGCTATGCTAAAGCAGAGGTGCTATAAGCAGCTTATCTCTGCAGGTCGGCTTGTCCATATCATTGCAGCCAAGTTACGCAAACTAGCTGCATGTTGTTAAAATTTTATTGGTTATTTTAGCTCCTAGTTATAAAGGATGATTGGCAGGAGGAAAAACCTGTAAGGAATCTTTTGTGCTGAGAGTGGCTCTCACATCTGGATACTTCTTATGGAATAGAGCTGTCTTCAGCTCTGGTGAGAGGCCTGGTTCTGCAGCTGCAAGTCACTTTGGACACCTGGCACTTCCACTGTGTTTTTAGTATATAGAGGGTAGAAAAGGATGCGGTATGTGAGAATTAGTCTATCTGGGGTTTTATTCAGAGTTATAAAAAGCTTTTAAGTCTTTAATCCACTGGCTGTATTACAGAATCACAGAATCACAGAATTTCTAGGTTGGAAGAGACCTCAAGATCATCGAGTCCAACCTCTAACCTAACACTAGCAGTCCCCACTAAACCATATCCCTAAGCTCTACATCTAAACGTCTTTTGAAGACTTCCAGGGATGGTGACTCCACCACTTCCCTGGGCAGCCTGTTCCAATGCCTAACAACCCTTTCGGTAAAGAAGTTCTTCCTAACATCTAACCTAAAACTCCCCTGGCGCAACTTAAGCCCATTCCCCCTCGTCCTGTCACCAGGCACGTGGGAGAACAGGCCAACCCCCACCTCGCTACAGCCTCCCTTGAGGTAGTACTAAGAAAGCAGAGAAGGGCCCTCCTAGGCAACACATGACCAACTGATTTGCTATATGAGCTGAACTCCTGTTTAGAGAACATAGCTCTGCCCCTCTGCTCATTGCAGGAGTAGGCAGAGAGAGAGACTGTGTTTTTAACCAAGGTTGCTTTTGTTTTTGCAGAGTATCAATCAATTCAGGCTGTTCAGGCCTCCATGATCCTATCTACTATTTTCTGTTGCGTGGCATTTCTGGTTTTCATTCTTCAACTCTTCCGTCTAAAGCAAGGAGAAAGATTTGTGTTAACCTCTATTATCCAGCTCCTGTCATGTAAGTGATTTTTCAACACTTGTGAATTTAATGATTACATGAAAGTAGGAAAGGGAAAAAGGTTTCCAAAAGAATGAGCTGCATGAGTAATCTGTAGGGCTCTGGAGGTCATATATTCTCCTGCATATTTGTTTAAAAATGGAACTGCTCCATTCTGTACTATTTAGTCAGTTAAAACAAGGATAATATCACAGATCAGAAGTAAAGTAATTTAAATTTTGAAGGGAAAATATCTAAGATTCTGAACATCTCGATAAAATTGAATAACTCTGCAATAGTTATAGGCAGGTTCTTCCTTAATTTTTGTTAGTCCTTAAAACTATCCAGATGTTTAGAATCATTTTGTGTTCTTTGCAAATGACATGAATACACAACAGCACTTCACATTTAGTTCCTGCCAAAGAAATGGAAAATGTGTCCTGAAATGCTCCCAGTTTAGTCTGAGAATGGAAAATAAGTGTTTGCAGAAAAGGACACTGGTGGAAGTCAGTGAATAGTTATGCATATTGACAGTATCGAAGGTTACTAAATCTTGCTGTTTTATTTCTCCTCTAGGTCTGTGTGTTATGATTGCAGCTTCCATTTATACAGATAGGCATGAAGAACTGCACAAGAGCAATGAATATATCCCTGAAGTTTCTGAAGGCCAATATGGCTATTCCTTCGTCTTAGCCTGGATTGCATTTGCCTTTACTCTGATCAGCGGCATTATGTACCTAATATTAAGGAAGCGTAAATAAATGTCAGCAGCTAGTTATTTCTGTCACTACAGTACAAAACCAATTTCCAATAACCATTTTGTATATAATCATTTACATGGTTTTGTAGTAAAGGTATTGTTTCTCTAAAAATGTACTGTGTTCTTGATATGAAACAGAATACCAAAAAATGGCAGGTTTAATGCAATGCCTGGCACCAGCAGATCAGGGGGCTGAGCAGGACAGAGGCAAGTTTTTTTTTTTCCTTTTTTTTTTTTTTAAAACATATTTCATCATCATCAATGGCTTTCTGTTTACTAGGCATTAACAGTTTGTTCTTGGCTTCTGCCAGATTACAAATAAAACCTCTGCAAATTAATTTGTAAGCAATATGCTAACCATATTCCTGGCCCAGATCTAGCCCTTTGGGATGGGAAAAATATAGGGGAGTCAAAAATTAGACCAAAATCACAGTGCAAAAGCAAACAATTTTAAAAGCCCAAAACTGCAATCAGCATGCCTGTTCTAGCAGAAGACTAGTGTTCTGCTATTTATAACATGCAGTAAGTGTCATCGAGCTTTTATTAAAACCACTTGCTTTGCAAAAGTAAACAACTCCTTTTTGTACTCCAGCAAATCATTCTCTTGATTCTCCTTCACATTTCATTTAAGCATTCAGAGCCTTTGGCAAGAGAAGTTACCAGCAAATGCAGTGTACAACTTGGGACTGGAGTAGTCTGAGGAGTAAGAGATATTCCACTCAAGTCCTATATCCCTCTATTTTTGCATTGTGCAGTCTTTCTGGGGGAAAAAAAAAAAAAGAAAGAAAGAAAAAATGGCCAAAGTCAACATGTTTATTACACTGGGCTTTGATTAGATAGTAATTTCCTGGCTAATATATCATTTACAAAAGCATTCCCTGAGTCTGCCCACTAGGAAATTGGCCTTTACCAAACTAATTCTAAATTCTTTTGTGGATTTTACTTGAAAAGGAAAGAAATCAGAGTGTAATAGTTTTGTTTATGAGTTCCAGGATAGTTTTTCAAAATAAAACGACTTGGTGATTTTTATTTCTCAATAACTTTGTGAGAGAAATCTCTACTGTAATACCAGGCTTAACTGTTCAGCAGTATAATACTAGCTTTGGCTAATGGTGATTTCAGAGTTTGGAGACCAAGGTGGAGAATAAATGAAGTTGCTTTTTCTGGTTAGTCACAGTTTTGATGTTTAAATACAGATTTGACTTTGTAAAAGCACTAACCATGTATTTACTTCAGTATGTTCTCTACAGCTGGCCCAATACATAGGCAATAAAAAATAAATAGGTCTTGGATGAGGTTTTACACTTAATACAGAATAAAGTTGTTATTACAAAATAGCGTAGCTCTATTAAAGTTGATAACTTACGCTGTTATATATCAGCTGATGGTTTGACCCATTCCTGCAGATAATTCATCCTTGATTTCTCACAGAGTAAAAGTTCAGTTACAAAACTGAACCGGTATAGGAATGGTCTCCAACACGACTAATAGAGATGGAACTAACGATAGTTCCATCTCTATTCCTTGAACATCCTAAAATGCTTTGACATGTAATACTTATCTTAGGGAGCGAAGAAAGCCCAACAAGACTGGTAAGAAATTACACATGTAAGTAGAAGAGCAAATAAAAGTAATAGTAGTTAAAAAAAAATGCAATAAATCGGTTTGAGCAAAATGCGTTCTCACCAGTCTAGAACGACACTAGTATTTTGTCAGTTTTTCTTTCCCTCTTAGTGTGAACACTCTGAAATTCAAGCATTACTACCCTACTTTTTAAAAGTGTTTCTACAGTTTGCTGAATACATTTCAGATTCAAAGCCTGAATTTTGCTAGCAAGTAGAATTTGTTTTAAATAAACAGATGTAGGTTTAAGGCTAAGAGTAGATAGAGTATAAGCTAGACATTTTGCTAGCCTTATTCAAACATGAAATAGTACGACAAAAATTCTAAAGCAAATAGGGATTTAAACTTTTGTATCTAGAATATAGTTCTATAAAACTATAACTTAAGCTACTATGACTCGAAGAGATGCTTCTTCAGTTTATTGCCTTGACAATGCTTAGGTCATTTATAGAATGAATATTTAAAATAAAGATGTATATATACCTGAACTCAGCTTCAACAGTAAAAGTGCAGTCCCTTTACTTAGAAATGAAAACCACGCTCACTGTAGCATACAAACAGCAGCATATACATGATTCCACATAGAACAGATGTGAATGTTCTAAGTACCAAGAAAATGCCAAAAAGCTTGGATTAGAGTTAATGGGATAAACATACTTTAGGATATTATTTCTACCTGATGTGCCTCTAAAATACACAGTTTTCTATGCTCTATATATTCTGAAGCTGTACATGAAAATAAAGTTAAAACAAATTATTGTACTGTAATAGCAAGCTAGATACATTTAGCAGTTTGACCTTGTTTTTAATTTTGGGATATATTTACACAATGCTGGATGAGAAATAGTTGAGTATTTGTGTGAACAGGTAAAATTAAATTCTTCCTGCCTGTACTAGAACCATAAGCTGGTTATTTTTGTCCTTTGTTGAAGGCCTTTCAGGGTAAGCAGAGAAAACATTAGTGTATTGAACCATGTAAGTGCATGGCCCCACAAGAATAGCTATTGAATAATGCAACATCCACACCTGCTGTGATAGGAAGATTACTTGTAAACTCTCTTTTCCTCATTTGCAGAAACAGCTGTGCATTTAAGATTATTCTGAGTGCCTTGACTATGTGAGAGATGTTAGAAACAAGCCAGTGCTTCCATATCTGCTGCAGTCCAAGCTTTGGGTTTGCACTGAAATGACAGAAGTACAGATGGGTTCCTATAGATTGTTCTAAAGCAAACCCTGTTCCCCTCCCTGCAACTCCACAGAAACAATTTCCCAAACTTCATAAAACTTTCAGCATTCTAATCATAGTGGACAAAAGGGAAAAGTCCAAACTATTAGAATATAACCTAGCAGTTGTGAATCCACCTTGACATTTTTGCCCTCACGAGACTCAAAACTCACTGCAAGTAAGAATATAGTAATTAATAATGGAAGAATAGAAGACCAGTTCATAAGGTAGTCCGGGACTGAGAGAGAGGAGTTATAGATTACCACAGAATGATCTGTAATCTCCACATTTCTTTTTAATCAAATGACAAATTAGTACTTCTTTGGGTGATAACCTGCCACTGGAAGTGAAAAGGTCCTTGTTTTGCCTGTTTTCTTCCAATGTGATGCAGAACTACTATTGAGGTTTTCATGGAGAAGACACAAATTATAACTGGGTAGGGGAGCACACTTTGGATCAACTTCCGTTAAGTGTCCATGACAACAGTTGCACATAGGCCTCTTCTAGTTTCAGGATTCTGAGGAAGAGCAGTTTTGCTGGTTTTCAGCAAGCTCTGGAGAAGGAAGGATCCTTGGCAGTGGAGGTTGATGTGGAAACTGCTTGAAAGTCTAGGCACCAAAACAAAAGCAGTTGTTATTTAACAACAATAAGAAGAAGCCAAATGCACTAATTTTTATTCGTACAAGCTTGCCTTCACGTAAATACATAAACTTCTGAATTATTACTGTCTATAGTTTCCAAGCTAACAAGTGTTAGAGATTATCTCATGTTTGCATATTGACATTCAGAAACCAAATGTCAGCAACATGCTACCTTCCCAGTAGGTTTTTACCTGAAGTAGAAAATACTCCTTGCATGCTCATAATAACAACTTAGGAAAAAAAACAACCAAACAAAAACTTGTGTGCTATTGAAGGGAGTGCCTTACATCTAGAGGGATATTTGTTTACCATGGATCATTGCTAACTAACTGAATTTCTGAACCTTTCCCCCATTAACAAATTCAGAAAACAAAACAAAACAAAACAAAACAAAAAAAAAACATGCATGTACGTAGTCGCTTAGTTTTAAAACAGGTGTATGTTGCATGGCTGAGTAAACCAGCAGGCACTGTCACAAAATTAAACTATTATTATCATTTTCAACACATATGAAACAATCCTGATGATGTCTGGACTGTATCATGTAGTGCAGATGTTGTTCTATTTTACTGCTGTTGCTTGGAGAAGAAAGCTTGTGTTCTATTTCTCCTCCAAAGCAAACAAACAAAACAACAACAAAAACCACCAGTACCAAACAAGTGAAACTGTATTTTTAAGATTCAAGTCAGCAAATTTGAATCAAAAACAAATACCCCCCCAATAAAATAAAATAAAATAAAATAAAATAAAAAAAGCAGTTGTGCTGCTGTCATAAACGCTAAGGTTCAGAAAACTTCATTCAAACTGAATATGCACATATTAATACAAAGGACAAAGTAGGAATATAATGCCTGTGTTCACTGCTTCACAGATTCAACCTTTTTAACATATTATAGGCAAGAGGTAAAATAAAAGAGGTACTATATTCTCTCTCTCTTTTTTTTTTTTAATATGTTACTTTACATAGTTTTATTTACTTTTTAGTAAAATATTTTCAGCAGCAGAAGTCATATCCATGATTAAATATCTGTGTTGAAGAATCAAAACTGTTTTGTTCATAGAGTAAAAATTTAAATCCTGTTAGCAAATAATGTTTTAACACATTTTTAGTCATGACAAATTTGGAGGAGGGAGAAGCAGAGGGGAGGAAGAGGAAATGGGAAGGGAAACTGGGACAAGTTTAGGGGTTAGGATTTTTTTTTTTTTTTTTTTTGGGGGGGGGGGGGTTCTAGCCATAATACTTCCTAGCATTACTTATTTGCCTGCTTCTGTCAAAGTTTTTACTATTCTTTGAGCATTACAATAGAGCCTCCTCGTGGTGAAAGAGCAGCCCGCTCCTTCAAAGCCCAACTACTTAAACACCATTCCTTTCCCATTTGAAAATATCTTTTAACATGCCATCCAGTTCTAAAGCATACTGCAATACGCAAATCCACAATTAATACCGTACTAAGTTTGAGTAAAATCATTTGAGTTTGAAAGTAACTCATTTGATACTTGTTCTCCCAGCTTTGGGAACCCTTAACTGAGGCACACTGGCTTTGAATGCCATTAGTTTGGTAAAAATTTCTGATCTTTTTCTCTGCTCTGCAAACAAGAAGCAAGCTTTAAAAACTATTTTTCTATCCCAATAAACTATCATAAGACAGCTTTACTATACAAAGTAAGGATTTTACAAATGATTTTTCTTCACAGGTTGTGACTTTTTCCCTGTTGTGAGAAGTGTCAATTTCAGGCTAATATTCCTATCTTTACAAATCAATCCACCAAGCAAAAATTTCTTCAAACTGGCAGACTGCTTAGTCTTAGTTAACAATAATCTAGCTGGACTAAACTGTAAGTGAAACAGAATCAGTCATCCTGAATCCATGTAACCACTGATTTTTATCTTCCAGTCATAGATACTAGATGGATACTACTTCATCCCATACAGAATTAACTGCAAATTTCTTCCACCAGCAAAACGGCTTTCAAATTGTTCTCAAAGACATATACCTGTTATCAAAGCTGTGAAACCAACTAAAAGACACAATACAGATGTGTGGATCCAATAACACATTTGTTTAGATTTTTCACGTCACTGGATTTAAAAATTATTCTAATATGGAATGTGCTTAGTAGTGATTGCAAAGAATCTGGACCCAATTTAAAATTAGCACAAAACAAAACCACCAAAAACTAGGCCTACCTTCACCAGAAGTACTTATTTAATACATGTTCGTAGCAAGAATGAGAATCAGTTCCTATCACGCTGAGAACAAGCCTACACTTAGCTGGATGAAGAACAGGAGTCGCTTTTGTTTATACTCAACACTATCCCTTCCAATGACACAGTGTGACTAACTTTATTACCAAGCAGTTAACAAGACTGTTCAGCGTAACAGCAACAAAGTATAAATATGATAACTTTCCTGTTAGGAGTAGAGGTTGTGAGAGCAATAGACAGGATTTGTAGCCAGTAAACAGATATCTCTTATAAATACTGCTTTTGATCTCCAAAATCCATTTGCTGCTATTATGGAGACATGCAAAAGCAGCTGCTATTGCATGAGTGCTTTTTTTTTTTGAGAAATGCATACAGTTTTATGATTTTATAAAATTATTTTATCCTTAAATAAACTGAATAACACATAGCTATACTTCAGATATTAAGTTTAGAGAGATAAGGAAAAAGTAAATGAAAATATTTTTGAAAAGTAAAATGAGAATATTGAAAAGTAAATGAAAACATTTTTCTTTTACCTTTGCTACAGTTATGGCTTTTTTCTTGAATTATACCCATCACTTTGAATTTTCCTCCCTTCATTTCACTCTGATAAAACAATATACAATTTCATGATAAAGCTTCTCTTTTGGTTTTAAAGATCAAGTAATAAGAAGATTACTTAACAGTTTGCAGAACAGAATTCTATATATTAGGTTAGATTTCTTAAAACAAGAAAAGTCTTGTAAAAATGTAAAGTTGTAGAGCCAGGCATAGTATATACCCAGAAATTCAAAGAAGTAAAAGCAATACCTGATGTTTAGCAACAAACTATTTAGAAAGTCATCTAATTGTTTGGGTCCTGCTGTTCTTGAAAGTGTCCTCAGTACTAGATACACAAACAAAAACTATATAGGACCTAACAGTTTAAGAGCTAAATTGTACCTTTTTATGTTCTTTGATATTCTCATGGAAAATAGTTACTCAGCTGATCAATTTAATTAACCATTAAACACTATGTGTTTTTATACCAGTATATACAAATTTAGACCAATACAATTTTGTCTACTCCCCCTTCCCAGAAGAAGAAAAAGCACTGCTAATTTGATCCCATTGACTAAGCTGCTGTCACCAATATTATTTCACTGACTTAACTCACTGGTAAGAAAGAGGTTACTAAACAAACTTCAGTCCCATTGTGATCTCTGGATTTCTGAGGACATAGAGATTACTGGGGTAAAAGCCATCCATGTTCCTCAGGACTTAAATTTTTGCAATTGTTTATGATTTTCTCAAAAAAAAAAAAAAAAGATAAATAAAAAAATAAAAATAAAAAACAGCCAAGATGGACTACAGAGTCAGATTCAAAATTACTGAAAAAGCATTCTGCACACAGACTACCAAGTGGCTTTTCAGATGGGAAAGGTTTAAGGGATTGAAAAACAAGTCAGACTAAGCTGTCTATGGTGAGAGAGACTGATAGTTTTGATTTTTTTCCTTGAAATATTCATGTTCTATCCAAAATGAAGAATAAATGAAACTGAATAAGTAGATACAAAACTAACATGGTTCAAGACTGACCAACATCTCCGTCTCTCATTTGCTCAGCTTCCTGTGCCCACAACCCAATTGTTTCTGCAGTTTTTCATTCACTACAATCATCCAGGAGACAAGGTTTCAATTTCCAAAGGGGAAAGCAGCATGGTATTTCTTCATCACTTTTCACATCGTTCTTTTCCTTGTAAGTTCACCTTTAAGAACGTGATAGAATAATACAAGCCAGAGGTAATGACAGTCCCCATACTGCCATTCCCATAATGGTGTTCATATATTTGCCTCAAATTTAAGCACCTATAAAACTAACTCAAAAGTCAGGATATTGAAGCAGTCTATGCACCATCAACTAAAATAGGTTTTATTTGAATAATAATAATAAAAAATCTTAGTTTATTGTTTTTACCTGAACTTTTCTTGTCATTTCTGCTTGTGTGGGTATTTGGTAATGTAGAATCACTGTAATACAAATTTCCAAAGAAGTTTAAAACATGCAAACACATTTGATCTATAAATCTTAATGTACACTGTGACAAGAATCCTTTTTAGAGCTTGTCAGAGCAGCAGAATATTACCTGTCCCCACTCCCAGAACACATGGGACAGCAGTCTTATTGAAGTGATAGACTTGCCAGGAACACTTGGTGCTGCCTCTAAGCAGCAACTATCTAGCAAGTCAACCCAACCCTCCCAGAACCATCTCAGAGGGGTTCTAAAAATCAAACATCTCTGTAGGGAAGCAGCATGAGAAAATTTGCATTCTGAGCATGTTTGTCAAGATTTTTGGAATAACATTTTTCTTGACATTACCCCCACCCCCCCAGTAAATTTGTCCAATTGTAACGAACGTTTACTGTGCATTACTCTTGGTTAAAGGGTGATATTTAGTTCCTTTAAGTAGCAATCTCAGAATGAGGGAAGGGCTGCTCAGAACTCTCACACTGTCACTTACACTGTTTATATGACAGTTGAACTTATTACAAACAAACAAACAACCTAGAGTTTGTAGTGCTCTGAAACATCTATTGTTATACCAATTTATTACAAAGGCAATTAAATTAATTTCTTATGCCCTGAAAGTAATGTAGTAGAAAAACAGTGTGTTGAATATATACAAGTTTCCAGTTGTGTCCCATCATACAAGAGTTTCAATTGTTTTAATTTCCAGAATTTTAAAGTAATGCAAATCCGCTGATGGACATCATCATCAGTGAAGACATGCTAATGTAACTTAAAAACAAAGAAACAAACAACTGCCATGCCTATAAATATTTTGGAAACACAAGTGTATTTTAATGATATTTTAAAAGAAAAAAAGTTGCTGACAATATTCTAGATGTATTTTGTATATTCTGCAGTATAGGAATTAGCATTCATGAATTCCACGTTAAATTTCAATACCTGAATTTTTTGTAGTTGCTGAGTTTTGTCTTTCCACAGAGTTCAGTCTGACTTCATCAGAACTAATAAAACAAAAAATATAAAACTTAGAGATGTATAAGAATCAATTCATTTCCAAACAGGCATATAACATGGTGACACAAATACATCAACAATGAAAAGTTGAACTTGTTGATTAAAACATAATTAAAATAACAAAGTAATGGCTCGGTAAATCAACCATTAATAAACCATATAATTTATGTCACCAACAAAACATTTTGAATCCATTCTACTGACTAAATTGTGAATTCCTACATTTTATTTTTTTAACAGTGAAATATGCAATTAAGGAGCATTCATATTCTAGACATCTTTTATAGATATAAATTCTACTTGCTTCCACCTTAGTAAAATAACAAGTTATTCAGTTTGTTTCTTAAAAATAGGGGTATGCATTAATTGAAACTCTGTCCACTAGTACTACAGTTTGTGCTCTCTAAACTGTAACCATTAATTTCTCACACTGCACAAAACCCAACAACTTCATGGCATTAGTATATGCAATAGTAAATTGCAGGTACACGGGGATCTATGAAGGCATATTTTGCTGTCTCAGTTCCAAGGTCATTTAATACTCAAAAATATCAAAAATAGATGCCCTTATGCAAACCAAAATGCATACCTGCTAATAGGTCAATTTTATAGTGTGGACAGCAAAGCAAATTCCTGCAGAATTTATATGATTATAATATATATATATTATAATACATTCATATATTATATATATACACGATATATATTATTTACTTTTATTATTAATGGCTAAGCTAGCCCAGTTGATCTGAGGTGTAAAATATCTGTCTAAGATGGACAGGAAACATATTATGTGTAATTCTACTGAGAGAAAAAGATACCTAAGTGGGCATCCGTTCTACATTTGTGCTGCCCTTTTTGAGGTGCATTTTATCTAGCACTTCCTGATGCCATGTGTCAGGAAGAACAGACATCAAATCAGCAGGGCAGTGCTACTTTATAAACAGGTTCTGCACATGCAGATATTATATAAATTGAGGAAATTTTAAGTATCCAGGATGCACCAGTTTTATTGCATCTGTTTTGATCAAAAGAAAAGCAATTTAACACAGCAGACTCAGAAGATTTCCCCAAAGAAGAACCCTAGCCAGATTTTGTGACAGTTAAACCATATAAGCTCAGTTAAATATCAGCTCTTTCCTCTAAATACTCTGTTATGATCAAGGAAATTACAACCATACTGGTCAAGCTGTGTTAAATTACTGATCTTACTCATCTTTGATTATGAACTATCAAATTACCTTTCTGATTTTATTTTAGCCATGAGCAAAGATTAATTTGGTTAAACAAAACAAAACATTTTTCTGTAAAATAAAACTTGAAGTAACATATGGAAAAATAAAAGTGATTACTACCTTTCAGAACAAACTAAGGAATCTTGTGCATTCTTTCATCAATGTAAGTTTGAGATCAATGATTTAATATATTCTAACCTAATGTTTCATAATATAATAAATAGAAGTATTTATTGGATTTTGGATTTCTCTCATTCCATAAGTGTGCTAAAAATTAAAGTAAGTTTGTGATTTTTTTAAGAAGAAAACATTTCATATTAAGAAGTTACCTGGAAAATTTTCCATCTATGAATACTAAAATACCTTTATAGAGACTTTTTTTCCTGACATTCAATAAGAAATCACTGCCCTAACAGACTTAACAGGTTGTCCAGAGACGCTGTGGAGTCTCCTTCTCCGGAGATAATCAACACCCGCCTGGATGCGATCCTGTGCAACGTGCTCAGGGTGACCCTGCTTGAGTGGGGGGGTTGTATTAGATGATCTCCAGAGGTCCCTTCCAACCTCAACCATTCTGTGATTCTGTGATATTTTTCTTGAAGCACTTTAAGAACTGATGATCTAGTGTCAGCTACAATGGATAAATTGGAGATACCAGGAACAGCACTGGACACCCAATGGCAATCAAGTTTAAATTCAATTATTAAAAAGAATTTAAAATTAAATTAAAAAAAAAAAAAAAGGAAAAACAGTATTATTATTTTTTTTAAGAAAATAAATTTCATCATAAATAGTTTGAAGCAATGTATGGATATTAACTACATCTCAGTATTCAAATCTAAATATGTACCTTTTATATCCTGAAACATTTGCTGAAGTGAAACCAGTATGAGATGACAGCAAAAATGTATTTGAGAAACTTCCTTGTGTGTTTATGATATTAGGAAAAAAAGCAGAGTGTCCAGGATGGTTTAGTATCATGTTTTGATTGTCTGAACTTGGAAGCATTATCTGATGAAGGAGAAAACAATACTGCATTGTCATAAAACCTACGGTATAAACATGGTCATATTTGTAGTGCAAAAGTAATCAAGATGTATTTAAACATAGCAACAAAACAAAAATTACCCAAAGTGCACAGTGATGCCGAAGTAAGTTAAAAAATAACCGGAAGCTTAATTTGGTTAAATAAATAAATAAACCCAGACATCCTAATATATTTAAGAATTTTAAAATAAGCATCTTAGTATACCTTATCCTATTTTATGCTTTCCATTTAAAGATTTTGGGCAGAAACCAAGAAGATATAAAGAGAATTTTGTAAAATGCACAACAGCCTTTAACAAAACAACAAGCCTATGTTTGTCACATGCAACTCTTGTTACAATTTTAGATGTGAAAGACCAAAAGACTTAGACTCCAAAGGCTTCTTTTAAACAAGCATATTCCTGTAAAAGTGAGATTTTTCACGAAACATACAGTCAGCATGGAAGAGGGTGTTGACAGTTCACAGAACTCGTTCTCCTATAAAAACACAACAAAATATGGTCAACCTAATCACGAGAAATTTCTGTTCTTCTTAATATTCAAATATTCCCACAAAAAAAGATGTCGTGGTTTAACCCGACCGGCAGCTAAACACCACGCAGCCGTTCGCTCACCCTCCCCCCTCCCTCTCTGGGACGGGGGAGAGAAATGGAAAGTGAAGCCCGTGAGTTGAGATAAAGACAGTTTAATAAGACAGGAAAAGAAAAAAAAAACAAAAATAATAATAACAATAATAATAATGATGATACAATGGGGATAATACGAAAGTAATAATAGTATGTACAAACAAGTGATGCACAATGCAATTGCTCACCACCCGCTGACCGATGCCCAGCCTAACCCCGAGCAGTCCGGCCCCCTCCCCCCGGCTAGCCACCCCTATATATTGTTTAGCATGACGTCAGATGGTATGGAATACCCCTTTGGCTAGTTTGGGTCACCTGTCCTGGGTCTGTCCCCTCCCAGCTCTTACTGCACCCCCCAGCCTGCCCGTTGGCAGGACAGAGCAAAGGCTGAGATGTCCTTGGCTTAGTATAAGCACTGCTCTGCAACAATTAAAGCATCGGGGTGTTATCAGCACTCTTCTCATTCTAAGCCAAAACACAGCATTCCACCAGCTACTAGGAAGAAAATTAATTCTGTGCTAACTGAAACCAGGACATCTATCCACCCCTTATTCCATACCATTTATGTCATGCTCAGGTTACACTTTTTTCCATACATTCTAATTAGTCACCTATAGTAATCATGGTAGTGATAACATACAGTATAATATACTATTTAACATGGTGCAATTCAGTTCATGGGCTATTCTCACCCAGTATTAAATCTCCTTGAGGTACACACCGGACCTCTCCGTTCTTTTGCATCACCCACCAAGTGTATCCAGGTCCCTGAGCGAAAACAATTCCACGAATAGGTTTGCCTTTTCCTGAGGCAGGAGTAGCCCAGACTGTTTTACCCAGCATATTTTTTACATGCACTACAGGAACTTTATCCCCATCTACAGTACGTAACAGGTTTGATTGGGCAGGTCCAGCTCGGTTGGTAGATCCCCTAGTATTGACTAACCAGGTGGCCTTTGCCAAATGCGTATCCCAGTTTTTAAACGTCCCAGCGCCCATTGCTTTCAAGGTAGTCTTTAACAGGCCATTGTATCGTTCAACTTTCCCGGAGGCTGGTGCATGATAGGGGATGTGATACACCCATTCAATACCATGTTCTTTGGCCCAAGTGTCTATAAGGTTGTTTCGGAAGTGAGTCCCATTATCTGATTCTATTCTTTCTGGGGTGCCATGTCGCCATAGGACTTGCTTTTCAAGGCCCAGGATGGTGTTCCGGGCGGTAGCATGAGGCACAGGATATGTTTCCAGCCATCCGGTGGTTGCTTCCACCATTGTAAGTACGTGGCGCTTGCCATTGCGAGTTTGAGGGAGTGTGATGTAATCAATCTGCCAGGCCTCTCCATATTTATATTTCAGCCATCGTCCTCCATACCAAAGAGGCTTTGACCGTTTGGCTTGCTTGATTGCAGCACATGTTTCACAGTCATGAATAACCTGTGCTATAGCGTCCATGGTCAAGTCCACCCCTCGATCACGAGCCCATCTGTATGTTGCATCTCTACCTTGATGGCCTGAGGTGTCATGGGCCCATCGGGCTATAAATAATTCACCTTTATGCTGCCAATCCAGGTCCACCTGAGCTACTTCAATCTTAGCAGCCTGATCCACCTGCTGGTTGTTTTGATGTTCTTCAGTAGCCCGATTCTTGGGCACATGAGCATCTACGTGGCGTACTTTCACAGCCAGGTTCTCTACCCGAGCAGCAATATCTTGCCACAATGCAGCAGCCCAGATAGGTTTGCCCCTACGCTGCCAGTTGTTTTGCTTCCATTGCTGTAACCATCCCCACAGGGCATTTGCTACCATCCATGAATCGGTGTAGAGATAGAGAACTGGCCATTTTTCTCGTTCAGCAATGTCTAAAGCCAGCTGAATGGCTTTCACTTCTGCAAACTGACTCGATTCACCTTCTCCCTCAGCAGCTTCTGCAACTCGTCGCGTAGGACTCCATACAGCAGCCTTCCATCTCCGATGCTTCCCCACAATACGACAGGACCCATCAGTGAACAGGGCATATTTCTTTTCATTCTCTGGCAACTGGTTGTACAGTGGGGCTTCTTCAGCACGACCCACCTCCTCCTCTGATGATATCCCAAAGTATTTGCCTTCTGGCCAGTCCATGATCACTTCCAATATTCCTGGGCGACTGGGGTTTCCTATTCGAGCCCGCTGAGTAATCAGTGCAACCCACTTGCTCCATGTAGCATCAGTTGCATGATGCGTAGAGGGGACCCTTCCCTTGAACATCCAGCCTAGTACCGGTAATCGGGGTGCTAGGAGGAGCTGCGCTTCAGTACCGACCACCTCCGAAGCAGATCGAACTCCTTCATATGCTGCCAATATCTCCTTTTCAGTTGGAGTATAGCGGGCCTCAGATCCTCTGTATCCCCGACTCCAAAACCCCAGAGGCCGACCTCGAGTTTCCCCAGGTTCTTTCTGCCAGAGGCTCCAGGTGGGGCCGTTCTCCCCGGCTGCAGTGTAGAGCACATTCTTTACATCTGGTCCTGTTCGAACTGGCCCAAGGGCTACTGCATGGACTATTTCCTGCTTGATTTGTTCAAAGGCTTGTCGTTGTTCAGGGCCCCATTCAAACTCATTCTTCTTGCGAGTTACTTGGTAGAGTGGGTTTACAATCAGACTGTAATTTGGGATGTGCATTCTCCAAAACCCCACAACACCTAGGAAAGTCTGTGTTTCTTTTTTGTTAGTTGGTGGAGACATAGCTGTTATTTTGTTGATCACATCCATTGGGATTTGACGACGTCCATCTTGCCATTTTATTCCTAAAAACTGGATCTCCCGTGCAGGTCCTTTGACTTTATTTTGTTTTATGGCAAAACCGGCTTTCAGAAGGATTTGGACTATTTTCTTCCCTTTCTCGAAAACTTCCTCTGCTGTGTCACCCCACACAATAATGTCATCGATGTACTGCAGGTGTTCAGGAGCTTCCCCCTGCTCTAGTGCAGACTGGATCAGCCCATGGCAAATGGTAGGGCTGTGTTTCCACCCCTGGGGCAGCCTATTCCAAGTATATTGGACTCCCCTCCAAGTGAAGGCAAATTGTGGCCTGCACTCTGCTGCTAGAGGGATGGAGAAAAATGCATTAGCGATATCAATTGTGGCGTACCACTTGGCTGCCTTCGATTCAAGTTCATACTGAAGTTCCAGCATGTCCGGCACTGCAGCACTCAGTGGTGGCGTGACTTCGTTCAGGCCGCGATAGTCCACTGTTAGTCTCCACTCGCCATTAGACTTTCGCACTGGCCATATGGGACTATTGAAAGGTGAATGAGTCTTGCTGATCACTCCTTGGCTCTCCAATTGACGAATTAGCTTATGGATGGGAATCAGGGAGTCTCGGTTGGTGCGATATTGCCGCCGGTGCACAGTTGTGGTAGCAATTGGCACTTGCTGTTCTTCGACCCTCAGCAACCCCACAACAGAGGGGTCCTCTGAGAGACCAGGCAAGGTAGATAATTGTTTAATGCCCTCTGTCTCTAAGGCAGCAATACCAAAAGCCCACCGGAACCCTTTTGGGTCCTTGCAGTATCCTCTTCTAAGATAGTCTATGCCAAGGATACATGGAGCATCCGGGCCAGTCACAATGCGGTGCTTTTCCCACTCATTCCCAGTCAGACTCACTTCAGCCTCCAATACAGTCAACTGCTGAGATCCCCCTGTCACTCCACAAATATAGATGGGCTCTGGTCCTTTATAGCTCGATGGCATTATAGTACATTGTGCACCGGTGTCTACTAAAGCCTTATACTTCTGTGCGCGTGATGTGCCAGGCCATCGAATCCACACAGTCCAATAAACTCGATTGTCCCTTTCCTCCCCCTGGCTGGAGGCAGGGCCCCCCTAATCCTGGTCAGAATCTTCCTCGTTTCTGTGTTTGAAGGACTGTCTGCTGGAAGTTGGAGCAGCAAACTTTTCGGAGAATCCCTTTTTCCTGATTGTTTTCTTTTGCAACTCACGTACCCGTGCCTCTAGGGTCGCGGTAGATTTTCCATCCCACTTTCTCATGTCCTCTCCATGGTCTCGTAAGTAAAACCACAGGGTGGCACGGGGTGAGTACCCACCATATCGTCTTCCTTGTGTGGGTGAACGCCTACCCCTGACAGCTGAGACACTGCTTTGTACAGGTGCGAAGGAGAATAATCTCTCTTCAAGTTGGTGAACCTTTTCAGAAAGTTTCTCCACAGTGTTCTCCTTTGGTCGGTGGGCACTGGTTGGTTCAGGTGGGGAGGACAATAGATTCTCTTCAAGTTGGTGAACCTTTTCAGAAAGTTTCTCCACAGCTGAGACGCAGGCCTGTAAGGAAGAGGAGAGACTTTCTTCGTACTGCCGGAGTTGTTTAGCCGCTTCACCCACTGTGGGTTCCTCATCCTCTTTCCAGGCCATTATTGCCAATGAGCTGGCATATGATGATGGTGCACTCCGTACAAACTTCCGCCACATGGGTCGTGTACACTTGACTTCATCTGGATCTGTGGATGTTTGATTGAGGTCTGGATCCTCATAAATCACTTCCCGTACGGCTAATTCCCTCAGGTACTGGATTCCCTTCTCCATAGTGGTCCACTTGCCTGGTAGACATAAAATATCTTCCTTGAAGGGATACCTTTCCCTCACAGCTGAGAGGAGACGCCTCCAGAGGCTGGTGGGTCGTGCTCCATCTGCAATTGCTTTGTCAATGCCGGCGTCTCGAGCAAGGGATCCCAGCCGCTTGGCTTCCCTGCTGTCTAATTCCACACAATTGGCTCCAGAGTCCCAGCACCGGAGCAGCCAGGTGACAAGCTGCTCACCTATACAGCGACCAAAATCTTTTCGCACATCTCGTAGCTCGCGCTCGTTTAGGCTTCGGGTAGTTACTGTTGCTCTTTCGGCATCCTCATCTTCCTCCTCCTGAATCCTTGACGGCCCAGCGTCGTCATCATCTTCGTCATCTCTATACTTAGTTTTGGCAGAAGCCTTACCTGGATTGGCAGAAGACTCTCTGCGTTCTAAACGACTTGAATTTCTGTACCATATTTTCACCTTCTCTACAGGGGCAGCTTGCACTGCTACTGCTCGTTTCTCTGACTTTGTTACAGGGTCTGCCACAGGGGTTGGAATGCCCTCTGCAGGGTCAACTTGCACTGCTACAGCTCGTTTCTCTGACACGGCCACAGGAGCTGGAGCGGCTACAGGAGCTGGAGCAGTTGCAGGAACCGGAGCTGTAGCGGCTACAGGAGCTGGAGCTGGAGCTGGAGCAGTTGCAGGAGCTGGGACTGGAGCAGCAGTAGGAGCTGGAGCTGGAGCGGCTTCAGGAGCTGGAGCTGGAGCGGCTTCAGAAGCTGGGACTGGAGCAGTTGCAGGAACTGGGACTGGAGTAGCGGCCGGAGCTGGAACTGGAGCGACTGCAGGAACTGGGACTGGAGCAGCTGCAGGAGCTGGAGCTGGAGCGGCTTCAGGAGCTGGAGCTGGAGCAGTTGCAGGAACTGGGACTGGAGTAGCGGCCGGAGCTGGAACTGGAGCGACTGCAGGAACTGGGACTGGAGCAGCTGCAGGAGCTGGGACTGGAGCGGCTGCAGGAGCTGGGACTGGAGCGGCTGCAGGAGCTGGGACTGGAGCGGCTGCAGGAGCTGGGACTGGAGCGGCTGCAGGAGCTGGGACTGGAGCGGCTGCAGGAGCTGGGACTGGAGCGGCTGCAGGAGCTGGGACTGGAGCGGCTGCAGGAGCTGGGACTGGAGCGGCTGCAGGAGCTGGGACTGGAGCGGCTGCAGGAGCTGGGACTGGAGCGGCTGCAGAATCCACCGTAGGGGTCACAGTGGCCGTTGGATCTGTCACAGGGTTTGGAGTGGCCGCAGGGTCTGTCACTAAGTTGACAGCAGTATCAATGGCAGCTCGATAGGCATGAGCCAGGCCCCAGCACGTTACAATGATTTGTGTTACTTTGGAACTGCCAGAATCATTACACCTTTTTTTCAAGCATTCTGCCAGTTTTTGAGGATTTTGCCATTGTTCAGGGGTGAATTTCCAACACACTGGGGGTGCCAACTGCTCTAGATGCCTGCCCATATCCACCCATACTCCCTGCCACCCACAACTATACTGCCTCCGGGCAGATCTCCGGATGAGCTTCATAAGTAGTTGTTTAACTTTAAGCAGAATCTGAAGTGCATTCATGAGGCAGAACAACAAGACTATGGTATTCTGAGTATTCCAGAAATATTCAATATCTTGGAGAGCTATTGTAACAAGCTCAGGGGATAAGAGGGTGGTGAAGGAGGAAGGCAGAGTGACCCAGGAGGATACAGGGGTGGTGAAGGAGAAAGGGAGAGTAAGCAAGTAAGGAAAAATATCCTCCCCTTTCCCCTCCACAGATTGACTCTCTAATGGAGAAAAACAATAGGTATAATTGCTAATAGTTCCCAAGATGCTGTTTCCAAAGTACAGAGTCCACGATGTTACTGAGTATAAATACCAAGTTAGAGTCATGACCAGATATCTTATCGTCTCATAAGCCATTGCTATAACACTTAGTACCATAATGGTCTGAAACCAGGGCCCGGAGAGGAGAAACAACACTACAGAGAGCAAATACGGAAAATAATGTACTATAATACTCAATTTGGAAAACAGGCGCAGCAGAGTTGTGATTAAAGCAATCAGCATCATGACAAGTGACTATTAAGCAGGTCTAATCCTTACACCAATTTTAGTTTAACACACTCTGATCAGATCTGCCGTTATCTCAACCTTTCGGGCCCCACGTTGGGCGCCAAAAAGACTGTCGTGGTTTAACCCGACCGGCAGCTAAACACCACGCAGCCGTTCGCTCACCCTCCCCCCTCCCTCTCTGGGACGGGGGAGAGAAATGGAAAGTGAAGCCCGTGAGTTGAGATAAAGACAGTTTAATAAGACAGGAAAAGAAAAAAAAAACAAAAATAATAATAACAATAATAATAATGATGATACAATGGGGATAATACGAAAGTAATAATAGTATGTACAAACAAGTGATGCACAATGCAATTGCTCACCACCCGCTGACCGATGCCCAGCCTAACCCCGAGCAGTCCGGCCCCCTCCCCCCGGCTAGCCACCCCTATATATTGTTTAGCATGACGTCAGATGGTATGGAATACCCCTTTGGCTAGTTTGGGTCACCTGTCCTGGGTCTGTCCCCTCCCAGCTCTTACTGCACCCCCCAGCCTGCCCGTTGGCAGGACAGAGCAAAGGCTGAGATGTCCTTGGCTTAGTATAAGCACTGCTCTGCAACAATTAAAGCATCGGGGTGTTATCAGCACTCTTCTCATTCTAAGCCAAAACACAGCATTCCACCAGCTACTAGGAAGAAAATTAATTCTGTGCTAACTGAAACCAGGACATCTATAAGCTTCTTTTAGTACTAATGTATCAATACCTTCCATGAAAGTACACATGTATTAACAGCTATTTTGCTAACACTTAAATTTATCGTATTTTCAATTTGAAAATCACCTAAGAAATTAGTTTTTGATTTGCAATTCCTGGCAGATTATAGCTAAGTGGCTGATCAAAGGTAATGCAAAGGGGTAAGTATGCTGCACTTAGCTTTGGCTTTGTAAAAAAGAAGTCTGACCCTTTGACAGAAAGAATTCCAATGTCTCTCCAACAAAACAGCATCAAAGCAAAAGCTGTCAACACATGCAGCATCTATGCTGTTCTGAGTTTGTTTAATCATGATGACTGAAAAGAAATATAATAATCAACTGAAAATAAACAAATCCTCAAAAGATCAACCTAACATCTCTGCACAGATTTTTCTGTTCTTAATGTAAGTGACAGCAATGTAGCAGTCACTGTAAACATCCACACTTATCTAGCAGGTTACAACTAGGCATTAATGCCTATACTAGCATATGCATCTACATCATACCCGATGAACAGCTATTTTTGAAAACACTTCCTCATGAAGTGTTATCACAGCATTAATATGTCTCTCAAGTTTTGATAGTTTCCTCTGCAACAGAAAAGAAAAACAGTATTACTTCAAATATTCACCTGAAATAAAGTTATATATTATTATTATTATATAAGACAAGTAGATGGTGAAACAATTGCAACAAACAAAGGCTGAGAATAAAGCTATTATTAACTTATCTTTATGTCACACAAGATGAAAAGATTGTATACGCTTAGCGTCTTCTTTCTCTAAGGTAACATAACAATCTGTAGTGGGTTTACGTGGCAAGGTTTTGGTAGCAGGGAGCCATAGGGGTGGTTTCTGTGAGAAAGATCTAGAAGCTGCCCCATGTTTGGGAAGGGCCCCATTGTTTTCCAGATCCGAGCCAATAAGCGATGTTGTTTTGCGCCTCTGTGAGAGCATATTTAAGACAGGGAAAAAACGCTGCGCCACACAGCAGCCAGGAGAGTCAAGGGAGTGAGAGAACAGCCTTGCACCAAGGTCAGTGTAGAAGGAGGGGGAGAGGTGCTCCAGGCGCCGGAGCAGAAGTCCCCTGCGGCCTGTGGTGAGGACCATGGTGAAGCAGGATGTCCCCCTGCAGCCCATGGAGTACCACGGTGGAGCAGGGTTCCACGCTGCAGCCCGTGGAGGAGACCACGGTGGAGCAGGTGGCCCTGCACCGACGGAGGCTGCCGCCTGTGGAAGACCCCTGCCGGAGCAGATTCCGGGCCGGACCTGTAGCCCGTGGAGAGGAGCCCACGCAGAAGCAGGTGACCCGGCAGGAGCTGCTGCCCGTAGGGGAGCCAGGTTGGAGCAGTTTTCTCCTGAGGGATGGACCCCGTGGTACAGACCCATATCTGGAGCAGTTCTGAAAGAGCTGCTGCCTGTGGGAAGCCCACGCCGGATCAGTTCATCAAGGACTGCATCCCGTGGGTGGGACCCCACAGCACAGGGGACGAGAGTGATCGAGAAGGAGCGGCAGAGAAGAAGTGCTGTAGACTGACCATAACCCCCATTCCCCCGTTCCCCTGCGCCGCTCGGGGGGAGGAGATGGAAGAGGGTGGATGGGGGGAAGGTGCTTTTGTTTTTTTTTTCCTTTGTTTTCTCACTTCTCTCGCTTGTTAGTTGTAGGCAATAAATCTTACTATCTCCTTATGCCGAGTCTGTTTTGCCCGTTACAATAATTATTGCGTGATTTTCTCGTCCTTATCTCAATCCTTGAGCCCTTTTCACATATTTTCTCCCCATTCCTCTTTGAGGAGGGGGAGTGAGAGAGCGGCTGTGGTGGAGCTCGGCTGCCCACTCGAGCGGAACCACGACACAATCATATGCAATACAAGCAAAACATTCACACAGTTATCCAAAGAAACTTACTAGGAACGTCATAGCTATTTCTCCATGGTTTTTTTTGCATTGAGCTTGTAGAAGTCTTCTATTTAAACTTTCTAATTTTTGATTAAAGAAGTCATTATTTAAAATATCCATCCATTCATAAGTTATAAGTCTGATCTACAATAAAAATAAAAAAAATATTTCAAATCTAAAAATTGATCAACATTTAAATGTGTACACATATATACACAGTGTTAATTTTAAAATTTAGAAAGTTGCACTCTATCCCCTCCTTCAGAATCTGTCAGTCTTTCCTCTCCAGCTTCAACGCAGAGAGGAGAAAGCTTTGTACTAGCAGAAATTGCTGTCAATTGAGGACTAAGCTGGTATCCCTTAAATTCCCCATCTCCCAAGGATTCCTGACATCTAACTGATGAATGCATCAGCACCTCCACAACCCCATGCTCTCCGTGTCTTTTTTTTTTTTTTTTTTGTATAAACACAACTACTTCTTTCAGATTCTGCTGAAATCACATAAATAATCACATGATTTTATTTTATTTTTTTATTATTTTTTTTCACTCAGTTCTGGTTCCTCATCCCTTCCTACCAGCACCGAACACCACTTAACCTGTTTCCACAGCCCTTCAGTATTTCCCTCCCCCCTTTCTACCAAGTCTTGAGCACATTTTCCTCCTAACAAAAATCTCCTTTTTATGTTGGACCAGGGCAAGGCAGCAGTCATGGAGCTAAAGGAGAATTTTCAGATATTCTCTGCAAATGGAGAAAGAAATTGTTATTACTTCAAGTAATTATTCCTACTTCTATCTTCTGGAAAGAACATAAGTCTGGTTTGCCTAAAGCAAATTACCAAATGCAGGAGCAAACCTACTGTTTGACACACTTTCAAGTTATACCAAGATCCACTCACAAAGAAAATGTTACTTATATATGAGTGCATCCAATTCTTGCATATTTTATGTGAAATTTTGCCTTATATGGCAATCAAAAATATTTTAAATTTCAGATAAACAGAGAATCCATTCAAAATAATCCCCCCTTCAAACACCCATATGATTCTCCCTAGAAAGACTGTCACCAACTCATTAGTCCTCCCCTGAAGTCATTAGTCCTCGCCACAAACACACCTTGTTATAAACATTAATGAATCTGTTTTAAAACACACACAAAACAACACTTCAAACATTCAAAGCACTGCAAATTACCTTTTCCAAAAGTTTTTCTTCTTTTTTTGACACTGTACAAATACTTTTTTGTGTGATTTCACTAGAAGTTTTCATGTATTTACAAGCGGTATTTTCCTTGCTTACGAAGCTTACCCTCTTCCTCTGAATGTTCACTGAGGAGGAAAAAAAAAAAAAGAGAAACCTACATCAACCTTTCAAACCTCCTTCTAAAGTACAACATAAAGAATTACAACACATGAAGGAACAGTATCAATCAAATCACCTGATGTGCCCCCCTAAAAACACTGCAGTAGTTTGAACTAGAACTGGGACACAGTATTTTGTACAAAAAGGCACAGAAATCAGGAACTCAGGAAAAAGTGTGGAGGGAAGGAGGAGGAGGTGGTGGTGGTAGCAGAAGATGACGACGACAATGACAGAAACAAGATTTGTTTGCTAGTATTAACTTTTTCACTACTAAACTTTATCAGAGATACTGAGATCTATTTTACCCCCCCCTTTTTTTTTTCCTTTTTACCCCCCTTTTTTTTTCCCCCCCAGTGACAACAGCACTCTTTCTACCTTCATGAGACAAGCAAATAAAAGAAAGTAATGTTTTTCTTTTGCTGAAACAGCAAAATTTGCCTGAGGGCTATGCTTACCTTATTTTAGGTTAGTGCCTCTCAGCTCTCCTTTACTAAGAGCTCTTTGACATACCATGGAAGCCCTTCTCTTGGGAACAGGGATCCCTTAAGGCTTATCACCTGAGAAGCCAGCTTCTGAGGCATGTCAGGAACCGTCATCTTATCATCAGCAAATGAACTTTCTTCCTACCCTTCTTTCTCTAAGCCACATTCAAATGAAAAATAGATAATTAATCTTTAGGGATTTCAATGAGGTAATACTTTGTAGTCAAGAAAGAATCTTGAACCTGAAACTTAAAGATTCTACTTACCTTGCCAAAATAACTATTCCTGTCTTGTTACTTGGCCATGCTCTATGTAAATTTAATGACCATACAACAGGTGTTTTGCATCATACCCAAGCAGAAGCACATCCAGAGAATGGGGCATTTCTGTTTTACTCCACTGATCACCACTAAAGCAGCAGCAATGGCAGTAGAGGCAGTTACTGAAGTAACAGGCAGGTCTGGAAGAATAACTCCCTACCCTGAACAACGTAAAAGCCAGTAACCTAGCTGAAAATTAATAGGCTAGTAAAAATACTAACCTCCAAAATATTTGAATATTTGATCATTTAGAAACATAACTAAACTACCATTACAATACTAAGGGTGAAAAACTTGAAGTTGTTTTTTCTAAATAGAATATTGAGATGCAGAGTGCTATTAAGCAAACACAATCAAAACAAGATAATTAGGACTATATACAACAAATATGTTTCAAACTGAAGATGTACTTTAATTACCACCTATACTTTGGTGATGATTAAGAAGAAGAGCTCCCGTCCCGTTGCCCACCTCTCGCGTCCTGCGCAGCTCTCGCCGCCACTCCTCTCACCCCGGGCCCTAGCCCGCCGCTGTCCGCAGAGCCCCGGCCCTCAGCCGGAGCCGAGCAGGCGGGCCGAGGCTGGCCCCGGGGCTGGGGCTGCGGGCCCTGGTCGCTGCCGGCGCCCCGCCGATGCGGCGGCTCCATCTGTTTCTCCTCGCGTGGCGAGCGGTTGGCGGAGCCGGGCGAGCTTTGTGCGGCCACAGGCGTTCCGTGCTGCCTGGCAGAGCCATGACAATGACGCCTCCGAGGCGGTGACATACAGCCGGCCGGCTGAAGTGATGAAACGTTGCTGCGGGCGCAGCCAAGGCCACCAGTTCCTGTTCTCTGTCCCCTCTGGGCAGAATATTTTCTCTGTTTTCTTTCTAAAATAACATTTATTGCTTATTTGTTGTTATTATAAATAACAAACACAGGTCTGATGTATGTCCCTGCAGCTCACGGTGCACAATAAGCAGACGTCTCCTCGAGACACTGCCTTCCTTCACTTACCTGAAAAGTTAAGGCTGCCCGATCTTCTCATTGCTTCAGCCTTGCCCTTGATATTCAGTCATTTCGTATTAGTTTTGATTTATCTGCTATTCTTTTAAGTGTCAGTAGCATTAGCTTTCAAGGTTTGGATTTCAAGTAGTATTTCATATGTTTATCACTGCGAGGGGGAGTCCAAAGTCATAAGAAGATGGGATGGCTTCCAAGGCTTAGAAATTCATCTTTTTCAAATGAAACATAGATACCTCATTACAAATCTTGCTTTCATTCAAAGTGAAACTTTTGTGGCCAGAGTTTGTTCAGAACATTTCAAGTTCCCTACATTTGAATGGAACTGTACATTTAAGCCAAAATTGAAATGACATGATCTCACTCTGTGAACATGAATCCTCTCTAGTGAAAAGGCATTACCACATTTAATATTTTAATTTATGTTTTCTAATATGCATAAGTGAAAGAAAATGCACTCTAAACAATTATTTTTACATCAGCACATGTTGCCTGTGGACATGTAGCAGCCATAATTAAGAGAGAGTCCATGCAGTGCTTCAAAGAGTTCATGTCTCAAGGCAAAAATGCTCAACTCATCTGGTTCAAATTAAGCTTGGGATGAAGTGATTTATTAAATTACGGGCCAGCAACCAATGAGCTGTATGTGCAAGATCACTATCTGCCATTCAGCACATAAACATAAATATTATGCACTTCCAACATGTTGATAAACACCAATTCCTTAACACCATTTTGCAACTAGATACAAACTGTTCCAACATCTCACCTTCCACCCCACGTTGCTGCATGTACACCCCTTGTCATGGCCCCATCTCCTAAGAGTGCAGCGTCCTCTCTTTATGTGTCTGCCCATGGAGGTGTGAAGGTGTTCTGCTTCTACATCTGCTCATAATGCTCTCTGCATTTGGTAACTGACTGGGTATTAAGGAGGCACTCCAGGAGCTCACATGCACACACTGGAGCTGTGGGTCCCTGCTGCTGAAGCTGCTGTTGTGCCCAGGGAGAATCACAGATTCATAGAAACACAAGGTTGGAAGGGGCCTACAAGATCATCTAGTCCAACTGTCCTCCTATCGCCAATACTACCCACTAAACTACTAAATCATATCTCGTAGCACCCTGTCCAGGTGCTTATTGAACACCAAGAGGGATGGTGACTCCACCACCTCCCTGGGTGGGCCATTCCAGTGCCTGACCACTCTTTGAAAGAAAATTTTTTTCCTGATATCTAACTTTTCTCAGGCATAACTTGTGGCCATTTCCTCTAGTCCTGTCAGTAGTTATCTGGGAGAAGAGGCTGACCCCCTCCTCATCACAACTTCCCTTCAGAAAGTTGTAGAGCACAATGTAGAGCCTCCTCTTCTCCAGACTAAACAATGCCATCTCCCTCAGCCACTCCTCATAAGACTTGCGCTCAAGACCCCTCACCAGTTTTGTTGCCCTTCTCTGGATGCACTCCAGGGCCTTGATGTCCTTGTAGTGAGAGGCCCAAAACTGAATACTGTACTTGAGGTGCGGCCTCACCAGAGCTGAGTATCAGGGATGATCACTTCTCTGGCCCTGCTGGCTACACTATTTCTACTACAGGCCAGGATGCCGTTGGCCTTCTTGGCCGTATGAGCACAGCCGGCTCATGTTCAGCTGAGCGTCGATCAACACTCCCAGGTCCCTTTCCTCTTCACAGTCTTCTAACCACTCTGCCCCAAGCCTATAGTGCTGCATAGGGTTATTGTGGCCAAAGTGCAGGACCTGGAACTTGGCTTGTTGAACCTTATCCCATTTGCCTCAGCCCAGCAGTCCAGCCTATCCAGATCCCTCTGAAGGGCCACTGTACCCTCAGGCAGGTCAACACTGCCTCCCAACTTGGTGTCATCTGCAAACTTACTGAGGGATGTTACCACAGGGAGGATGCCCTGTGGGCCTAGGCAGGGGTTGTGATCCCAGCAGGGTGACTCATGGCAGTGCCAAACCTGATTTGGTGGCTTCTCTGTTACATTCCTCTCACCACAAGAGTTTGCAATCACAAGTATTTGTGCTTATTTCACACTTGTTTGTAAGCTGACTTCAAAAACCTCTTGGTAATCCCTGGGTTACTGTTGGATGCAGCTGATGGATGTTTTAGGCAAACTTCATCATTGCTAGTTTCCTCTTAGCTTTACCAGGTTTTGAGCAAACATCCTCTTTTGAGCAAACATCCCCTCTGAACAGACTGCTTAGGATATTCTATTCACATACGCTTTTTATGCTCACATTCCTATCATACCCTGTGCTAGCCCAGCCATGTAGCTGAGGGGCTAGCTCGGCATGCTGATTCCCTTGGCAGCAGCTTGTCTTCTGCTCTCACTCATATCAAAAGAGTCATGAAGGTCTCCTCCATGGTTCGTTATCAGAAGGCTGCTTCAAGGCTTCTTACCATAGTCAACACGCTTTAAGTGATAAAATTCAGTTTGTTTGTGGTAATAGGAGCAGAGCAAACTGCAGGCAGAGGAGCTGTAGGTGATGAAGAGAGATTGATGGAATCTGGCAGATTTAGGGTTCTGGCAGAGACAGGAAGAAAGAGGCACGCTCCTTGGTTCCCTCAACTAGTCTGACTTCCCTGTGGGCACAAGGGAATTCAGTGGTGAATAGGGATGCTATTCAGAGGGAGCTTGCCAGGTTGGAGAAGTAGGCTGACAGGAACCTGATGAAGTATGATGAAGGCAGGTGTAAAACCCTGCCTTGGGAGCAGAATAAAAACTGCTTAGAAACCAGCTTTTCAGTGGGACCTGGGGGTCCCTTACCTCAGACCCAGGGTACCTCTCTCAAGAGAAAATGCATAGCAGAGGCAAAGCTCCAGCTGTCCTAAGCTGGTTCCAGGCATGGTAAATCCCTCTGTGTGTAATTCAAAGGTAAAAGAGCTCATCTCTGTAATTTACTGCTATCTTACATGAAGCAGATGCACATTCAAGAAACAGAAAATACTATCAAATATTGTTAAAACATTAAAAGAAAAACTTTAATTTTTTTGTAAAACCTTAATTTTTAAAACTCAGTGCCACTTTATCAATATCTACAAATATCACAGAATCACAGAATCGCAGAATTTCTAGGTTGGAAGAGACCTCAAGATCATTGAGTCCAACCTCTGACCTAACGCTAACAGTCCCCACTAAACCATATCCCTAAGCTCTACATCTAAACGTCTTTTAAAGACTTCCAGGGATGGTGACTCCACCACTTCCCTGGGCAGCCTGTTCCAATGTCTAAATATGAACCCTTTTGTCTCCTCCTGGTACTGTTGGCATTTGCTGCTTCCGGGGATGACAGGGTGGACAGAGCTGTTTCTTTCAGCAGCAGTACCAGCATGTGGGTGAGGTGTTCCTCAGGGTACAGCCTAAGGTTTTTCCTGTTTGGAACACAGGAAAAATCAGAGACCTGATGTAGGATAGAAAGATTATCTGTGAAAGGAATCTAGAAGTGAGAGTTTTATTTATTTATTTATTTTATTTTTAAAGATAAAATTTAGTGACTGAAAGAAGTTTGATTAATGATCTATATGCTGGCTTTGAAGAACTACTGAAATAGGGGGTCTCCCTTCTCTATTTGTTTTCTTCCATACCATATACCATCAGTTTGTTTTTCTTATAACAATAAAGGTCAATTTTAGAACAGTTTTCCTGTGTCAAGGACAACAAATATTTGTTATTGACCAAGGACTTTTTCTTCAGCCTTTCCTTTGGATTCTCTTTTCTAAAAGTGATCAGTCTTCTGTTTCAAAACTACCTAGACTATCTTATCATATCCTGCCACTTTTTAAAATAACAGGCTCTTTAGCTTTTCCAGTCTTAAAGTAAGACTTTAACGTTATCAATATGTTAAATGCTGATTAAATCTGTTGCTGTATCACCGCTCACTGCAATATAGGTGGTATTTAATTTAATAAGATTGGGAACTATGGTGGCTATTAGCTAGTCTTCCCACGTCTTTTTAGAAATCCTTTCCAATATCTTTAAATTATTAAAGGATATCTAGTCTTTATTACAAGAGTTTCATTTCTCTGTTAAACCCAGTGAACTTTTTATG
This sequence comes from Netta rufina, assembly GCF_964035555.1. NCBI lineage: Eukaryota > Metazoa > Chordata > Aves > Anseriformes > Anatidae > Netta > Netta rufina. The sequence goes on from NC_140138.1 coordinate 1,656,363, forward strand.
ATATATTGCTAATATTGAAGTATTGGACCAGGTGATCTTGGAGGTCTTTTCCAACCTTAATGACTCTGTGATTCTGTGATTTGATATTGCAGGAAGAAAACACTTAGGCTTCCGAGAGGTCTAGTTTTGGTAGATATGTTACTTGCTTAACAGAGTATGTCTCAAACAGTGAACACTGACATATTTTATTAAAGTTGTAGCAGTGCATTAAAGCTTGTAAGGCATTAATGTGTTAGCCCAATAATTGATCTGGAAACAAGAACATTTTGAGTACATTTGTCATCCCTATAGCAATTTTTTCAGATGGTCCTCCCTGTGCAGTCTGGATCTTCATAATGAACAGGGATGTTGACTATATTCAAAATCTGTATTAGAAAAGGGACTGTTGGTTTTAATATTTTAATCTTTCAATGAGAAAAGATTCTGCCCAGATTTTGTGCAGGCTTCAGAGGATGTCCCACACACATAACCATGTATGAGGAACCAAAAATATGTCCAGAGCACAAGCACTAACCTTTCTAAACTCCTGCTTACAGACAAGAGACCCACATGATTTCAGAAAATATCTAGAAGAACAGCATTTTTACCTGTAAATGATAGTTAATATTTTTATCAGTTTAATCATGATAACGTTTAGCAGTACACATTGACAAGGACAAAACACCCTGAAATTCACATTTTGAACTTAAACTTGTTCTAGTTGTTCATGATGACTATCCTGGTTCCAAAAATCAGTGAAACTTAAACCAATTAAACATGAGAACAGAAGCAGAGAGGCTGGCCCTTTTAGCAAATAGGGAATTTTTTAGGGGTCCAGGAAGGCTGGGCGCTCTTCAAGAGGGAAGTCTTAATGGCGCAGGAACGGTCTGTCCCCATGTGCCCAAAGACGAGCTGGCGGGGAAGAAGACCGGCCTGGCTCAACAGAGAATTGTGGCTTGATCTTAGGAGGAAAAAGAGGGTTTATAAGCTTTGGAAAAGTGGGCAGGCCACTAAGGAGGACTTTAAAGAAGTAGCGAGGCTGTGCAGGGACAAAATTAGGAAGGCCAAAGCTCATCTGGAGCTCAATCTGGCTACTGCCGTTAAAGATAACAAAAAACGTTTCTATAAATACATCAACACAAAAAGGAGGACTAAGGAGAATCTCCATCCTTTACTGGATGCGGGGGGAAACTTAGTTACAAGAGATGAGGAAAAGGCGGAGGTGCTCAATGCCTTCTTTGCCTCAGTCTTTAGCGGCAATACCGGATGTTCTCTGGATACTCAGTACCCTGAGCTGGTGGAAGGCGATGGGGAGCAGGATGTGGCCCTCATTATCCATGAAGAACTGGTTGGTGACCTGCTACGGCACTTAGATGTGCACAAGTCGATGGGGCCGGATGGGATCCACCCAAGGGTACTGAGGGAACTGGCAGAGGAGCTGGCCAAGCCACTATCCATCATTTATCAACAGTCCTGGCTATCAGGGGAGGTTCCAATCGACTGGCGGCTAGCAAACGTGACGCCCATCTACAAGAAGGGCCGGAGGACAGACCCGGGAAACTACAGGCCTGTCAGTTTGACCTCAGTGCCAGGAAAGCTCATGGAGCAGATCCTCCTGAGAGTCATCATGCAGCAATTGCAGGGGAAGCAGGCGATCAGGCCCAGTCAGCATGGCTTTATGAAAGGCAGGTCATGCCTGCGAACCTGATCTCCTTCTATGACAGAGTGACGCGCTGGGTAGATGAGGGAAAGGCTGTGGATGTGGTCTACCTTGACTTCAGCAAGGCTTTTGACACCGTCTCCCACAGCATTCTCCTCAAGAAACTGGCTGCTCTTGGCTTGGACTGGCGCACGCTTCGCTGGGTTAGAAACTGGCTGGATAGCCGGGCCCAAAGAGTCGTGGTGAATGGAGCCAAGTCCAGTTGGAGGCCAGTCACTAGTGGCGTCCCCCAGGGCTCGGTGCTGGGGCCGGTCCTCTTTAATATCTTCATTGATGATCTGGACGAGGGCATTGAGTGCACCCTCAGTAAGTTCGCAGATGACACCAAGTTAGGTGCGTGTGTCGATCTGCTCGAGGGTAGGAAAGCTCTGCAGGAGGATCTGGATAGGCTGCACCGATGGGCTGAGGTCAACTGCATGAAGTTCAACAAAGCCAAGTGCCGGGTCCTGCACCTGGGGCGCAATAACCCCAAGCAGAGCTACAGACTGGGAGAGGAATGGTTGGAGAGCTGCCAGGCAGAGAAGGACCTGGGAGTGATGGTGGATAGTCAGCTGAATATGAGCCAGCAGTGTGCTCAGGTGGCCAAGAAGGCCAACGGCATCCTGGCTTGTATCAGGAACAGCGTGACCAGCAGGGCGAGGGAGGTGATCGTCCCCCTGTACTCAGCTCTGGTGAGGCCGCACCTCGAGTACTGTGTTCAGTTTTGGGCCCCTCGCTACAAGAAGGACATCGAGGTGCTTGAGCGGGTGCAGAGAAGGGCGACGAAGCTGGTGAGGGGCCTGGAGAACAAGTCCTACGAGGAGCGGCTGAGGGAGCTGGGCTTGTTCAGCCTGGAGAAGAGGAGGCTCAGGGGTGACCTTATCGCTCTCTATAGGTACCTCAAGGGAGGCTGTAGCGAGGTGGGGGTTGGCCTGTTCTCCCACGTGCCTGGTGACAGGACGAGGGGGAATGGGCTTAAGTTGCGCCAGGGGAGTTTTAGGTTAGATGTTAGGAAGAATTTCTTCACTGAAAGGGTTGTTAGACATTGGAACAGGCTGCCCAGGGAAGTGGTGGAGTCACCATCCCTGGAAGTCTTCAAAAGACGTTTAGATGTAGAGCTTAGGGATATGGTTTAGTGGAGGGCTGTTAGCGTTAGGTTGGAGGTTGGACTCGATGACCTTGAGGTCTCTTCCAACCTAGAAATTCTGTGATTCTGTGAATGAACATTGGAATAGACCAAATAGAGGTGTTTTAACTCCTTTCTTAAGAGGAAAATGTCTTTAGAAAGGATTTATTACCAGAAGAATAACTGCTTGTTAAGCAGAAGAGCCTGTATCTGGACCTATTCAAGTCTGATATATGACAGACCGACTAAGGAATCAGTCTCCAAGAAACAGGCTGTGCTTTGAACACCTGCCAGTTCTTGGTACTATTATTAACCCTGCAAAATAAAGTTTGTCTTGCAAAAATTTGTTTTGCAATGCATAGTATATGTTTTTGTTGTGTTTGTTTGTTTGTTTGTTTGTTTTCCCTCCTGGGCAGAACTATAATACCCTTTTACTTGCTGTTTTTATTTACAAATTTAAAAAGAACAGGGAAGAATATTCAACTTGCTGCTTTCACAACTTGTTTCTTTTTAAGTATACAGGCTTATAAACTAGCAACCTCATAAACTGGATTATGTTTGTGTTGTATCCCATGCCTGATAAACTTTTGCAATCACTGTATTACACTGAATATATCATTTAAGTACTAGTTTTAAATATTGTAAAGAATAAAATGATTTATACGGATATGTTAGCAGCAGTTGAGTGGGCTCCTCACCTAATTCTGTTATGCTGTCATTTCCTCTGCTCTGTTCTGTGGAGGGAGGTAAAAGCACTTGTGTCTCCTCAGTATACGCATCTACCCCTCACTTTAGACTTTGGCTTCTCTCTGCATTAGCAATGAAGTTCAGAAGAGTAGTGCAGTTTTTAAGGGGGTCCCCTGATTACTTCTAGTTAGGGTCCTGTTGCTTTAGCTCTTAATGCAGTTTTTGCATGCATAAATTAGATTATTTTCAAACAAAAGGAAACCAGAAGCTCTGCTTCAAATTATTTTTAAAGCCTGATGAGCCCATTGGGGTCTGAATCTGCCCATAGAGCCTCTGGAGTAGGGATAGGAGTAGTCAGAGCTCTTTCTGGAAATGTTTCATTACCCTGTAGAGTGAACATAACCCTGCATCTAAGGCACATGTGCTGGGGCAGCTGTAGGAGGAATCAGAGAAGAAATGAGCCTGGCCCAGCACTCAGTGCCCACTGCACAGCTCCAGGAGCTACTGGAAGGACAAGGTGTGACGGCAGGCTTGGACCACCTTGAGCACTGCCAGGTGTTCTCTTCTCCTTTCCTCTCAGCATCTTCAGGCATTGTGCTTGCTGCTTACGACACATTCACTTCAGCAGAATTGAAACAAGCCAAGATCCACAGGATAATGTTATGAAGTTCAATTACAGTGTCCTGGTTTGTAATGTTTTAGCACGATACTCCATCTTCTGGAGAAGAGATGGAAGAGGTGACATTTGACAGGCTTAGAATGACTCCTTGGCTTTTCCTTCCTCTTACCTAAAAATTAAGAATCCTTAAACATACTGAGCCTAGTTTTGGAGGTTTTTTATTGAGAAATATATTTACTAGTAATACATGGTTTTCTGCATTCTTTCCTATTATATGTGTTTTTTGATCCCCATTAGCCAATTTCCACTGTATTTTTTTATTTTTTTATTTTAGGATTTTTAAATTTCTTTTAATCTTTTTATTTCTGGCCAAACATTTTGGTGACGACATGATATTTAAAAAGTGCCAAAGAGTTTTGAATTTGCATTGGTAAAAAAGCAGATGTTTGCCAGCTTCCATTCAGTTCAGCCAGTCACAACATGTTAAAGAAAAAGAAAGATACAGGGAAGAACTTTAATATAATTAAAAACATAAACTTAGGTTATTAGTTAATGAGGCAGTGTAACAGATCTCTCCAGCCTCAGGGACAAAATCCCCAAATGTTTACCCATTTTGTAGTGGGAGATTCAGCTCTGACCAGGTTTCAAACCCAGGGCCTGAATGTCATTTTTATGATATTAAACTGATCCTCGGAGGCCCTAATGCCTGCAGTTCATACCAGACTTCTGTCACATTTATAATGGTCTATCCCACTGTATAGGGAAAAAGAGAAACAATAACAAGGTCAGTTCTTGATACATGAATTTGATGGAAAGAACATTTTAAATAGAATTGAAGGTGGTATCTGAATGCTATGAGAAATCACCTTTGCTGAAGAAAACCCTGAAGCAAACAAAAATAATTTTACAACAGTAGTCCCGGATAGTTCTTAACTTTTTCCAAATCTGTATTAAAAGTATGAAGTAGTAGTCAAGGTCGTATTTGATTACTTTTCATCCACAAAGGTACTTGCAAGCTGCCTGCTGAGCAGGCCGGTCTGGGCAGGGTGACAGAAGGAAGCTCTGAAATGGCCTCTAGTAACAGCAACTTACAGAAGGCTCCCAAAGCACTTGGGCAAAGTAACTGAAGTTGCTGAGGCAAGTTAATGTTCTTTTGATTAAATCTTGAAAATTTAGATGTCCTATTATGTGCTGATTAACGCTGACTGTGTTAGTGTCAACCAGGCAGGAGGCAGCCAGGAAGGCCAACCGTATCCTGGGGTGCATTAAGCACAGCATCGCTAGTCGGTTGAGGGAGGTGATTGTCCTGCTCTACTCTGTGCTGGTGCGGCCTCACCTCGAGTACTGTGTGCAGTTCTGGGCACCACAGTATTAAACAGTATTAAACATTAAACTGTTGGAGAGTGTCCAGAGGAGGGTGACAAAGATGGTGAAGGGCCTAGAGGGGAAGACATATGAGGAGCGGCTGAGGGCATTGGGCCTGTTCAGCCTGGAGAAGAGGAGGCTGAGGGGAGGCCTCATCACGGCCTACAACTTCCTCACATGGGGGAGAAGAGGGGCAGGCACTGATCTATTCTCTTTAGTGACCAGTGATAGGACCCGAGGGAATGGAGTCAAGCTGTGGCAGGGGAGGTTCAGGCTGGACATCAGGAAGAAGTTCTTCACCAAGAGGGTGATCGCGCACTGGAACAGGCTCCCCAGGGACACAGTCACAGCACCACGCCTGTCATTGTTTAAGAAGCGTTTGGACTGTGCACTTAGTCACATGGTCTGAATTTCTGGGTAGACCTGTGTGTTGCCAGGAATTGGACTCAATGATCCTTATGGGTCCCTTCCAACTCTGGATATTCTGTGATTCTATGATTTTTAATTAGGTTCGTGCGTCAGAAAATGGGAATTTTTCTCCTCCCTCCTCCTCACTTCCAGATTTTCATATATCGCTTCTAATGCAGGATGCTGTTTGCAATACTGCTGACTTTTGATAGTTAAATTTGTGCTTAATTTGTGGCAAAGTGGCAGTCTGAGGATCTCATTTAATTTTACTTAATTTACTATGGAAATAGATAAGCAAGTTATGTCTGATATGCTTGGGTCCACAGTGATTCAATATGTTAATATTTTTGAAGAGATCTAGCCAAGAGTTATTCTTCACTGTGGCTTCAATTGCTCACATGGGCTTTCATTCTCTGCTTCTCTGCAGAAGCACGCTTGGTTTGCAGAATGAAAGAGCAGATGAATACTGCATGGAGATGCGGAGTGGTTCTATGTTGTGGTATTTATATTCAGATTTAGGCTAACTGTTTGGAAGGAAAAAAATTCAGATGTTTGTGGTGGCAATTATGGATATACTCAACAGATACTTTTAGAGGCTGGACAGGAAGCTTTCCTTGAAAACAAGAAGCCTGGGAAGTCCTGAAGACGCGTGTTGGTCTGAAAACTGATCACAGTCAAGAGAAAGTGTTTTAAAGCCTTCAATAGTTTTTTGAATGTATCTTCTGTTCCTTCCCAGGGTCAGTATTACTCATAAGAAAAACAGAAATGATTCCTGTTACACTTCCTTGTCTGGCAAAAACTAAAATGTCTTTGCTTAATGTCTTCAGAGAAGTACTGGCATGATATGAACTGTGGTTAACAAAAGTAATCTAGTTGAATGTTATATGAGTCAATTCAAACTGTTAGTTTTCAGAAAGACTGAATCTGGGATGTTGTAGATTTCTATAAATAGCTCTGCAGAATTATATGAAACTAAAACAGGGCAGTGACATTTAGGAAAAATATGCAGTTCGTTGCCAGTTGTTTATGAATCACATTTGATTACATTTTTCTGAACTAATTTTTGGGTTTATGGTTATACAAGACTCTCATCTTGTAAGAGGGATTTTAGGTCTTAGGGAAACATGGGCACATTGCCTTTAAAACACATTAATCTTATATTCATAGTCCCGAACATAGAATATGTGTTCCTGACTTCTGCTTTTTACGTTCCGGTCATAATATTATTATATTGTATTGTATTGTATTGTATGATGCATACCTTAATACAGAGCTTCCATCCTGTACCTTTTCATGTGACAGTGCTTCAAAACATGCGCTGTGCTTCAAATTCATGTCAATTGATTACCAGCTGTAATGACAAGCAGAACATCAGAAATATAAACAAAATCCACTACATGCTATTCTCTATATGCATTTCTATTCTTAAATTGAGTTCAGCACACAAATTTTCTGAAGCCATGATTAGTCAGGCTAATATATAAAAATTTAAGGTAAGTTCTGATGTGCTGTTGAGAAAAATGCTACAGGATAATTGGGATTCCACTCCTAACTCCATCAGGTGGTGCAATTGCTGCATAGGCTGGATACAAGATCTTTCTTCAAAGGCTGGGAGCAGGGAGTAAATGGAGTTTTCTTCTTATAATGTACTGAAAGCCAGCTCAAAAGAAATGCCACCCTGCAGCAAGTAAACTAAGTTTAATCTGTCATATAAGCATCAGTTGTTCTGTAACAATTTTTAGGGCAGAAGATGATCTTAACAGTCAAGAATGAACTAGTAGAATTGCCCAAAGATTCAAGGTACTAGTAAGTACTCTGTTTTAGGACTGAAGACGGCATTCAGCATCCTAAATGAAATAGAATTGCTCAGATAAACCTTTACATCTTACTTTTCCCAATTCTGGCAATGAACTTAAAAGTACTGAGGTATTTTCTTGTGTGGGAGGAAAGAGATAAAATGATAATGGAGTAGTTTGTATAGAAATTATAATTTTCTGTAGCTTTTGTATAAAAAATACACTCAAAAGGTTATATGAAATAGCCTTGTATCACATGAGGCTTTTTTTCAAAATTATTATTAAGAGGTTTTCAGAGATACATTATTCTGAAATTTGTTGCTGTCCAAAAGATTAAAAAAAATAATAATACAGAGCTGAGTAAAATATTCCTAGGAGCTAGGGAAATACTTGTTTCCCTACAGCACAGGTCAATAGGCAACCAGGATAAAGATAAAGCCATTCATGCAGAAAATCTGAGAACTGTTGTTCCCTCCAGCTCCGCAGCTCTAAGAGAGGGTATAACGTGCTTCTGTTTTTAACTGTCATAAACTGGAGATTTTGGTATAATAGTAGAAAGGGCAATCAGACAGAGATTTGAGTTAACAGTCATATGAGCTGCAGAAGTGCCAGTGAGACGCAAATCAGATTGAGCACATCCACTGATGGCTCATATTTATTAGTGCTTTAACTATGTAGTGTCTGCAGGAGAAATCTCTATAACTGTCAGAATCTATATGACAGAGCAAAAGAGGATGCTTAAACATGACTCTAATATTTGTGAGTCTACCCCATCTGTAGAAATCTATTTTGTAGATAAAAAACTGGTGGATATAAGAGAAATATATGATGATTTATTTGGGAATAATCTGTTAAAACTAGGTGGCATTTGAAGTGTTAGAAAAAAGAAAAGTGTTAGAAAAAGAAAACATCCAGTTGTTCCCCTTAACTGTAACAAATTGCACTAACTGCAGAAGTCCACTTCAGTGTAGTGTGAATGTTTGATAAGACAATGCATTTGATTTTTCCTCCTTACCTCTTGGGGAGTGGAGGATGGAGAAAGAAAGCAAACTTTAAATGGTAAGTAGGTAAGTAGAACTTGGTTTGTACAGAAGCCCAGTACAGATCTTTGCATGACACTTTTGCCCATCAAGCATCTCACTTAGAATTAGTGCTGTTAGTTTTTACCAAGCAGTGATTGTCATAGTAAGCTGGGAGAAGAGACATGAAAGAGAAGTAAGTCAAAACGTGGTGGCAGTATGATAAATAATTTAACAGTTTTTGTTATCTACCAACTCTAACCTTTTGTCTAAATACTTAATACAGACCTGGAATAGTAATAATACATCTAAGGGAGAACTAATTAAACATTTATTATCCAGATTAAAAAGCAATTATTGTTATTATTTTTAGTAATTAGATGTCATACATAAATTTGTAGGCTACAGATGTTTATTTCAAAGCTTTGCAAAACTTTGTGCTTCAGAAAATTAGTGGACATATTAAGTAACTTTCCTTGAAATTGTGTTGGGTAGGATTAATTATGCTTAATTGTTGTATTTTTTTTGTTTATGGATTGCTTTCCAATAATGTCATCACCTTCAATATGACTTCTACTTCTAACGGCTGTTACACTAGTAGTGGATATTGGCACGCTCCACTTGTCTCTATAGATTTGTCATTCTTCTAGGGACCAACTTCCAAGCTTTCTGTATATGTTTTGTTCGTTTGTTTTGTCTTCTACAACATCAGTTACTGTTGTGACAGAAGGAAATGAAGGTCTGTTTGCCTTCATTTTGCAAATAAAAGTAAGCTGTTGATAATAATATATGCTATTCAACTGCATACATTTCAAAAGAACTATAACTTTTTCATCCGTAACAGTGGATAATTAGTAAAAATATTTTAAATTGTGGAGTTTGGTGTTTTTTGGCCACCTCCAATTAAATGCTATGTTTGTGCAGTAAATGTGAGAAATAACTAGGGATTTGGCAATTTTGTAAAGGAGAAGGCTTAACAGTGCTCTTCAAAAACAGGTGCCCAGACTCTTGCTTAAACATGTCTGTCAATGAGGATGTTGTCAGACTGGGGAGGACATGCTTGTTTCTGAGGTCCTAGCAAGTCTCCAAGTCGCTGCGGCTAAGCCTTTCTCATGGTGACCATGACAGTTTGAGTCTTAGGGTCTCTTTCTGTCTTGGGTGTTTATGGCTGCCTTCCTTGGGGAAACCTAACATGGATCTATGTACTTGAGGCTGAAGAACTTCCTCTCCTGACCTTCTCAACATTTTTGCAAGTTTTCATATCTTTGATTTATTGCTGTAGCCATTTCCTCTGTGTTGTCACATCTTTCAGTAGTTAACTTGCTTCCTCTATTAATAATATCTAAAAACCATTTAAAACTTTGGGCTTTTGGCTAGGGAAATAGAAATCAATGACACACTTTTCTTTAAAATAAAGGTCTGAATGAAAGACTTGTTACCATCTAGAAAGCACAACGTGGCTTGTCCTTAATACTGTAAGTTAAGTAACATTAAACATCAAGCCTGAGCACAAGTGCATATTGAGATCATCTGTGCAATTTTTGTGTATGCATAGTCTGATGGAATCTGACTCATTCAAGTCTTCATTTTCTAATCACTTTAAGCTACTAAATAAGTAGCTATACATGTCATTACACAACAGCTTAAGCTAACTCAAGTCAGCACTGTTGCAGTCCCACCTTTCCCCTACCCTCCCTATGATGCAGTCTCATATTCTCTTTACAGGGCATGTGTGTAATCTGTGTAGAGCTAGTTCAGGGAGCTACTAACAGGATGTGGATTATGCTTTCATTCCAAGTCTGTTTTGTTGGGTGAGTATAGTGCCAGCACCCAGGTGATGGACAGACTGATAATGTGGGCTGTGGTAATGCTGACTTACATTATTACAGCTGTTTGGAAATGCATGAATGGCAGGAAGGAAGGAAGGAAGGAAGGAAGGAAGGAAGGAAGGAAGGAAGGAAGGAAGGAAGGAAGGAAGGAAGGAAGGAAGGAAGGAAGGAAGGAAGGAAGGAAGGAAGGAAGGAAGGAAGGAGGGAGGGAGGGAGGGAGGGAGGGAGGGAGGGAGGGAGGAGTAGTTCTCTCCTGCTTCCCAATCAGGCAAAAACCTGGTTATGTTCCCTCCCTGCTTTCATTGTCACTTCTCAAGTCGGTCTGATGTGCTGATTAATTTGCTATGAAGGCAGAAAAATAACCCAAGATGTTAAGTAGCTTGCTATATGTTAGCAGAATGACATTGTTTACAATGCCTTCAAATTAACTCCAGAGCCAGTGCAAAAAAAGTAGGTAGAAAGAGGAGGTAACAGGATCCTCCCTCTGAATGAGAGTGAACTAGTAAATAGAGTGTAGTTAGGAAATGTATCTAAGCTTGAGCATGACTGTTTAGATCTATGGCATTTGGCCTGTGGCTTTAAGGAGTAGTTCAGAGCCAGCCTCAAAGCAAGTGAAAAGATGTATTAAACAACAAGCGCAAAACCCATGTGTGAAGCCAAATCTCAAGAGAATACTGTCACACAGCATTAGTAGATAGGACTAGTTGCTGCTCAAAAATAAATAAATAAAAATCACTGGCCTTTGAAGAATAAATGCAATTTAGGCCCCTACTTTTTCCTGTTTGCCTTACTTTCTGTTACCTTATACAACTTAGTAGTTAATACATTTCTGGCGTCTGAAGGCTGGGCCTTGTATGATGGAGAAAAGTTGATGTGTCATTCTAGAACAGTTAACTTGGCACTTTATACTGTAAACTCAAATAGGTCCAGAAGTTTTCTGCCTGGCTGTCGTGTATTGGTGTGCCACTGTTCATGTCTTGAATTCAGCATGCTTTCTTCTTGACTAGACAGTCATCCCAGAAATTGCAGGGTACAGAGATGCCAGTCATCTGTCTTGCTTTATATAGGCTTCATTAGCAAAGTGAAAGCCTATCTTGTAGAATATGCTATGTTTAGTAACAGTTGTATCCTCTCCACATTCCTGCTTGTAATAACTAGAAAGTTTTCACAGTATAGATTGTAAGCAAACACATAGATTGTAAGCGAACAGCATAGATTGTAAACTTCCGGGAATACATTGCGTAAGGAGGTGGTAAAAATTTTCACAGTGTATGTAGACTGTAAGTTTAAAGCTTTTGGGAATATGTTAAGTAATAAGGCAGGAAACAGACTTCGGATGCAACATTCAGTAGTGAACCAAGTCCTCTAAGTGATCATTTTTTCTCCCTGTGATTAACATGGTGTTAAAAAATGTGACAACTTATGTAAATTTACAGAATTTCATAAAACAAACTTTTTTTTTTTCTTTCATATAAGCAATGGGTGATCTTGTATTTAAGGGAAATATTTTAAAAAATCTTCAATCTTTATTAGGACCAGACTCAAAAATTGTGTTTTAACTTAAAACTACTCTGTCTAGCTACATTTTACAGTGAGATGTGTAGCTATCCCCACTCTTTATATCAAGAACTTTGGTAGGAAATTCTAGGAAGTACAGTTCAGTTATCAGAATTTATATTCTTAGTCAATGAGCATAGTGAAACACTGCAGTATGACAGAGATGTCACTTAAAGCTGTGAAACTGATAATGTATCTCACTTTTTATAGAAAGAAAAAAAAAAAAAACACGTAAAGGAAATGTGGAAATGGGCTGTTGCCCAATAAATAAATAAATAAATAAATAAATATCAGCATAGACAAAGAACAAGGTAGTTTTCAGATAGATCTGGGCAGACTTAGCCAATGTTACAAATGTGATACACTGGTTGCAAAAACCAATGAACAATTGCTAGTCTTGCAGTTGAAGTATGTGATACTTGGATAACTTCTTGTGGAATAAGCTCAGCTTCATTTCAATTTAATTTAGTTCAAAATATATATCTTCTCTTGAGACAGAAAAAAATACATATTTCTGGTGGCTGATCAAGTTAAAATTTTAATGAAAAACTAAAAATAAGATTAGTTTTAAATTGAGAAGAGCTTGGAATAGTTTGAGGATTCTGTATTAAATTCACCTATTACTTAGAAGTGCTAGAGATACACCCAGATGAAAATACATCCAAGGATTGACATGGCCATTCATAACAAATATACTCTACAGAATAAAATTATTTGAGAAAACCATAAGTATATTAACATAATAGCTAATCAAAGACTGGAGAGTCACTATAAAGTAGAAAATTCCTGCAGTACAATGTAAATAAAGTCATGTGTGCATATGAAAGCTGACTTAAGGTAAATGTTAGTAAGGGTACTATTGTACTGTTGCAGCTGGAAGAGGCTTTCTGGCTCCAGAAAAATAGGGAAGTCATCATGGGAACAAACCCCAATCTCATGCAGATTTGCAGATTTGCATATTATTTTGCACAGTGGAATGATGATCTTGATTGCTTTTTGATTTATAGATATTTCCCAATCCCTTCTAAGGGTGCTAAACAGTGCAAGTATTTTAACTGCTTTTTCTTTTTCAAGCTTTATCTTCAAAGGTTTTAATAGCATAAAGAAAAGAAGTGTGGGATGGTTTTGTCTAAGTTCATGATCAAAATGTAGCTCGGGCCATACTCCACTTAAAGCTTTGGTAGAGGGCTTATGCCTCTTTTTTAAAGACTGAGAAAGCACCACGACTGATGAAAATTCTCATCTCCCACCAACACCTACATCAAAAATCAAAAGAAAAATTGAGTCAAGCTTTGTGAGATACATGTCCTTGAATTGGCCTGGCCTGACAGGCCTGCTCATGCAGGGAACTTGGGGATCAGAGTGTTTTTGTGTATGCCCTCCTTTGGCTGCAAAAGTCAAAGGAGCTCTGCTGTAATCTTTCCTATAAGGGACTTGGAGTCTCCAGTCACATGGTCATAAAAGCATGCATAAAATATATTATGGGTAAAAAAAGCGAGAACAGTTGCAAGAATCAGTGTACAGTGTACAGCTTTCTTGAGAAATACTATGGAATAATCAGGAAGATGGATGTGTGGGTAGGATCATATGTGTCTTTATCTTTTAAGCCCCTGTTTTGAGTTTAGGCCACTTTATGCTTTTGAGTTTTATGCTACACTGTATGTTCTTTTTCCATAAGTTATCCAAATAAAGACATGGAAGCGCACTGGCTAATGGGCTGAGCAGCAGTCAGGGAATACAGAAGTCTTGACTTTTAATCCCCAAGCAGATTCTGTAGCCCAGGAAGGAGAGACTTTTTGATTGCCTGAGTCAAATTGCCACTGCACGGTACCATTCAGTTCAATGTTAGGGCATTCACTAAGTAGAATTTGATCACTTAGAAGTGAAAGAAAATGCAAGGGCTTGTATGCATATTGTTTATACTTGTAAAGAAGATTCACAATGGTAGGAAAACATTTGCTGTTCTTAGGAAAGCTCTGGAGTCTGCCTCAGGTATTCATTTCAACGTGTTCAAATTAAGATGCTATTATATGAGACAGTTTCCAAATTATGTCTGTTGAATTATATACTGAAATAGCATTAGGGCTTTGAAAACTGCTTGAAGAGTAAGTTTGGGAAAAAGTAAAATGTTAATCCACTGAGTTACTGTTTAGCAATGTCTTTAATTTCTTGAAATATAGTATAATGTATCTCAGACTTGGAAGTGGGAGAAACTAAAGTGTGTTAACAATTGGTTATTTTAAATAGTGTGAAAAAAGTCCACCTACTACATGAGTTAACATCTGAATTGGTATTCAGAACTAAGAATCAGTGGTGCAGGTTGCTTTTAGGGGTATTATTAAGAGTGTCCCTGGAAAAAATGCTGGTTTTAAGAAGTCTATTTCACCCGTGCATTGAGAAATACATATTCCTCTTCAGTGGATATATTATTAGAGAAGATGAGGTGAGAAGAGAAAGACAGATGATGCACACAACATTTAGGGCAGAAAGTGGTTGACTGTAGCTGTAGGCAACAACAGCAATGAAAAAAATGTATACATGTAGAGGAAACTGAAAGCGAAAGATTAGAAAAGTTTAAGATTTTGATGGATGTGAGTAAATTATAGGCAAGTAAAGAGCAAAATGGAGCAGGAAAACAGTATCCAGGACAAACTTCGATGCAGATGAGTCAGAACAAGCTGACACGCCATAGCTGTATTATCAAAGACAAAATGAAACTCCTGTCTTTGCCTTATTTTAGCAGTCAGGCAGTCTTTAAAGAGAAACAAGTAAACCAGCAAAGAGGATAATGCAGGTCTTAGAGTTAATGCTTTGATTGTTGCTGCCAGGGCACTAGTAGGTCTTAACTGCCCTGACCAGCTTCACCTGGGGCCTCCAGTCATACCTGGGGCCCTATTTAAGCTCAGTCTTTCAGGCCCTAGTGTGCTGCTACTTTGGGGGGGGGGGGGGGGGGGGGTGCAGGTGCAGGTGCAGGTGCAGGTGCAGGTGCAGGTGCAGGTGCAGGTGCAGGTGCAGGTGCAGGTGCAGGTGCAGGTGCAGGTGCAGGTGCAGGTGCAGGTGCAGGTGCAGGTGCAGGTGCAGGTGCAGGTGCAGGTGCAGGTGCATGGCCTTGAGGGTAGCAGCAGTTTGGCCTGGCTGTGGGCCTCGCTGAGGTAGCCCCTAGCTTGTAGGCTGATGCCCTGCTTTGGGCCTGTTTCTGTAGATCTGGCTGCTACTGGGCTGTGTCTGAACCTGGCTCTCATCACCAGGGCTGGTCCTGATGCATGGACTGACTTTTTAGCTTGGCATGTGTTGTTACTATGGCTTTGTTCAAGGATCTGGGCTCTTGGCCCAACATGGCTATGGCCTGCCTTGTTCCCTTGCTTGGGTGGCAAGGCCCTCGTCTGGCAAGGCCCTTGTCCTGCTGCCTGAGCTCTGTGCTTGGCACCCTAGCCTACAGGGAGCAACTAGCCTCTGCTGCATCTCAATGGCTGCTTTATTAGCTGGAATATGGTAGGGTCAAGGAAAATTGCTGGTTTCTTTTTTATTTATCCTTTCAAAGGATTAGGTTGGGTTGGCAGAGGGGAGTCAGTATGCCTCTAGATGTGAACTGCTTTAACATTTTTTTCAATTCTCTGATAATTAGTTGCATAATAAAATAAGAAAAAATAAATGGTATTTGGTTATTTTCCCAAATATTATACTTCCATTAAAATAATGCCCCTCCCACCCCCAGGTTTACAGGTCCACTAAAATGAGATGATTCTTATGGCAATATGCATTACTCTGTTGTTGTAGTAGCTGGAGGAATACAACAGTAGATGTTTGTTGATCAAAAGGCAGTAATATTTCTGTAGTCCAAGACCTTAGATCAAAGATGTTAAGTACTATGTTTTAGGACAGCTTACCTGGTGTGTGAAAACAGTTTCTTAATATCTTTGGAGATTTCAGCTGAAACTGTATAGTAGGTACTAACATGTTAACTCTTTTATTAGCACACCACGCAATAATTTGGTATAATTCTACATCTTGAGAAGTAGTTTATTTAACAGTTAACAGCTATACAGAGCTCTTTTTGCAGTGATTCACTTCTATAGTCTGTTCTATTATTTTAATAACATATGACTTTGCCGCAAGAAAGACTTCAGCCTTTGCTATTCTCTTGCAAAAGGCTTATTGTATTCATTTCTTCTTTATTTTATTAGGAGAGAGCCTTGATATTAAATCTAGTTTCCTTCCTTGCATTTACAGTGCATCTACTTTCTAGAGGAAGTATACCTGGTTTTATGTTAAACGCTTAACGAGATGTTTCTTTACATTGAACACTTCTTATTCAACTATCTCTTCTATTACTTCTAATTTATAAAATGCAACAAACATTTCCATTCCCAGACCAGCTTTTTCTGTCCCAATGATGCATTATGTAAACTGTCCTATTAACTAGGCTGCATTAAAATGAAGATAAAGCGATAACAGGCATCAACCACGACCCTCAACTTTTGCTGGATATGCAAGCTCTGCCTTGTGAATCGTCTGTTTAGGAGACTGAAATAGGGTATGTGGTTGCTAATACATGTTCTTATGCCCTTGTTTTACATGCAGGTGTTGATTAAATTGTTTATATTAACTGGTACTCTTTCTGACATTGCAAGTACTGGTGCTTCAGAATATCACTTCTAGACTTGAGTTTGCTTTCTAGTTCAGTAGCTATTGTTTAATGGTAGCATTATCTTTATTCTGGCCTTGGCAGTTGATTCTGCCCATTCTCCATTTTCGGAGGTGCAGTGCGTGCTTCAGCTGTGTTATGAACATGTTGTAGAGACATACAATTACTTAAATTGTTTCTTGATTTTTAGCTATGTGCTTACTCACAAAAACAGTAACTTTACTCATCTCCTTGTGAGATACGGGAGGGTGGTTCTGGGAGTAATACAGCACTTCAGGTCTGATGGAGAATGTCAGAAAATGAACTAACTCTGTAAAGGACTCAGTATTGAGCTGATTTGCTTGTCCCATACAAGGGTTCATTTTCTTTTAGTTGTACAAATACAACAAACATTGCCACTTTCCAAACTTTTTTGTTTGGTTTATTGTCTGAATAATAAGCAATACACACTCATTACCACTGCCTATTACAGTGGAGGGGTGAAATCATAGAGTAATAGTGAAGGCATCAGCTGTAGCAGGAGAAATGACTTAAACTTAAGATTAGTGAGAAATTATGAATAAGAACAGTATTTCATCAAAACCATAGCTCAAAAAGTAAAAATTGGAGCAACATTTGTGCTGCTACTAGGGAACTTTAGTTTCATGCCTTAGGGCTTCTCCAGGAAGCAATATTGAAGAAAATCTTGCTGATTTGATTTTTGGGCTGTCAACCTACAAGAAAAATCCAGAGCCATTAAACATACTATATTTTGTTGCCAGCTGATCTTGGTATTCTTCTGGTACTGATGTCTCATGACAGGACCCTGAGTTCTGGCTGGCTTTCTTTATACTTCAAGGGAATGAAGTAACTTACAGACTTGTTCTTAGACTTCCTGTGCTTCTTTCTTTTAGTGCCATTAGTGAAGTGTACGGTACTTTGTAAACACATAGAGTAATAGTGGAGGGTCTGTAAGCTTGCTCTCTTTCATGACCCTGAGGAACAGGGACCTTTTGTTTCGTCTTCTACCCTTCTAGCGTTTCCAGCAGTACTGGATCATGGTCTTTCGTGGGAAGTTAGCAAGTTAGTGTTTTTACAATTTAACTCTACTTTCCTATTCCAGAAGATAGGAAACTATAAGTAGAGCTTTATTAAATACAATTTCAGTCACTCTAGAACAAGTATCCTAAAGAAGATCCATGAGTAAAAAAGGCTTGAAAGTGATTTAAAAATGGGTTCTTTGGGTCAGTTGCACAGTGATGTTACTATAATAATAAAAAAAAAAAGAACATCAACAAAAAAAACTCACTACATTTCTCCAATGAGATGGAGTGCAGGAAAGCACTGAAAACCAGGTTCCAATTTTATTGAAATGTCAAAACATAGATAATGTAACTTAAACTTGAAGCGTCAATTCATTACATATCATCTGCTGATAAATGAACTTTGGTGAGATTGCAGTGACTTGCCACTGAATAGTTGGCTGATTATAGCCTCTCTAAAATACTTAATTTAACTTGTTCATGAATTATTGAAAGTACATGATAGCCAAACAGATCTCTTGGTAATATTATCGATGTTCTATCCTCTCCTCATTTAATCATGTCTCCTACTTACTGTGACTGCTCTCTATAGAGCAATGAAATGATGCGATTTTGTCATTTTCTCATAGATCTCAAAGGATGAAGTATTCCATTTTCACAACAGATGATCTAACAACATCATGTCCCTGACTAAAGAATGTTCCACCTGCACCCACCACAACTTCCAGGTATGCATCCTTCCTATTCTCTAGCAGTGTGCTGTCAGACCCATTGCTGAGCCAATTCAGCTTACTTTGCTGCACAGCCAAGAAAAGTTGCATGTTTTTGCTAGGTCAGGGAGTTGTATCAATTCAGCAAAGACTCACAGGATTAGAAACAGGAGGAGCTGGGACTGTTTGCTTTTGGCAGCATTGGAATTAGCTACATCCTCAGTCTTCCGTATCTTTATATGATTTGCTGTTGCATTGAATATCTGGCTATTTTGCTTTTGTTGACTATTACAGTTTTCATAATTAAAAAACAAAAGTTTTAATGAAGATAGATATGGAGTTACTTGGAATGAGAATCCAGAAGTATGGAGCCTTAAGGCTTCAAAGGCAGTAGTCTAAACTGTATTTTTATCTTCAAAGTACAGATTTAATTGTTTTTGCTTATTCCTGAAATTAATATGAGCTAAGAGCTCCTGCCTTTCACAGTGGTGAGATAATACTTTGGTGATCTGCTAGCTGGCAGCACAGTTGTCTAGGTGTTGTCCTCTAATTCTGTCCTTTTCCCCCCAAGTTCCAGCAGCCATGTTTTTTCTTTTAGTCTACCAATAGTTGTGCTTATTAATCAGTCTTCAGTACTGTCCTTCCTTATCTTTTTTTTTTTTCTATTAACAGTTGTTTTATTGTTCTCCCTTTTTTACTTATTCTTGTTCTCAGAGCTTTGATTGCAGAAGAACATAATGTAGAAGTTGTCACATCACTTAAAATACACTATGCTTCCCCTGTGTAATGGCTGGAGCTTTTGGAGAATGTGTAGTGATTTCAGAGATTCAAGTGATGCGGAGATGTTATTCTGCTTACTGGTATTATAATGAAGCTTAACAGACATTTAGCTATTCTATTTAGTTTAGTAAATGAAACATATATTTGCAGACAGTGAAGGTGACTTTGTTTTTGCTAGTCAGGTGGGCTTGCTTTACGAAAGTTTAAGTAAAATGGGTTAATAAAATTGTATTAGCATGGCTCTCTCACAGCCCTCCTTTTCATGAATATAAGACACAGCACAGAGGAGTCTAGCTCTGCATAAATGATGCCATTGTGTCCTGGTTTCAGTTAGGATAGTGTTAAATTTCCTCCTAGTAGCTGGTAGGGATGTTTTGGGTTAGGATGAGAAGAGTGCTGATAACATGCTGATGTTTTAATTGTCGCAGAGCAGTGCTTACACCAAGCCAAGGACTTTTCAGCTTCTTGCTCTGTCCTGCCAGCAGGCAGTCTGGGGGTGCAGCAGGAGCTGGGAGGGGACAGACCCAGGACAGCTGACCCAAAGTGACCAAAGGGGTATTCCATCCCATCTGGCGTCATGCTAAATATCGAGGGGTGGTTAGCTGGGGTGGGGGACCAGCTGCTTGGGGATAGGCTGGGCATCGGTCAGCGGGTGATGAACAATAGCATTGTGCATCACTTGTTTTGTACATGTTGTTATTAGTAGTACTATTATCATTATTATCATGGTTATTTTCCTGTCTTAATAAAATGTTTTTATCTCAACTCACAGGCTTAATTTTCCCATTTCTCTCCCCCATCCCAGAGAGGGAGGGGGGAGGATGAGCAAACGTCTGTGTGGTGCTTAGCTGATGACCGGGTTGGTCAGCAACAAGTTTGCTTGAGCAAAGGTCTACGTATGCTTCTGTAATATACACCTTATAGAATTGGCACAGCACATTTTCTGTCAAAATCGTTCAGCCTGTCCTAAATATAGTTTTAATGGCTGTGGGGGAGTAGGTTGGAGCTCTCCTTCCTCTATCAATTCCTCAGGTTGTGGTAACTCCTGTATCGTGAAGGACAGATTGCACAGTGCTGCCTTGTGCTGGGGGCTGCATTTGTGCTTGTTTGCTGTGGTTGTTTTTGTTTTTGTTTTTTTTTGGCAGGATGAACTTGTGTGTTAATCTGCATCAGGAGAAATTACAGGCAATTGCCTTTTCATCCTCCTTTTGCATGATTAGATTCATATACTTATTATTCTAGGCAAAAAAAATACGTAGTATAAGCAGAGTTACTGGGTGTGTCATAATGATCTTGAATCTTCAGGGGTTTTTTTTCAGTTTCTAGACAAATTTCCTCATAGCATCCTGATAAAAGTGAACAAACACTTAAAAGTGTTCAAATGTGTTAATGGCACTACTTTTCCAGTAGTCACTGTGTGGGAATAAAAATGTTGTTTTTGCAGAGTCACATTGTTTAAAGGTAAGGATTGTGGTACTGAGATATGCTCGCAGTGATAAGAAAACTTAACAGGCGACCTTGTAAAATGCAGGCAACCAGACTCCTTAGAACAATTAGGTGAAGATCATGGTGTCAAGTCAGATAAGTGAAGAAACATTACCACTTCAAACAGTAAAGAAGTCAAAAGAAATTTGAAATTTTACAGGCCGGCAACTGAAGGCCATGTATTGTCTGTGAAGCATCAGCTAGGTTGTGAACCTGGATTACCTGCTCAGTGGGGAAGCAGGGGAGGGTCCTGTCATCAAAAAGTATATAAACAGTGTTTTGGAGCTAGTAGGGGTGCTCTCCAGCTTGTGGGGTGCCCGCCATTGCAATCACAAATAAATTACTACTTCACTGAGATCCTCGCCTGAGCCTAAGTTATTGGCTACAGAGTGTTTCTCACAATTTGGGGGCTCATCTGGGATCCAGTCACCTGCTGAGGAGCCCCACTGCCGCAACAGCAGGAAGGCATGCCCTGCTGATTTCAGCAGCCCTGTGCATCAGTGGTGACGGTTCTGTGGAGAGCTCATAGAGGGCCTGAGACTGATTAAAGAGGGAGGATCCATGAAGTAGTGGGGAAAGGAAGAAGGTAGGCACTCCAGGTTTAAGAATTGATCTGGTAACTCTGTGCACAGACCAAGGTAAGAAATACTAAGTATTGCCTTGGGGGTTGGGTGATGTGTGATTGAGATGTACTTCTGTACGAAGCGAGTGTGGAGTCCTGATTCGCGGTACCATAGCTCCATGAGAGGCATGGCCAGAGACAGATGAAGCATGAGATAAGGAAGAGAAAGGAAGAGTCTTGGGAAATTTTGTGTACGGTAAGCCCTTGCACAGGGAAGTGCTTGGCAGTACACGCCCATTTTCCAGAATCGGAACATTAGTGTGTGGTACCCTGAAGGAAGGAAACTTCTGTAGCAGCACACTGACAAGGGCTAGGAAAAATGGGAAATATGAGTTCCAGGGGACAGGGAGATATCCCTGGGGGAGTGCCTACCAACAGTTCTTCCTGAAGAATGATAAGAAATTGGAAAAATAATCTCAAAATTAGTGGAGATGATTAAAATGGTTAAATATTGTGTATCAGTCTGGACAAAAGAACCAATTAAGGAAACAGCAGTATTTTGGCCAAAATATGGGTCTGATGAAAATTTAGGCTTTTAAATTTATATGTAAACAATAAGATTCCTTTTTTGGAGAAGGAACCAAGTTACGCTCCCTATAATCCTAATATTGCACTGGTGGCAGCAGCAGTTGCTCCAGGGAGACAGGGACTGCAATTAACACTGTCCCTAGAGAAGAGCATACTCTAAGCTCTGGTAAGAATTAGAACAAGGTAGAGAGATTGAGAATTTTGCCTTCCCTGATACTAACAGTACTAACACTAACTGTGTATCCTCTTAGGTGAACTCCGTCCTCTCCTTACTAGCAGAGAGGTGTTAGGGATTTTAAGAAGGAGATGATGTTTTTAATTGAGGACTCCATCAGGCTAGCTGAACAATTAGACCAGTTCCTAGGGCCTAACTTATACTCTTGGGGGGAATTATGTCTATAAGTATGTTCTTTATAGGGAAAGAAAGGGGAATGATCAGGAGGAGAGCTGCTATACAAGAATGGGAAAGAGCTCATCCTCCAGGACCAGGAGTAATACCAGCATGGCAGAAATACTCACCTGCCAATCCTGGCTGGAATCATAATAGTGTGCAACACAGAAATCATATGAGGACTTGGGGTCAGAATGAGAAAATAATCAGGGATTAATCCTGAGGACCTGGTATCCCAAGGGCTCTTGAAAGTTCATTTTGTGATTAAAGCCTGGCAAGATACACAGAAAATGCTCCAGAAGGTGGGAGGATGTAGTGAACAGTCATAGGGGGGCCCCCCTGTGGGAGGCCCTGAAGGTGTGTGTCAGGAGGGGAGATGAGAAGGAAAAGCAGAGAGTGAAACTAATGGTATTGACAGTGCAGTGGGTAGTGAGGCAGAGGGTTGGAGAAAGAGGAAGAAAATCTTTAGGGTGTTGTATATGGAGTGGTAATTCGTGTAGAGAAAATGGTTGATATTAATAAAGAAGGTGGAGACTTGGGAGTATGGCCATGGGGGTTGGAAAGCCCCGTGGTTGAGATAACATTAGACTCCTAGAGACTGCTCGCCAGGTGCTGAGCAATCCCACTGCAACCTTGTCATTTTTAGTTGCAGAGTCCCACACCTTGACATCAGTTTGGTTCCATGTTTCAGGATCATAAACTGTCCGATTGTTAGTAAAGAGAATAAGCTGTAAGGTTACCAGGACAGTCTTTGTTCCTAAGGACATATGATTCCACATAATGCACAACTGCTTACCAGCAAGGGGCAGCTGTGTGCACGGGTCCTCTTCTCTCAGCTTGAGCTTCTTCCCAGCTCTGGTGCGCCCGTTTCCAGCGACTTTCTGTATGAGCTTCTCTGAGCAGTTTGCTGAGTTTGCCAAACCTATCTTCATGAGGCAATCAATGTGCCTGTTCCTGTCCTGGTCTCCATTCCGCTAGCCTGTTCCTTTTCATTCCTTCTTTCTGCTTCTCTATTGATGATATAACTTCATCACATTGTGTTGCCTTCTTTTATCTTGAGGGCAGGCTCCCCTCTTATACCCTTCTCTCCACAGCAGTTCTTTTCAAAACAACTTTTCATTGGTCAAACAACTTTGCAAATAACAGCAACAGTAAACACCCAGAAACTTCCATGCCTAAATGACTGGAGAACAAGAAACCAGCTGAAGAACCAGAAACTGGAGACTGCATGGAGTCTCCTGAGTCACCCTTCTGTGTTCTCTCTAAACTCTTTCACATTCATGATGGCCTCATCGTTAAGAGTCTAATGTTATCTCAACCACGGGGCTTTCTGACCCCCATGGCCACACTCTCAAATCTCCCCCTTCTTTATTAATATCAACCATTTTCTCGACACGAATTACCACTCCATATATAACACTCATATGCTAATCACTTAACTATTATATCTCAAACAGTAGGAACACCTACTCAAAGGCAGAAGACAACTATTTTGCTAGGCATTTCCACAAAAACCCTGTGTATTATTTTAAGGATGGTGTTTCTACTCATAATCCATTTTTCAGTTATGAGTAAAATCACTGGTTTTCTGAGAACTCTTTAGGAGGATAAGAATCAAGAGATACTTAAGTGAATATCATCGAAATAAGTACTTTATAGAGAAATGGCTATTTAAGTAAGCTAACTTTCATTTTTCAGCAAGTGTCTTCACTGCACAGCTGGCATCAGATTTTGTTTCATTTAGAGATAAATAAGTGCTAAAAGTCAGTTTAGTTTTGGTGACAAGAAGTTTGTGTACTTGTTCTTAAGTAATAAAAATACAACTTATGTGATTTTAACCACTTTTAGACACCACGTTCATATGTAGAAAGCCTTGAAATTAAAGCATTTATCTTCAGCAATGCAACTGTTTGCCAAGTTGCCTATTTTATCTGGTTGCTTAACTTGAAATTTGAGCAGTTTTAGAAATACGAGTTGGCACTTGTGATTTTCCATTTGATGTTTTTCTTCTGGTACACTCTCTCTCTGGCCCCATGAATTGTTGCAGTGCACCTTGTGCAGTTTGTAGGCTGAAGAAACTCTTCATATGCAAAGGCAGCGGTTTGTTACCCTAATTAAAGTTTTAACAGTCTAATCAGAGTTATTATTAGTCCAGGAATAATTATTGCAAGTAAAGAAAGAGTATTGTTGGAGGAAAAAATCTGTCATTAATAACTAGTTAAAATTGTTCTTCACATGCACCCTAGTCCTTACTCTTCCCTGCAGTTATGTTCACCTGGCTGTTAGTTTTCTGACTCCTAAGGTCAACAGAGGCAACCTCCCTCAGCAAGGAGTGGGGAGTGAGTTACAGCCAGTCAGCTTTTCCAAGGAGGACGATGGCAGTTGTCTTAATTTACAATCCACTTGGGACTATTCTTATTTTCTAATGTGTGCTTACACCTTACTTTCTTCGTATGTCTGGAATGCCCCATAAAAGCTGAATTTCCTGTATGTAAAATATACTGTATATATGTGTTGGATGCTTATTCTTTGTTCTCTCTTCACGTGTTTTACCCACCTCCTGAATTTACATACTCTTAATGAACAGTAATCAATCACCTGTATTCATGAGTTGAATGTAGGTAGGACCTCTCTTACCTTCCTGTTCCCACACTTTCAAGTTCTTTGCTGTTATCCTGTGCATGAACTACTCTGCACTATGTTGTTATTTAGGGTAATAAATAGTTAATCTGTATAGAATAAACTACTTGTCATTGCTTTCTACTGGTCACAGAAATATCTCAATTACTGTAACCACAGGTCTTACACTACACAATTGCACAAAGCTAAACTAAAACTGAACCAAGGTGAGCAAAAGTTTTGTGGTTTAATGCAGCTGGCAGCTAAGCACCACACAGGTGTTAACTCATCCTCCTTCCTCCGTCTCTGGGGTGGAGGAGAGAAACAGGAAAATGAAGCGTGTGGGTTGAGATAAAGACAGTTTATTAAGACAGGAAAATAATAATGATAATAGTACTACTACTAATAACATGTACAAAACAAGAGATGCATAATGCAAGTGCTCACCACCCGCTGACCGATGCCCAGCCTATCCCTGAGCAGCCGGCCCCCCACCCCAGCTAGCCACCCCTCTATATTGTTTAGCATGACATGAGATGGTATGGAATACCCCTTTGGCCAGTATTGAGTATGGAGTTATGTATCTACCAACCTGGAGAGACTACAGGAGCTGGAGAGGTTGCAGAGGCTGGAGTGGCTGCAGGGGCTGCAGTGGTCACTGGGTCCATCAAAGAGGTTGGAGTGTCTGTAGGAGTTGAAGTGGCCATTGTGCCTGTCACAGGACTTGGAGCAGCTGCAGTTTCTGTCACTAGGTTTATAGTAGCATTGATTACAGCTTGATAGGCATAGGGCAGACCCCAGCACGCTACAGTGATTTGTGTCTCTTTGGAACTGCCAGTCATGACGCCCCTTTTTCAAGCGTTCTACCATTTTTTTTTAGGATTTTGCAGTTGTTCGGGGTGAATTTCCAAAACACTGAAGGTGCCCACTGCTCTAGAAACCTGCCCCTATCCTCCCACACTCCCTGCCACTCATGATTATCCTGCCTTAAGACAGATCTCTGAATGGCATTCCTAAGTAGTTGTTTAACCTTAAACAAAACCTGAAGCGCATTTAAGACATGTAACAATAACACCATTCTTGTCTGAACACGCCAAGGATATTCAACATCTTGGAGAACTATCCTAACTAGCTTTGGAGGATAAGAGGGGGGCGAAGGAGAAAGGGAGAGTGAACAAGTAGGAAAAAATATCTCCCCGTCCCCTCCACAGATTGGCTTCCTGAAGAAAAAGGCAATAGGTGTAACTGTTAATAGTTTCTGAGATATGGTTTCCAAAGTACTGAGTTGATGACAGTGCTGAGTACAAATACCAGGTTAGTCTCATGACCACAAATTTCATCATATCATAAGCCAGTGTTACACTGCACAGTACCATAATGATCTTAAATCAGGGCCCAGAAAGGATAAACAGCATGGTAGGGAGCACATACAGTAAGTAATGTGCTATATAACTTAATTTGGAAAACAGGCACAGCAGACCTGAGATTAAAGCAATCAACATTGTGACTATCAACAATTAAGAAGGTCTAATACTTATACCAATTTTAGTTTAACACACTCTGGTCAGATCTGTCATTATCTCAGCCCTTTGTGCCCCACATTGGGCGCCAAAAGGACTGTTGTGGTTTAACCCAGTCGGCAGCTAAGCACCACACAGCTGTTTGCTCACCCTCCCCTCTCCCTCTCTGGGATGGGGGAGAGAAATGGGAAAATGAAGCCTATGGGTTGAAATAGGGACAGTTTATTAAGACAGGATAATAATAATAATAAGAAGAAAAAGAACAATAATAATAATAATGTGTACAAACAAGTGATGCACAATGCAATTGCTCACCACCTGCTGACCGATGCCCAGCCTATCCCCAAGCAGCTGGTCCCCCCACCCCAGCTAGCCACCCCTCGATATTGTTTAGCATGACCCCAGATGGTATGGAATACCCCTTTGGCCAGTTTGGGTCAGCTGTCCTGGGTCTGTCCCCTCCCAGCTCCCGCTGCACCCCCAGACTGCCCACTGGCAGGACAGAGCAAGAAGCTGAAAAGTCCTTGGCTTGGTGTAAGCACTGCTCCACTGGGGTGCTTTTCCCCACCTGCCTGGAGATGGTTGAAAAGAAAGGGCCTAGAATTAGAGAGATTGATTTTAGTTTTGGTACTACTTGTGTCAAAACAGTGAAGAAAGGGAAAAACAAAGAAAACTACCTCAGCTGTATTAAGTGTGCCAAGATAGTTGTGATTCACAGAAACTGGCTGTCACAATCAGTAAGATTGTGAAGTAGGTATGTTTTTTCAGTGCTGGGCAGCACAGGGGGTAGTCCCACCAAAGTCATGCACCCCTAACACGGCAACTTGCGTTAGTTATATGCAGTAAAGATTTACATATGTGGTTTACATATGAGGTTTCACAGTATGCCTATACATATTCATAATCTGTCCCCGCTTAGTATTAAAATTAGCTCCAAGAAGTCATTTCCATAAACTCCTCCCCTCTGCGCTTGTGCAGTGCCTTCTGGTGGTGGGTGCTGATGGTCGTGAGCATGAAGTAAGATGTCTTCATCAGGGTTGAACTTTTCACCTTGTCTCCTTGTGCATGCTCTCTGAGCCCTTGGTCACAATTGGGGCCATAAGGTTGGTTTGGTCCAGTTCTCTGGATCTGAGGGGCTCCTGTTATCTCGAGGCCTTGCATGTTTGACATCCTTTTTTAAGAACAGTCCTCCTTATCTCTGAGCCCTTGGTCACACTCTGGAACCATATGGTTGGTTTGATCTGGTTCTTGGGGCCCCAGGGGCTCCTGTTATCTGGAGGCCTAAGCACAGCACAGGCACGTCGCAAATGTAGCACATATTAAACAATGAGTCTTGCCTACATATTCATTTTTAATCTGTCGCTCTGTAATTTCTAATCCCATGTTTCAGTTGCATTATCTGATGTAAGATAGAGGAGGTAGTAAAAGTACCTTTTCCCTCAAATTCTTCTGGGAGGCCACAGTTCAATTATTTTTGCATCCTCTTGTTCAACCTTTGGTTTACTTGACCTCTCTGTTCTGATCGCTCCTTTCTGCTCATTTAATCTGGACACACCAGGAGCTTTTTGAAAAGAAAGTTGTCATTTGTCAGTGTATTTATTCTTGTAGAGCCTCTTTGGAGATTCATTGAGAGGGATCTCAATTTTAGGGGAAATCCTGAGTATTTTATTTTATATTTTTTGTATCTCATTATAAAAACGCTAAGCACTTTTGAAGGTCTTGGTTGTGCTTTTGATACAAAGTTAATTGTATGCACTCTTAATACACTGTGAGAGACAAGTTATACTTTAATGTTTATGGAAGAGATGCGGATACTGTCTGAAGAAACTAGTAGTAAAGCAGTTTTTCCAATCTGTTCAGCTTGGTGTTCATAATGGGCGATTATAATAAAAGATAAACTTCTTTATGGGATTTAGAGCTCTAAGTAAATGTGCTGTTGAGGATTGGGTCAGCTAAATTAGTAAAGTGGGTATTAAAGTTCCTGTTTTGCTTATGGGCCAGTAAGAAACTGCATGCCTGCCAACCTCCTTGACTCATCCTCAGAATTAGCATAAAGCAGGTCATTCATAGGTTAACTTGCTGCCCAAAGTTTTGAGGCTAAGGATGGGATGACTGATTAGAGATTATACTGGAGTTTTGCAGTGTAAATGGAGGGTTGCCATCAATCAGAAATAACAAGTTCATCTGTCTATGGTTCTAGAAGGAAACAGTGTCTGTGTGTACCTGAGTGTGCTTTGGATGGGGTTGGCTGTTATAATGTTCTTCAGAGTATGGAATGGTGAAAATGCTTTGTTTTATCAGTGGTTTCCTCAGCAGTTTTCTTCCATTCAAGTTTTCTCCTGTTCATTTTCTTTTTTGGGCAGAGGATTTCAAAGCCTACAAACATCATCCTCTGTCCTACACTTGTGAATTGTTAAAAGCTTTGAGGGTTCAACTTTGGACCACTTTTTCTACTGCTATGTCCTCAGCCTGAGTTCTGATTTTGCTATAAAGATGTAAATGTTACTGACAGTGGTTTCAGAGTCAGACATTTTAGAAGTGCTTTTGAGCTGCAATAAGCATTAAGACTTCCAATGTTGTATAGCTCATGATGGTTTTGTTAAGGTTAAGGATTCTCTATGCCAGGTATCCAAACTTGCTGTAGTTAAGTTGCATTGATGCCACTGTGACTTTCTAACTCTGACTATACTATACAGCTATCACTATAAGCATCTACGTTTGTTTTTTTTGTTTTTTTTTTTTTTGGGGGGGAGGGGCAGATTTTTCCATGTTTTTATTAAAAACAAAAACACAAAGTGACAAGGAAATTAAAAAGAAATCTAACCCCCCAAATCTGTGCAGTACACCTCTTTACCCAGGTAAGATAATTTTATTGTATTTATACAAGACTCTTAGAGTTCCTTGACATTCTGGTTTTGTGGGTGCATGGACAAGAGGAAGACATTTTCAAAGGATGTAAGTTTTGACCCTTTAGTAGAAGCAACTGAGTTTTGAAGCAATTTGTCTTTCAATGTATCCTAAATTATGTCCCTTTTCATACTAATATAAAGCATCTGATTAACTCTGCTGTACAGCAATCCTTTGCTTTTATATCTTGTGTAAATCTCATCTCATGAATGCTTTATATGAGGCACTCATTTCTGACATGCTTCTTGAAGGTCTCTAGATACAGCCTTTGGAAGAATGTCAATTTATAATTAATGCTTAAATGTTGAAAATCTCTAAGCTGTAACTTGTAACAGAATAAGGCACGTGAAACAAAAGTAATACACATTAGAATGAGGCAAATGACTACATTTAGATTAGCTTTCAAATTTGAGAGTATAGCCATAATTGTGAACTATTACCTAATTTATTTAACTGCATGGGTGTATAATCAGGGTTTCTTGAATATCAGCAGTTCTTAACTGATCATCAGTCCAAGTTTTGTAAATGCTTGAATAGGCATGGTGGAAATCTTCACTCTTCACTTTATTGGAATAGGTGAAGGCCAAAAATCCAAACACATGTCCAACCCCTACCTGTGGCCAAATATAAAAAATGAGCCAGACAAGGTATGGGCTGAAGAACACACAAAATTCCACTAGTGAAAATACAAGTTGTCTCCTGAAATGACTTTATGGGAAATATCAAGATGTCACATTTCAATTTTTACTTCAGGTAAAATTTATATTGAGAAGCTGCTTTAATTAGAAATGTCGATTTTTTTTTTCTGCTTGAAATAGTACGCAGCAAAAATATAAATGCTCTTTTAAGTACAGTTCCTAATATATTTTTGTCTAGATAGGTGTGGAGCTGAGTGCTCAGGTGGCTCTTGCTTTATCAGTTACTGCAGGACAGCTTGACTGAGGAAGGACTACAATTCATTTCCCTTTTTTTCAGTGATTTTTCTATATAGATACCTCACCATACAGGTAACTGTATCTAAGTGAGAGTGTGTGCTAGCTAGGGAACAAAATCCTTTTGCAATGCAAAATCATTTGCTCTGTATTATTACCTGTCCTGCCAATAAAATAGAGAAATTGCCCATTAGTCAGTAGCAGTTTACTGCATAGGTCCCTAGCATCTCAAGGAAATAACGTAAATTCAGGTGGAGCATAGTTTGTGTCGTGAAGCATGCACAGCTGCAGTACTCAGCACTATCATTCATTAAAGGTCATTAACCATCTTTTATTTCAAAAAAATTCAGCTGTGAATTGGGATGGGTTGTTGAACACAGGTTGGAAATTACCTTCTAGATGAATTTAGAAAAGCTAAATAAACCATTAAAAATTAACTTGTATGTAGCTGAAAAATATTTGGAAATATGTTAGTAGTGATGAGTAAGTGCTTTCACTGTATACTTGTTTCACAGCTGCTTTAGTCATCAATAAATGTTCTCTAGTGCTGTTGAATCAGCACCTGATTGGGAATGTTTGAAACAATCACAGAGATCTAAGATGACTTCTAACCATGATATTTGATATTTGTGCTCTGCAGTTTTGAAGATCTGAGCATTTAACATCTCAATACAATAATCAATGATATCAGGTAAAGCTTTTTAGAGGGAACAGAACAACTTTTTCCCTTCCCTTCCCTTCCCTTCCCTTCCCTTCCCTTCCCTTCCCTTCCCTTCCCTTCCCTTCCCTTCCCTTCCCTTCCCTTCCCTTCCCTTCCCTTCCCTTCCCTTCCCTTCCCTTCCCTTCCCTTCCCTTCCCTTCCCTTCCCTTCCCTTCCCTTCCCTTCCCTTCCCTTCCCTTCCCTTCCCTTCCCTTCCCTTCCCTTCCCTCCTTTTTTTTTTTTTTTTTCAGTTCTCGGAGGAAACAGTTGAAGGTAAAATCCATTACTTTTTGCTCACAGAATTAAGCTGAAAATCAATCTCATGTTTTTGCAATCAAGAGTATTGCCATTGATCTCAGATCAAGATTAAGCCAGAATTCCTTGCTTGTTGAAGGGCATTAGGCTGTGACTTGGAATTTTTTGGTCTAATGCCATTTTTGGTGGTGTGAATGAATGAGTGTTGGCTATTTTTAAACTTAGTCTTAAGGGGTTTAGTTGCATGTCATTTAATTTTGCACAGAATTGGGCTGACAGCCCAGATGATCACAGTAATGACTTTGGTTCAAAGCATGCAACAGATTTGTTTGAGAGTAGCTTCTAATGCAAAATGCTGGAACAAAATGGGAAGCAAACACAGAAATTGTGGCTTGCAGTTTGTTTTATGTATTATGTGTATTATTGTTACAGATGCGTTAGAAAATAATCTTCTACCTGAGAAAGTTCATAAACTACATAGAACAAATAGATACAGTGCACAGAGCAATGGGAGAAGCAGGCAGGAAAGAGTGGGACTATAAGGGAGGCTCACAGGACTCATTGGTGAAGATTAAATTCTTCCTGGTTGTATTGGTTATGAGGAATATGAATTTAGATATTTTGTTGTTGTTGGCCTCCTTTTATCTTCTTGAATGGTAGTTCCCTGCTGGTACAGAGAGACAGGGAGTTTTCTTTCATTTTGCATAATTTGATTTCAGGCTTTGTTAATTTTACCTCTCCTACACTGAGATAAAACATCTTCCAGGACTCTTAAGCAGGGAGCCAGTCTATTCAGCATTATGGAAACTGAAACTTTGACTCACGACTTTGTATTCCATGTTGGTGTCAATAAACCACTGTCTTTCTTTGGGCCAGTTTCTGCTTCTGACTAGAAATAGAGTCCTCCCACCCCGTCACCCCCCCATTTCATTTATTTATTTATTTTTGCATTGGTACTTCCTATGGAAACATTTTTTCTCAAAGAAATTCCTGCCGAGAATTTTTTGTTATGTTCTCTCTGTTGTGAAGTGATGGGTAGATACTGAACACCTGGATGAGGAAAAGAAACTGGAAGGGAAATGAAATTGTTATTAGCTCATAGTGAAAGCAAATGCAAGAAAGAGCTGCATCTGAGGAAAACAGTAAGAAAGGCAATCAAGAGGCAGATGAGGTATTTAGAAAAGTTAGATTGACAGCTTATGACGTTGCAAATACTGAAATGGAGAAATGGAGGAGTTATGTCATCCAGATCTTCTGCAAAGAGGGTGAGGCTCCTGGCAGACAGGCCTGTCTTTTTTTTTGTTTTGTTTTTTGTTTTGGCATTGTGAAAGAATGTTGTATCTTGGCTTTTGTTGTTGGACAGTGCAGCTGTGGAACCTGCATATCTGAAATGATCACTATTTGTGTCTGCTTTCAGTGATAGGAATCTCTTCCTCTCATTTCCAGCGTTCAATGGATTTCAGGTACTTTTCAGTTTAATGTTCCTAAATTTCACGAAGGTACAAGAGAGTTGCTTGGAACTGAATTGATGCCAATCTTTGTAACTTCTGAGAAAACAGGCTACATTACCATCTTGCTTGTGTCCATACCTGAAGTCCACAGTCACCTTCGACATGTCCACCAGAAATTAAACAACGTCTTGCTCTAGAGGATGGTTCTCGTGGATATTTGTTGAAAAGGAATGAATGAACTGGCAAAAGTCACTCTCCAAGTATTTTGCAGTATGATGTTTTCTTACTTAAACATATTTAAAAATCAAAAAGAGTAAATTTTACTAGAATGAACTTGTGCATATTTGAGAGGTAAGTAGCAACCTAGTGATTTTAGTGCAAGTCTCAAAGAATCTGCAAAATAAAAACTGCTGAGTCCCTCAGTGTGTATTTAATTTGGGAGATGGTGAGTATTTTTCAGTCAAGTGAATGGATAGCACCTGCTGTTTGCCAGTTGTGCTGAGGCTGCAGTGGTAGAATATGTGTTGTGTTGGCAAGGGAAGGTTTTTTTTGTTTTGTTTTGTTTTGTTTTTTGTCTCTATTTATCCTCATCCATAATGAACAGGATGAAAGTACATACAAATGGGCATTTCTACTGCATCACCAAGGCTGTGTCCCTACTTGGTTCTTTTTAGAAGATTTATGTTATGGAAATGGGCTGTGAATGGCCAGTTAAAGATATCAAATAACACAGATGGGTACCTGACTGTGTGTAACTGACTTTTTTTTTAGCAAAAGAAAACTGGGTTTCTGAACAAACCATGATATGTCTGGCTTCTTGTTTCTGTGATCTTGTTAACACTGGAAATTAGTCACAGAAGACTGAGGTTTTGAAAACAAAACGTGCTTTTGTTGTAGACCTCATTCCTGGTGAGCAAAGAGGTTTCTTCTATCTGGCTGTCAGGGACTTTCTATTGTACCCCTTGAGGTGAATTGTGAACACCTGTTTCAATAGAAAAAGATTCAATGAGCAATGCATTAGACAGTGCCACTGCCTTAAGTGTTTCTAGAGGGAGTCCTCCAAGGTGTGGGACAAGTGAGATCCTCCAGTACGCTGCCACTAGCACCGATCCCATGACACAGGCATAGGGTGCTTCAGCCTGATGTTGGATTGGTGCCTCAATGCTAGCTCTGGGGTGTCCCCTGCATGTTGCCCTTCTGCTCTTGCTACATGGCACTGCTGTGGCACTTATCAGAAAGGGAAGCATCACCCCATGTCATTCTGTGGTCACAGATTACCCTTGCTGAGCAGTTACAAGTTACAAGAATTTCTCCTTCATGGCCTCCAATGCAACATTTTAGGTTGCAGCTATTCAGTATGATTGGTTTACTAGCCAATTTCTCTTATTTCTTCATTATTGGTCTAGTGTGTGATATATGGAGTAATAATCCGTGTCAAGAAGATGGTTGATGTTAATAAAGAAGGGGGAGATTTGGGAGTGTGGCCATGGGGTTCAAGCCCCATGGTTGGTGGTAACATCAGACTCTTAACGATGAGGCCATCAGGAATGTGAAGAGTTTAGAGGGAGCAAAGAAAGGTGATTCAGGAGACTCCTTGCAGTTTTGGTTTGCTTATTCTCCAGCCATTAAGGCACTGAAGTTGCTGGATGTTTGCTGGTTGCCAGGCAAAGTTTGATCAATGAAAAGTTGTTTTGAAAAGGACTGCTGTGGGGTGAAGGGTATAAGAGGGGAGCCTGTCCTCAAGACGGAAAGGCAACACAATGTGATGAAGTTATGTCATCAATGAAGAAGCAGGAGAAAAAATTAATAGGGATGGGCTAGCAGAACAGGGACCAGGAAAGGAACAGGGACACTGATCGCCTCATGAAGACAGGTTTGGACAAACTCAGCAAACTGCTCAAAGAAGCTCATACAGAAAGTCGCCGGAAAGAAGCTCAAGCTGAGAGAAGCAGACCCACACGCACAACTGCCCCTCACTGGTGAGCAGTTGCACATTATGGGGAATCCTACGTCCTTAGGAACAAAGACTCCTGGTAACCTTACAGCTTATTTCCTTTATTAACAATCGGACAGTTTATGATCCTGAAACATGGGACCAAATTGAGGTCAAGGTGTGGGACCCTGCAACTAAAAACAACAAGATTGCAGTGGGATTGCTCAGCACCTGGCGAGCAGTCTCTGAGGCCCTAAAGAGCCATGTGGGGCCACAATCAGAAACTTGTGTTTTGCCAGATATTGAGGGAGCTGTGGGCTTGTCCACTGATCCTGCTACCGATTCTGCTACACCATCGCCCCCCCCCCCCCACTGCTACAGCCATTGCAGGCCTTTTCTGTTCCACCTCCTGGTGACCTGGACATGCCTTTTGACCCACACCCTATTGGCCTTGAAAAGGAGATGGAAATGTTTCCCTTCGATCCGGGAAGAATAGGATACATAGGGCCCAAAGGCCAAGTTGCTTAACAACTTAAAGTGAGACATATTGTTCCCACGACTAGTCCTGGAGTTCTCTGGTGTTTGGAATCAAGAAAAGGAATGGAAAATGGAGACTGTTATATGATCTGAGAGAAATTAATGAAGTCATGGAAGATATGGGAGCACTTCAACCAGGATTACCAACTCCAACTATGCTCCCCCAGTCATGGACATTAATAGGATTTACAGGATTGTTTATTAAACACTTGCCAGAATTTGGAAAGCTTTGATGTTTCAATTGATATCTTTTCTGATTGTACATATGCATAGGCGTACTTGGGTTTCTTATGAATATGTAAAAGCAATGTTCTATATATATTTAGAAAGTTCGACGGCTGTGTGTGCGTGTTGGTAGAGTGTAGACTCCCCACACACCCAGTGCTGTTTACTTGCCTTTTATAAATATTACTAAATTCATATTGATTTGTATCTTCATTTATAACAAGTGGTTTCTTAGCTTGTCCCTTTTGGTTTCAGGCACTTAGCCAAAAAAAAAAAAAAGTCAAGACCCACTTTCCAGCTTCCCCCCCAGCACACTGCATTAGTTGGAGTTTGTGTCCCAGAATTGTGGCTGTCACTGAGAATATGTAAGCTGTAAATTCTAGCTTGGAAATATCCAGTTTCTTAAGATCTAGGTCAGAGGCTGATTCAAACGTAATAATTTATAATAATGGAACTAGGGCAAAACAAAACAAAACCCTCTCATGAAATGCAGCTTTTCAAATATGGAGAGAGGGAAGTAATCCACTACAAAGACATAGCCAGCACATCATGAGTTGAGAGAACAAATTACTGCTCTTCACCAAATGAAGCTGTACAGACCCACTCAGGCAGTTTTCTTTAGTAACCATTGTTCAGTTCCTTATTGCTTAGTCTTTCCATTTCAATTTGTGCAGAGCAGTGACATCTACAAATATTACTGCAGCTTACAAAGAATAGAAATGAACTTAGCAAAGAGAAGCTGTCTGACCTCCTTTAATGAACACCAATTGACAGTATAAACAGTGAAAATCTGCTCATCAGGAGATTAATTTCCTCTGATTGTGCATTAAGAAGTTAAATGTTTTTAAATATCTCAGTAACATCCTTAATAAGTCTGTCCCCTCTTTGAGATTGCATCTTGGAGTTGTAATTCTGTTGCATTTGTGTTTAAAGCATAGCTATTCTGAGCAAAATAAAATATTGGAGAATTTGTTTTAGTTTTGTATACTTGTATAAAAGTTCACATTTGTAATAATGATGTTGATTCTGTTGCTCAGGGTTTGTAATGTAGTGCTTGTCTTCTACCGAAATTTCGTACAAATGAAGCATCCTCTTCTTCCCTGTTGACATGAGAATTTATTGGGGAATATTTTTACCTAAGGTGTCAGTGTTAGTTCCTTCTACAGATAATGTATTTGTGTGCTTTTTTGTTCATCTTTTCAGTGATGTTGGAGGCAGTGTTCATAGATTATTATGGGTTAAAGTTATCAAAAATGGTGGAGAAAGATTTATTGCATAGTCTGTGCCTAAAAATTTGTCCTCCCAGGTAGTGAGGCTACAGGGTTGTTGTGTAATTCTGGTGGTTGACACCCATCAGTCCTCTCTCTGATCTTTTCAAAATGCTTCATGAGGAAGGCAGAGCAGTGCATAAACTTCACTGGATGCACTGGTACCCTACTGGACCACAACATTTCTTTAGAGGAGCGAAGACAGATAAAAAGGGATACGCAAGGTAAAAGGTTTCTAATGCATTCTACTTTTGAGAAGAACTGGGCTGTGTCTTTTTGTGGTTGTTTATTTAGTAGAAAATATGGATTTGGGTTAGCTGAAGGTATGATACTGCTATCTAATTCTATTGAGTTTGTCCAGCTGTTAAAGAAGTGATTTTGGCCTAGTATTTTTGAAATGGTGTCATCTTGCTTAGGTATCCAGTAAAAAAAGTTAATGTGCAGCATTTCCTTCAAAATAAACTTTTGATTTAAAGGGAACAAAATCGTTTTGCTATCTTGGATTAACCAGAGAACTCAGAATACATTCCATTCACACAGCAGTATCTGTGATGCTTCTACTGGGAGAAGCTACAGACAATTCAAAGCTTCAAAGTAAATCTGCTTTAATGTGTTTAAAAAACACGCAAGACACTCCTTGATGGGAAACAACATTTTTATAATATTATGTAAAAGTAAAGAGGCTGAGGGGAAAAATGAGGCTAAGTGACTCATCACCAAGAAAGCTGATCACAAAACATTTGCCCATTTTCTCTGAGATGCTGAAATGCAAGTGGGGGACATTTCTAGTTAGAAAATCCCACACATTCTCTCTTACGTTGTAACCCTCAGAGATGACCTAGCTTTTGAGCCATAGTTTAACTTTTTGTAAAAGCAATACAGATTTGGTTCACAATGATTACACATGCAGAAATGTTAGTATGCTGGAAAGAGAAGGATGTGAAGTAGAACCATTAGGATCTGTAGGTTGACTGGGTTCCTACCTGTGCTGCAACATCTTGTTCCCTTCCACTCTGTGCCTTTTCACCTAACTCAAATGATGTTGTTGCTGTGGTGAAGGTACAAACTCTGACTTGCTGAAGTGAGTCCATGGTCCCAGTGCTGAAGCAGCAGGGGCAATGATGGGGTAAAAGAGGTAAAAATGGATCTTCCCTCTGGCATACAGAGAGGACAGAGTTGGTTCTTTACAAGAGGTGGTGCTAACTCTTCATAAGAAGTAGTGAAATAGTGCTTCAAAGCAATAGCTTGCTTTGGCTATACCTTAGGCTCCCTGACAAGTCTTCCTTAAAAACCTTTTAAAAGAAAAGTCACCTGTATTTAAAATCATGGAATGAAGGTACAAACTTAGGTATGACTTGGGGAAGACCTGAATAATTTGATTTCAGCTCTTTGTGTTTGTAAGAGAAGGACGGGAAAGGAACCTAAAAAGTGTTATCTGCTTTCTGTTGTGTGGTTTTCCCCTCCAGGAAGGCTATGGACGTAATGTAACTGGAAACTAAGGAAAAGAAGCTACAGGTGCACTTTTGAGCTTGTCATGTCCTTAAATAAATGACCAGGGTTGGAATATATGCCCACTGCTTTCACAAAGTGGGTAGAAGAGCATCCTGAGAAACAAAGAACTTCCCAGTGCTACACTCAACAAAACAGAGAACCTCAAATTTTCAGGCAGTGACCTGAAATGA
The DNA here is from genome assembly GCF_964035555.1 of Netta rufina. Lineage (NCBI taxonomy): Eukaryota > Metazoa > Chordata > Aves > Anseriformes > Anatidae > Netta > Netta rufina. The sequence goes on from NC_140138.1 coordinate 1,694,659, forward strand.
TAATCTGCATTTGGAAAGGTTTTGGCTGTCAGTTTTCACCAGGGTCAGGGAAGAAGGCGAGCCTCATTCGTAACTTGTTTTGCTTGTGTGCATGCTCCAGAGTACTTGAAGGCACTTCATGTGAACACATGCCATGGCTGTATGCTTGTTATGTTCTATAAATGTTCCTCTGCCCCAGGCAGTTCAGTCTGGAGAAGACCTAAATTATGGGATTTCTTCAATGCTAGCTACACTCTGGCTAATTTGTTTGCGTTTGCTATTTGTTCTGCTGGTCTCTGCAGAATTAAACGTGCTATTCTTAGCTCTATCTGTTTCTTTGACTGCTTGTTTCACCTCTGATGCAATGCAGTGCTGCCACTGCAATGCATTGTCAGTTTATATCAGATTACACTGGTAACAATTTTTAAATCAACATGAGGTTACTTGATTTCTTTTCCTTTCCTGTGGTTAGATGCCTGTTAAGTAATCAGGGCTGCATGCTAACATCTCCAAGAGTAGTTACAGATCACTCCTTGACAAATAATTTGATGTGGACAGTATTCTGAAACAATTTTTATATAAACAATATAAATATAGCTGTGAACTGGAAATCTTCAACCCAGTTTTGAATGTAGTTTCCATGCAGAAACAAACTAAAATAACTTGCTTATGCTAAACATTAACTTTGGGCTCTTTCACATGGGACAGGTTTTGTTTTGCAAAACAGTGCTGTTGACTAGAATCAACTGTTTTATGTTCTGGCTGTCCAAACAATATTCTGCAAAAGTTTGTACAGACTGGGGGGAGTTCTCTACAGTGACTTGTTTTTTGCTCATGGAGCGAATATGCTCCAACCATATGTTTGGTGTCATTCTGGACTTTTTGGACAGCGGGACAGAACCACAGAGAATTTTTTCTTTAGCTCACGCACCAGGAGCTGTAAAGAAATACCCAGCCAGGAAGCTTTGTGGACCTAGAGTCTTCTATATCCAGCTGATAAAACTGATACTGTGGTACAGATGCAGGCTTGGATTTCAAAGCTAGTCTGAGACAATTTTAAGTGCTTGTTTTGAGCACAAAGTAAGCTTTCAGCACATCATTTTGCATCTGCCTGCAGAAGTGTGAGAAGCTTGAGGACTGACATTCACACCACAGAGGAGTTCTCACTGGGTGGAATTGGTACCAACAGCCCGAGCAGCGCACAGCCTTAGTGAGCTTAGTCATTGTGCTGTTGTGGTTGGGAGGCACGATGATTGCTGAAACAGCTGGTTTCATCTTCTGCTTTACCCTTCATATAGAACAATGTGCTGCATGCAGTTGCTTTGTGCTTATGCAAGACTGCTGTACTCCAGTGACATGCAGCCTTTGCTAGGTAATTGCCATCCCAGGCAATGTATGAAGTTGATTTTGGCCCACTTGAGTAGTTCTAATGGTCTTTCACTAACAGACCATCTTTCTGTTAATTTTAGGGAGTGGATTATACCTGCTGTTTCCCCTCCTTTCCTTGGAGGGAGATCAGACACTAGGATGCTGTTAAGCTTGGTAAGAGTAGCCATTGTGGGGATCTGGGGATTTAGCCAGAGCTTTAACTATTCAGAAGCCTTGGGAGTGAAGCAAATTATTCTGAGAATATGACACTTTGAGAGGAGCATTTCATACAGTGATGTACTGAATACTAAAAATAGAAGTGATTTTGTGTACTTAAGTTAACAATTGCATGCTCCGCAGGTGATACAAGTACTGTTTCTGGCTGTGTGTGCTTCTTTAAGACAGGATGTGGTGGTCTCTCAGCATTCTCTGTAGTTGCTAGAAATGCATTTTTGTGTGACACTTACCAGTGCATTTGTTTAGCTACGACAGGGCAAGGTTTGTTGAGCTAGGGCTATTTGGGTTGAATCTGCAGTTTAGGATAAGTGAACAACTCAACTGTCAGGCCTGACCTTACTGTAAGTGATTCTTTCGGTTGTGATGTCCCAAGGCCCTTCTACAGGAAGACTATAAATAAATAAATTGATCATAGAAAATGTACGTGAAATAATTTCTTCCTGCAGCAATCCCCTTGGTGCAGTTTCTTGATAAAATACATGCTGGCTTAGGGAGAATTAATTGCTAGCCTTTTAGAGAAGTATATACCTTTTTAGTCTGTCTTTTTTAGAAACAGTGCTTCATACTGTGTCTCAAAACTCAGAATTTTGTCTTACTATTCCCTCCTCTATGTTAGTGTCTGCTATGGATCCAGATATAAAACCAAAGTTTCTGGACCTGTGATGATCTGTGCGTGTATATTCTTCATACTTATAAAATTAACTTATTTGGAGTCTGAATGAGAAAATACTATTTACTCACTCCTTAACAGTGCCTTAACTTCCTCGTCACTGATTCTTCATCAGTGCCTTAACTAATCACCTTGAGATGAGGTTTATCTCAGCAGTTAATTGAACATCAGGGAGCAAAACACACTTTTGTTTATAAAAGTGCAGCTGCTCATGTGATGAAGGCATTGGATGTGCCACTGCTCCCCTGTATTGACTTAACAATTCATGGACAAAACAAATGATTAAATCTACATAAGAAGCAGATTATCTCAAGGCTTATGAGAGTGAACTATAAAATCTTAGCATGCACTAAAAGTACCAAACCTTTATGGATGTAGTGTGATCTGTTGGAGACAAGAAAAATTGGAAAAGTAATTCAGCTTTCTTGTCTGATGTGATGTTTACAATATATACTTTATACTGTGTGCATGAAACTTTTTTTTTTTTTTTTTTTTTTTTTTTTTGTATTTTGAAGTAGTAAATATATAGCAGTTTTGCATATGGGATGCATACATGTGGATTATTTAGGTGATCTCTTGAGGAACGAAAAATCTGTCATTTTAAGAGAATAGCTGAGTTTTTTCCTTCAGAACATGCTCCACTATGATTCCTGGAGGATGTCTACTTTGGGCTGAAATTGTACATTGCTCTAGAAGGATAAAATGTTGTCTTGACTACTTTCCTAGTTGTACACTATTAGTGTTTGGTATTATACATTGCTCTATGCTCTGTGATTTTCAATCTGACCCTGGACTTTAAAAATCATATCAGAGTTATAGTTCAATGATTTATCAAAAGTACAATTCCATTAAATTCAACAAGCTGTTCCCTAAACAAGCTGCTTCAGTGTATAGAGATAAATGCTCTCTTACTCTTTTTACAACCCTGCATCAAATGAAAGAGATCTAGAGTTCAAAGCTATTTTTGCTCTGGGGTTCTTCCTTTGGCTTTTAGATGTGTGTGGCACCTGTGCGTTGTCAAACATTAAGCTGTCTGGCTTCTGAAGACCAAAGATCTAACATTTTTGTATATATATATATATGTATATGTATATGTAAATATACATATATACACATAAACATGCATATGCATACGTTTGCACACCTCAAATACACAAAGTTGTTAATGAGTCCTTACTGCTGGATTTGAAATGGAAACGTTCTCCCTAGGGTATGTAATAGAGGGCAAATCCATCTCTTATCTGGCTCTGTGATGGTGGTTTCTGGTTGAACAAAGATGGTCAGATGGTCTTCAGGCTTTCATTGCTTCTCTTAACTAATGCACTTGCAAATAAGGTGTGTGAAGAAATGAATAGAAGGCTGTAATTTTTTGAAAATTGAGGCTAAGTGTTGTTATCTTTCCATGTACACGCACCTAAGGATGTTCATGCTGTTGTAGACTAGTTAAGATCCGAGCGCTAATAATCCTCTGAAGAACAGGAAATGGAAGAGAAAGCGCAGGCTGGAGGCACTGCTTACCTGGGGCAGGGTGTGACAGTGGTTTGAAGTTACAGTGCAAGGTATTAGTGAGAATGTTTATAAACTTTCTGTATTTGGCACAATCTAAATAAAATGAACTTGAGTGAGGCAGCTGATGATGGAGGGAAGGGTGAAAGAATACCACTCGGAGTGGTGGTAGGTGGACAGCAAGAGGTTTACATTAGAAAGCATATCAGAGCAGTCTTGTCCCTGTTATTTTTGTTGAACTTGTTTTTTGTTAGAAATGAGGTCTCAACTCAATCTGAATTTAGTAATATTTATAAAACAAATATCTCTAAGAGGTATAAAAGGCAAGTAAACAGTGCTGGGTGTGCAGGGAGAGTCTACACTCCACCAACATGCACACACGAACATCAAACATTCTAAATATACAGAACATTGCTTTACATACTAAACCCGAGTATGCCTATACATACGTACAATCAGAAAAGGTAACAAACAATCCTTTAAGTTCCATGACTTAACAGTCTCCATTTTCCATTCCTTTTCTTGATTACAAACAAGTCTCCATTTTCCATTCCTTTTGAACAATATGTCTTGCTTTAAGTTGTCAAGCAACTCGGTCTTCAGGCCTTATGTATCCCGTTCTTCCCGGGTCGAAGAAAAGCATATCCATCTCCTTTTCAAGGCCAATAGGCCTGGGTCAAAAGGCACGTTCAGGTTGTGGGAATAGAAATGTTGTTTTTGCAGAGTTACATTGTTCAGAAGGAGGGAATGTGGTACTGAGATATGCTTACAGTGATAAGAAAGTTTAGCAGGCGACCTTGTAAAATGCAGACAATCAGACTCCTTAGGACAATTAGGTGAAAATCATGGTGTCAAGTCAAGTCAGATAAGTGAAGAAACATTACCACTTCAAGCAGTAAAAATGTCAAAAGAAATTTGAAATTTAACAGGCCGGCGACTGAAGGCCATGTATTGTCTGTGAAGCATCAGATAGATTGTGAATCTGGATTACCCACTCAGTGGGGAAACAGGGGAGGGTCCTGCCATCAAAAGGTATATAAACTGTGTTTTGGAACTAGTAGATGCGCTCTCTCCTGCTTGTGGGGCGCCCGCCATTGCAATCGCGAATAAATTACTACTTCACTGAGATCCTCACCTGAGCCTAAGTTATTGGCTATGGAGTGTTTCTCACAAGGTCAACAGGGGGTGTAACAGCAAAAGCCTTCGATGGCTGTAGCAGCAGAGGGGCCGATGGCGTAGCAGTCGGATCAGTAAAGGAGCCCGCAGCTCCCTCACTGTCTGGCAAACCACACGTTTCTGACTGTGTTCGCACAGGGCTCTTTAAGGCCTCAGAGATTGCTTGCCAGGTGCTGAGAAATTCCACTGCAACCTTGTCATTTTTAGTTGCAGTCCCACACCTTGACATCAATTTGGTCCCATGTTTCAGGATCATAAACTGTCCGGTTGTTAGTGAAGAGAATAAGCTGTAAGGTTACCAGGACAGTCTTTGTTCCTAAGGACGTATGATTCTGCATAATGCGCAACGTCTTACCAGCGAGAGGCAGTTGTGTGCACAGGTCAGCTTCTCTCAGCTCGAGCTTCTCTCCAGCTCCGGTGCGCCTATTTCCAGCAACTTTCAGTACGAGCTTCTCTGAGCAGTTTGCTGAGTTTGGCCGAACCTATCTTCATGAGGCAATCGATGTGCCTGTTCCCGTCCTGGTCTCCGTTCTGCTAGCTTGTTCCTCTTCACTCCTTTTTCCTGCTTCTTTATTGATCATAACTTCATCACATCGTGTTGCCTTCCTTTTTTTTCTGAGGGTAGGCTCCCCTCAGAGGCTCCCCTCTTCTCTCCACAGCAGTTATTTTCAAAACAACTTTTCATTGGTAGAACAACTTTGAATATAACAACAGCAGGAAACACCCAGAAACTTCCATGCCTTAACGGCTGGAGAACAAGCAACCTGAGACTGCATGGAGTCTCCTGAATCACCCTTCTTTGTTCTCTCTAAACTCTTTCATATTCCTGATGGCCTCATCGTTAAGAGTCTAATGTTATCTCAACCACGGGTTTTTCCAACCCCCACGGCCACACTCCCAAATTTCCCCCTTCTTTATTAATATTGATTCAAAGATCGAAGCCGAAATTCCTTTAAGTGGTATATTCTTTATTGCAGCGCTGGATGCATGGGGGATCTCTCCACCTATCGTGCATACCCAAAGCAGAAAGCAGTCTTGAATTTATACAATCAATCTATCAATATTCTACAAGCACCTATACATATGCATTACCTATCCCCGCCTTCCCTCGCTTCTCATGCTAATTAGCCTTTTGGCACCTTGCGCCTGCATGGAGCCTCCCAAGAATTGTGGGCAGGGGTCTTTGGGACTTGGGCAGGGGTCTTTGGGAGGAAGACCCCGAGTCTTCCTCATAGTGTACTTTTCACCCTTGGTCGGGAATCTGCTGAATTGGCATGTTTCTTAATTGCAAGAGCTGGTTGTTGCTAATTCTCGTTTGTTGTATCTTTATAATGAATTCCAATGTCCAGTTTCGAGAGTTATAGTCCTTACATTTGTTTCTCTGTCCGTCTGCCGCTTCCTTGTCATGAGTTCCAGTGTCTTGTTTTGAGATATACAGTCCTTGTCTGGGGATTGTCCTTGCCTTCCCAATGCCTACCCAATACCTCCTTAATCAATATCAACCATTTTCTCAACACAAATTACCACTCCATATATAACATTTTTGATACTTATATTAGAAACCTTGCCAGCAGAAGTCTCTTTCCATCCTCCTGTACTCTCTCCAGTAGCACTGCTCTTGTAAGTGGTGTCTTTAACTTTGAGTGGCTGTATTACTGACATTAGTTATGTTTTAATGATACTAAATCTAGAGGAATTGGCTACTCCAAAATCAGGGTTGTTAGCATCCAGGACTGATGTCAACTGTGAGCCTCTTTCAGATGCCTTCAGGTTAGCAAAGGAAAAGCAATTCAAGGGAAGCAGATGTTCTTGCTATGAAAACTGACAGTAGACCTAAGATGAATATCTGTAAATCCATTTTTATTCATGTACACATGTTGATTGCTAGTGGAGCTGATGAAAGCTTGAAGAAGATAGACACCAAATGAATGTGAAGGGTTAAAACGAATTGTGTAAACCCCACACTGTGGCTCCTATTTAGAAACTGAGACGACTCCCATTTCAAAACATTAAGATGTGCATCTGTCCCATCCAACCCTGAATGGGGAGTGAGGAAAAAATAAGGAATTTTTCTACACTACAAATGCTCTAATTAACTCCTAGAGTAAAATGCTGGTCTGGGACTTGGTGTTACTTAAAAGTTTATTTTGGTTAACTAGGATAAATATGAAGGCTGGAAAATCTGCAGACTAAATACAGAGTTTACTTTTGTGGATTCAAAAACAAAATGAAATGTTTGTCTGGGATGAGCCTTACAGTTGCAATTGAGAATGGGTGTTGATAACCAGAGAAGATGAAATGTCAATTGGTAGAGAAAAAAATAATGTAAAGTTCTTCAGACTTGTATCAAGGAGAACTTGAGACCATGAAGTAAATCTCTGTGATGAATCAGGATAACAGTGAGATCACTGAGATCAAGTAGTTGTTAATCTAATGCTTATATAGGAGAACATAAACCCAAAATTTCTTGAAGAATATAGCTGTTTTACGTTAAATAACTACTAGGGATAATGTGGCAGCACATGCTCTTTCTCCTGCAAATATTCACAATTCTGTGGAATTTGATATGGGAGCATGGGAGCATAGTCAAGAATGGAAGGATGGAAGCTGTAAACATAATGCAGGGTAAATGCAGAGGCGCTACCTCCTGAACCCCTTGCCCTGTGTTCAGTGCCTTGGTATAGTGCATTCTTCCCTACCTTTTAAGAAGGTTTAAATATAAAGCCTTATATTGTTGCTTGTCATATTCCAGGACTTTGGCTTTCTGGCTAACATCAAGAAAGCAAGAAATCTGTCATAATTTTGCAGATGAAAGATAAGATTTGGCAGGTTTAAACAAGAAAAATATTCTTGTTCCTACATATATCACAGTTATTTTGGAATATGTTGTAGAAAGAACTGGTGGAAACAGAAATAGTTGTGTGAAAGTAGTTAACATACAACTGTCTGCCAAGAGAGATTCCAGTTAATTGGCTTTAAGCAGTTATATATTGTTTCTAGAAATTAGGTCTGGGACCAATCCTTTCAATAGGTTGGTAAAATACCTTTAGATGTTTATATTTGTCTAATGACTCTGTATTTTTAGTTGTCACTTTAAAAAACCTAACCCTGTATGTGTTTGTCATTGAATGTGCGTATATTATGCAGATGGGCAGATAAAACAAAACTGAGGACTCTTGCAGTTTAAAACATATACTTGAACATATACCTGAGTCTATCTTGTCAGTTAAAAAGGTTTCACACCTGTGTTGATCTATCAGTGCTGTTGTTTAGCAGATGCTACTTCAAAGAGTAGTTGAGCTCAATTTAAAGAATGTCAGCGGTAAACAAGGATTTCACTGATACATATGTAAGTTGCTATAATGAGGTCATGATCACGAAGTCATTCCAGTAAATCATGGAAAGCTTCTTATTTGAAAAGTCACTTGTCTTTTGCTTTCAGTTGCTTAATTTCTTAATGGCTATCATTAAAAAGTTCATTTGGGAGTATTCATCTATGTGGATTTTAAATGCAAAATCTATGTAGGCCTCTATGCTCAAATATTAAAACAACAAAAAAAAGTCTTTGTGCAGGAGATTAATGTCATTGAATGCGAACAGAATTGTGTATTGAACACTGAAGCAGCTTTTGAAGATCAGGTCATAGCAATATTGTGGGCAAAGTCTGCAGTCAGCAGAATCCTCCCCAGTCAACTGAGGCTCCCAAGCATAGGATTCACATAAATACCAGCCTCTTGAGCTCAACTTTCTTTTCAAAGCAGCATAGAGCTGTTTTGTGTGGCACCTGGAGAACTAGAAGCTTCACATCTCCAGCCAAGTGTTTAAAGCAGTAGCATGACCTTTGGGGCTTAGAAGTAACGATGTATAAAAGCTAGAAATGAGCCTGTGCTGGCCTGGACCTCTCTTTGTAGAATTCATACAGGAGTGGATTTTCTTTTGTCCCCTTACGGCAGGGAAGGAGGAAAGAATATGATTGCCAACAGTAACTTTTCTGGGAAAAGGCCTCCTTAAACCTGTAACTTTTGACAGCATTACAAATAACTTAGAAATCACCACAAGTAAAAGCAAAAGGCATGTCTACGTCTAAGGGTTAATTTCATATGAGTGATCTTGACAGCAGTAGGCAAGAGAGAGGAGACAGTTCCTGTATAGCCAGCAACCTGAAGAAAGCCCTTGTATCCTCCTTTCCTTCCTCCAACCTGACCTCCCCTGCCGTACAAGGCAGAAGCCAGTTCTTTCAGGCTTGGGAGTTCCTGTCAGCCAGACAAAAGTTTAAAGGAAGGTGAAACAGCATTTACTTTCCTTAGGTGCAGGCTCCAGAACTTTAGGCATGATTGAGTTGGATATCAGCTCCTAGAAATGGGGTCATCTGGGTAAGCTAAGCCTGCAGCGCATAAGGTAGATGAATGTGTTTTAATATGTTATTTTATTTAAAGCCCCTTTGTCTTCCTCTTTGTTCCCACCAGTGAGATTAATCCATGCAAAGTTTGAAACTAATGAAACTAATTAGATCTAATAATCATGGTTGATGTAGAGAGCACTGTGGCCAAGAATTCTCCTCAGGCAGGGAAAAATGAAAGGCTTCCTCTCTGAAGGAGGGGAGGAACACGTGGGCATGGGTGGGAGCAAGAGCTGAGGGAATGCAAAACCTAGAACCATGGCAATTGAGCCTGAAAGGGAACTAACTCCCAAAGGGCTCAGTAGCATCCCTGTGTATGAACAAAAGCCACAGAACATGTACTGCAGAAATAGGTAACAGAAGGCTCTGACTCATCATGTGGAACTGTAATTTAAGACCAAGGGGGATTTTTCTGTTTTGGATCTATTCCTACTGGCTCAGATGTCTCATAAGCCTTTAGCACCTAGTTTTAATAGCGCTAGTGCCTACAATTGAGAAACGGGCTGCATGCAAGGAGCAAAATACTACTCATCTTAAAAATACGTTCCAACTATGGCTGAGGTAATTGTGTGTTAAGGAGCTTCCGTCGACCTTTACTAAATCTGATTTTCTGGACTTAGAAAAGTCTGAACTCCCTAAGTGAAAATGTGCTTAGTGAAGCACTCGGCAGCAGATGCAGTGTAGGCATCTCGGTGCTTCCCACTCAGCACAGCTTGCACTGGGCAAGCAAGTGCCACTGGTGAGCGACGTGTGAGGGGTCGCTGCTGTCTGTGCTGGGCCCAAGTAGTAATATTTGTAATGAATGTAATATTTGTGATGAATCAAATCTTGAGCAAAATAACCTCAGAATATTCCCCAAAAGTTTGTTTTACAAGTAATGCTAATATTGATAAGACTGTAGTAGCTCACCTACCCTCAAGGTCTGTCCCACACCATGACTACAAAATACATGTTAATTTATCCAAGGGGCTGGGCTTTGGAGCTAAGTTTTGTTTCTTCAGAAGATCCAAATGACAGTAATCTGTGTCTTGAAACAAAATTTGGTAATATTTCTGAAAATAAACCCCACTTGTATACACGGGAGCTTTTTTAGGTAAATAATCTGTCTACATAAATGTAGACTGTCTCAAATACAGACACAAAGTGCTCCATGTGAACAGCAAAACTACTTCTTTATATGCTTAAAGACTCTGAGCTAAACTAATATAAGCTGGTAAATACAAGGCCCATCATGCTGCCCAGAAATAGACATGAAAGAGATTTATATGGTTCAGGGCATGAGTGAAAAGATGACTTAAAATAGTATTTAAAAAATCTGATTCATAAAGGCTTGTCACTTCTACTGAATTCAGTGCAGATGAGGAGATCATATGTTGGCCCTAAACAGCTAAGGGCGATCTTTTGCTTGTTCCTCTGCTGTTCATTAATGAGCAAGCTGGCAGTGCAAGGGCAAGCAAGGTGTTTACTAGGGTGCTTCCTAGAAGGTTTTATTATAAATATATGGATATTTAGCAATTTCTGCTGGGGAAGAGGGGGAGAAAGAGAAGCAGCATTAAGCTAGGTATTTACAGATAATTCGATTCTCTGAAATCTGGTCCTTGTGCAAGCTGCTGGATGTGCAATGGGGTTGCTCCTGACAGTCTTCACAGGGCCACAACGCTGTGACACAGATCTGTTAACTGAGCAGCTTTAATTAAAAGGTACAGGGTTCACAGTGGAATTCTGGCTTGACCCTGCGCTAGATCTGGCTAATTCAGTGATTTCCCAGAGAAACAGTCTGCCTTCTGAGAATTGCACAGCAGTTTGGAAATAAAGCTGAAGATTGATTTGGTATGGAAAAATAATTACAAAAGAGGCAAAGACACACTGCTGGTGAACTTCAAATAGCTCCCTGGGCACAGTGCTGGCCAATCTCCACTAACTCTTTGGTAGCTGGGGTGAGGTGGGAAGGAGCACCTCTGTCTGGGCTGCTCCCTGCTGGGGTGGGTTGCTCAGCCCCCAGGTGCTGTAGCAGCCTCTGGCTCCACTCAGCGATGTCACCTCCTTTTGCTGTGGCAGCCAGCTCATGTCCTCTGCAGAACTGGGAGTAGCTTAAGGCCATCATTTCATGCATGATTTGGTAAATTGTACAAGAAAGGACACTGCCAAACGAGGAGCTAAGCCAGTTTCCAATAAGAGGGCCATCTGTGACCAAATATTTTATTGTGGGCTGCAAACAATTGAGTTTTTCCCTATTTTTACTTTTACAGTTCATTTGATATGCCTATAACTTTGCAGCCCACCCCAAATTAAGGTTGCTACTGCATGCTTGTTTGCTCTGCATTATGTTTTTGCTGAGTCGAGTGATTTCATTACAGACTTGATCCTATGTGGCACTGAAAAATGGTTTTCCATCAATGTCGCTTTCAGTTCTTGCTGTAGAAGTTTTGTCAGGGTAGGGAGACTTCAGATATTAGTAGCAAATAAGACACAGGTAAATACTTTTCTTACTGGTTGCAGCAATATCCCCTAAATACAAGAAGAGTTACTGCTGGAACTAGAGATGATTTTAAAGGCAGAATAAATTCAAAGTAATAGTCTTTCTCTGAACCTAGCCAGATACAGGTAATTTCTTCCTACCTTTTTGTTTCACCAAACTAATGGAGTTTTTCAGAATGGTGCTTCCAAGAAGCAAGAATTACTGGGTGGATCTGCAGTTTGTTTTTGAGAAATCTTGAATCACAGCTTAAATTGGTGCTGCAAACAAATTTGACTCTGTTGACATCCAATTTTCGCCATTCCATTCTCAATGTGCTGAAGTATTTTTCTTGCCTGATTTGAGTGTCATTACAAGAGAACAATTCCCTTTTTAAAAGGGTGACCATAATTAATCTGTGTAATGCTCCTCTATCCAGAAGTGAGAGGAAAATTATGTTTGCCTGAATCTGGGGGTAAAATTTGGCTTTTAGTTTGTCTCTGAGGTAAGCATTTTACAGATGGTCAAGTAAAGCAAATGGAGAAAAAGTAACAGACACAATGGTGAAGTCAGCAAGAGACAAAAACGGCCCTTGTGCCAGACCATGACTCCCCACTGCCTCTTCTGCCCCCTTTGGAGTTATTTCTTGTACTTGACAATTCAGCTACTCCCTTCTATTGACAAGAGTACTCTGAAAGAGGCAATTTGTGAAAATGGGAAACCTTTTGTAATTTGATGTTGCTGTGGGGGAAAGCTTGACTTTTAAGGGTTTGTGAAGTGGGCAGAAGGCAGAGAAACCCCAGCTGGAAATCCTTCTCAGAAGGGCAGGAGTCCTAACTTCTAGAAGTTAGGTTGTGGCTTCTTTTAGATGGGCATACAGCTGTTGGTGGGGAGAAGGCAATAACATATATTTCAATCCATCTGCCTTTCAGAATAAATCCCCATGAAAATACTAAATTTGCAACTTAATCTCCCAAGTGCAGGGATGTTAGTGTTTGTTATATTGCTTTTAAAGTGTCTGTTCTCTTTTTTACACGTAAATTACAAGGGTGAATTACAGACACTTAAATGCAAATTGTGCTTTCTTGTTTCTACTGAGTGAAGTTGATGTCTTACCATGTTTGCAGCTCCTCTCTTTAATCTTAAATTAAACTGTGCAAAAATGCCTAGAAATGGACTACGGATGTATATTGTAATAGCAGTCTAATTTTGCAGCATTTACTCAACTCTGTAGGCAGTAATCTACTTGAATTCAGTGAGGCTTTTGGAAAGACTGCCTATATACTGCCAAGATTGGTCTCTGTGTTTGAACAAACTTTTAATCATGTTTTACTTTAATTCTAATTCATAAATTAATTTGGGCTGCTTTAAATTCAGTACTTCAGTTATTGGGTTCTGAAGGTTTTGTAAAAATAATTAAGGAAAATATTTGAAATGATGCCAAAATATATCTAAACTTTGATTCATGAAAGTCATATAGCCCTATTAGAGTTTAAAATAAAATAAATAATAATAATAATAATAAAAAAAAGACAAGCAACTGAAATACCCGCCCCACCATCTTGATTATTTCTTTTATTGGTCTTTCAAACCACCAAATTCACCGCATGTATTGTACACAACACATGTGCTTATTGTTTTCCAAAGACGCCATGACATTTTTTGGTGTTTTAAAGGTATGCTAACGTTAGAGCTATGTTTCCCCATTGTGAATTTAACTCGCATTCAGGATACTTATGGTCTTGAATCCCTGTTTTTGCTGCTGCTTTAATAAATCTGCAGGTGAATGATAACACTGAAATAACCTTTACACCGGGCTGGGGATGCAGCCTCATCTCCAGTAAGTGTGACAAACATTGCTGTAATATTTACAGGAGAGAAGTGTGCATTAAGGGTGAAATGCAAGGATGCATTTAAACATCAAACTTTAAAAACTGGTACAGTTGCAGCTGCTTAATTGCTTTGCTTCAAGGACTAATGCAATGTCTAAGGAAGCCATCTCTAAAGCTAGGAGACAAGATCTTTAAAAAAAAAAAAAAAAAAAGGCATAGACCTGGGGACTTTTATGACAAGACTGTCAAGAGCAGTAAGACTGGTGCATTAAGTGTCTTAGGGACTAAGCTCTGTGGTGTGTGCCTTAATGCAGTGAGAAGCAAACTTCAGCGCGCAAGGCCACTTGGCTTTTTCCTGATTGTCCCCAAATTTTTCCTCTGCATATGTGCCTTGCTGAGTGGGTCTGCGTGGCCCTACTCCCAAGTGTTTAGCTTAGGAGTGCATGTGGAGGACTGAGCACAAACACATCACCTCTGTGGTGTGGCATACTCATTCGTACAAAACCAAGTACGTTGTGGCAGCTGGAGGAGGGTGGTGGGAAGGGGAAAGCAGCAGAGGGAGGGAGGAGGAAAGCAGGGTGTGCGGTGCAGGCAAGGGCCGTGAAACATCTGTGTGGGTCTGACACCTGGGCAGTGACAGGAGAGGGGGAGCTGGAGAAACGGGGCCACGGTGCCTTGGGAAGGGGGGTGTCCAATTATCATGGAGCAGCAGGAATGCTCAAATGCAGCCAGCTTCTCTGGAGTGTTTTTGTGGTATTTGGCTGCAGTTTGGAGCTTTTAGGGTTGGTTTCAGCGTGGAAACTGCAGCTCCACGCTCATTCCCCTCAGCCCGTGGCAGGGATTTCTGGTTGGCAGCCCCTGCGTCACGGGAAAGGAGAATACTCGGGGGCTTCCCGGGGCCACCAACCTTTCTCTGGGGCTGTTAAGTTGGGACGAGCGCTCAAGTTCGCCACTCTTCTGCCCCAAACCCAGTGCTGTCGCTGCTCCCCAGATCCAACACCTCCTCCCCCGACCGCCTGGCTCTGACTCATTCGCTGGTGCCGGCAGAAGCAGAACGGGGAGGTGGCGGCGGCGGGGGGGAGCCTTCAAAGTGGCCGCGATTCAGCTTGCTCTGACGAGGGGGGCGGCGGGGCTGGGGGCGGCGGAGCGGAGCGGATCGGATCGGCCGCCGGGTGGTTCCCGTGGCGCCTTCAGGAGGCGCCGCTGCCCGTCCCCGGCGCTCGCAAGAGACTGAGATGAGCCGGGGCTCAGAGGTGCCGTCCTGGGGAACTGCCGCAGCAATATTGCAACTGCCCTTTGAACAGCCAGAAAAATAAATAAATAAATAAATAAATAAATAGAGCTAAAAAAGGCAGAAGAACTGAAAAAAAAAAAAAGGAAAAAGAAAAAAGGAAAACCATGAAGATGCCTAAATGCTTGCGGCCAAAAGTAAAGAGCGAATCTCAGTTGCGCTGGCTCTGCTAAAACTTGACGATGCGGGCGGCGCGGAGCTGCCGGCCTCGCGGTTCCTGCGGCGGGCACGAGTTGCGGGCGGCCGCCCGGGCACCAGGGACCCTGTTTTCCACCGGGCTGCTTGAGGAGGAACCTGCTGGGATGAGCGGCACGAGCAGGAGAGCGGAGCGGAGGCGGCGGTGAGTGTACCGGGCGCTGGTGCGGGGCTTGCTGCGGGCTCCCGGCCGGCCGTGAGGGGCAGCCCCCAGGCGTCCCTCGCCTTGCCTCAGCCGGGGCCGCTACCAGCAGTGGCCCCGCGGCCACCGGCGAAAATCCGAAGCGAGTCGAGCTTTTGCTGGAGCGACCTCCTCGTGTGGCTCCCCCAGGGTCGGTGCTGATGGAGCGGGAGCGGCACCGGATCGCGAAGGGATCCTGCCCGCACCTGATCCCACTCTTTCCCGGACCGTGCTTGGACGGATCCTGACGGGGAAGCTCCCGGGAGGGCCTGGGGGTTTCTCAGGGGGCCTGGGGGCTTCCCGGAGGGAGTCTGGGGGTTCCCAGGGCAACTTTTGCCTCTGGTCGCTCCCGGAGTGCGTCCGGGTCCCCGCGCCCCGCCAGCCCCCAGCCTGGCACGGGGTCTTCTCCCCCAGCCCTCGACCCCGTACTGGGGGCCGCTCCCGAGCCCCCCGCCCCGCTGCCGCTCCGTGTGTTGAGGCGCGCGGCCGCCAGGCGGCGCCATCTTCTCGCTGCGCCTCCGCCCAGGGGCGCCCGGCGGGGCGCGGGGGCGCGGGCGCGGGCACAGGCCAGGGGCGCGCCCGGTGCCGTCCGTGGGGCTGGGCGCTGGGGGGGGCTCGGGAAGACATGGGGAGGGGGGGATCTGGGGGTGCCAGCCCCGAGAGTCTCCTTGTGGCGGCTGCGCGATGCTCTGCGGCGAGCCGGGTTGTACGCGGCTCGGGGAGTCCCCTCCTGCCGCTCGCAGTTACGGGGGTGGAAACCCCTCGGGGCGCAGCAGCAGAGGGATATCTGCAGTTAGACCGCCGCTCCCTCCTTCAGCTAGTTCAGAGCACTTCTGTATGACTCTCTCCGTCATACTCTCTCTCCGTATTCAGAGCCCTACAGGGATTCAGTGAAGAGATGAAGTAAACCGATGCAGCAATGCTCGTTCGTGGAACACCCTCCCCTTCAGCACCAGTGGCAACTTCGCATCTGATATCAGCAGTTCTGAGATGCTCAAATGAATGCTGTGTCAGAGGAGGGAGAAGAATTAAGACAGAATATCGTGCTTCTGAACCTCTTCCAGAAACGCAGTTAGACTGTGCGTGAGCAGCAGCTGCCTAGGACAGAGCTCCAGAAATAAAACAGCATGTTTCTGGGATGCCTCGAGATGTACAAAGTATGTGGACTGGGGTTTCCAGCAGACCCTGGCTTACTTCTATCATTATAAGCTAAAGCACTTCTTCCTATTAGACTGGGACTAAGTTTTAAATAGACGTTTGCAACAAAGGAAAATAGACTTCCATTTTTTACCTATTTTAGGAGAGCAAGGTTAAGAAGAAGGATGGCAATGTCTTTTTTTAATGATTTCTGCCATTCTAATTTTGTTAGCCATCCAGGAAGAATTTTAATGGGTCTGTCTTCTGAACTTGTGCTTCATTTTCTGCCTTGCATGTGGGAGACCAGTTGTAACACTACCTATCATTGGCAAGTCAACTTTCTGAGGGAATGTAAGAGGCTTGAATTGAAACTAAGATGAAGAACAAGTTATAAAAAGCTGCTAAAGTTTGCATTGTGTCCAGAATCTTTCTATTTAAAACCTCTGTTGAAGATACACAGTTTTCCTCTCTATTTTTCTTATACAA
Organism: Netta rufina; assembly: GCF_964035555.1. NCBI lineage: Eukaryota > Metazoa > Chordata > Aves > Anseriformes > Anatidae > Netta > Netta rufina. The sequence continues at coordinate 1,711,571 of NC_140138.1, forward strand.
TGTGATCAGTTTTACAGGGGACAAAGCTGGCAAAGATGAGGAAAATTGGCTGTGCTCTCCTGGTACTCCAAGCTCTTCTGGCGCCTCTGGATCTTGTTCATGGAGCAGAGAAGAGTTATCCCATCCTGAACATTGCAGTGATTCTGGGAAGAACAAAGTATATCACAGAGAGAGATATCAGAGGTCTGTGGACCAGGGAAATGTCTGCAGACCTGACTGTTGATGTCAATGTAGTGACCCTTCTGGTGAACCAGACTGACCCTAAAAGCATCATAACACATGTTTGCGACTTGATGTCCGGCACCAAGATCCATGGAGTGGTTTTTGGAGATGATACTGATCAGGAGGCGGTAGCTCAGATTTTGGATTTTATTTCATCGCAGACTTCTATTCCAATTCTTGGAATTCATGGTGGGGCCTCCATGATAATGGCAGATAAGGTAGGAAAATTATTAAAACCTTTTGCTAGTCTAAAGTACTTCACCGCGTTGATTTTTATTGCGAATAGTCACCACAAGCAGTTCAAACACGATGCCTGTAATTATATGTACTTTAAGAAAAAAAAAAAAAAAATGTACAGAACAGTGTACTCATTGACTACTCATCAAATACTCTGAAATATTTTGGGGTTCATGCTTGAAACTCAGTTTTCCTTCTGCTGTAAAGGCAGTCTGATTAAACTTTACTCTTCACTAAACTGAATGCTTATCACCTTAAAAATTTTATTAGCAAATATGACGTATGGCTGTAAACAACAAAATAGGCCAATACAATGATTTAGGGGATAAATTATAATGATTAATACAAAATTATAATTAGATACTGTTCTGCCATGCTTATAACAGCTACCAAGCTATAGACCTGAATGTATTTAAGGGCAATAGAAGTTATAGGACATTTATATTAGGATGGAGTTTTGTGATCCACTATGGTCTATATGAATATAAGGTCTGGTTCAAGTTTGCAAGACCACTTTAATTTAAGTGCTCCTAATTTAATTTAATTTAATACCACTTATATTCATTGTATTTATTGAATTAGACTTTCACTATCTGGATACTTCTAATTTCCTACTGTAGCTCATGAAAATCCACAATGGCATTGTCAGAAGTCTGGAGGTAATGACAAACTGTTTTGTTGGGAAACATTTCTTTATGTAACCCTCTGTGAGTCTGTGGGACGACAGACAGAAGTGACTCACATATGCAGCTCATCTGCCTTTGCGCTGTAACAATTAAAAAAAAAAAAAGAAGAAGATGAATCTGGCACTGCAGATTCGATTTTGTAAAGTGATCACTGCTGTTTCTGAAACAGTAGGTGCTTAGCAGCTTGCAGGACTAAGCATTCTGGTGTGGACAGCTGCTTGGCCTGAAAGTCTGCGAGGAGCTCCTGCTGATGCTGAGGAGTACGTGCTGTGTAAAAGAGGAAGCTTGGGAGTGAGAAATGGTTTATTGATTTTCCTGCATTGCACATATATTGCACTTATATATGCTTATATTGCACACATTGCACGCAATGTTGATTGTAACTTATTTCCTAATACTTGTACCCTTTAGGGTTCCTTATTCACTAAATACTGTTATACCTTATAGATGGTTTTTGAATAGCACTTAAAGACCTCTCTGAATCTTTCTAAAAATGAAGTGATCCGGATAGGTTTTTCATAACCTGGGGGAAAAGAAGCGGGGAAGATGCAATGATTAGTTACAGTTGAGGAATCAGTACCAAACTTTTGAAAACTCTTATCTCTGGGAAATGTTTTCATTGGGATTAAAGGGATCCAGTGTCTCTTAGTGTTTTAAATTACCTTCTTTTAGAATTTGTTATGCAATGGCGACAATAATAGATTCTGAATTATAGCAAAGATTCTATAACAATGGGCTTGACAGCTTGATTGGTATGGAGAGAGCTTTCCATTCAATGCTACTATCTTAAGTGTAAATTCAGTGACCAAGTAACAGAGACTGTTATTTCATTTAGCTTTTAAATTGCTACACAGATTTTCTCATCTTTCCAAAGTTAGCTTTAGGTATATTTAGGAATTTTATGTGATATACATTTCACTCAACTTCCTATTCCAGCATAAAAACTCTTGAAACTGAAGATACTAGTGAGTGTTGAGTGATAAAACTCAGGCAGTAATTTGTACAGCATCAACTTCATGCTCAGTAGCTGAATGCAGGATGTTACTGATGAAGATTTTTTTACTTTTATGTAGAAGCCTCTAGAACATAAAATAAACCATATTTTTTCCTATCCCAGGAAGTTAACAGGGTTCCCAATGTATGCTAATATTGTCGTTAGTATGACACTGACTTTGATTTTAGGTTATCACAGTATGATAATAAAACATCTTTGTGCTGAAACTCAGCTTCTAAGATTTCCATTTAGGAAATCAAAATCATTCTCTTGTGTGTTAAGACATCTAACAGAGATGACTTTAGCGGCTTGAATTGGCTGAAGATATTGTTTCTTCATTTAACTAAAATTGCCTTAATTTTTAAATGTGGTTTTCCAATGCACATTATATCTTGTAACTGGGCTTGGCACACTACAGTAATAAGACTTGCATGTGTCACTCAATTAACTGTTCATTTGGGAATGAATTCTTGTGAGTCAAAGGTGGAATTCACAGTGCTGTCATAAAGGCAGAGGAGATGAAACTCCCAGTGTAAAATCTGTCTGCCAAGTCAGCGTCAGGATTTCAGCTGAAACACATGGATGCTGGCTTAAATTATAAAGTTGATAACAATTTACAAACTCTTCTCTTTTGTCTCTCACATTGAGATCGCTGGATATGCAAAAACAGGTGCTCGGTCCTACTCCTGCTTGTGGATGAAGTTCCTACCTGTGGCACTCTAACAAGACCGTTTAATTTACATCCTTATTGTGTGGCTCTAGTAGTTGTTTTCCTTCTCTGTGGAATCATGCTGATACTGTGTTTTAGATGTCTTTTACAACTAAATAAGTGTCCATGTGTTGTGTCTGCTTGTTTGTAGTCTACAAGTGTGGCTGACACAAAGGCAGCATAATGATTCGCTGAACTCTGAGCCAGGTAGTTATATGATGCCTAACTGTCCTAAACGTGAGCTGGGCTGGAGGGATGTGAACAAGAAGTCATTGTCTATAATGCTGTGTGCTTCACTGGAATGACTCTGGGTAGAAAAGCTCACCGCTTTCTGTATTAACAAACACTGCGGCAATGTGAATGCCATACAAAGAGCCATCCCTAAAAAACAAGAGGTTATTCTAGGTTTATAAACATGAGCTGTGCACACACATGGAGCATGCAGTGATTATTGCAGGATGTACAGCTTCTGAAGTACTGAGTCCCAGTGCCAACCTCATCTGTGCAGGGTGCGTAGCTTAACCTGCCTCTCAGTGGCCAGTACTTGGCTTTGGTTTGGTTCCTGTTTGGCTGTACCAGTCAAATATGTTGGAAATACATTGCTTCATATAGACTATGAGTATTAGGACAGGAATGTGAAGGCTTCTGACCCTGCCTTGACCTGACATCTGCTGTCAAAACGCTACCAATAAAGCAGTGGGACAGGTAAGGATGCAGGGTACCTACATGAACTGGCTGGGGGTGCCCTTTGGGCTGTGCCATGTGCTCTGCCTCCCACCGGCTGCATCACCTGCTGCTGGCACCGACTCCTCTGCCAGCGAGGTGCTCCTTGGCTTTGGGCCCCTGTTCTGCTATGGGCTCCAGGCATGCTCAGATGTGAGACAGTTGGATGAAACAAGATGAGAATTGTGTCTGGGGCGCCTGTGCCAACCTGCTGTGCATCAGCAGCCCTTGGAGGATGCTGCAAACAGACTGGCTGTTTATTCATCTTGTGTCTGTTGAAATTTGAGGGATCTCAAACCAAACACTGCTTAGGAACTGTTTCCTGACTTCAGCATTTGGTTTTAAACTTAGTTACGTTTGTTTCACCACATGCCATCATTATAATGATTGTAATCATGATACCTTTCTAAAACAGAACATCATGGTTAGTTCTGCGACAATAATGAAAAATTGGTTTCATTCAGAAGTGGGAAGAGGCCCTTATGTATCATAAACACATCCAGGAGTACTGAGCATCTTTTGCATGCTGCAAAATTGAGTCTAATTTCTCATTAGAAACCTTTCTGAAAGACATAGAAACTTGAGGCATTTTAGTGCTGTGAAAGTACTGTGAGTCATAATGCATAGCTGGGCAGCATGAAAGGTGAGGGTAATTCTCCATTAGAGCTATTGCAAAGTGAAGCTTCTTGAGAGAGCTCTAGGAATGTTAAACAAAACAAGTCTTTTTCCAAAAGTGCTATGCATGAATAAATTATCTTTCTTTGTTATTCTCTGTGCTGATAAATTAACATTGGCAATTAACACTTTCATTAATTGCCTAGTACAAAATCCATTCTGTGTCTACCACCACCTTCAGCTTTCCTTTATGTATCCCTCCTCATCTGGACGAGGGCAATCTGGACGAGGGCATTGAGTGCACCCTCAGTAAGTTCGCAGATGACACCAAGTTAGGTGCGTGTGTCGATCTGCTCAAGGGTAGGAAAGCTCTGCAGGAGGATCTGGATAGGCTGCACCGATGGGCTGAGGTCAACTGCATGAAGTTCAACAAAGCCAAGTGCCGGGTCCTGCACCTGGGGCGCAATAACCCCAAGCAGAGCTACAGACTGGGAGAGGAATGGTTGGAGAGCTGCCAGGCAGAGAAGGACCTGGGAGTGATGGTGGATAGTCAGCTGAATATGAGCCAGCAGTGTGCTCAGGTGGCCAAGAAGGCCAACGGCATCCTGGCTTGTATCAGGAACAGCGTGACCAGCAGGGCGAGGGAGGTGATCGTCCCCCTGTACTCAGCTCTGGTGAGGCCGCACCTCGAGTACTGTGTTCAGTTTTGGGCCCCTCGCTACAAGAAGGACATCGAGGTGCTTGAGCGGGTGCAGAGAAGGGCGACGAAGCTGGTGAGGGGCCTGGAGAACAAGTCCTATGAGGAGCGGCTGAGGGAGCTGGGCTTGTTCAGCCTGGAGAAGAGGAGGCTCAGGGGTGACCTTATCGCTCTCTATAGGTACCTCAAGGGAGGCTGTAGCGAGGTGGGGGTTGGCCTGTTCTCCCACGTGCCTGGTGACAGGACGAGGGGGAATGGGCTTAAGTTGAGCCAGGGGAGTTTTAGGTTAGATGTTAGGAAGAATTTCTTCACTGAAAGGGTTGTTAGACACTGGAACAGGCTGCCCAGGGAAGTGGTGGAGTCACCATCCCTGGAAGTCTTCAAAAGACGTTTAGATGTAGAGCTTAGGGATATGGTTTAGTGGGGACTGTTAGCGTTAGGTTGGAGGTTGGACTCGATGACCTTGAGGTCTCTTCCAACCTAGAAATTCTGTGATTCTGTGATTCTGTGATCTCCTTCCATAGCAGTGAGGCCAGAACCACAGAATAGCTGAGGTTAGAAGGATCTCTGGAAGTGTCCAAGCCAACCCTAGCTCAGTGCCTGGGGTCGGACCGGTTAGGGCCCCCTCCAGTCAAGTAGTGAGTATCAACACAGCAGCCTTTCTAGGCAATCTGTTCCAGCATTTCAGCTCTCTCACCATGCAAATATTTTTGTTATATCTCATTAGGATACAACTCTGCACCATGACCACAACCTCCTTTTTTTTTTTTTTTTTTGTGGTGAATCTCCAAGCTGAACTCTGTTTAGTTTAGGCTGTGATTACACCTGTCTGTACCTGTCCCATCCCCGGGTACAAACCAGTGCCTTCTGCCTTTCCTTACAACCTCATGTGCTCCAGTTCTTTGGACTCACTCAGAGGTGTTGGTGTCTTGTACGGGGGGATCCCAGAACTGGGCACGGTACTCCAGCAGTGGCCTCTTGAGTCCCGCAGAGGGGATAATCCCCGTTCCTGAGCAGCTGGCTGGGCTCGTTTTGTCACCAAAAGGGCGCACTGCTGGCTCCTGTTCCATCCCACTGCTGGTTCCTGTTCCACCCCTCTGCAGGCTCTTGCCTCCTGGACTGCTGCAGGGTATTTATCTAGGCACCTGCTGTGAATAAATACTGAGGGAAAATGAACTTTTAAAGCCTTTCTTGTTCTTTCAGAGGATATTTTTCAGGTGTTCTGATGAAGTAGTTTCAGACTTCTGCGTTACCTGTTGTTTCTAGCTTGCTGTAGAAACAACCTGGGGCTGCTTTCCTTTCCCTCGTTCCTGAGATCCAAAGACTACATGGCACTTGTGCAAACCAGGATCTAACCACAGCCTTGCTGCTGGGAGTAGAGCACACCCAGACTCCTGGCTCTGGTGCTGGCAGTTTGTTCCCTGTTTCACCTATAACTTTGTTCACTGCTCTTAAGTTGTTTCTACACGCCTTACAAAGTTTATTTTTTTTTCACATATCCTCATAAGGCAGTGGCCATTATTTTAAAAAAAAGAAAGTTCAAAAGCTACATGTCACGTTAGTACTGTGCATATGAGTGCTTCGATTCTTATGCTTTAAAAATTGTGGCAAGGAAGCAGGGGGATGTAGGGTTTCTTTTTTATTGTAGAATCACTTTAGATATCGTAATTCATGGCATGTGCTTACTGATTTGTATGCCTTCCATGTGAGTTACATAGATGTTTTTCTAACTCATTGTAAAAGTAGTCCCATATTTTTACAGAAAAAAATAAATTTAAGTTTTGTAACATCTCATTCTTCCCTTACTGATAATTGTATTAGCATGAATATGGCACTGTGCTCCTGAGCATGTTAATAATTTTGGATTTGGTTAGTATTGCTGAAGATTGGAAGATTAAACTGTAGTTAAACGTTTTAGTGCAAAAATACCTATATCAATTGGCGTTTCATGTCTAGGTACCTTGCGCTGCTCCACTGCATGCAAGTAATAGTTCCAGCTTCTGCCTCCTGTAAAGGTGCAGGGGAATTGGATTTTCCTTCTTTTGTCCTGTACTAATGCTGCCATGAGAAACATAACTTTCAGAAATTCTCATTTGTATTTTGAACTGCAACAAAAATGAAGCACCGATCTCTTGTGAATCTGTGTTTACTTGACCATAACCATAAAAAATCAGTATGTATTTTAAAAAGAGCTGTCTTGCACATCAGTAAAGATTTTTAGAACTGGGCTCGTAATCTGTGAGTGCACCTTTTATGCACAGGCACCAGGACCATTGTAATAAAATGGTTAAAACATGCTTGAAATCTGTCTTCCTGAGGCATACAGAGTGGATACAATTTCTTGTGCTTTTCTGTATCTGGAATCGCTCTGGGAGCACAGGGTGGTTACCATGCAGCCTGCTGCTGTACATTGCTATTCGTGGGCTGTCATTGCTACAAGAAAGTGAAGTTCAGTAGCGAGAGCCGTGGTGTTCTCTGCATTGAGCTCTGTCTCAGAGCTTGGAGGAGTGTTATACATGTATTCATGGTATGTGCCTTTCTTTCTTGCTCTCTTTCTCTCCTGCTCTTTACTAAGTTTTATGGGATTTCCCTACCTGTTTCTGAGACAATTGTATTTTCCTTGTTCTGGTCCTCACAAAAGTCCCCTTCTTAATTTGATGAAATAAAGTGAGGCTGATTTCCTGAAATACTGTGGGAGTAAACTTGAACTGTTCCTCTTGGAGATGGAGACAAATTTGGTGTAATTAGTCCAAGTAGAAGGAAGATAGGTTTGAAGAGATTAGGAATTTCTGTCACTAATAATCAAATTGTAGAAAAGTAGACATCTTTTGCATAATACCGCATCCTAAAGTTTACCTGGCTTTTGAAGCAGCTCAGGCATGGGCAAATTTCCTATTTTGGGCTTGTTGGAGTTTACGCTACTGCAGCTGAGCCCAGGATGCAGGATGGGATCCTATAAACAGCTCTTATTGAGGAGAGTGACATGTTGGTTTCATTGAGATGTAGTTGTAGTCATTTGCAATAAGAGTAATATATTTTCATCTCAAAGGTACTATTTTCTTTCTCCTCCAACTGTCTGTTCTTGGAAATAGAAATCCATAAGTGCCTCAGTATGTTTTGCGCAGTAACGTCTTAAAAATGTTAGTAAGTCAATGTTGTAGATCATCCATGCTATCCAAACTATTGCCTGCATATAGGAAATTACAACACGGCAGACTCCCAAGCTGTAAAAGTAGGACACCAGACCTTCAGCATAATTTTCTGCTTGCAGGCATTCTTGGTGGCATCTTATTTTATTTTATTTATTTATTTTTTTCAAGGGCATTCTCAAACATAAAACCGAAGATGGTTTCTTTTAAGCTACAAAATAATAATGGAGCGATTCTAAAGCACATAAGACACTTCTGGTAATCAGAATATATCCAGAGAACGTGCCTGAAAATATTCATCCTAATAAAACTATGCAGTGAAGGGAAGGGTATTGGTATCATGTTAAAGCCATTTTGTGTCTTTTCTATTAATTATTTTTGAGAGCTTGATTAGATTACTTGAATGAACAGTTTAATAGCATTTTAGATTTGTCACGTATTTAAACTAACAGTTTAATGTGAATAATTTCTTTAAGATTTTTGTATTAATTATATTGGACTTTCTTGAAGATATCCTTGATAGACCTACTGACATCTGTGCTGATACGAACAGCTTTTTGCAGTTGAGCAAAGAATCTTTGCTGTCCACAACAGTTTGTTAGAAATCTGTGGTCATCTAGGCCAGCTTTGCATGTGTTTTTTTCTCCAGCCCCCGCCCCCCTTCTGCCTCCCCTTGTTCCTGGAGCTGTGAAGTTGTGTGGATTTTACTGAGGGAGCCCAGCCTGGATTGTCTCCATGCCATCTGTCACCACATTGTTCGTTTAAATCCTTGAGATATTTTCTTCTGCACTTTACTGGAATAAGTAGAACTGTAGTGGCATCATTGGCTATTTATATTTGATTTTCACTTACTGTTCTTAGGAGAAAAACCAACCCTGTGTTTGCAACTGAGGTGTGTAAACTAGCTGCACAATTGAAAAGAAATGGACGTGGTTTAATTCTGTTATTGCAGAGCTCCATCTGTGCTGCACGTCCCACCTCTGACCGAGACCCCCCCACTTCTCAAGGCAGAGACCTCCCTGGGGGTCTCATGGTAAAGCTGAGTGTCTCCCCAGAGACTTAAGGAAAAGGCTGTATGCTTCTGTATGAATGCACAGCAGCTAGCAATTTATTTTTAAAGTATTTACACTCAATGAAGCCATGCTAGGAGGAATCTGTCTGCATCTTCCTCTATTGTAAGACTTGATATATTAGGTCAGGGAAAGGTTGAGACTCGCAAGTTTTGTGTGAAAGCATAACTGGAAATAAGATTGGTTAGGAGGCGGAAAGTTGCAGAGAGCAATGAAATGAAAGTGTGTAGAATAAAAGCAATATAAAATCTGAACAACCAACAGAAAAACTATTTTCTTTCCTGAAAATAGTTTTTTTCTCTTTTCCTGAGCCGTTCCTACTCTCCCGATCTGTTCAGCACCCACAGAGACTGAAATAAAACTGACTTAGGAAATCCAACAAGGCATCTGAGGTCCTGAACTGGTCCTAAACCTCCGGTGCATGGGCAGCAGTGAAACACTTGCATTTGCTTGTATGTTTACCAGATGGAGAGTGTTTAGCAAGATTAACCTGTGTTTGGATGGGGAAAATTCAAAGCGAAAGTACTAGGCTGTGGTTGTCCCCTTTTTTGGGTCTGATTTCTGTCACTTCTGACTGTAATGCACCAAGAAGCATATTGGAGGGATGTAGATGGGAATTTATTAAAACATAGTAATATTTTCTCTACAGATCTGAAATGACTTTTCTTGAAAGTCATCCTTTGCTTCATATTTAGGCATGTGCTGCTTTGAGAAAGCTGTTTTTTGTTTGTTTGTTTGTTTTTGTATATATGTACATTCTCCCTGCTTTCTTCCAGATCCTATTGCATAAGGTGGGATCCCATTGCAAAGGGTGAGAGAATAAAGACCATCTTCATGCTTTAATGTTTTTTGTGGAACTACATTGATTTACCTACTCCTCAGGATTGAGTCTACAAGTTGTAGTGGTATGGTGTATTGGATTGGCTGAAGGTAATGTATTCTCCTAGTAGGACGATGCACGTCCATCTTTAAGTAACCTGAACGAAGTAGGTTTTTCAGACCTGATTAGGAAAGTCAGCAAGGAGACGTACACCTTTCAACTATATAATTATGTATACCTTAACATTGTGCTTTGAGTGAGCTCTGCTGGGGATCTCCTTCATTGCCAGATGACCCATCAGTCAGTTTGGAGTCTTCTGCCTCCATCATAATTCTGAGAAAGTAATTTCATTTTGCCAGTAGGCTGGGCTGTTCTGTTGTCACAAGCAGCCCACAGCTGCAGCAAAGAGGAAAGCAAGAGAAGGCCAAACGCCGCTGCTGGGCTCATTGCTCAGCCCCTGCTGGCTGTACACAGCTACCTGGAACCTGTCTTTTGTGCATCTCGGAGCAGGTCACTTCCATAGATGTTTCATTCAAGGCATTGCTGGGTGGGAAGTTGCTCATCTTTTGTTTTAGTTTTCATTTCTTGGTGGTGTTTGTAATTTTGTTGATATGAAGTTTGAAGCATTTGTGTTTACCAGTTTGTCTCTCCATGTGACTAGACTTGCAATAAGATTGCTTTGTTTTCACTACATTGATTTTGTGTCTAGTGGAAATGCATTGTGTATGTAAAGACATTATGAAAGAGGAAAGCGCAAGGATTTTATAGCCACCTTCCAGCTCAACACAATTTACAATACAATTAGGAACGACAGTTATAATTGGATGAACAGAAAATAGAATTAAGGTAATCTGTTCCACACACACAACATTCCTGTAATGAGTTGCTTTTAGGAGTTACAGAAACATATAATTACCAGACAAATTGTATGTTATTTTTTTCTGTGTGTGTGAGGCTAATTAAGAGTTCTGGGTAAATCGTGTTGGCAGAAGCATCAGAGTTATGTGAAGTACCTAATTGGGACAAGATTAGGTTTGTAAATTAGACATATGAAAACAGATGCAAAAACTATGGAAACTGCCTGTATTCTACTCAAATTTTGTTAGGATCATCTGTTTTGTTTTATATAGTCACACTACTTTTGTAGTAAAGAAGCTAACCCTGCCCTCTTTATTTTGATCCATTTGCTGTCCCTTCACCTCTCCTCTCTTGATCTGCATTTCAGCTATCACCTGCCAAAAGGCTGAAACTTGGTGTTGTGCAGTCTGGTTTCTGGCAAAAGCTGTGGATGTATCCAGTGCTTCTGATGCAAAATGTAAAGCTCTGTCACCTAACTATGTGACAACAAATTGAACTGATACCAAAGCTGTAAAAGAAACACTTGTTTCCTTTGCTTGCTCTGAGATTGAGTTTTTAATATCCAGTCTATTTCATATGCAAATCTCTTTCTCCAGACACTGGTTTCCTCCAAACACTTCCATTATTGTATTTTTTTTTTTTTTTTGCCTTCCTCTTCATCCATTCTATTTGCTTTTCCTACTTTATGCTTGGCCATCACCCTAGTGTTTAAAGTTAGTTTTATTTATTTCTTCAATGCATTAGTTCGCTTCTGATAGAGACAAGGGTGGCTCAGAAAGAATACACGTCTCTCTCCACCTAAATTGTGTGTCCCTTCATGTTAGGAGGACCGGCACTCTTTCAGTCAATATAGAGAAAAAATGTTAGTTGTGTTAAAATAAGATGCATTGGAGGAAATGAGAATTTTCTGGAATCCCAAGAAGACAGACAGAACTGTTACGACTTTAAGCCAAGCCTGTTTTTATTTAAGAATAGCAAATAGAGGAAGGACGAGAAACTAGATCGGGTGAGTCAGGGTAATACAGGTGGAGAGCTGAGGTTAAACAGCGCCAGAAATTACCGATGAAAGGGGTCTATTTGTGCAGAAAGAATATGAGAAAACCAAAAGGATTCAAAACTCCAGTTTCCACATCGGTATTTCTTCAGGATTCCTGGCCTTGGGATTTTGGATAATTCTGCTGCTCTGCTGAGTGCTTTCTGCTATCGTTAAGCAGCTTTGCATACACATACAGGGGAACTTTTCTAAAACGGCATTTCCCAGCTCATAGTAGGGAGTTTGGGCTGTAGTATCTCAAAGTTAATGTATCATGGAGTCTGCATGCCTGTCTTCTAAAGACATTTTCTATTTCCCGACTTTTTTTAAAAATCTTCGTTCTGTTGTATAACCTGGGACAAGGTCTGTCTAGAAGCTTTCAAACCACACAATCTCCTTCCCCGCCCCACCCTTCTTTTTTTTTAGTGCCATGCAGTTGGCTGGCTAGTGTGTCCAGCACCAGTGTGCTTCTAGACAAGCATCCATTTCTATATAAAATTGAATTATTTTTGGAATAATTCTCTGCTTTGTGGCAACAGATGTACCTTTTTCCACGTGTGTTTGTTGTGTTCAGGTGTTTTAGGGTGGCTCCTGCTACCTCAGATTTTAGGAACTGGTATTTGAAAATATATTGACGATTCCCTTCTATAATGATTTTCAATGCAGTTAATCAGAATTTCAGATCTCCCGTTAGGGGCGTCAGAATATGTGGGAGCAGGGCAGGCTGTCAGTTAAAATATTTGAAAATAAATTGCTTTCCACGGTGTTAGGTGGCTTGCTGATTATGCAGTTTCCTCTATAATGGTATTTGTGAAGGTGCTTTGTGCTTTGCTGTTGCTTGCTTTAAATATTGAGACTTATGGTTACTGGCATTTATAACTTAAATTGCAGCTATGTGCACAGAACAGCGTTATGGATCATTCACTACATAAATGCTGATGTTGTCTAAACAACTGTCTGTATGAGGTTGCAAACAAGCAACATCTGAGAACAGAGCATTGGAAAGTGTCAGATTAAGAAAATTTTGGCTCATACCAGGTTAAGCTCACTTGCAGAAAGAAAAATACATGTTTGTATGATTTCTTTTCCTCACATTGGCTAAAGTAAACAAATGATCTTCTTTGCATTTTCCAGATATGCTCATTCTGTCTTTCTCAAAAAAAAAAAAAAAAAAAAGTAAGTTGTCAAGTTGTCATGTTTTTCTTTTCCCAACCTTTTCCACATCAAGACACAGGCTTCTGGCTACAATCTCTTTCAGTTTCCTGTTGCTTTTCTATTACCATTTTGTAGCATAAAAATTACTGGAATTTTTCCAGTGGTCAGTGAGTAAGTGATAAGGCACTAGGAATGGTGCAAATGACTTGGGGCTATTTACTATAAATAGTAAATAATCTTCATGTTTAAAATATCCTGAACAGTTGTTCAATAGCTTCTCACTATATACAATATTTTCAGGTTTCTAGTTTGTCATGAAAATGCATCTTATGGTCTCTAAATTAAAATCTAAATGAACTTGTGGATAGCGTATACAGTAGTCAGCTGTCAACTGCAGCATGTGTGCCTTTAATGGTCTTTGAAAGCCTTACTTGTGTGCTTTCATGAGTTGTTTGCTTTCTGTGTAAGTGTGGCCTGTTCCCTGTTTCCTTCTATGCAGTGACTGCTGGCTTGAGAAGAGCTGTTCTGTGTTTCAGCCTGTTCACAGTAAGGGGCTGAAATGTCAAACTAGTGAGCAGTGAGTAATTTCATCCAATAATAAAATGTAGCGGTCCAGCTCTGTAATTTGTATTCCAATGTAAGTCTTATTGCTTTGTTAATCTGCAATGGACACCTCAGTTGGACACTTCCTGAAAGAAGCGGAAAACAACAACAAACAAACAAAACCCACAACTTTGCTCATTCTCCAACCTTTACTGCTTTTTAAATTTTTTTTTTCTTTCACCATGTCCAATAAGATATAGTCATGTGAAATCTTAATTTTTAACAACTCATCATGAAACCAGTTCTTCAGGTCAGCAGTGGTATTTCCAAATGTCCGGGTGATAATTCTATCAGAAAGGGGGAACATCCATGCTTACAGCATACAGGTCACGCATGAGGCCCACAAGGAGAGCAAAGTCCTGCTCGTGGTCTCCCTGCTGCAGCGTGGTTGACCTGATTATCAAGTAAAGGAGCAAGTGCAAAGCAAGCAAATACTTAAAATATCCTTTAATGCCTACTTAAATGCTTCTCCTGAAGATCTGAATGCTACAAGGTAAAAAGAAGATGGAGGTTTTTTGCCTCTCTTAGAAGGTGCTCAGTACATTCCTTATATAAAAGACATAAAGATGCAGACATAGCCTCTTACTATATGGGGCTGAAACTCTAAGCAACACATTTAATTTGAGGCATATTCTGCTTTAAAGATCAGTCTCTGGTTAAAAGAATGATTTGGTGTTAGGAGCTGCTAATGCCACTTTGGGTGCTCTCTTCCAGATGACTGACTTTACTGCTGCTTAAATGTTTTTTGGCATCCTATCTGGTTTTGCTTAAGTTAAACATGATGTTCTACTTAAGCTTCATTTTGAATATGAAAATTTTTATCTTCCTTGGGTCACTTTAAGGTTTCATTTGCATGTTTGACCCAGTTAAAAATTCTGTGTTATTAAACAGCTTTTCTGATTCAGCTCAGATGGTGGTATGTTTTCCTTCTTAACAAGCTTTCTAGAGTTGTATATATAAAAAAAATGTTCTCCCTCCCTTAGCTTCTTTTGAGATGAAGTATGTACAATAAGTCTGACTCCCTGTAGAGCTGGTTTAATCATTTGTTTTTCCATCTGCAGAGAGCCAGTTCCCAAAGTAACTTCAAAGAGCCCTGCCTGAGTAAAAGCTTCCAGCTTTGGAGCAGCAACGATTACAGAAATATGCTTTTGCAATAGTTTGAAACCTCTGGCTATCTTTGCGTGGAGGTGAAATCTGAGTATTTGCCTCTATTATTCTGTTACTAGAAAACTTAAAGGTTTATAACTGAAAAATTTACTGCCGCTTTGCTTTTACCTGCTGTGGTACCTGTGCGCAGCATGATGTTACGCAGGTGCACAGATGTGGCATCTAACGGCACAAGGGGAATTTCTGGGTCTGGAGGTGACAGACACCTCATCAACAAAGCAACCACAAACTTCAGGCTTGGCATAAGTTGCCAATAAAACATTTGCAGCAGAAAATTCAGAACATGTTGTATTTTAGACTTAATCCAGCCTGATCCGTGCAGGCTTTAATTGAAGAAACTTGAAGTGCAATTGCTCCTGGGAGAGTGGTATCTTTCCTCCTTCACTTTTACCATTTTCTACGCTGAGATCTATAATATGCAAAAAATAAAAACAATGCCCCAACCACTACAGATAAATATATTTTATATCTAATATATATGTCATGTTTCTGAGTACAGTAACAAATGTAAAGCTGTTCAAATTGTCATCAGCGTGGCTGTGAGAATCTGCTTCATAAAGTTTCAGTGTAAGTACGTCTTTATTTCTGTGGTCTTTCTCACTAAATACTGTGCCTTACTCTTGGCACTCCAGTCCAGCAGTTGTTCTCATCATTTTGGAGAGATGCTTGATTTTTTCTTTTTTCTTTTCTTTTCTTTTATTTTATTTTATTTTATTTTATTTTATTGACGGAACTCCTAGCTGAAAGTCAGCATGTGGGAGATTTTGCCCAAATTAATTTCCTGTGGAGAGAGGGGCTATGAGTTTGGTCTCACTATAATGACTTTTCTGGATAATAATGTCAGTAGAAATGCACTACTTCGATTTTAACTGAAGCTATTTCAAACTGTGGACAAGATCTTAATTTTTGACTTAATCAAATCCTTACCACAAGCAAATCTAATTCTGGCATACTATTTCAATCGCACAGACTTTCATTTCTGACTAAGGATTGGAAGGATTAACCCAGATTTTAGCAGCTCTCTCCATGACCGCGTGGATAGGATTAAAATCTATGTGCTGCTCATTGTGGATGTTTATTTCAGTTTTTAGGCATTACAGTTAGGTCTGTTGACTGTGACTGGGAATTATGGAAGTTTTCCGAGAGTGAGAGCACAACTGAAGGACAGCATGTTGAATTTGCTGGATGTCATTGTAATTCAATAAAAAAAGCATGCTTTGCCTGCTTATGGGAAGGCAATGTACAGTTTATTATATTCCAGATTTTAAAGTTTGCAGTATATTTATCAGCTTGAAGACATGGTAAAAATACATACTTTAGAAAAATATAGCGAGGTAAAACAAGAACGGGATTAGGTTTAATTGGACCAGTTGTAACATCTTGCTGAAGCAGTGGTTGTATCAGTGAACACTTTAGTGCTGATGAGGGCCAGCAGCTGGCAGGGTGTTCCTGCATTTATTTATTGATTTATTTTTGGTAATGTTGCCTTTAGAGATGATTTTACTTTCCTGTGCAGGAAATAAGTGAAGCTTCTGGAATCTTGTCTGCAATTAGTCTCCCTCACTCTGAAAAGCCCTGGCTGGTACAGTCATTCAGAAATGGATTATGTAAGTGACTGAGGTATGGAAGGTCTCACCTGCAGGTGAGTTGGTTTTGTTGTATCTGGTAAAAGGGAGCCTGAGAAAGGACTGTGATAGCTAGAGGCAGGATGAAGAAAAGCTGTTTAAACATCATAAAATAAGACAGGGGGACTGGAACTAAGGCGGGAGTAACTTAGATAGGAAATTGTATTAAATAGTATTTAGAAGGGAAATTGAGAAGCTCAGGGTATGGTAACAAGCCAGCTAGTGTTATGATTGAAACTGATAAATGAATGAAGAGGGAAGAGGACTTGTGGTGTAAAGCTCTTTCCAACCCAATGTTTTTATTCACTTTTATAAAATGCTGGATATAACTATACAATGCTATAATAGGATTCTCTCCAAATCTAGCCAGGCATATATAAATGCCACATTTAGTGAAGATGAAGTGTGTCAAGTAGAGTCTTAATGTGCAACTGGTCCTAAAATTAATGACTGTGCTGATCAACTTTGGAGAAGAGAGATGGGCCTTGGGATTTGGTAGGAATACAGAAGACTGTGTTGCAAGAATTTCTAAAGTTTTAGCTCATGAAAAAGGATATAGATTTTATTTCCTGGGGAATTTTTTTTTTTTTTAAAGGAGAATTTGTGGCTATTCTTTGGCCATTTTTGCCTTTTTGTATTTCATTCTTCCCTTGTGCCTTGGGCTGGCAGCAGAATTCTCAAGAGCAATGTGATGAAGACACACTCGACTGGAAAAAAAAAAAAAAAAAAAAAAAGAGCTGTTTGCTGCATGTTGTCCTCTTTTATTAGGGAAAAGGAGAACCTGTTAACAGCCATGGAACTGCACGGTTAAAAGGCCACAGTACTCGCAGATGTGAAAACCTTGTGAGCTCTGTGGTTTAATCTCATCACAATCTGCAGCTGATGTTGGCTGTGCATCAGTCAGAAACGCACAGCTAGGGTTGCCCTGGGGTTTACGCTGCATAACTCTGTGGGCAGTTTGGGATGCAGTTGCAGCTGGACACCCAGAATGCTATGTTTTTTAGTGGCTGTGTTGGGAATTCATTGCTGTTCTGTGGATTGATGACAGAAGTGGGAAAGCATGAAAAAGATCTGATGATTTACTGCCAATGGGCATGTAGTTATATAAAAAGCAGGTCCTTGTGTTTTCTTCCTGTGGTTTTGTTTTGCTTTGGAGAACCAAACCAGTAGCACCCTGCTTGCACAAATATCTTCCATGAGTTGTTTTTAGTCTTGTTGTGTTTGGTTTCTATGCTCCATAAGCATGTAAAAGCTATCAAAAACTGCCATGCATGTTTTTTCATGTTCTTGCAGATCATCAGGCTCAACAAGTTCCTACTCCTATCTAACTGCTTCTACCTAGTACCAGTTACTGTGATCATTTCTTCCAAAGGTCCAATCCACAATCTCCAAGTACCAAAGAGGAACATCTAAAATCTCTTAATGCTCAAATAAATATTTTCAGGTTCAATTTTGAGCCAGTATTTCTGTCTCTGTAAATGATCAGGAGTACTAGGCCAAGCAACCTTCATTTGAAACTGAGAAATGACTTGTTGAAAGTGCTGACTCATTCAAAAGTTTGATTTACAGAAGAAAATCCCATTATTTTTTGCTTGTGCTCCAAAGAAAAAGTTTTTAGTGAGTGCCATGACACAAAGGCCAAACTTAATGTGCCATGAGTTCATATGCATGTAGTGAATATATAGAGAGGTAATGATAGTATGACTGTTGTAAGTAACCATGTCAAGGAAGTAGAAACTGCTGTATAAGGACATTGAATTTTTTATTTTATTTTCTTTTTGTGGTGAGGTAGAAAAGCTGATGGAACAGTGTCTGTGATGAGATAGAAGAAATGTCTTTCTTCAGATGTGGGAAAGGATATACATATATATATATATTTAAGCCTAGATATGTGTACAGATAATAATTCTGGTTTTGGACATTTATGTATTTTTTCATCGCATTTCAGGGTCCTCGTACCAGTCCCTTGTCTGGCCACTCTTTGTAATTGTTAACTTCACTCCTGAGGTTGTACCTGGAGCAAACGAATTCCCTCCAGGTGGAAACCTGAGCATGAAACATGAAATGAAGGACAGGTTGCTCCAAGGTGTACTCCTTTTACCTGGTGCATGTGTAGCTCTTCTTGCTGGACCTAGAGGCCAGCACTGGTGCTGTGGCACCAGAGCAGCAGGGCTGCAGGTGTCCCTGCTTCTATCTGGGGCCGACTTAAAGTGTGAGAGTTTCAAAGACTCAGTGAGAGAGGTGTTACCAGTACAGTTTTAAACTTTGAAAGTCTTTCCTGGCTCTTTCCCCTAGGCTGGTGTGTTTTGCTTGCAGCTGTCCCGAGGAACTGCTGTTCCAGGTGTCTGCTCACATAGCTTGCCCGCTTGTTGGCTGTGAAGGGCTCCACAGAGGCAGCATGCTTCGCCTCTGGTCTTGTTGAGCGACTGCAAATGAGCATTACTATCACCGAGAGTTTGATTTTGTTGCTGAATAGACCTTAAATAAGGCTAGAGAAGGTAACATGTTGCAGAATCCATAAACCGTGCAGATTTGCGCAGGGTGAGAATGTATTCTCTGTACTCGAGAGGCTCTGCTCCAAATGCAGGACACGATACACATATAGAGCAGAACATTAGCAAGGGGAGACTATAAAGACAGTAGTTATGCTGCATTATTTGTATGTCATTCTGTGCAGTGGTGCTTAAAGAACTGAAAAGATGTCCTTGCAGGAATTCTTCCTAAATACTTTAATGAAATAGCCTAAATTCTTACTGACAATTTAGTGTGGTTGGAAAGCAAGGTTAAAGTAATGTGCTAATGAATGTTACATATGGTCTGCAACACATGGGAAGAACTGTTTATAAATAAATTTTTGCTCTAGAAATGACCGAACAGCAAATTGGATAAAATTCTATTTCAAAGTGACCAAGCTTACTTCCTCCCTGAAGCAATTCAAGCTACTTCCAGACTTCATTAATACCAGAATTATCATAATCTATTTGCCTCTTGCAGCTGTTTCATTTTCAGGGACCTGCAGAAGGCAATTATTTTGTGATAAAGTGCTTATTAAAGAGAATATGTGGCCATGTGGAAAGAAGAGGCCCGTGCAGGTGTAAAAGCATTTCAGAGGGTGTTTTAAGGTACTTGTAGATACTTACAAGTGAAAGAGAGAAAAATGACAATTCAAAGTAGCTTCTTAGTGGTTTTGTTGTTTGTGTGCTGGCCCTTGATTTCTTGCAGTAGAATTGAGGTAAGAGGAGTGGATTTGAAGGTGCAAAATAAAGAATGCATCTGATTTTGGATAAGGAAATAGATGCGGGTTCTGTTTGTACTCACATCCTTAAATAAGGCAATATGAAGAGTTGGAAAAAATTAGTGAACAAAGTGAAAAAAATTATTAGAACAAGGTTGTGTTGCATAGCCAGAACTCGTGGAAGTGCCTCCGTGCGTGCCAACGATGCCTGCTCCTCTGCACACCCAGGGCTGGCTTTCTTCGCTCCCTTGACTGCAGGGCAGCTGGTATCTTACCGCATGGGGCTTGCTTGTTATAACAGCTTCTGCTCCTCATCTGCTTCGTGAATCATGCCCACATGTGGTTTTCCTCATAAAAATAGCTCTGATGGCGTGTTAGTAATTATTTGTTTAATGTTACTGTTCCCCTGATTCCTATAAGCATGCCATTGGGAATGCATTCACCATTTTAGGTGTTTTTTTTTTTTTTTCTCATTTCCTTTATCAATTGAGGTATAGGGTTTCTGATTTTGAGGCAATGCCCATGTACTTTCAGCTTTATGTTCTTCATCTCAGGTCTTGTGCCTTGATTCCCCTCTTCCACCCCCATGCTGCCACTGCCTTTTTGCTCAGGCTGACTGGTACTGCAGATAGAGGGGGAGCTTTGGAAAGGTATTTTGAGTTGAAGTTGTCGTTTACATTCTCTTGTTCGTTTGCTGCATCTGATCCAATCTGACTGGCACACAGAAGCCTTCAGGGCCTCAGCTGAGTTGCCCATGGTCAGCCTCAGCTAAAAACGTGAGCTGGCCTCCTGCCTCAGTTTCATTGGGTATGGCTTTGAATGGCAGCTGTGCTTTGTGCAGTGTTTTGGGGGGGAACCTGGCAGGACTCGAAATGTGCTCTTTGTGAAGTGAAGCTTGACATGCTGCCGAGAGAGCAAAGGAGCAAGAAACATTTAGCAAGTCAGCAAATTATTTTCTATCTTGTTCAGTGGTGCTTTTGGAAAAAAAAAAAAAAAAAGAAAGAAAACAAAAGAACCCTGAGGTATTGTTAGTTTCTAATTTTAGTCAAAGTAAAATATTCATTCTACATCACACCCTGATTTCCAGACTTGACTATTCCCAGGATAACCATCTAAGTTGATAGGTACCTAAGTACCTAAATAGACATCCAAGAATATCTTTAATCAACAGAGGACTTAAGTGCAATACAGATGTTAGTGTATAAGTAATTAATATGTTAGGTGCTCACATATGAACAACTGCTAAATGAGTTGCCCTCTAAGATGTCATCTTCTACTGATGTATTTTCTTTTGTTTGTATTTAAGACGGGATTAATTAGCCCTGGTGATGATAAATTTGCTCAAAATGTGGTGCTGCTACTAAAGAGAGATTTCTGCAGCCATGGCTCCTTGTGGGTCAGCCTCCTTCACTCTTATAGGTGCCAAGAGCTCTGCATCTCAGGCTGGCTGGCAGCTTGTCCGAGTGATAGTAAATCTGCTTACTTAAACTTAATTTGTGGCTTGGGAATACCAGAAATTTTGATTATTTCAGACTTGGACTGTTGGACCATGCTGCAGTGTTAGCTTATTCCATGTACTTTTCTGCTTGGAGAGAATTTTTGTGCATTTGTAATAATCCAGGTTTAAAGATGTAGACATTTGTGACCATGCAGATTTGGAAGAAGCAATTAGACAAAGCATTATGACAATGAAGCATAGGACTCTACTATTGACATTGACAGAAAGCACTGACAGAAAGGTGCTTTCTGCCAATTGTAAGAGTTTAGTCTTTTTAGGAAAACATAAATAAATCACCCAAAATATTTTCCCACTCTGGCACTTCTCTAACCTTACTCATCTCATCCAGGCTGATCCAGTGGGTGCAGTCCCTTATTGACCCCAACAGGTATATGGAAAGCTGTTTCTTTCCCCTGGAATTTATACTATCTGCCATGTTGATTAATTCCTGCTGATCTGTTTCTCCTTGGTAACTGCCTTGTTGAAGTTTCAAGTGGTGAAGTAAGCTGCCTGCTGCTGCTGCAAACAGAGCATCAGGTAAATAAGCTGGAAACCCCAACTGAGAACAACTGCCCTAATAAGATACTGGGTATGAACATTAATTTTGCATTATCAAGTATTCCCAGTAGACACTTAATCCAGTGGCTATTCATAGCCCTAGCTCTTGTCAAGTAACCCAATTTTCATGTCTGTGTAATCCATTATGGCAACAAACATCTATGAGGTAACGTATGGGTAATGAAATGCTTGCTTCCTTCTCTATCATCTGGTTGGGCCTTTCCTTGTGAACAGCACAGCTTTTGGTTCCTGGCAAAGACAAAACAAACAAGAAACTGAACTGTTCTTTATTTCTTCATAGTTTAACTTGGCATTAACATGGTTGTGTGTGCATTGAGAAGAAAGCTAGAAAATACCTTTTTTTTTTTTTTTTTAATACTGAGACACACCTCACCAGGATAGATCAGTCCAGAGGAATATGCTGAAAAATGTTGAAATGTTACACCATATTGAGGATGTAAGCTATTCAGCAAGTGTTAGGATGCTCTTCTGTGTGAGTACTCCTATACTGATGTGAGGCTGCATTAATCTACTGCAAGTGAAATGGGAGATACGCATGTCATATGTAAAAAGCAGAATAGCCCCTGGAGTCTTGAATGATGCTTTTCCACTTAAAGTATTTATTCCTCTCACATTGTTAAGAGTATTTATGTCTGTGTGAAAAGCTAAAATAAATCAGTAAATCCATTTGCTGATCTTCAGGTATCACGATTCTTGCATAATATCAGTAATTTACTGAATTGTTTGGGAAAAGTTCAGAACATCATGTGTGACCCTAGTTAACCTTTGTTATAAATGAAGTCTCAACTCAATCTGAATTTAGTAATATTTATAAAAGGTATAAAAGGCAAGTAAACAGCGCTGGGTGTGCGGTGAGTCTACACCAACACTCACACACAAACATCAAACATTCTACATATACAGAACATTGCTTTTACATGCTAAACCCAAGTATGCCTATACATACGTACAATCAGAAAAGGTAACAAACAATCCTTTATGTTCCATGCCTTAACAGTCTCCATTTTCCATTCCTTTTGAACAATATGTCTTGCTTTAAGTTGTCAAGCAACTCGGCCTTCAGGCCTTATGTATCCCGTTCTTCCCGGGTCGAAGAAAAGCATATCCATCTCCTTTTCAAGGCCAATAGGGCCTGGGTCAAAAGGCACGTACAGGTCAACAGGGGGCGTAACAGCAAAAGCCTTCCATGGCTGTAGCAGCAGAGGGGCCGATGGCGTAGCAGTCGGATCAGTAAAGGAGCCCGCAGCTCCCTCACTATCTGGCAAACCACACGTTTGTGATTGTGGCCCCACAGGGCTCTTTAAGGCCTCAGAGACTGCTCGCCAGGTGTCAAGCAATCCCACTGCAACCTTGTCGTTTTTAGTTGCAGTCCCACAACTTGACCTCAATTTGGTCCCATGTTTCAGGATCATAAACTGTCCGATTGTTAGTGAAGAGAATAAGCTGTAAGGTTACCAGGACAGTCTTTGTTCCTAAGGACGTATGATTCCCCATAATGCACAACTGCTTACCAGCGAGAGGCAGTTGTGTGCACAGGTCAGCTTCTCTCAGCTCGAGCTTCTCTCCAGCTCCAGTGACGCCTATTTCCAGCGACTTTCTGTACGAGCTTCTTTGAGCGGTTTGCTGAGTTTGGCCAAACCTATCTTCATGAGGCAATCAATGTGCCTGTTCCCGTCCTGGTCTCCGTTCTGCTAGCCTGTTCCTTTTCATTCCTTCTCTCTGCTTCTTTATTGATGACATAACTTCATCACATCGCCTTTTTTTTTTTTTTTTGTCCTTTTATCTTGAGGGCAGGCTCCCCTCTTATACCCTTCTCTCCACAGCAGTTATTTTCAAAACAACTTTTCATTGGTCGAACAACTTTGAATATAACAACAGCAGGAAACACCCAGAAACTTCCATGCCTTAACGGCTGGAGAACAAGCAACCCGAGACTGCATGGAGTCTCCTGAATCACCCTTCTTTGTTCTCTCTAAACTCTTTCACATTCCTGATGGCCTCATCGTTAAGAGTCTAATGTTATCTCAACCACGGGTTTTTCTGACCCCCATGGCCACATTCCCAAATCCCTTCTTTATTAATACCAACCATTTTCTCGACCCGAATTACCACTCCATATATAACACGGTGTTAGGCCACAAATAGATACCTTGTCGCCTCTTTTTATCGTCTATTTTATGCTTTTCCTCCAAACTTGCTAATCATATTTAATGATAATTAATTGTAGTTCAGACTGCAAAGTCAAAAATGATGGTATTGGTGAAACTATGGAGCAATATTTGTTTATGGAGGAATGATGGATATGTGAAGTACTGTCACAGAGGGAGAAAACCACTGACATTTTTGTATGCATAAATGCCTTTTCTGCTTATCACATGAATAGGTTTTATAATTACTAGGATAAAAATGTGTTTTATGTCGTTTGTACTACGAAATCATTTAATTTATCTGCACAGGCTATGCAAATGCAAAATAAGCAGTATTTGTGGCATTTTAAAGGTGTTTTATTTGTTCTGTGATTAAAAGGTGAAAATGGTCTGTATCTACATGAAAGAGCACAAAACCATTATGTACTGAAGAAGTTTCTAAGCACAGATCTCAGCCGGCCCTTCCACTAGTGTGCTGGGGCAGGTAATTCATAATTCTGTGCTTTACAAAAGCTCATTCTTGTCCAGGATGCCACTGAAGTGGCAGTTCCAATTCACTGCCACTCTCTTCGAATTTGTACTCATCCTTTTCTTACAAGAACGAGGAACACTACTCTGTTTAATGATAACTGCTAATTTGCCTCCTTTAAGTTGGGAATAATGACAGGATCCCATCTTGGAATGTACTACTCTGCTGTTTTCAGGAGGGTCCAAATAAAATCTGTGTTTCCCCCTTGCACATCAGGGGTGTAACAGAGGTCTCTTTCTGGCAGCATTTCAGTAAAACAGTTAGGTTAGTGAGGAGGAATCTCTCTTGGCAGGACTGTCAGTCAAGCCACAAATAGAGGGAGAGAACCTCCTGCCCAGCCTTGGGAGCCCGGGGCCAGCAAGTTCCAAGTTTTTGCCAGCTAGCATAGGCAATGCATAACTCTTATCCCAATAGTTTGGGATTTATAGCCTATGGATCGACCAACTAGTTTGAACACTCTTTGAATTTAGACAGCATGCAGTCTTTGAGATGGGGCAGAACCTCTGATATTTTATGATTTGTGCTTTGTAACAAGGTATGTGTCAAGGGGAGGCAGCTGAGCTGTGGCTAAATCTTTGGGAAGACTTCCAGAATGACTTAAATAAGGGAAGTTTTAGGGAGAGAACTGAAACAATTGCCTCTATCAGGCTTTGGATTTGCATATGCATGATAACATGATTATTCATACGCTTCGTGTAAGTTGAAGATAATAGAAGCACTTGGCATTTGTCATTTGCACATCCATAGTTTATTGTAGGAAACAAAACAAGTGTTAAAATGATAAGTAAACAGATACTTGAATGCTTCTTTGAACACACCTATAGGAACTAAGACAACAGCCCGTGGTTATTTTGTTTCAGAGGCTTTACAGTAGAGTGCTTTTAGCAAAGTATTTCTTCTATGTAAACACAGCCAAATTTTCAGTCTTTAACTTTCATTTCTCGTGATTCAAATCGATGACATGTCACAAGTGCAAGTTACAGCTACATTAGTGGTGACAGCTCCTTCAGAGAGATTGCCTTATTTTAACAAAGAAAACAGATAAGCCGTGTCTGCTTGGGACTTGCCTTGCAGGGTACAGCTGTGCACAAGCTGCTGCTTTGTACTTACGGCGTGTGTCTTGGAGTCCAGTAGCTTTCGCAGCTTTAATTATTTTAAATATGTAGCAAAAAAGCGAGGATCATAGCATTCTTAGTTCAACTTGTAAAATGTAATATATGAGACCATCCTCCTATTTTGTGCATGAGAGTTAGCTTTTCAGATGGGATGTATAGAAGAGGGCATGAAAATGTGGGATGAGTGTTTCTCTTTTTCATGTTAGACTGACTTTCCTTAAAATTCTTCTTTTGCATTTCTTGTTGAAGCGTTAGAAGCTTTTATTTCCCCTGCAGTATGGGAGGCCTCAGGGCTCTGCACTGCACTCGAGTTCTCTGCCGAGATGCCGCAAAGTGGTGGAAATTCAGATCTTACTTCCTCATGGTTAGACTCTGCCTTCCTCTCTGACTCCAGTATTTTTGTGAGAAACACTCCATAGCCAATAACTTAGGCTCAGGCGAGGATCTCAGTGAAGTAGTAATTTATTCGCGATTGCAATGGCGGGCGCCCCACAAGCAGGAGAGAGCGCATCTACTAGTTCCAAAACACAGTTTATATACCTTTTGATGGCAGGACCCTCCCCTGTTTCCCCACTGAGTGGGTAATCCAGATTCACAATCTATCTGATGCTTCACAAACAATGCATGGCCTTCAGTCGCTGGCCTGTTAAATTTCAAATTTCTTTTGACATTTTTACTGCTTGAAGTGGTAATGTTTCTTCACTTATCTGACTTGACTTGACACCATGATTTTCACCTAATTGTCCTAAGGAGTCTGATTGTCTGCATTTTACAAGGTCGCCTGCTAAGCTTTCTTATCACTGTAAGCATATCTCAGTACCACATTCCCTCCTTCTAAACAATGTAACTCTGCAAAAACAACATTTCTATTCCCACATTTTGTTAGCTGTTGATCTGGGTTGTGCCTTACCGCCTCCTATTCCATACATCTGCACCTGGGGAGGTTGTTTGTGCAAGTTCATTATCTCTTTATAGTCTCCTGCAATTGACTCTCACAATGTCAGGGTTTTACCCTCTTGGTCCCTCCTGCCAGGAGTTTGCAGTGACAGTACTCTCAGGTATAGATCTCCTGCAGCAACATCTCCAAAACTCAAGCTGATCTTCAAGACTATTTAATCGGGTAAAGCTTCAGAGTCCCACATTCAAAATATAACATGCAGTATCATTTACCGATGGCTTGTAGAATATTTAGCAACACTCTTGAAGACAGATTTTGCTAAAAAACTTGTGTGTCCTTTAGACCAGTGGTACAGATTACCAATTTTTTTTTACCAGATTACAAGCTTTCAGCATGTTGCATGCAGATGTCTCACGTAGTGGTGAGTAGAGGGAAGACTTGAGAGTACAGAAGAAGTAAAACTTTAGATTGTAGCTTATTTTCTGGCTTCTATTTTCTGTGAACTTCACTGTTTTTTGTTCATTTGTTTTTAATTTAAGAAGCCCATTTTTGGAGCATCTTGTCTTTGGTATATGGGACAGAATTTCTCCGGGCTCTGTCTTTCTGTTAAGATATATAAATGAAACTTGCTTTTTCTCATATGCAGCTACGCTGAAGATAAGCCAAATTTGTTCAGTGGCAACTGTAATGTTCCACTTTTAATTTTAATGTAAATTAAGAGCTCAGGTAAAGATTTTTTTTTTCCCCTTGTCTATTCTATAGATTTGTCTAACTACATTGTGCAGTAGCAAGCAGTTTTTTTTTTTTCCCCACTGTTATCTGTCCTGTTTCCAAAATGTGGTTACATGCTAGTATTACTACAAGCAACCATGTTATCAGACGCAGTCAAGGCTGCCTGAACAGAAGGAGTATTTTTCTAAAGTACACCAATTCCTTTATGGGAATATGCAATGTTTTGGGCAGTGTATGAAGGTGTACCAAGGTTTGCGTTCAGGGGACAGAGTGGGTTTCTGAAAGTAAGTAATTTTCTGCATTTCCATTTGCATTTGCAGTTTCCTGCACTCAACCTCAAGTGCTCGCACACAGGAATTATGTGAAGCTAAAATTTGTGTTAGAGAATCTGTGTGCCACTGAAAGGGTAAGTGGGTTCTTGGACTGAACATGGATTGAACCTTTTCAGACATGCAGGATCTAATCTGAAGCAAAATTAAGTGTTGTTGATTTCTCTTAAGTACTGAAGAGCACTGACCATTGCTACCATCTTTTTTACCTCACGTTGATGAAAAAAGCTGAAGTTGCAAAATTTACCATTTATTTAAAAACTTGCTTGAAATCATTTGGCCTGATTGCAAAAAATAAGTTTAATTGGATCTAATGAGCTTTGTATTTATAATGCTTTAGTTCAGATGAAATAGTTATGATTTTTTTTTAAACAGATTTAACTTAGATCCTGTACACTTATGCAATTGAAATGGAAACTCAGGCTGTGGAAAGCTAATATTAAGAAAGATGAAACGTAACAGATAATTTTTAGGTTTATTTTTAAATTGGAATGTTTAAACTGAAAATGAATGTTAAAAATAGATGCAACTTTATACCTGTAAGAATTTCATGCTTTACCTCATATAAACTATTTTGGTTTGAATAAATCCCATTTATTTAAAGTTCTTTGTTTTTTATTGTGCCATAATTATTTATGTTCATGCATAACTGCAGCACTGAGGAAATAAGTGGAACTGGAGGCTGCAGCATGCAGCTGGGAGGTGACTTAAGCTGTGGGATAAGCATAATAGTTGGCTCTATTTGCTTGAATGATCAGTAGTGATTGGAAGTTACATCTTAGAAATGAGAATGCACTTTCTAATGATCCCGCTGAGATGAACAGTTTTGAATAACTGATCTTCTGAATATTCAGACAGATATTATTATATCATTTTACATCTGCTTGATATATTTAAGGATGGCTTCGTTGGTATAATGCTAGCCATAAAACTCCTTGCAGAAATTGAAATCTAGGACTTGGGTTCAGTATTTTGTGGGGGAAATGGACTTTTCATGCAGAAGAGTTCTCTAAGCACTGTGTTTTGAATCCTTTTGTACACTGAAGGTGAACAAAAGGAATCCCCTGGTTTATTACAATGGAGCCCTATCTCACAGTTAATTCTGTGACACAAATTGCATGAGCGCTCATGGGCATTTGAAAATGCTATCACAGGAATGTTGCGTCTCCGCTTCCTGCTTCTAAAGATGATGATTTAGCAGCCATCATTTCTCTGCTGAAGCTTCAGTTGTTGCCTGCATGAGGCTTTTAGCTACAAACTTCAGGGACTGTAAGAACTGCTTGTCTCATGGAAAAAAATTAAGGTACTATCCATTAGGAACATCTGACTCAGTCTGTAGGAAGCTGTTGCTACTGCAACAATAGCTGCTCTGTAATGGTAGGATCCACTGTGTGTTGTTTCTTGCACAGCTGATCTGGTGTGTGGGTTTTGTGCTGATGAGTGTAACAGGACAGCTATCTCCAGGAGGGGCCCTGGGCTGGCTGGTACTGGGCACAAACAACAGGAGTTTGAGTCAAGTGGACTGCTCCTGCCATTGGAGTCCTGATACTATCCTAAAAGTATGTGCTGGGGCAGGAGCTCCTCTGACAGTGGAATTAAAAGGGAAACTTTTGTTGATCAGTGCCTGTACCAACTGTGAGTGTCTCCTGGTCCTTCCTAAAACTGGGTGATTTATAACTTGCTCAGATCTGTGCCCACGGGGTTAGGAATTCTCACGTGTGGGAGTGTGCAGAGTAACCTTGGGAGAAATGACAGGTTTCTCATTTCTGTCTGCTATGAGGACTACAGTAAGAGAAAAGAGTTGTGATTGTGACAGCACTTAAAACAGCTAGTTTTCTTTGCAAGCTATGGCCAGTGAAGTGCCCCTGTGTTATACAGAGCAATCTGTGGGTTGTGAGATGACAACACGCTCCCTTGTAGCATCGGTTGTTCTAGGTCAGCATTGATGTGCATTGGCTTTCAGCATCCATGAATGTCAGTCTGCCACATCATTAATGTTAGGTTTTATTTGTGTGTTTTCTAGTTGAGTAAACTTAGAGCTTGTGGAGGTGCTATGGACTTTGACTGCCCAGGAGACAGAACCTTAGCACATTTAATCTTGTACCTTACTTACTGAAGTAAATCTTCCTTGTCAGAGTGTTGTGAAACTGTATCAAATTATTCTGCTCATAATTTATTTCTGAGGAACATCCTTTTCTCTTGCCTGAGATCGTGAATGCAATTCCTGCAGACTATTACAGCATGCAGTTTGGCACAGAGTACATGCGGACATCCCATCAATGGAGATGCTCAATGCCATCGTTACTGAATCATGCCTGAAGTTATAGTACAGGGCTGTTGGTGAGAAGGGACTAATTAGTTGAGTAGGCTTCTGTACTTGTTCACTTGCTGGGATGGTGCCAACTGAGGTCATGGATCTAAACAAAGCCAGAGGTCGCCTGTGTACATCCCCCGTAAATCACCAGTGCCATGAATCTAAGCAGGGCTCTCTCAGCAAGCTTGCCAAACTCAGGATGTACGCAGTTCTACATCATTATTTCAGTAATGTTTGTTTTCTGCCACACTTGTTTGGCTGCACAATCCCTTCTTAAATTTCTCTGGCAACCATGCAAGGAGCCTTTTACTTTGTGGAAGTGGCAGACAAGACAACCCGAAGAGAGCTGCAGGGATTTGGGATTGGGTTGCAAGCTGTTTTGGTGTGAACCTGTCTGAAGGACAGGCCCATGTCCTTGGCTTTCCTCTGCCCTTGTAAATGCAGAGCTCAGGTAGGGAATGCACTGTGGGAGCTGCAGTGAACCTGCAGTGGATGAAAGGACTGGGACAGAGAGGAGAAAGCCTCAGTGCAAGGCTTTTAGGATGGTTGCACGGGACCAGACAATGACAAGGATGAAGGAAGCTCCTCCTGGAAGCTGGAGCTGAGATGCTTTTGGGGTGGGTGACAGGGGTGATGATTAATGCTGCTGTGTGTGAGGAGAGGAGAGACAGGCTGCATAGTGGGGTTAGATATATATATACGATGAAGAGAGTAGGATGGGTATGGAGAGATTGATGAAATTGCTTTTTTTTTTTTTTTTAATTAAAAAAAGGCCCAGTCTGAAAACGTAATGAACTTCTGCACTACTAAACAAATGTTTTTCTTCTCTTTCTTCTGTCTTCATTCAGATCCATTGTAGCAAATACCTGGAATCCTTTTCCCCCAGCTGTACCGGTAGCTCTTCTCTTCTCCTCAGTGCCCTTTTTCCTGTGACAGGAGGAGAGCAGATTGCTGCTGCATGAAGAGAGCGTCTGCGAATAGCTAATAGTCATGTTCCATTCTGAAAATCAATACAGCTGGGAGATTTCAGTCTCAGGCAGCATGCTTGTTTTCAGCTACAGCTCACATGAAACCTAAAATTTATGTGCATATTTCCCACAGAAGCTCCAATCTGTCAGCTTACAGTGAGTTTTCATATGTGTAAATACACTTAATTTGCTGTTGAGAGAACATAAACAATTACCTATAGTCTCTACGGTACCTATAGGTATCTACGGGGTTGCCTTCTGCATTAATGTGATGAAATGAAGACTGTCCAAGAATCAGTATTAACCTTCAAGAGTAACTTTTGTGGCCAAGGATCAGCTTAGATTGAGCATTTCCCTTGGAAGTATGTTTTCATTTTTCATAGAAGGACAAAGGCGTAGGTTTGCTTGGTTTGAATTCAGCTTGTTAAAGTGGCTGAAGAAATAACCAAAAAGAAAAACTTTTATATTTATTTTCTTGATACTTTAATGCTATATGTAACCATCTGAAAATTCCAGAAGAGGAAGAATTGCAGCTTTATAGACATCTGTATTGTTATAAATTAGACCACACAATTTACTGGTCTATTGAAATTATTTTATTAATCAAGTAAGCAGACACAAGCAAAACAGCGCTGGGCGGCTGGGGAGTCTCTGCTCCACCACGGCACGCAACTTCCCCTTTCCAGTGTCGCTGTTTTATAGCATTGAAGTTCCGGCTTGTCGAGACTTGTCGAGACCTGTCGAGACCTGTCGACTTGTCGACTTGTCGAGACCTGTCCTGAGATTGCGCAGTCTGTTGTTGGGGGTCGTTGTTCTTCCTCCGGTGATCATGCGTTGTGCTTGTGTTCAGGTGGGGGCAAAACAGGATGTCTTGCTTTGTCCCCATGTTACAATGCCGTGAGTTGTGAAACCTTATCTCCTCAGTAGATTCTTTAAATTCTCAAGGACAATGAACAAACCCCTACTAATTTATCACATGTATCAAAAACAAGTTGTATCTTGTTTTGAGTGTAAATTATTGTTGGTATTTCGTAAGTGCCTCACTGCAAACTTCATTGTGATCCATTTTGTGGACCAGAAGGCAAAGAGAGCAAGTCTGTATCTATTCTGATAAGTTGCTTATGAAGTGGATCACTGGAGAGGTTTGGTTTTGATGCTTAAATTAAGAGTGATGCTTTTAAGGACATCTTAGTTCTAGTTTTTAAACTTTTTATCTGCAATGCAAATGTACAGATACCTGTTCCCTGGCTACAGATCACTTTATGTGTGTAATTAAGATTGCCAGTGGCTGTAAAAGGCTTACCAACTATGAAGTTTCTCATGACATTTTCAAGTTTTACAAACGCCAAAGCAGTGTCATATGCTGTGAAGCTACTGTTTCACAAAGCAAGTACCCTTTTTTTTCTACTGTTAATTGCTTTGTCTGAATTTTGATCAAGAAGTGTTAAAGGCAAAGGAACAGGATGGTCAGGAATCAGAAGTGCTTTTGTCATGCATGAGAAATCACCACCCACCTTCAGTTATCCTTCTTTTACAAAGCTTTTCTGCAGTTTCCTAAAAGCTTCTCACAGTATTCTGTTAAATACCAGTGACCTATGACCAATAAGCAGGGGACTGAGATACTGATTCAAAGATCGAAGCTGAAATTTCCTTAAGTGGTATATTCTTTATTGCAGCGCTGGATGCACAGGGCATCTCTCCACCTATCGTGCATGTTCAAAGTAACAAACTATCTCATATTTATACGGCGAAACAATGAATGCTCTATTAACGCCTATACATGTTCATTACCTAAACCCGCCTACTCTCACTTTGTATGCTAATTAGCTTACCAGTCCTTGCGCTTGCGCAAAGCCTTCCAAGAATTGTGGGCCGGGGTCTTTGGGACGTGGGCAGTGGTCTTTGGGAGGAAGATTGTAGGTCTTCCTCGTGATGCACTTTTCACCTTTTGCTTAAAGAATGCCAGGTTGGCTGAATCAGTTGTTTTCCAAGCTGCAGAAATGCTGAATTGGCTCAAGCTATCTCAAGTTTCAGCCTGAGGGTCGACAGGTAAGGGGATGTTTCAATTAACAAGATGCTTCAACATAACAGAAGGTCGACAGATAACAAGATGTCATCTATTTTGTTCTCATTAATTTTTAACCACAAGATTTATTCTATGCTAAAGTGAGTTTAAACAATATCAATACCCGCCTGGCAAGCAGGAAGGTGAGCTGGGAAGTAGCTCCAACACTTGCAATGTGCATAACCTCCAGGCTGGAATGGGGGTGGGTGGACTTGTACAGATGTGTCTAGGATCATGTAGGAACAGAATTGTGGTAGGACAGAGAATACATATCTAATTCCAGGAATTCCACCTGGGTTGAAGAAGGAGCGAGAGAAAGGTTTTGTAAATCGCCTGTTCTGATAAACTGTTTCACTGGGCTACTTCTACTGTCAAATATGATTTCCCTATCACTGAAAAATTATGCAATAATATTTCTCGAAGTCTCTTCTGTTCTATTTGGATGGCTCAAAAAAAAAAAAAAAAGAATCAAACCAACCAACCAAAAAAAACTCTCCAAAAACTATGGAAAAGGAACCCCACACCCTACTCTTTTCTGTGTTATTTCTAACAACAGTAGGTAGTGTTTTCTCAGGTAATGTCCTGGTAAAGAAGGGCACCCTGTTTTGCTTACTACCCTGCCATCAGGTGTGCTTGACAAACCTGTGAACATATCAGCTAAACTAAGGTAATATTCCAACTGCTGCGCATGCACCCGTTAAAATGGGAACCTTGTAGCAGGTTTTGCTAACCAACTTGCTAGAAACTAGTTCACTTAGAAAACTTACTGGGATTGAGAAATAATTGCCTATTTTGCATGAGAGAACAAGCAATGAAAATTAATGTGCAGTGAATTTGTCTAAAAGCATTAATAGGGAAAGGGAGTGAAAAAAAACCAACATTAAATATGAGTTGATTCAAGGAAGTTCACTGCAGTATGAGTAAGGTTACTTGTGAAATATGAAAACAAGCAAACAAAAATTACACTTCAGGGAAACATTTCATAGCCATGAGCTTTAGTGATATTTTAGGAGGGTATTTATTGATACAACTCATTAATTTGTGGTTATTACTCCTATTATAAAGATAGTTGACTTTCCAAGCTTTGAGAGCTAACAGAAGCGACACAGCCAGGCTGAAGAGTTGGTCTTCCCATATCACCAGTGAATGTGGTGTGTTCTGTTGTATAATGAGTGATCTAGATTAAAACTGCTGACATTCAAATAAATGCACCCAGTGAGAAAATCCCGATGGTTCTCTTACTGGTTCTTCTCACACTTCCCTAATGTATTTTACACCTTCTTGAACAGATAAGCTCAGAGCTTTCTCATAGTGTTTTCTTTACTCCGTAGAGAGGTGTGAAGCAGACTTCTGTAGCAAAATAGGCTGGAGTCACTAGAGGTTTTGCAACACATTCTTGTCTTCTTCTAAATTTTTATGACTCTACAAGAACACTCTGATGCAAATTTTAATAAATGCAAACTTCACATTTTAAGTAATGGTAGCTTGTAGTTGAAATACAGAAGCAATTTTGTAAGTGTAAGTGTTACTTAAATGTCCATCTGAAATTCAACCTGGTCATGCATCATTTTCTTAATTTGGATAGGAAAAAAGTCAAGTTTAGCCACTGCTTGCCTTCAGGCTGCTACACTAGGTATTAAGCCCATTGCTATTCTGATGATTTGTTGCTTAAGTCTCAGCAATTATTTGTTGGATTGTGCAGTATAAACTGTACACTGACACATAAGTAGTCAGAGAGGAAAAGCTGTATCGGTTTTTCTTTTATATTCCAACTTCTGACATTTAGCTGGACAGAAAATAGCTGTAAATGTATGGCACATGTAATTTTTTTTGATTTTTTTTTTTTAATTCTTTTATTTTATTTATTTTTAAATTTTCCTTCTTCTGTGAGCCACATAATTTTGTCTGAACCCAAATTCTCCGTGTGTTGTTTTTCAGTGCAGAATTTCAGCACGATCCTTTGAAGAGTGTGTTGCACAACTGTACTTGTGTGGTAACTGAGGAAAAAGTGTTGACAAAGAAAGTCTCATACATCTACATGTATATAGGAAATCAGTTTAGATCTTCACTGCAAACAGGAGCTGGATTTTTCCAGTGAAGCTTTGTTTGTTGCTGCTCTCTTCTCTGCACTTTTAAATAAGACATGAGTCAACTGTTAAGCCACTTTTGCCTCTGAGTTCTGGAAATACAAGAATGGGAAATAATTTATGAGTAGCACAAGGAAGAAGGTTTATTATCATAATAGATCTGCTGCTAAAGGTAGTTCACTTTATGAAGTCGACTCAACTGGTGCGAGTAAAGATCTCACTCCTATCCACAAATCTAATGAGTAATACTCAACAGCATCTATAGGACATAGTTTAGTCAGCTAAGTAGAAATGCTGCATTCAGACAGAAATATGCTGGTTCCTGTAAGTGTGTGGTTACAGATATATTTGGGATGTGGTGAATAAGTTGTACTTGGCCCACATAATTCCAAGGAACCTGGTTGTATCCAGAGAAACAGAATTGCCTAGCATTTTGATGTTTGCAATACCGGCCACATTTCTGTTAAATGCATTATGAAGAGGTATCTTTGTGTGGCTCTCACAAGCCATTCTTTTCCCTCTGTCCTTCAGTGCATGCTTACAGTCTCTCCTAGACTTTATTCCCAAGACTTGCTTGGTACTCACCTATTCATATTTCTGCATAGCGAAGGAAAGAGATCTTGAAATCAAGTAAGCCTTCAGTACTATGACATGAGGATCTAATTAATACACAGCGTTTGCAATTCCTTTAGTCATTTTGCCTGTGCTTAAGCTAAGAATTCATGCTCCCCAAGCAGATATTAAAGGGTAGGAGGTGATTGACCAGTCAGACTTTCTGCAGTGTTCATGTGGAAAATGTAGCTACCTAAACTAGATGTTTAAAGCAGCTATATAAATACCCTTGTTCCTTTACCCATTTTGCTAGAAAATGTGCATATATTTTTTACTTTATATTTTGAGTTTAGCTTTTAATTCTGTAAATGTATTTAAATGCAACCAATTTCCTTTCAAATTTGAGTCCTTACGTGATGTTTTTCCAATTCAAATATCATGGTAAAATACATTCCCCCAGAGGCTTGGTATAGCGTGAAAATGTACGAATAATGGATGCATGTGCATTGTACATCTTCCTTCCAGATGGTACCGCTCAAATTTTATAGTGTTGCATAATCACTTCAGGAGAGGCTGAACAAATTTGGCTAATTTAAAAATCTCTTTTGTAAATGTTAAAGGATTTTTCTGCAATATCTGCTGTTAGTTACATTTCAACCTTTGCCACAGCACTGGCTACAGAAAACCAAGTTAAAAGAAAAGTCAGTGTTGTATCTCCTACTAGTAGGAGGGCAGACAGCTTTTGATAGTTGAAGGTCTAGTTTAGCTATTAATTTCAGCATATTGGTAAAATAAGAGTTTTTTTTTTTTTTCCTTTTTTTTTTTTTTTCTATAGATCTACAGTTCATGAGACAATGTCTTATGATAAAGAATGATTTTGATTATTATAAGCAAGCTTGGTAAGCTATGTTTGATTACTGCTTCCTTTCCACTCAGCCCTTATATTTCTGTTAGGATACACACTGAATTTTAAATTATGGCCTTGCATACCATTAGTTGTTAGAGTACAATAGTTAGCTACTTTTTGCAGTGCATATAGTTTCTAGTGTGTCAGAAATTGCTGTGGAAACTAAATGATGTCATTGTTGGCTTTGGAAGCTGTCTTAGCGAAGCCTATACTCCTTCAAATGGGCTTAACAAATTTAGAAAAATTCTAATGTTTCTTAACATTGTGTTAAATGTAAAGAACACCAATAAAGCAGACTGAGAAAGGATGCTTATAAAAGTATGCTGGTTGAGTCATTTTGTACAAACAGATGTCTTCATTGCTTAAAATGAAGGCCATTTGTAAAATATGAATTTTTAGAGACTGGAATCATCAGGCTTCTGCAAACTTGACCTTGGACAGAATTTTGTATATGACTGACAATGTATTTGCAAATATATCTATGCATGATTTACACTACAGAGCATTTTACTTTGGAGAGGGATAGAAGCAAATCTGAAGGGCATAAAATGCAAGCAAAAGGTTTGTGTCTTGATTTTTCTCTGCAGTTCTATCTGCAAACTACTGCTGTCTTCTAATGGAGCAGAACAGAATAAGATCTTTGTTTCATCACCTGTTTCTGTACAGTTTATAACTTATATATATATATTTAATAATTTTGCTTTGATAAGAACTTTCTTAACCATGGTCTTACTGCCTTGAAATATTGTCTTTGGTTGAAAGCTCTCTGCCTTTTACTTGTATTTCAGGTTATTGTGCCAAGCTTTTCAATTTTCAGTCTCAATTTTAGTGTGTTTTGCTCTCATTATAATTGTAATCAGTTTTGGTTTTGATTTTTTTTGTAAATTCTGTGCCACTGCTACCACTTGTCTGAGGTTGAGTCAGAACTGAGATGATCAGTTAGAACAAATCAAGCAAAAAAAATCTAATAGTTAAGTATTAGTGTCCATCTGGTTTAAAATCTAAAAATAGTAGCACAGTGTAGTGCTAGACTAGCTATCCTCTAATTCCGTCTGCTGATGAATGTTTAGAGAGGCTGACAGCATCTTTATTGTTTTCCTCTTTAGATTAGAGAGGATTATTTTGGTTGGTCTGGAGAACTTTTGCACTATGACCATGAAGGCAAGGCCAACGATGAGCTTGTTTCCAAGCGGGCTGTGACTTACAGTCAAAGACCAAAATTAGCTCTTTACATTGCAGCCTTACTAGTTTTTATCAGGAAATGTTACCTCCTGTTCATAAACTCCACTCAGCTTCTATCTCAATAACTGCATAACAAAATCCCTCCCCAAAACTGTGCAAATATTACATTAAAATTTGCTTGTTGTTCATAATATTTCTTTCAGAAGAATGACATTTGATAGCCTTTATATTTTCATGGCTAGACACCTTTCTTTAGGAGTTGGACTTGATGATCCTTGTGGGTCCCTTCCAACTTGGGATATTTTAGGACTCTATGATTCTGTTTCTGAACCTAAATTTATTCAGGGTTACTTCGCATACACCGTGACTTTGTAAGCAGCATTCTTAAATTCCGACAGCTTTTGCACTTTTCAAATGCTTATCTTCTATCCCATTCACATGGTAGACTAGTGTGATTTCTTCAGTTTCCTGTGTTAAACCAGTTAAGTTCTCCCCTGCATGTTTGGTTCTTGATTTTCTCTGTTAATCTTATAGCTCTTTTCTATGCTTGCCCAGTTTCAGGTATTTTTCCCGAAGAAGAGTCACTAGAATTGTGTAAGACAATACTTCTGATGATTGTTCACCAGTGCTTTGTAGACAAGCACTAATATTTCTGTCGGTGTGCTGCAGGAACTATAATCAGTGCATCCTGGGATGAACTTTTTGTTTTCCAGGACTGTGATATATCATGATCAGTGATAATAAAATTCGTATTTGGCTTTCCATTTTGGGAATAAAATAACATTCAGTGATATGAATGTGTTATCTTAATATTGCTCACCATGTCTACAAAGACATGTTTATGATATTTATTTTTGCAATAAATGTTATTTACTAAGAGTATTTTTTTTTACCACTTAAAAGGGCATGATTTTTCAAGGTTAGATAGAGCTGAACATACAGCTCTCCTATGAATTCGGTATACTACACCAGAAAATACTCATTGTAAAAGGCTGCAGTTTCTTTTATTTGGAGGGAACGAAATGGGAGCCTGGTTCTGCTTCAAGTTGTTCTCCTTTTTCTTTAAGTTGTAGCCAAGTTGTAGCTGTTGGCTTTTGCAAGTTAACACTCTTCTGTTCATTTGAGATTGGTATCTTGAGGACTCAGTGTCTCAGATAAAGACAGGCTGTTTTTCTTTTATTAAATCATTGGAAATTGACAATTCTTTTATGGTTCTAGCTGAACAGCTAGAAGAAAATTTAAAAACCCTAGATGGTTTAAGAGCAATTAACATTTTTTATCTGCTTTTGAGTAGAACTTCTGAGAAAATTCTGAGATGTGCTATTTTCCTTAAGAGTACATTGATTTGCCTGTGTGGAATTGGTCAGGACTGTGAAATTAATGACATTAGTTCTGTCCTCCCTGCATTTTCATAGTTGATGGGAAGTTCGTACTACTGAAAAAAAAATATCAAAGGGATCATTTTGTTTATTGGAAAAATATTGAATCGTAAAAGGTGATTTAAGATCACTTAAACATTACGAGTTTTCAGTGTATGTCTTACATGTTTATAAACAGCTTGTGCACTAAAGTAAAATATGAATAATTGAAAGGGAATCATACTGACCACTTTGGTCCTAAAGTACTGACGTAACAATGATAATAAATACCACTGAAAGGGGCATAATATGTATTTAATTGAAAGTACAGTTGGTGACAGCACCAATTGCATCCATGTTGAAAGAAGAAATAATAAAATATGGATATATCTGCTTTAATAAGCTAGCATTCATATTCTGACACAGGATTTGTGAAATTAAGGACTCATTAACAACAAATTAAACCGTATGTTAATACGTATCTCATTTGGTCAGTCTCTTTGCCACTGCACTCATAATGCTACTAATGACTGTTTACCAAAAATAAGGCTATTTAAGAATAGTTTTACAAGTGCTAAGCCCAGCTTTCCTTGGTCTTTCCTGTACTCAACTGCATAACAACTGAAATCATTCAATTTGTCTGTGCTTTGGTAATTGAACAGCTTGCTGAACTTTGTTCTGAATCCATAATTTGCTATTTCTAGAAGAAAATATCAGTTACTATTCTAGTCTACTCACAATCTGTAATGGACTAAATTTGGATCTTCCAGGAGTCAGTGTGTCTGTCTGTGTTTTGGCCTCATTTGTCACTTCATGGAAGACTGATCTTTGCTTTGTACTTCATGGCCCATTGTGCTCCCATAAGGTTAAACGTAGTCTATTCTGTCTAACTGTTTTACAGATCTAGAATAATACATTTGTTTTACTAATGATTCACTTCTAAAAGTTTCAGATATACTTGTTCCAGTACTTACAGCATATGGGTTTCAGACTAAAAAGTTCACACTTAATTATATTGGATTTAATAAATCTAGCAATCAACCCTTGTGAAGTGTAATTGATGTGTTGCTAATGTAGTCAGACTGTCTAGAATACAAAGTGATTTAGAGAGGATAGCAGGACCTTATAATGGGGGGAGGGAAGCTACCCTGTAACTTTTAAGCTTTCAGATGTAAGATTGATTTTTATTTATTTATTTATTTTCAGTAGAGGGAAAGAATAATGGTGTTTTGTTAGTAGAATCAGAGATAATAGAAATCTTGGAAGAGGAAATATTTTACAGTTCCACAAGAAGAGTAGGTTACATGCATTAGTTCTAGTAGTAGCAGTGCCATGTTGGATTTTTGTAATTCTGCCTGAATAATTTACAGAATCACAGAATCACAGAATTTCTAGGTTGGAAGAGACCTCAAGGTCATCGAGTCCAACCTCCAACCTAACGCTAACAGCCCTCCACTAAACCATATCCCTAAGCTCTACATCTAAACGTCTTTTGAAGACTTCCAGGGATGGTGACTCCACCACTTCCCTGGGCAGCCTGTTCCAATGTCTAACAACCCTTTCAGTGAAGAAGTTCTTCCTAACATCTAACCTAAAACTCCCCTGGCTCAACTTAAGCCCATTCCCCCTCGTCCTGTCACCAGGCACGTGGGAGAACAGGCCAACCCCCACCTTGCTACAGCCTCCCTTGAGGTACCTAAAAAGAGCGATAAGGTCACCCCTGAGCCTCCTCTTCTCCAGGCTGAACAAGCCCAGCTCCCTCAGCCGCTCCTCGTAGGACTTGTTCTCCAGGCCCCTCACCAGCTTCGTCGCCCTTCTCTGCACCCGCTCAAGCACCTCGATGTCCTTCTTGTAGCGAGGGGCCCAAAACTGAACACAGTACTCGAGGTGCGGCCTCACCAGAGCTGAGTACAGGGGGACGATCACCTCCCTCGCCCTGCTGGTCACGCTGTTCCTGATACAAGCCAGGATGCCGTTGGCCTTCTTGGCTACCTGAGCACACTGCTGGCTCATATTCAGCCGACTATCCACCATCACTCCCAGGTCCTTCTCTGCCTGGCAGCTCTCCAACCACTCATCTCCCAGCCTGTAGCTCTGCTTGGGGTTATTGCGCCCCAGGTGCAGGACCCGGCACTTGGCCTTGTTGAACTTCATGCAGTTGACCTCAGCCCATCGGTGCAGCCTATCCAGATCCTCCTGCAGAGCTTTCCTACCCTCAAGCAGATCGACACACGCACCTAACTTGGTGTCATCTGCGAACTTACTGAGGGTGCACTCGATGCCCTCGTCCAGATCATCGATGAAGATATTAAAGAGGACCGGCCCCAGAACCGAGCCCTGGGGGACGCCACTAGTGACTGGCCTCCAACTGGACTTGACTCCATTCACCACGACTCTTTGGGCCCGGCTATCCAGCCAGTTTCTAACCCAACGAAGCGTGCGCCAGTCCAAGCCAAGAGCAGTCAGTTTCTTGAGGAGAATGCTGTGGGAGACGGTGTCAAAAGCCTTGCTGAAGTCAAGGTAGACCACATCCACAGCCTTTCCCTCATCCACCCAGCGCGTCACTCTGTCATAGAAGGAGATCAGGTTCGTCAGGCATGACCTGCCTTTCATAAACCCATGCTGACTGGGCCTGATCGCCTGCTTCCCCTGCAAGTGCTGCATGATGACTCTCAGGAGGATCTGCTCCATGAGCTTTCCTGGCACTGAGGTCAAACTGACAGGCCTGTAGTTTCCCGGGTCTGCCCTCCGGCCCTTCTTGTAGATGGGCGTCACGTTTGCTAGCCGCCAGTCGATTGGAACCTCCCCTGATAGCCAGGACTGTTGATAAATGATGGAAAGTGGCTTGGCCAGCTCCTCTGCCAGTTCCCTCAGTACCCTTGGGTGGATCCCATCCGGCCCCATCGACTTGTGCACATCTAAGTGCCGTAGCAGGTCACCAACCAGTTCTTCATGGATAATGAGGGCCACATCCTGCTCCCCATCGCCTTCCACCATCTCAGGGTACTGAGTATCCAGAGAACATCCGGTATTGCCGCTAAAGACTGAGGCAAAGAAGGCATTGAGCACTTCCGCCTTTTCCTCATCTCTTGTAACTAAGTTTCCCCCCGCATCCAGTAAAGGATGGAGATTCTCCTTAGTCCTCCTTTTTGTGTTGATGTATTTATAGAAACGTTTTTTGTTATCTTTAACAGCAGTAGCCAGATTGAGCTCCAGATGAGCTTTGGCCTTCCTAATTTTGTCCCTGCACAGCCTCGCTACTTCTTTAAAGTCCTCCTTAGTGGCCTGCCCACTTTTCCAAAGCTTATAAACCCTCTTTTTCCTCCTAAGATCAAGCCACAATTCTTTGTTGAGCCAGGCCGGTCTTCTTCCCCGCCAGCTCGTCTTTGGGCACGTGGGGACAGACCGTTCCTGCGCCATTAAGACTTCCCTCTTGAAGAGCGCCCAGCCTTCCTGGACCCCTCTGCCCTTCAGAACCACCTCCCAAGGGACTCCACCAACTAGTGTCCTGAGCAGCTCAAAGTCAGCCCTCCGAAAGTCCAATACAGCGGTTTTACTGGTCCCCTTCCTGGCCTCGCCAAGAATAGTGAACTCCACCATTGCGTGGTCACTCTGCCCAAGACAGCTC
The DNA here is from genome assembly GCF_964035555.1 of Netta rufina. Classification (NCBI taxonomy): domain Eukaryota; kingdom Metazoa; phylum Chordata; class Aves; order Anseriformes; family Anatidae; genus Netta; species Netta rufina. The sequence continues at coordinate 1,754,057 of NC_140138.1, forward strand.
CCGACGATCACGTCCTCCACCAGTCCTTCTCTGTTTGTGAAGAGAAGGTCTAGCGGGGCACCACCCCTGGTAGGTTCACTAACCAGCTGCGTCAGGAAGCTATCTTCCACGCTCTCCAGAAACCTCCTAGACTGCTTTCTCAGGGCTGTGTTGTGCTTCCAGGATATGTCAGGGAAGTTGAAGTCCCCCACGAGTACAAGAGCTGATGATTTTGCAACCTCTGTCAGCTGCCTGTAGAATTCCTCATCCGTCTCCTCATCCTGGTTCGGCGGTCTATAGCAGACCCCGACCAGGACACTAGCCTTGTTGTCCCTGCCGATCCTAACCCAAAGGGACTCGACCTTGTCATTCCCAACCTCGAGTTCTACAACCTTGAAAGACTCTCTAATATAGAGAGCCACACCACCACCCCTTCTATGCTGCCTGTCCCTTCTATAGAGCTTATAGCCAGGCATTGTAGCACTCCAGTCATGAGACTGGTCCCACCACGTCTCTGTGATGGCAACCAAGTCGTAGCCTGCCTGTCGCACGATGGCTTCCAGCTCCTCCTGTTTGTTACCCATGCTGCGTGCATTGGTGTAGATGCACTTCAGCTGGGCCATAGCCTTATCCTCCGGCCTTGCCATTGTTCCCCCTGGCACAGCCCCAACAATCCTAGCCTCAGCCCCATCCCCCTTCCTACCTAGTTTAAAGCCCTCTCAATGAGCCCTGCCAGCTCCTGGCCCAGGATCCTTTTTCCCCTAAAAGATAGGGACCCGTCTGCGGCCATCAGGCCAGGTGCTGAGTAAAGTGCCCCATGATCAAAAAACCCAAGATTTCTGCGTTGGCACCAGTCCCGGAGCCACGTGTTTAACAGGTGAGCTTTCCATGTCCTCTCTGAACCCCTCCCTGCCACCGTAGGGATGGATGAAAACACCACCTGCACTCCCGCTCCATCCACTAACCGACCCAGTCCCCTAAAGTCCCTTTTGATAGCCTTGAGGCTTCTCTCTTCGATGTTATCACTGCCCGCCTGGACTATCAAAAGGGGGTAATAGTCAGAGGGGCGTACCAGGTTAGGAAGCTTCCTGGCAACGTCCCTGACCCTGGCCCCAGGGAGACAGCAGACTTCCCTACGGGTAGGGTCAGGCCGACAAATAGGGCCCTCTGTTCCCCTAAGAATCGAGTCACCAACAACAATAACCCTCCTGTCTTTCTTGGTGGAGGCAGTCCTGAGGCGCGGAGTTGACCTCCTCGCCCCAGGCATCTTCCTGGGAACATTTGCTACCTCTTCCTCACACACCGGCCTCTCAATCTCTAGGGCCTCAAACCTGTTGTGTAAGGACACCTGGGAGGGTGGGGCCGGAAGGGGAGGGGATCGCCTGCGATGTCGAGCAGGGACCTGTTTCCATTCCTCCTCAGCTCCCAGATCCCCTCCCTCTGCCCGACGGGGACAGGGCAGGGGGTCCGCCCCCATTTGAGGAGTCTCACCTCGGCACCTCCCCTTGAGGCCCTGCAGGGAGTTACTCCAGAAGTCTATCTCCCGCTCACACTCCCTGATGGCCCTCAACCTCTCCACCTCCTCCTTGAGCTCCGCCACCATGCGGACCAGATCATCCACCTGCTCGCACCTCACGCACGCAGTTTCTCTGCCTCCCGCCGATGGTAGCAACAGGCTCAGACACTCCTTGCATCCGGTGACCTGAACTGCGGCATTTTTTAACGGGTAAAATTGCCTAAATTTCCTATCTGTAAAACAGATAATTGAGAACCATAATAGTTTGAATAATTTTTCTCTTGTGACAGCATACTTTTAATTTTGCATCATTTTTGGTCAAGATTTTATATGATGCAAAGTTCTTCTCTATAGCAGAACCTACCCTGAGTTTTGTCCTCTGGCTGAGAATACAGGGAAACCTTGCTAACACAGAAGTACTGTACTCTTATCTAGCAACAGTAAAAACTGAAGTTACAAGGAAAATCATATCCTAAGAATGTGACAGTTTGCTGGAGAAAGAATTCACCAGTTTAGCACCTCAAAGCTGCGTGCTGTTTTGATGAGCTCATGTTCACAAGTTAACAAATGTCTTGAAGTAGTAGAAGAAAGGGCTTGGCACCATTTGTTCTTTCTTCCAGACAGCCCTGGTGACAATATAGGTTACATCTGTTCGTATGGACGTGCGATGCTGACTAGTGCTGACTTTTTGAAGTCTGGCATATGTGTCAAAGAAAAGTGGTAAAGTACTGAATGAATCCAAAGCATTTAAGGACTTTGGTGTAACCTGGAACAAGTCCTGGAATATTTTGCTTCTTGGCTTGTGATAGATGTGTTGTGCAGGTCTGCACCTACATCAGCATTACCAAAGTGTCAGCTCCAAGAATAAGAGTGAAAAACCGGTCTCTGCAGAAGGCTATAGGCAAAGCTGTTTTTTAGGGGTAAACAACTAGAACAGCTGTGCTGAAGGGAGCAGTGTGTGGTGGGAGTGCAAGTGATGCTGTGTACAATACACACGGGAGGCAGGTGGTTAAGAGGTTCCCCTGTGGGTTCCACTTCCCCTGTGGACAGATGCTTGTATCTTTTGGCTCTGAGCTGGCTGCTGAATGATAGACGGGCTGTAGTCAGTGTCCTGGTGGTGAATCTGCTTACAAGGAAACCAGGATGATGGCTGAATGAAGTGGTGCTGGAGTGCGTGTGCAACTAAATACATGCATATATATATATATGCACACACAAAAGCAAGCCTTCATGACATGATAGTAAGAAATGTGACTGTTTCCTTCGGAAATTCCCACTATAACTCTGCCAGCTTTACAGAGGGGATATCCAAGTCAACCTGAGGCAAAAAATTGAGAGCAGTGAGTTTCCAGCTCAGTGGAGCATATTTTACCTCTTCCCCAAGGGGAAATGTAGAACATTTCCTTATAATTCAGGTGTATAAATGAGGAGCACTCCTGGTGTGTTACATCAGTCTTCTCCTGTGGTTACAGCTTAATTACAGAACCATTTATTTTTTCAATGGTTGCATTTATTCTGTGGTCACTTTTATTACAAAAAGAATTTGGTTGTTCTGATTCACTTGAAACTAACTTAGATGTCAAATAAGAAATTTAGGTTATAGCATGCACGTTTGCATAGGTTTACACCTACCAGGAGCCTGACCTTCAGTTGTTAAAAGATATTTTTGGAAAACATTATCCCATTTATAAATGTGCCAGCTTTTTTTTTTTTTTTTTTTTTTTTGTTAGACCTTTGCACTGTTCAGTTAAATTAATAAAGATATCTAATTTATTAGATAACAAAATACTGTTGTCACCTACTTTTACAAAGAATCTTGTAAGGTATATAAAATGTGAGTCTTGATCCAAGTTGAAATGACAGCACTGTCCTGCACTTTTATTCTTTTGGTACTCAGAGGAAATAACCTCTGACATATACACCTCAGAACAAATGTGTTTTACCATGTTATTGACAGGCAAGCAGCCCTGTATAAATCCGTACATTCTGCAGTTCAACTCTTAGCCTAATTTGCCCTAATAATAAGTTAATAAATAAAATGTTGTATCAGGGCTGAGGATTCCTCCTTCTCTTTATGTGGCTTTGTCAGTTGTGGTTTCATTATTTCATTATTTCAACACTGCTGCATTAACCATGGGCCATTCATCTTGATGCGTCTGAGCATTTGAAGGATTTGCTGGATCAGTGAAACAGACGTGGGAGAACAGAGGAAGCTGCAGCTTGCTGTAGGTGTAGGAAAGTTTTCAGCATTTTAAATGATAGAAAACATTGCCTGACTTGAGGTCTTAATCTGGTTTTATCTTAGTATTTGGTATTTGATACATACAGATGGTAACACCTTCCTTAGATTTTGACATAAGAAGTGAATGTATTTTTATCTTTTTACCGTTCTGTTTATATTGAGATTACAATATGGGAATGATCAAGTGCTACAGTTGTCCTAGTTTTCTTGTCTGACTTAGTTACTGAGCATTTTCAAGGATGATGTGCTTTCAGTGAGAGAGAGCAAAACAAAGTGAGGATTGAAATGTGGTGAGTGCTGCAAATCTATTGACATAAAAGAGAAATCACTCAACTGAATGCAGTATTAACCAAGGAATAAATCCTCTATGCCTGGAATAAGGCATCTGCATTCAGTTGCTGTTGTTGCCTGAATCCAGTGTGTTTCCTTTGTCTTTCAAGCAGAAGCTTTATTCAAAATTGGTTTTATATGGAGCAGAAATGAAAATACAGTGGACTGCAGGTGACTTTGAATAAGAATCTTGTATCAGTCTTGGGGATATTCGATTATTTATTTATTTTTGAATCTTTTATACCTTTTTTCCTCCAACTTGAATTAAACTTCTCTTAAACTTAGTGTCCAAGACAGAAAGTTAGACTCAACGGGTTTATATGGCAGTATATAGTGTGATATCAGTTGCATACTGTCTGCCAAAAAGTGGAGAACTGCAATGCTACAAGAAATGAATTCATAACTTAAGTGTTGGGACTGTTAACTGTTTATCATGAAATTAAAAAGGTTGAAAAAAGAGCGCAAAAATATCCCCCCAAACCTGATATTTTAGCAATAATGTAATCTAAGTGTAATGGTATTCTTACAAGTGCTAGAAAATAAAAGTTCTAGGTGAAGATGATATCATCTCCAAGAAAAAATATAACACAATAACAGCTTTGAAGATAACTTGGAACATCAAATTCCACGCAGGTCAGCTCAGTACTCCAGCAGGCTCTGAAGGATATTTCAAGCAAAGATGGTCTGAATATATGAGTACTTATTAAAAGACATATTAAATAAAATACTTTTCATTGTTTCCTTTGTGTGACTCCGTAAATTCCTTCAAAAATCTTTTTAGTATGGTAAATAATATCAGCAATATAGTTTCTAAACTTCCTCCTTTCTCTCTGCTCTAATGTACAGGGTGATATAGAATGCCTCTGGATATATTTAATAAGGTTTTAGTAATTTGGAAGAAGTGAAGAAGTAAATGTGGAAATAACCACATTTATATATAAATAATATATTTATATTATATAATATAAATAAAATATTATTTATATAATAATATAATAAACCAATATTGCAAACAGAAGACTTAATGTTTTAAAGAAGTAAACGATATAGCAGGAATTCAGTGACAGAATGTAATCAAGTACACATACACAGTGTACTTGATTACAAAAGCACAAAGAAAATCTAATAACCTACCAGAGTTTAATTCAGTATTGCAGTGTATTATTATCTGCTAGATTTAATATGATTTTAATTAAATAGTGGTGGATTTATATTATCTTCATTTCTCTGTTTATCAAATAAATCTTTCTTCTTTTCATTGGTGGATGCACAGCATGAAATCTTTTTTTTCTCTGTCTTGCCAGGATTGTTTTTCTTAGCAGAAGGATGTGTTTTAGCCGCATTGATAATGATCAGAACATAGAGCAGCCTCCTTCAGTTCTGTAATGTAGTACATGAAGCATACTGAGATCTGAAAAGCAGTTAATCAAATTTTTGTTCTCCCTTAGCCTTTTTATTAACTACAGCAGTATAGATGTCTCTTTAACTCAATTCTCATAATTCAATGTCTTTAGCCATTTAAGTAATTTTCAATCTTTAAGTGTCCTCCTTGTGTCCGACACTTCTACCACTGAGCTTTGAAATGCCAGACAGTTTTAGAGGTGAAATTTTAGCAGTGCTGCCCAGATTTACTTGATTTGTGCTGTGCCTATAAACATGGCCCAAAATGATAATGGCTTTCTCCTATCTTTGGTACATCCTTTAGCTGGATGAGACATAGAAAGACATCTGTGGGAACTTCTCTCTGACCTTCACTGATGATCAGATAATTCAGTTTTTGTCGCAATTGGTGATAGTTTCTGGTTGGCCCCATTCAAAATGGCTTACAGCTTCTTACTATGACAATCCAGGTTCAGCACGTTGTTTTCTATTGTGTATTCAGTTACTCCAAGCTTTATGTGTTAGTCTTACTGCCATCACTGGCATTTGGCTGGGTTGCTCCGTAGTTGGTGTCTAGCCTCTCCTGTTGTATTAGATGCCCTGATTCATGCACAGGCAAGCCTTGAAACTATACTGTTGACTGTGTGTCTAATATTAAATGGCTACAGAAATATTCCCACATTCAAATGCTGAAGTTCTTTAGTCTTTATGTAGCATTGAGAAAACACATGGTTCAATGCACAGCTGTTGGAATGATTATCAATATGAACTTTTGAGTCCTAGGCCTTACAAGAAAAAAAAAAAAAAAAGGCACATCTGTTCTCTCTGTGGAACTTTTTACCCTTCTCATTATCCATTCTGTAGTTTTGTCTGTGTCCTGTTGGCCAAAATTATACACTGAAATCCATAGAAAGCCCTGTTTCAATGACATATCCAGGAGCACCTGTTGGCTTAAAAAGGGCCTTCTTCTAGCCCAATGAATCTCTTGAAGCTTTAGTTACTGGAAGCATATTGACACATGGTTCTGAGGTGAATCTTGATAAGAGCTCTATTCTTTTTAGTTCCCCTTATAGCCCTTAAAATACTTAAGTAAATGCTGAGACTGCTGACTATAGTCAACTCACTGTAATTTTTTTTAAATTTATTTTTATTTTTTGGCTAGTGTAAACGTTTTTTTCTAGGACTGGGGAAATGTTTTTGAATGATCATTTTGGATGCAGTGTTGGATTTGCTTTTCACACCAACTGCAGAAATACTGGCTGATGCAAAAGCAAAGCTGGAGGAAGCAAGATCTCTAAATGGTCTTCTAGAACATTGTCCAACATGAGAACTCCATAATCAGTTGTCAAACTCCAAATCTAGTCATTCAAAAAGTTTGAAATTCCTTTTGGAGAATTTATGTAAGTCTGTTTCAGTGATGGTATTCCCATGATTATGCAGTGTTCTCGTTTAAATGACAAGTCTGCAACCTGCCAGAGCCTAAGCTCTCTGCAACAAAGGTAACAACATCTGCCAATATTTATAGAAAGAGTTGAGAGAAAATTCTAAATTTATTAATGTATTTTTTTTTTCTGTTACAAAAAAACAACCGTTACATAGGCACACAAGCACACCTGTATATGTACATGCAGCCAGATATGTGGAAGTGTGTTTTGTGTTTGCAAGATGCTATTACCCAAAGCACTTCATGATGCAATTTTTGCTTAATCTTTAAGCCTCTTGGAATTAAAACATTTAACCTCTAAAACTGTTTTCACGTGGAGCAATCTCAGCAGAGATTTACCTAATTGTTCACAAATGTTAGTCATTATGCTTAGCAATGCCCTTTAATGATATGGAAAGGAATATCATTTACTATGAAGGAAATGTTTTCTTGCCACCCAGTTCCTCGGATAACTCCTCACTTTTCCTGCATTTTCTCTGTTGAGAGCTTTGTTCTTTCCAAAGAGCATTTTGGTAAGAAAGATTTCACTTTTCTAAATGTCCTCATTGATACTGAGTTTTTGAAGTGCTATCTGTTCGTTGGTACCTGGGCAAGCCATGCTAATTTACCTTCCGTGCCAAATGTGAGTACAATACTTTCTGTGTGCCTACAGAGCCTACCACACATTGAATCATACTGAATGCACACCATGAGAGGTTGAAGAAAACATCACACATTTTATCATACATTTTCAGAGAGCTCTCTGATCGCTCCATGGAAGATACTGGTGCAGTTCCTCCCGTGAATGGAGGCGTCTGGTTCAAGATATTTGCAGCTTCAAGGGAGTTCAGCGATACTTGAAGTAATTTTTTTTCTTCTTTAAAGTCAGGCAAGACATCAGGCAACCACCCTGGAATGTACATAAGCCTTCCTTGGAAGATGTTTGCTGCTTTCTGCTTTGTTTTTTGTTTTGTATTGCCACTGTTCCCTCCACCCTTGTCCTTCATCCTCCAGAACGTCCAGTATAGCATGGTTTTTAAGTAATCCTGAATCAAAGGATTAGTGTTAGACTGGTGGAGAAATAAAAGGTATGGTTAAGACTGAATAGTTTTGTGCATCTTTAATCTGGTTCAGGAACTCAGTGATATTATTTTCATATTTTAAGGCTGAACAGTAAAAACAGACATGTTCTCATATTATTCTGGACCTGTGGTCTAGGTGGGCAGTAGAGGTGGATGATTAAGCCCCATCCGCAGCACTAACCTATGGCTTTCTGCCACTTTTAGTTAACACACAGTACACACTTTTGGTGATGAACTAAGAAAACATTTTGATGGTACTTGTGGATAAGACATAGCAATAAAATTTGCTTTCCACTGTGGTTTACTGCTGTCTCTAGAGCAGCATATGCTAGTGCTTTGCTTGTTTGCTTCATCACTGACTGTCTTGTTGGGCAAACAGGTTGTCACAGGTAAATCTGCAGATGGTTTTCTTAGCTTTGATCCAATTTATCTAATTTGTAGGTTCCCTGTGACTTCTGTGTCTTTCCTAACTGTGAGACATAGCAATATTAGAGCCACATGAAAACATTATGCAGCTTATTTTCAGCTAAATTACCCCAAGCACATAATTATAGCTATTAGTAAAGCACCCTCTGTCTTCAGCACCCTCCAAAAAACACTTTTCTTAGGCAAGATAGGTAAAAAGCCTATGGAGGTTAGTAGCTAGACAGGCAAGTCAGTCATTTAAGAAATTTCTTGATGTGACCAAGACAACTCTGTCTGGATGAAAAGGCTCTGCACAACAGTGCTGTTTTTTGGAATTCACAACTGCAGAAAAATGAACTCTTCTTTGTTTAGCAGCTTTTATAGTTACCTCTTTGCAGTGTACACATCCATTTCAATGGTAGGAGAATTCAGGTTGACTACTGTAGGGCATTCAGGATGTTACAGAAAATATCCTTCTGAGGAGTAGCCTCATTCAAGTGTTCAAGTGATGTAGTTACCTCTGTCACTATTTCATGGCCTGTAATCTAAAGTAATTTTTTTTTTAATTCATTGTTTTCTTTTTTTTTTTTTTTCTTTCAAGCTGTATTTCATTTAATTTCACTGCCAAAAGCAGAATACTTAATAAAACGTACAAATGTACAAAATTAAAATGTTTTAATTTTTAAGGAATCAAGATTTAAAAGCAAAATTTATCCTTTTTGTGACTGATTCCATAGCACAGCAGGATCCTCCTTGATGTTGATGTGGCTGACAATCTACATGGCTGTGTCAGAGTTCAGCACTATAGAGAACAGGCTTGATGAAGCAGGCTAAGGGAAAATACCATTTTGTGTCCCAGGAAAAATCTGCCTAGTGCTATGGAGAAAACAGAGAACACCAAAAATGCAGCCACATAAATAAGTTCAGCTCAAGGCATTCATTTTGTTTTCAACATTGCCTCCATGATGGCTTGGTTTAGCTGGTTTCCTGCTCTTACCTTTTTCAAACCAAATCTTTAGCTGCAGGTATTGTGGGCTGGTGATGTGGGTGCTGTCCAGAATATGTCTTGGGTAATCCAAAGATCCGAAAGTAATGCTGGGTTTGAAGGAAGCTGAAGACAGAGGGGAAAAGCCATGCTGCCAGTGGATGAACTGGGTGGAGAAGTTATTTTCTCTCATATTTGTACCTCTGTCCTTCCACCTACTTCAAAAAGATTTCAGGCAGAATTTTGTACTGAAACAGATTTCTTGCCAAATTTTCATGTGTCTTCTCATGAGATGATACGGAGTGGGCAATTATCTTCTGAGGGTTATTTATATAGATACTAGCTCTGTTGCTGCATGCACATTAGTTTATAATAGCTCTTTCTTTTTATAGACTGGTGATCTGAAATAGAAGTGACTGGCAAAGACAAATGTCTTAAGGGAGTTGGGCATCTTAACAGAAGAGAAAATGTTCTGATATACCATTGCCTACCTGACCAACTGACCATGCACACATGTTCCTCTCTGAGGTTTACGTGGAATTGTTAATTTTTCAACATTGCTTTCTCTGTTCTGATTTTACTTTTCTAATCATACTTGCTTATAAACGTTCTCAAGACAATCGTTGCACAGTAATATTTAGTATTTCAAGCGGCGTATTTGTGATCTGCCAGGCAGTGTGCTGGTTTATCAGTCCTACCTTTTACTTCAAGCTGTATCACAGTCAGCCTATTCAAAAGTGCAGGTCTGTTCATGGGTTTCATGTTTATTTAATGACTTTCATGTATGCTTGATTCCTAGTCTTCTGAGTATCCTGTGAATCTACACATAGAGTTTCTATTCCTCATAGCCTTTGTGTGATTTGATGTGTATGGAATTTTTCTGCTGCACACAAATCCAGAACAGGACCATGTTATTACAACTGCAACTATAATTACCATAATCTACCACAAATCAAAGTTCTGATTGCATAAAGAAGTATACAAACATATTCAGTCTCTCCTCAAAGACTTCACTGACTTCAATAAATAATGAACTCTTTTCCTCCTGTCAAGGTTTTGGTGACAGAATTTATACTAGAAGCAGGAGATTACCAACCACTGGGAGATATCACTGTGTAGATGCTAACAATGTAGAAAAACGAACAAGAGAATACCAATTGTTTTATTTGGAAGCAGATGTCAGCAAGCAGCGAGGGAGGCTGTGATGGAAGGGGAGCCACAAGTGAGAGCAAGGCAGTGTTGTCACCAGGTGTGCAGTTCCTCAATACCCCACCAAGGAGGGCTGGGGTCAGTTCTGGAGACAGTTCCCAGGCTCAGCCACATTCCAGTGGCTGCCAGTTAAATCTGTGGGGACAAAGCTGGAGGTCAGGCTGGGAAGTCATTCTGCAGTCAGTGCCACGATCAGAAAGGAAGGGAGGTGGCTTGCACGGGCATGCTTAGAACACGGCTTGTGCAAGGGCCAAGAGCAAGAGCCTGAAAGAGCAAGAGCCTGAGCTTCAGCACAGCTCCATGTGAAAGAGCGTAAGTCCCCAAGAAGGCTTCTTCCAGCTCCTTCTCACACTGCTCTTTTCCCAGCAGTCTGCCCCAATGTTACGGAGCTGTGAGGTCTTAGCTGGCCCCCAGTGCATGCAACCAGACCCCAGGAGAAGGGGAAGAGGCTGTAAAACCTTGATGGTGCATATAGAGGTTTGATGGGTGGAGGTTAAATTAATATAGGTGAATTAGTAATATTGGAAACACCCTTGTTCAGTTTCAGTTTGTAACAAAGGTATGTCTTCAATAATAACATATTTTTTTTTTCATCTCTTTCTTCTTTTTGTCCTTTTCTTCTTCATGGTTTGCAAAGAGAAAAGTCAGAGATTTTAATAGTTTTCTCCTGACCTTTCTAGCTCAGCTCTTGAGAGACTCCATAGTTTGATGTGTTTATTCAACCACATCTCTAAACAGCCTTGGAAGAAATATATTGTCTAATTACATCTATGTGCCATAGGCATTTGAAGATATTTATTTGGATGGATAGTTGGCCAAAATATTTTTACAGGTGTCCCTCATCCCTTCTGCTACCCTTCACTACAGCAAGGAAGAGAAGAAAGTTAAATGTCATCAGTGAGTGAAGAACTCATTAAAAAAGAGAATCCCTGCCATTAATAAAATAGATAACTCTGATAAGCAGGTGCTTTAATAGAAAAGCATGCCTTCCCGAACTGGCGGTCTCATGTCTACAAGCTGTATATGGTTTGTCTGACACAAAAGATATGAATGAAAACTTTCCAAACTGTGATTTCTGTTCCCTGTCTTACTGAAAGGTTAAAATAAGGAGCATGTTTGAGCTGTGGTTAACTAATTCATCGCATGAGTGAACCATGGGTAGCAGAAGAGCAGTGAAGTACCCTGAACATTTTTTTTTTCATCATTTACAATGCCAAGTAACATTTACCAGTAACCAGCCCAGTTTCTTAGCTAATGCACTGGAAATCTTGCAGTTAAGATGTGTGATTCCAGTAAAATTAGCTGCTATACAACTTGATCTCCAAGTCTCCTTCTGTGCAGACTGTGTAATTCCTTCTTTTACATGGGAAATACTTTAGTTTTGCCTTCCTCAAAAGCATTGCTAAGTCTTTGAATGATGAGAGCCAAGTGCAATGACTTGTTTAGTGAATCTTTTTAATTTTTAATGCATTTGATTCTGGTACAAAGAAAAAGGACTTGACTCATATGTAGTACAGTTTATTTCCTAACTCTAGGAACAGATTCCACACTCAGAGGGCAAGAAATGGCATAGGTACAGGTCCAGAAATCAGATTTCTATTTTTATTGCTGTGTACATGTGTGTAGCACAAAATCCTGAAGTGCTGCATTGGTCAGGCTGTGCCAGTTCTGCTTTTGGTTGTCTAGGTTCAGTCAAAGCATGTGGTTAATGTTTATGACTCGTCTGCAGAGAAGTGGCTTTTCTCATTTGTCCAGGCATGGCCACTCACCCTGTGTGCTGATTGCAGCGATGTTCGCCTGTGGATTGTTTTCCCTGCTTCGTGACCTGGAATAAGAACTGTGCTTCTGCTGTCACCAGGAATAGATTTGAGGGGGTACACACAACCTTTTCATCAGTGAACTTGACCTCAGGCAGATGCTTCTTTGGTGCAAGCCATAGTGACCTCACCAGGTCTCTGTCTTTCTGAATTCTGTTTAGAGGTGGTATTTTCTGGGTCTCTATTAAAGTTCTCTAGACCAAAATGATAGTAGGCTCAAATTATTCAATTGCTATGATGTGCTTATCTTGTACAAATAGATGGTAGTGCATAGAGGCCTGTACAAAGCGCTACAAAAATAGTTCATATATGCATATAACAAATAATGCAAATAATGCGTATATCACTCCTTCAGATAGTTGTATTTGCTCTCAGGTAAAACATAGAGGATATAAGAGAGCTTAAATGAAAAACCTGTCTGATGTTCTATGCATGTGCTAACACAAACTGTGTTGCTTTGGCCCTATGTGATAAAGTTTTTTAATAAAAAAGATAATTTGCTCAGGAATTTGGGTTTGTAGGTGCAAGATCAGTGAGTGACCAGGAACATCCCTGTGGTGCCCCTCCTGGCTGTCACTTCACGGTGTCCGTGCCCGCCCGTCATTGCTGAAGGAGGCAAGCAGTGTGGGAGATAAGTTTGTGGGCAAAAATAAAATGTGCAGCCTAACTGCAGAAACGCTGCTCTTTGCATTCAGGAAGAGAAGGCCATAGCAGTTGTAAATCCTTTGTGACCGAAGTGTCTCCTAAATGTTTCAAGGTCTTTAAGGTGAGATGCCAAAGAGCTTATCTCATTCACAGCCTTGAGAAGGGAGATGAAAACTGGTGACATTGCAGTAGGTCTTTATAATAGATGTAATAATGGGCTAAGTAGTACACTTGTTAAGGGAGCATGCAAGATAAAATTCAGTAAATTATTCACACATAAGAGTACTTAATAAGGAGCAATTGAAGAACAGTGTTTATTTTTTAACGTATGCTGGCTAATTTGAAGCCTTTGCAGATACTGTGGGGAAGTGGGTCTGAATTGCAGTCTCCTCCATCAGGAAAGGAGTCTCTCTCCCACAGCAGTGTGTACCAGTGCAGGTACCCAACAGTTAGTTTGTGATACTGCTGGCCAAACAGATTATCCACTTTCAGCTAAAAGCAAAATATTAAAACAGGAAGTACAGAACGCTTGTGATTTTACTAATAATTTTTTAGCGGTCACCAAATATTAAGTACTGTTTGGGAGCTTAATATCTGTCAGGAGAGAAAGAAGGAGAAGGAAACATTTGAGAACAGTGCTGCAGGTGCTAGCAGCCACAAGAGGTGGAACAAGAATAAATCTTCTGGACTCTCCTTCCTCTGGATAAACTGTAAGTATTCCACTAAAATAATGACAATAAATCAGCTGGTCCAATATACAGAGTCTACTAAAAAGGTAATTATCAAGAGACTCCTGCTCCAAAGTCATCACAGTTATTATTTCATATCTTATTATCAGGAGTAATATTGTATATATTTTAAAAGACTTGAATGGTGCTAAGCAGATGGATTTTTTTTTTTTTTTATATCAGAAACCTCAAAGATACAGTTTTAAAATGGAAATTTAATAACAGCATGAGATGATTTTCAGTGTCACCACCTACTGTGCCACGTCCAATGGATTTGTTACATATCAGCCTTTGGAAAAAAAAATAAAAAAATTTCTTTACAGTTATCCTGTTCCCTAGGCCTCACAAAGTCTAGCCAGAATCCACATGTTGAAAATATAACTAAAAGATTTGATTCAGTAAAGGATTCTTTATGTAGCTGATCATTTATATTGTTGCTTTCCTCTTGGAAGGAGTTTCTGTTCTGAAACGTATGTTTCCTTGTAGGGCTGCAGCAAAATTTTCCTGTGAAAGGTAATGATATCACATGCCAACAGTGGAACTGCTGTTGTTCTATTTTCTAATGTAATTTGCTGGTGTGAGCTCTGTTAGAAGACCAAAACTAGTTATGCTGTGTTTGATTCACTGCAAATGTAGTGACAGAGTTGTAACAGTATGATTTCTTACTTTACAAGAAATGGGTTGCTATTATTAATATAATTATGTCTGTGTTTTGTGTTGTGAATCCAGACCTTTAAAATCACAATGTCTGAGAGAACGGTGGGGTTTGTACTGAATTCTTTGGCTTGGCAGAGGTGAGACAGACTTCCCCACTGATGTATCAGTTTGTGTGTTTCGGGGAAAGCAAAGGGGACAAGGTCAGGGAAGGGGAGAGCAGAAGACAAGAGTACTCATTGACTCTAAGACCAGAGCTCTGCCAAATGGAGTTTTCTTTGCATGTGAACTGTGAGCAAACTGTTCAGCAGTTGTGCATGACCCCAGCTGTAGGAGTCCAAATTACTCCCAGCCTCTGCAGCAGGTCAGTACTTGCTGTTGTTCAGTTAGCATTTGGAGCCAAGGAGACTGAAAGAAGTCTGCTTCGTTTAGTCAGCCAGGTCCAGCTGGCTCAGCAGACCTTCTTCCATCAGAAAGCACTCTTGTTTTGGCTTTGGAAATGGCTCATAGAGCCACAAATGCTGGATGTAGATTTGTGGATTATTAGCTTGAAATTGGAAATACAAATCCGATACCAAACATAAATACTATTGCCAAAAATCAAAACGCATTGAAAAAAAATGTAATGAAAGTAGTAGAACAGTAGTATTAAGGTAGTGAGAAGAATTTATAGAGGTCCTTCCCCAGGAAACCCAGTCTTATTTGTAAAACAGATTTGTAAGTTTGTAACAGGAATAAATTCATGATTAAATATTTAGCATTAGGAAAATTTCTGCTTTAATAGAGAGTCTTTATAAAATACCTCTGACTAGGGCTACTGTACATCCAGGTTTTCAATGCATGCCTTTTCATCCAAAAATCTTATCTGGCTAGACTCGGAGCATCTGGGATATTTGCTCAGGCGATCTGGAAATCCTTGGTATATCTGCTGGTTTGTGCAGATGACCTGTTTCACTGTGTTCAGATGTGCAGATAGCCTGTTTGGATGGGTAACCTGTATAACACACACACAGTTTGGGAAATGTGAGAAAATGTGAGTTCCATGTTCAAAAAATACCATGTAAAGGTCACTGGGAATTATTATTCTTTTTTTGCTGAACTGGGAGATTATGATGTTTCTTATTTCAAAGCTTGCTTGGGACGGGAGTTGATTTTCTGCCTGCTCTCAGTTTATTCTTATATTTTCTGAGATACATTAAAGGTGTTTTCAAACAGCTGTGCAGATAAAAGTACAGAAGAGCTATTATGCAAACTTAATGTGCTATAACTATATGGTGTATTACCATTATGTAAAGAAAGAGACCATTAAATCTTTTATTTACAACAAATTCACACAAAGGTGAAATTGGAAGTTGCTTAAAAGTCAACAGAGAAAAATGAGTATGAGTTTTTTTTATTAAGCAAGCAAATTTTGAGGAGAAAACCTATAGTTATTAATTAAAAAGCATTTCTAATAACCTTGAAAGCCCGCCCCCCCCCCCCCCCCCCCCCCCCTTCTTATGACAGAAAGATAGAGAACGTGGTTACCTCAGGAAAAAGAAATGATTAGATAGGCATGATCGGAGATGAGGAAGCACTCAAGGGAGAACTTCGCAAGCCTTTGCTCAGTCAACCCTGCAATGAAGTGCAACCTTGTGGAAGTAAAGATACCCGAGAGGCAGAGGCAAGGCACAGCCCAAACTTGAAAGCCTCTACATCTTCCGTAGGCGCGGCTTTATGTTGAAATACTTAAATGTTACCCTAGATGCAGACTATGATTTCTTTCTGAACTTGCCAAAGCCTATAAATACTCCATGAAATCAAGTGCATTTTATTACAGAACAAAAATGCAATATATATTCAATTATTAAGATTACTAAGTGTTCTGGCAAATGAAAGCAGGCAAAGATTGGTCACTAGTGTCAGTCTTAGCTTGTGTTAGTTCTAACAGAAGAGAGTGATCCCTTTATAAGGTAAAAATTGAGGTTGCTTATACAAGATACTAAGATTTATTTGGCTATTTCCTTTAAACTGAATTCTCACTAGTATTTTCTGAATTTCAAATAAGATTAAATAGTCCCTTTTTTGTTAATGTCTCATATAAAATCTCCCAAATTATGTGATTAGGAAAGCTATTAATGCTACTTATGTCTAAATAGCTAAAAGGCTAGTGCATTGATACCATCTAAAATACAAAAAAAGATTTGTTGAAACATGGCTGGCTACTCTCACATGTATTTTTATATTGCTTGGGGAAGAGGGTAACGTGAATGTGAAAAAGACTCAGAGAAATGATGCTTCAGTGACTGCGAGTGGGACCAGGCTGCAAGATGCATGTGTTAGTGCTAATGCAAGGGCTGTTTACTCACTACAATGAAACAAATGGGCCTGCTTCTGTCCGCATGGGCAGCGATCCTAAAGCAAGTGAGCCTTTGCTTAGGTGCCTTTTGTTTGGAGACCTCAAAGGAGCTTACAGATGAGAAGGATTCAGTGTTACTGAAGCAGCGGGCAGTGATCCAGCAGTCAGGAGGAGAACAGAGGTGTGGCCGGCTCCAAGGAAACATTTCACTGAATATCAAGACTGAGAGGAAGAGTTGTGGTAATGCAGTGATCTTGTTACAGATATTTGGTTATGACTGAGCAGTTATAGAAGTTTTACACTAGATTCATGCTGAATCTAGCCGTCAGCCTGCAGTGACAGTAAGTGGCCAGCCTCCTAATCAAAGGTTACAGCGTTACCCAGGAACCTACACGGACTGCTCTGTGCCTGGCACCCTATGTGTGCTGAGCACATCGTGGTGTTGGATGCTCCCCTCCTTGTGAGAACGGGATGCTCCCCTTCTCTGCCTGGCAGCTCTCCAACCACTCATCTCCCAGCCTGTAGCTCTGCTTGGGGTTATTGTGCCCCAGGTGCAGGACTGGCACTTGGCCTTATTGAACTTCATGCAGTTGACCTCAGCCCATCGGTGCAGCCTATCCAGATCCTCCTGCAGAGCTTTCCTACCCTCAAGCAGATCGACACACGCACCTAACTTGGTGTCATCTGAGAACTTACTGAGGGTGCACTCGATGCCCTTGTCCAGATCATCGAGGGAGATATTAAAGAGGACCGGCCCCAGCACCGAGCCCTGGGGAACGCCACTAGTGACTGGCCTCCAACTGGACTTGACTCCATTCACCACGACTCTTTGGGCCCGGCTATCCAGCCAGTTTCTAACCCAACGAAGCGTGCGCCAGTCCAAGTCAAGAGCAGCCAGTTTCTTGAGGAGAATGCTGTGGGAGACGGTGTCAAAAGCCTTGCTGAAGTCAAGGTAGACCACATCCACAGCCTTTCCCTCATCCACCCCGCGCGTCACTTTGTCATAGAAGGAGATCAGGTTCGTCAAGCAGGACCTGCCTTTCATAAACCCATGCTGACTGGGACTGATCGCCTGCTTGCCCTGCAAGTGCTGCATGGTGACTCTCAGGAGGATCTGCTCCATGAGCTTCCCTGGTACTGAGGTCAAACTGACAGGCCTGTAGTTTCCCGGGTCTGCCCTCCGGCCCTTCTTGTAGATGGGCGTCACGTTTGCTAGCCGCCAGTCAACTGGGACCTCCCCCAATAGCCAGGACTGCTGATAAATGATGGATAGTGGCTTGGCCAGCTCCTCTGCCAGTTCTCTCATCTCTCTAGGCAGATGGTAATTCAGTGGTGTCAGAATTCACTGATTACTTGCTGCTGCTTTTCAGCTTCCTGAAGGGAGGGGGAATCATTTAAACTTATGTTCATAAAATTTTACACAAGAGTTTTTTCTACCTAATTGAGATGTAGTGGGCTGTCTACTGTTATGTATGTTCCATACAGCTTTCAGGTTTTGGAAACTACCTTTAATAATACATTTTAGTGACAATTCATAATATCTTCTGTTCCTTAACCCTGCATTAACCAGAGAACGCAAAATGCTATTAGCAATAAAACGAAAGCTCAAAAAAGAGTGCAGATCAGAAGTAACATTCAGTGCAGACACAGGTACCCATTCCTGTTGGGTTTTCCTTCTGTTCCAGACCCTTGGCAAAAAGATCTACTTTTGCATTTTCCTCCACACTTATTGTCTGGCACGCATAGAGCAAAATAATTTGACTTTGTTTTGTAATGCTGTTAGTAACTATTTACATTTCTGTGCTCAAAGCCTTTTAAAGGTTAAGAAAGATT
This sequence comes from Netta rufina, assembly GCF_964035555.1. Lineage (NCBI taxonomy): Eukaryota > Metazoa > Chordata > Aves > Anseriformes > Anatidae > Netta > Netta rufina. The sequence continues at coordinate 1,772,623 of NC_140138.1, forward strand.
GCACATGTACTTGCACAGCGGAGTTGGTGTTTGTTTTGAGGGATGAACTGCAAAAGGGCATCCTTTGCTGTTAAATTGAACAAATGGATATGATAAGGGCTGGCATACTTTTCCTAGCAGTCTATGTAGTTAGATTTTTCATTTTGTTGTTCCTTTGTAGTTTGAGAATGTAATAAAAGGGAAAAGCTGCAGGTTATTGGGCTGGAGGTGCAAAGTAGTGCCTGAATGGCTTTCATTAGACATTCCAGTTTTGAATGTTTGCACAGGGACTCAAATATATAAATACACAAGGAAAAGTTGAATGAATGATAGAGTTATGAGATGGTTTGGGTGGGAAGGGACCTTTGAAGATCATTTAGTCCAACCCCAGCTCCTACCACTCCCCTGGAAGGCCAGCAAAGAAAGACAAATGGAATTTAGTAGCAGAAGTAGCAGCAAGCATGATTGATTGCAATGACCTTTTACAAAAATATTTGTCCCTTTCATCCATCTGATGCCTGCATGTCTGCTGAAAAGTTTTGACAGCTTTTCTTCTTACACTGTATTTTTTTAGGCAGGTGCTTGCTGTCTACAAGAACCTGCTGGTGAAAATATCTAATTAAAGCGTATTCTCTCTGCTGATAATTTCAGAGCTGGACTAGCCAATTTTGGTTTCAACAGATTTTGTATTTTCAAGCCTCAGATGTGCTGCCTAAATCTTTGGCTCCTAGATATCCATCATCTTAAAAATAAAACTAGGTATTTGAAATTCATATGAAGTTGAATAGAAGCAACTCCTCTACAAAATTTGATTTGTGCAAAACTGTATATATGAAATTAAAGCAAATGCAACTTTGCTTGTTTGGGCTTGCTGACGTTTTCTGGGAGATGCGTGATACATGGTGTGGAGGACATGTCTTGTTCCACCGGTGTTCATCTTCTTGCATGTTTCCATGCCATGGTATATCATGAATGGAGGGACGAGCTAGAAATGGCTCTTAAGGGCCTTCATGATCTTTTCAATTTTCTTGATTTCTTTCTTTAAGTTATCAGGGGCAGGTTGTTTATTTCTGCTCAGGCCCTGTTGAACATTGCAGTAAAATGGAAAAACGTCCTTGCACATGAGCTGGGTTGTTGTTATCTGCATGGTGCTCTGCAGGAGCATCTTCCATGCAGCCTCAGGTGTGTGGTGCTGCAGGCCAAATGGCAGAAAATAGCTCCCGGTAGACACTGTAAGTTTTATTTTGGTTAGTAGCAATGGGAAGGTATTGATGTCCAGTAGCTCAGCGTGTGTGACAGCAGCATTATGTTTTCATTACCACGTGCAGCTCAGATCTCTGATCTATGTTGCTGTACAGAAGTGACTGGAACACTACTGTCTAGTAGCTGAATTTTGCAAACTAATGAATATAAGCTTTGCATGTACACGTCTGTTAATGCCACTCCTTTTACTGACAAGTTCTGCTTTTAAGTGTCATTCACTGGAAATCCTGGCCAGCGTGACAGGACATGTGTGACTGTAAAATCCACTGTGGAAGTCAAGCACCTACATGCTGGGTTCACTTATACTGGGGATTATTGAAGCTCCATGAACATTTTCATAAATATTTTTTAGTTTCCAAGGTGTGTGTGCTCACTACAGGACCCTGCTGACTCCCCTTCCAGAACTGGGAAGGCCTTTCAGCAGGAGTAGTGCTTGGAAAAGGCAGGATCACTTTTCCTAAGGGATCCTCTGGACAAAAGGAGCTGTAGGTGGAAGAGGACAGAGTCAGCTGTACAACAAGGGAAGCAGAAGCTGTGGAAACAGCTCCGGTATTGTGGTTGGAAGTGTTTTGCTCCCAAAAGAGGAGCCCAAGCAAGCCATACACCTGGTTCACTGAGCAGTAGCCTTTGGAAATGCTCCATGATAAAAGCTTCATTTGCTTTCCTGCTTTTCAACCTGTCCTGGCAGTGGCAGTGTGCAGCTTGAATAGCTAATTATACTTCATCAAGAACCTTATACACGAAAGAAAATCAGCCTTTTCTGTGTTCAGTTGCCATGTCTGCAGTGGACTGGCAAGGTGAGGAGTGGGGCCAACTCCCTCTGCCAGAACAAACAACACTTCTGGGGCTGTGGAGCTAAGCTGATATAGTATATTTAGTAAAGGTTTAGCACTGGAAATGCATGATTTAATTTCCTAATTGCAGTGCTTTTTGTGATTATGGAAGAGAACACATCAAGTGTGATTTGGGGCTAAAACATGTTTTTACACAGATTGATTCAAAGATCGAAGCCGAAATTCCTTTAAGTGATATATTCTTTATTGCCGTGCTGGATGCATGGGGGATCTCTCCACCTATCGTGCATACCCAAAGCGGAAAGCAGTCTTGAATTTATACAATCAATCTATTAATATTCTACAAACGCCTATACATATTCATCACCTATCCCCCCCCCCCCCCCCCCCCCCCCCTTCCCTCGCTTCTCATGCTAATTAGCTTTTTCGCACCTTGTGCCTGCATGGAGCCTCCCAAGAATTGCGGGCAGGGGTCTTTGGGACGTGGGCACTGGGAGGAAGACCCTGAGTCTTCCTCACAATGTACTTTTCACCTTTGGTCAGGATTCTGCTGAATTGGCATGTTTCTTAATTGCAAGAGCTAGCTTTTGCTAATTCTTCCATTTGTTGTATCTTTATAATGAATTCCAATGTCCAGTTTCGAGATTTATAGTCCTTACATTTGTTTCTCTGTCCGCCTGCCGCTTCCTTATCATGAGTTCCAGTGTCTTGTTTCGAGATATACAGTCCTTGTCTGGGGATTGTCCTTGCCTCCCCAATGTCTGTTATCCTTGCCTCCCCAACGTCTCCTTAATCAAGTGAAACCTGTTGTTTGTAGAAGAGCTGACTGAAGACGAGACACAGCAAAACAAAGTTTTTCACCATAATGGTACCTCCCAGAGTTAGACTTCTCTGTATTTAAAGGAAGCTGTCTGGGTTTGTAGCTAATGTAATTCAGAATACCCTTTCAAACTATATGTTATATCAACTGTAAAACAAGACAGAATGATGCCTTAGAGATCCTTTTATCTGTTTCTATTTGTATTTACATACTAATTTTATCATATTCATCACTTAGTTCTTTACTACTTAGAAATTTGTTTGTACCTCCTGAAAGTTATGAATTCATGGAGCAGTTGTAGCTGAGATAGAAAAAGTTATGTTTTGAGATAGAATGCATTTATCAGAAAGAATCATTTATTTTACTTACAAATCTTCTATTATTACTTATATATTTTTTTTAAGCATAAGAAAGGTGAAAATGTTCCTGGCTACTATGAAAACATTTTTTATAGTTTTCATTCAGCTATCTATGTGCTATTTTTTCACTATTCTTCCTTGATTTTTATATTCTCTGTAAACTGCTGAGGTTTGTGATGCATTACTACTGCAGGTGACGTTAGCTGCAGCAGTGTGAGTGGGTATGACTGTCTCTGAGATTGTTTGGAAGTCATGGTTATGCCTTGGCTTTTCTCTTTTTTTCTCTCAAGGGAAAAAAAAAAAAAAAAGCATAGGGTGTAGCTTTATTTGGGATTGCTGCAACTGGAAAGATCAAGTGATGTGCACTTGGTTCCCAAACAGCTTGTTATCAGGGAATGCAAAATCTCAAGGTCCTAATTTAAAGCTAGAAAAATCCTTTTAGGAAGGAGAAATGCTCTGTAGATGGCAGCATTGATGAGGCCTTAGTTACTTTCACTCTCAAATGAAAATCTGTACAGGAGTGGTTAACTGATGGCATTTTCTTAGTAGCTTTTTATACAAACATAGAAGTAGCACTTGGCATTTTGCTTACATAATAAATTGAAGTTGCTTCATAGTCCAGTGACTTAAGACTCATTTCAAAGCTATAGTTAATATAAGTAGCATTTTTTTAGTAATTTACAACTTCCACTTTTAGCAGGGCATATATATGTTTTTTTTTTTTCCTTCACACTGCATGAGATAATTGTATTTGTGAGACATGTATTTATTTGTGGAAACAGGAATTAATAAGATCAGTTACTGGTCCTATTACTTGGTTAGATGTTTGGTGAAAGAATTTCTGACTCTACATCTGGTATAATCACAGACATCATTATAGTTCTACTTACTCTGCCTGAATTCTTGTATACCTAGAGTTTTCAGGCATTCATACATCCTATATTTTGTTGAGCAATAGTGAAAGCCTTTCCAAAAGCTTAAGACTTTCAGGATGTTCTTCCCCTACCTCCCTACGTTAAGACATTTTTCTTGCTAAGGATTAGATGAGCTTCATTATTAGGAAAGAGAGGATATTCATTTTGCAACGTATCACAGTCACTTAGAAGCCACATATCATGTTCACTGAAATTATAGGTCCTTGAAATATTCCTAGATTTCCCCACTCGTGGTCTGTCTGCATCAAACCTTATCTTCTATCTGTGCTGATGTTTCCTGAAACAGCCACAGGGCTTACTAAGGGCACACGGAAACTGGGGTTTTAAAGGAAGCGGTAGCAGGTGCTTAAAATATGTTGACTAATTAAATAGATATTTCCTTAGAAGGTGCACAGCACATTAAGCTGCATGACACTGAGATGTCATCTTTGTATCAGTCATCCTACCCTTTCTATTGGTCTGGAAAGCTATACCTAAGATTTCACTTGGCTACAATGTCAGAGAGAGCCACCATTTAGTGCTGACTGATGAACAGCAGCCTGAAGTTAGTCAACTTTACTGGCATTTGTTTGCAACAGTTATATTCTTCTTGCTTGGGGGCTTCTTTTTCTGTTAATAGGGTAGAGAAGCACAGTGATAAAGTGCTTGATGTTTTTTGGGTCACCTGTGTGCTAATGCATTCTTAAATATTATTTCTGAACTTACAGGGCATATCAAAAAGATAGCCAATTGTCTTCTTTTGGATGTCTATAGATGCCAAAAGTTGCATTAGAAAAAATACACACATGGAGCTATTTTTTTAGTTTGGTTTCAAGTTTCAAAATTTGCAACTGCTGATATTTACACAATTTTATTTTTGAGGAAGAGTCTTTGAGGGAGAGTCTTAATTATTGTGGATTGGTAGTTATTATTTTTACCCTGAATTATCTGAGTTGAGAATACACATGAAATGAGATAACTTTACTACCTCCAGTTACATTAAGTATTATCATAATTTGGTAAATAAAAAAAAACACAGTAATTTGGCTGGGAAATCTAATAGTCATTTGTTATTCATCTGATTCTTATGTTTTCCTTAGTCCTTTCTTATTTTAGAGCAGAATAGAACAGTTCAGTTGGAAGGGACCTACAAAGATCACAAAGTCCAACTGCCTGAGCACTTCAAGAGCACTTCAAGGCTGACCAAAGGTTGAAGCATGTTCCTGAGGGCATTATCCATGTGCCTTGTGACCACTGATGGCCATGGGGCACCAACCACCCCCTAGGAAGCCCAGCCCAGTGTCTGAGCACCCTCCTGGGCAAGAATTATTTCCTGGTGCCCAGTCTGACCCTCCCCAGGCACAGCTCTGAGCCATGCCCTGCGTCTTATTGCTGGTTCCCAGGAACAGAGAGACAAGCACCTCCCTCTGCGCTTCCCCTCCTCAGGGAGCTGTGGAGTCATGAAGCCACCACTCGGCCTCTACTCCTCCTGACTGGGCAACCCACGTGCCCTCAGCCTCTCCTCACAGAACATGCCTTCAGCACTTTTACCAGTTTTGTTGCCATCCTCTGGACTCTTTTAAGGGCTTTAGCATCTTTTTTTTAGATTGTGGAGCCCAGAACTGTCTGCAATATTCAAGGTAGGGCTGCACCAACACTAAATATAGTAGGAGAACCACCTCTTTTTACCAGCTGCCTATGATGTGTTTAATGCATCCTAAAATGCAGTTTGCCCTCTTGACTGCCAGTTCAACCTGTGAAGTGAGAAATGTAGGCCTTCATACTCAGAAATGTGGACTGTAAACAAATCCTGAACCACAGTGGAAGCAGTGAAGTATTTTGTCAGCTCTCTGGCTATGCAAGCTGAGGCCAGTTTCAAATGTGTCTGCATGCATCACTCAGGACATCACTCTCCTCTCTGGAAAAACAAATATACGTCTTACAATGTGGGTATTGAGAATTTGTTCATTTATATTGTTAAATTGCTTTGAAATCCAAAACAGAATAGTCAGAAGACTGTCAGGAAACTGAAAAGTATTAATTGTTGTAGTAATATAATAATAGAATATCCAGAGTTGGAAGGGACCCACAAGGATCATCAACTCCTGGCACCGCACAGGTCTACCCAGAAATTCAGACCATGTGACTAAGTGCACAGTCCAAATACTTCTTAAACTCTGACAGGCTTGGTGCTGTGACTGTGTCCCTGGGGAGCCTGTTCCAGTGCTTGACCACCCTCTTGGTGAAGAACATCTTCCAAATGTCCAGCCTGAACCTCCCCTGCCACAGCTTGACTCCATTCCCTTGGCTCTTATCACTTGTGACTAAAGAGAATAGATCAGTGCCTGCCCCTCCACTCCCCCTTGTGAGGAAGCTGTAGGCTGTGATGAGGTCTCCCCTCAGCCTCCTCTTTTCCAGGCTGAATAGGCCCAGTGATCTCAGCCACTCTTCATATGTCTTCCCCTCTAGGCCCTTCAACATCTTTGTAGCTTTAATACTTTAACCACCGATGGAAATGCTCAGAGCATGAGACTCCCAGGAAGTGAAGTAGGAATGTTATCTTATTAACATGCTAAGCAGTCTATTTACACCTTCATTTACAAGTGAGGCAGCCTAGATATTAGCTTCAAATAAGCATAAACTTGTCTTGATTATTTTTCAGTCAATGTGACAAAACACAGGTATGAAGGTAAAATCAGCACAGCATTAACTGCTCTGCCACAGGACCACAGAATAGACTGAGAGGCCGTGATGTACAGAGATTAAAAATGAAAAGCCTGTTCTTCATATACGTAGAAATCACTACTACAAAAGGTATTAATGAAGTTGTATTAATAATGAAGCAGGACTTAAGATTTCATTCTAGTAGTGTTTCGATGACTACATGGATTTCTGACAGTAATTTTGAGCAAAGATTTAAGTTATAATGACTTTTTTTTTTTTCTCCAAATTAGAGCTAACATAATTTGGTAAGTCTTATCATCTTCCAGTTCAGAGCAGATATTGGATGGATACTTCATTCGCTGTTCCATTTCTATCACCTGCAATGAAGTCATTCTAGACTCCTAGTTTCTACAGTTAGTTCTTGTATTATGCAGACTACTAAAATGCCATATGAATTAGGGAAGAACCTTTTATGCGCACTTGAAGTGACACAAATGCACAATCCAAAAATAAATGAACTTCACTTGCCTATTGTCATATTAACTTTTTAATTTTTACATGCTAAAGTCTGGAATGTTTTATTCATTGAAAGAAGCCTATTTTTGTTAGCCTGTTGTGTCCATTTTAGTTTCCTTTCATTTAGTTTGCATAAGCCTTCCTGGCTTGGAGAGCAAGGGTTTTGTAGCTGATCGTGTGTGTGTTGGTACAGAACATTTACACTCCTGGCATTTTCCTCTGAGACTGCATACTACTCCAAGAAAGTTTTGGCTTGCATGTTAGCTGCTGGGTTTGTCAGCTTAATGAAATCACACACTCTGCCTACTGAAGTCATCTCGGTATAGGTGGAGATACAAAATCGGCAATAGCAGGCTATATTATTTTTATCCAACTTTGTATTCCTGAAGTATTCCTTGTTTGTATTCCTGCAGAGCCCTATTCTAAAATTTCTGAGAAAATAGTATTTCTGGTCATTCAGTTTTGGACCTTGCATTGCGTAGCAAGAAGTGTTCAGCAGAGGGGTTTGGTGCTTGGAAGTACATTGGGACCTCCAGATTTTTCCAGTGGAAAGTTCCGATTTAACTGTTCATCATCATAGAGATAGTATTTTTTGTCCAATGGGCTAGTAAGATTGTAGAAGAGAAACAACGGTAGAGAGAAAGTATTTCAGAATGATTGTGCAAATAGCACTGGCCCTGTTAAAGTACATGATGCTCCCTCTCCTTGCCTTGTATAATTTTAAGGCCAAAAAAGAACTCCATAACATTAGTAGAGCTAATTAATTAAATCACTTAGGGTGGGATTTCCTAAAATGACAAATGAATTTGTGTGATTAGTACTAAATCATTTAGGCATTAGTACTAAATCATTTAGATTTCTGCCATTGTTTCCTCAGTGATGTATCAGTATTAGACATTAAAAGCAAAAGCTTTTCACTAAAGTGGTGCTTGTCCACTGCAGGATAAGGAGGAAGCAGTGACTCTGAGTCACTCTTGTTCCATGGAGCAGGCTGGCTTTCACCTTTTCATTTTGCTTCTCTTGAGATGGGCTTGTGTTCTTTTGTCATATTTCTTTTCTAACCTTTTTACTCTGATGGTGTTTTACATCATATGCTTCCTTGCTACTTGCGATAACTTGCCATCGCAGTGATTTAATGGGCTGCAATAGAGACCAGGGCCAAGAAGAATTACTCCAGCTGACAGATCTTTAGAATTTAGATCTAGATTTTTAGCTCAATATTTCCTCTGTTAAATCACTGCTTCATCTTGAAATACAGCTTAAACTAGATATCACACAAGGAGCAAGACAGTTAATGTGGATATCTAAGGACAGTATGGAATGACAGAGATGGGGAAAGCAGACATCAGGGCTCTGTGATGATGTTGCTCTGTGACACATCTCCCTGGGGTAAGCATGGCAGCAGAGGACTGCTGACACCTCAGTGGAGGACCAGACTGTCACAGGGCATGTGAACACCATGATGGAAGCAAAGGTTTTGTCCATCTGTTGCTGTCTCTGAAATAAGTCATAAAATTATGGACTTACATATACTTGGTACAAAAACAGGTATAAGAGAAGCTAAATTTTCATCTGTGACTCATATTATTCTTCTGTCATTGCACAGATGAGGACTTTTATGCCAGCAAGAGCTACACTGCTATTTCCCAGACTACACAACTTCCCTTAATATAAAATCATGCATGAAAATGTTATATCTTGATAATAGACTATACTTAAATGTGAAATGTGTCCTTGGAGCTTGTTTTTACAGTGCTATACTCTTTCTGTGTAAGATATCCTTTTGCAAAAGTAACTGCTAAAACCAATGGAGTACCCTGGAAATAGCTCAGGCTTCCATTAGTACTTCTGAACTTTCTCTTCTGAACAATTTTTGTTATGTATTAAGCAAGGCTTCTGTGGGATGAAAGGGGCGTGGGATACCTTCACACTCAATTGTGTGCCTCCACACACTGACTCCTGAGTTTGGAAGCAGTTTTGGGTTTAAGCTGTTGTATTACATCCTGAGAGTAGTTTTCCTGTTGGCAACTCTGGAAAACAACTGGAGTATTTAAACTGGAGTTTAAACACTTCAGCTTAAATAGCTCGTTTAGAAAGGAAGTATTGTCGTATTTATACCACAGCACAATAAGGTGGATTTTATATAGTTTTGTATGAAGGGCTCAGTCTTCAGAACAAATCCTCTAAAAATTTTATCTGCTATCAAGAAGGGATAATTCATTATGATTTAATACAAAATGACTGTGGTGGGCTGTTTAATTTGTTAGTTTTCCTCATCCCTCTGCATTTAACTAAACAGCAGTAACTAGTAAAGTGTGTGCTGTAAGAGGCGGCTGAAATTTATTTGGTTTTAAAAGTATCTCATTCGTTGCCTATTTTGGCTACATCCTTGATGTCCACACTCTAGACAAAGATGCTCATCAGAACTTAACTTTAAGTAGTTTGTCAAACTGATGAGGTTCTCACTACTCATAGCATAGATGTAGGTCAGAGTTTGCATGACCTAAAGAACGCAAGCATCAATTGTATCTTCATTAAAACTTTGATGGATGTTGTTCTATGAGGCCTGGACAGTTGAGTTAATACATGTATGAGGGTCTTGGATTGTGTGAAAGAACTTGGGAAGAACAGTGAACCTCCAAATGTTACAGGCACTGACGTTTAGATCTTGTTCTCCATTGTGGTCCCCCTCACTAGTACGAAAGAGGTGCTTTAGTGGGCACACATTGTTCCGTGTGCTTGCAAAAGCAACTTTGAATAAAGTAACATGAAGGAAATAGCAACATAATGCCTGGCTTATCTCTTGCTGGTGACTGCAGACCGCTCTCTAGTGAATAATTACTCTACAGCTTTCTTTTGGGATTCGAGCACTTGATAACCGCACACTTCTTGATGTCAGTATTAGCCTTTCACATCAGTGAGTCCTGAAACGACTTTTACTGCAAGGCTGAGATTGCTGAATCACTTCCAATTAGAGCTGATATGATGTTAATTAGCCTGATGCTGCTTGGTAAGCTGTTTAGCACTTTCGTCTCACCTGTAATAGGGAACTGTGATGTTTTCTGTTGAGTGTGTTGGTGAGTTTTGGGAAGTGCCTTGAGATTCCATCTGACTGGGTGAGGCCTGATTTCACACTTTAAAGTTTCTCTCCTTGGATAGATTGCTTGTAAAATCCTGGGATCCACAGCAAAATCCTCTGTTGTTTACAATGTAAGTGACCTGGCTATACAAACTCTGAAAATGTCCTTAAGAGTGGCAACAAATCTATGCCTCAGATTGCAAAAATGTCTCAGAAATGTTCTGTGTCTCAGTTAGGAAATCTCTGTATCACAGGAAAGCACTATTTTGTCATAGGATCACTTTCAGAAAAGAAGAATTCAACAAACTTCAAAGTTCCATGTGAAAATGATCTCTCTATAAATTAAGAAATTTCCCATCCGGGTCTGATGTTGTTGTCTGCTTATCCTCACAAGGCAAGCTTGACACCTAGCAATTTTGTTAAGCCATATTTTAAACAACTTGCAAGTATTATCTTAATGCTTTCCACATTATTTGTGAAACATTTTCTCTTCACAGATATCAGGGAAGGTGAATCAGTTGAATTATTTGTTATTTGGCTTCCTACAACAGGGCCAGTGAGCTCAAAGGTCTTAACTGATCCCTACTGCCTGCCCTTGTCTCAGCTGACACAGTGCTGGCTCCCCTGTCCTGTGGACATCAGTGAGCATGGGCTTGTCCTTTGTACTTCTGTGCATTTGTCTGTCTAATGCCCTAGCTGAAGACATCACTGTCTGCTTGTGAGATTTGGCTGTGTAATTTCATTTTATCTTGCATCTTCCTAGTGTTTGTTTGCTAGAATCATTATAAGCATACTGCCTACCTTAGTCATGCTGGTCAGATGCCCTTGCAGATGCACAGCAGCTTGGTTGTGTTTTAATATCCTTCATTGCTTCAGTATGCTCATTGTCTGTAATCTAGAGAAATAAACAACACAGCATATAGTATTACCATTGGTGTGTGAAAGAGGAAAGATGGGATGAAGGTTTGGGAATTAGCACGAATGTATCACTTCATAGTATGCTCCAGCTAGATGTGTTTGCTGTCCCCAAAAGACCATAGCTAATTAATTGTCTGATCTGTTAGGGCATTCATGGCTACTCTTAAGCTTTCCTGAAGAGAATTTATGCTTTTTGCTGTTACACTTTTTGTGTGGAGCCAGGAGTTGGACTTGATGATCTTTGTGGGTCCCCTTCAATTTGGGATATTCTGTGCTTCTATGAAACTGGTACTTATCTTCTTTTTATAGGCAGATGGATAAAAATGAAGGATTAACTTCAGATTTGTTAATTCATATCAGTCTGTATAGTTACACATAATTTGAAAAAGTTTGATGGCATGTTAATGGAAAAGGCTGAGTAGCAGAGCATGGAAGCAGTGTCCTCAGCTGAGCACAGACTGCAGTGAATGAGGTGGTTTCTATTTAATTAGTTTTAAAGTGCCCTTGCCTGGAGGGAACTATGTGAGATCCAATAAAAATACATATTTGATAGATTAATAGAGCTCATTAATTTTGAATGAAAAGACAATGGTCCTAGGGTGCCTTTTTGTTAAAAGCTTTATTAGATACACAGGAATAATGTAGTAGAACTGACAACGTAATTTGGTCCCTACATCCTCAGTAGATATTTTTGTTTGGATTGACATGTCTCTTAGAGTGGACTGGCCTATCACAGAATTTTCTGGTAAAAATGAGAATTGATGTTTCACATGGTTGTATTGATAACTGTGACTATAACAAACCATACAGCTCAGCGTTGTCTCCCTTTGAGAAAAATAATAATAAAACACTCTAAAAGTCTTGGAGGAGTACACCTTAACACTGAGCAGTTTAAGATTATAATTTTCATAAACATTGAATGCTGGTGATTTGAAATCTAAAGTTGCAGGCATTCTGAAGAAAGTGGCAACAATTATTGCTCATTGTGGTACCACTGTTCATTTGGAACTTTTTAACCCGTGCTTCTGAAAGTGCCTGTGCAGGATGTCTGAGTCTTCCTGGAAACGTCTCTGCTTTGCAAGAACTAAATTGTACGAAAGCCTGTGAAGTGTTAATAGTTTTGAGAAAATGGCATGCTCCAGGTCATGATGGTGAGGTCAGCACTTCCCCTCCAAGCCCCAGTCCAGCACCTGTGGGCGCATCAGCTGACATGGTTGCAGGTTGTCCTTGGAGCTGAGTAGTCACCTGCATCTGATGCACTTCTAGATGGACATAGCAGCAGGAAAGAATCAGGTAATCTGATTTTACATGTAACTTACATCAAAACATTTCATTTGCAGTTATTAATGCGATGGGAAGGGAAAATAGGAGAAGAAGCAGATCTGCTGCATCCCAAGCTAGCAGAGTAGTCATTAGAGTGTTTTTCTTTAGTCATAACTTTTCCAGTCTTCTTATTTTCTTAGCGTATTGCTCTGTTCGTTTGAGATCCTCTCTCTAAATTATGTTTCTCCTGGGGAGCAGGGTTATGAGCAGGAAACTCATGAGCTTAGGAAACAGAGTTATTGCAAATAATTTAAATATTGCAAAGTGGATGTTTTCTCAAGGAGCCAGAGCAGTACATGGAAGATGAGCAGTGCTGGGCTCCTGGTGCAGTGGTGACTATGAAGTTTTGTGAGGTTGTCTTAGTCATTTAACCCTCTGTACTTCAGATTAATGCTGACCTTTCCTTCCTGGTTTATCTTTATTTGTGGATTTCTATCCAATGCTGGAAGGAATTCTCTTAAAGGAAGAAAAGTATTGAACTTCTTTCATTCTCTACTGAAAAAATGTTATAGGTTCATTTTATTAAAACAGTTTAAAGAGCAGTACATTTCTGTAAAAATTATGAGTATTTGGAAGTTTGTAGATAGTATATATATTTAGATACTATGTATAACAGATGCTATAAATAAACTTAAAAATGTTTTTATAAAGTTTTATAAAATTTTATAAAAAATATAATTATATATATATATATGTATAAATATTTATAAAAAGCTTTATAAAAAGTGTTGTGGCGGCAGCTGTATGTGCTGCAGGTGCACCTGTGGGTAGGATGGGCCATCAAACTGCAGACTTTATCAAATGGGAAGCTTGTGTGACAGGGGCTTCTGCTGCTGTCAGGTTTGATGGTAGCTGCTTAGAAGAGCCACTGGATCACAAACCAGTCTAAAAATGGCTTTTTGGGGAGCCACAGGTTTGCAAGCAATCTTTGTAGTTGGCTAGGCAATCCTCCAGCCAGCGTGGCAGTTTTTAGCAGTGGTGTAGAAAGTGAAATTTGTATATCAAGTCACATTAGACTCTTGCTCAGCCAAAGTTGGGGAAGACTCCAGTATGACAAGTGTTGTACAGATTTTATCAGGGTCTTGGTATAAATAAGCTGGCATTCCCTGGTAGGGAGAGATGAGAAATAAATAAGGATAGTGAATGCCCAGAAACATTCTTATCAAATTTAAATGAAGCAAATGGTATTTGCTGACTGAAGATATACTGAGTAGCAAGGAGGAAAATCTGTTTGAATACCCTGTGAATAATATTTGTTTGAATAACCCACACAGGCATGGGTCCTGCTGCTGTGTGCCAAGCAGCAGAGGGGAGCCTGTGGACCACCAGCAGCTGTGTCCTGCTCAGGGCTGGCTTACGGGGCACTGAGCTCACTTGGCTCTTCATCATAATGAGGCCATAATAAAGTCGGTGGTTGGTGTGGGGCATGGCTTGGTGCAAGAAGAACAGCAGAACAGAGAGAAATGGGAGATGAGCATAAGCAGCTTGTTCAGATAATTTGCCTGCACACCTGATTTTCATCTATATTCATAACCTGAGCGTGTGTCTTTTCAAGTGTTCTTTTTTTGTTTGTTTGTTTTTGTGAGAACTTCTTAATAGTCTGCATGTTGACAAAATGGATTTTTATTTTTTTTAATGTTCATTTTAGGCTTGAATGTGTTGAGGTGCTATTTCAGTCCCATTATTATTCTTTTATGTGTTTGATTCTGTGAGGTGCAGAAGCAGGGAGAGGTTTTTTTTTTTTTTTTTCTTTTTTTTTCTTTTTTAAGTCTGATTGCAATTTTTTACCATCTTTTCTTTTCTTTTGGGGATGTCAATTTTTTGAAATTTCTCACTTTAAACAATTCCATGGACAAATGAAAACAGGCTGTAGAATATTCCTTACAAACTGTTTTCTTCCTCCTTCCATCAATTGTTTCCTGTTTACATATATATATATATATATAAAAATTGAGTTTCAAAGATGGTGTCTGATTGCTGTATACTTGATATTTTCCACAACAGCATCTCGTTGGATGCCTCCATGACTTTTTAAAATCATAGAATCATTTAGGTTGGAAAAGACCTCTAAGATCATTAAGTCCAACCATTAATGTAGCACTGCCAACTCCACCATTAAACCATGTCCCTAAGCACCACATCTACATGTTTTTTGAAGACCTCCAGGGATGGTGGCTCACCTGTTCAGGTGATACAGCCTGTTCCAATGCTCCACAACCCCTTCAGTGAAGATTTTTTTTCTAATAACCAATCTAAACCTCCCCTGGTGCAACTTGAGGTCATTTCCTCGTCATATCACTTGGTGCTTGGCAGAAGAGATCGATCCCCACCTTAGTCCCGCAGTGAGGTAGTTTACACAGCAGGTAAGACTTAGTAATAACAGTGTTGATAGTGTATATAATGCAAATCTAAGTTTTATTGGTGAAAATCCTCAGTTTTTCTTAAGACCAGTGCATCATTTGGGTACAATCAGTCACTTTTGGATAAAAGAGATCTCTTGGTGGGCTTTGCGGCCAAGAGGTAAATCTCTATTTTATCCTAGTTTGGGCCATTCCAGAAGTGAAAATAAATGTACTACACTTTATAGTTTAAATTAAGGAGCAAGTCATTTGCACCAGCTAAAGGAGAAGCTTCAGTACATTTTGAGTTATTTATTTATTTATTTATTTATTTATTTATTTTATTTTTTTTATCTTCTCATTGTAGGCAGGCTGGATAAGTGGGTTCTGTTTCTTTGTTCCCTTCCAGAATACTTTTTCTCTCTTCCAGTCAGCAGTCTGGATATCAATAATGAACAGTTTTAAGCAGTAGCTAATTAACAGTATATTCATCATTATACATATACATCTTTGAGAGAATGGACTATGTCAGCAATGTGTTTTGATGCTGAGACAATCCATAGAAAGAACCTACAGCTAAACCATTCCCAAAGGTGCTCCTGCATCCTGTGGCATGTTGACAGCAAGAAGATAGATGCTTTTTTATAGCTTTTATCCATAAAAAACATTTATTTGAGATTATTATAAATTTTGCTTAGCCCTACATTGTGTGTAATTGCACAGAAGACTGGTAAGAATGCATCTTCCATATAAATAGATCTCAGTAAAATCAAAAGTAGGTTATCAGTAGAACTGGAGTATTTTAGTGGCATTCCTCTCTTTGAACCTTGGGACACAAGGACTAAATGAGAAATGGCAGAAGTATTTAGAAGCTATTTTTGCTCAGCTTTTGAAAAATAATCAGGTAAACTCATTCATATAATTATAGTGAAATACTTTTTATCAGTAATTCTCAAGCTACATGAACGTTATTAAAAAGACTTAAAAATCAGTAGTTCTGTGCATCTGACGCTGAAGAACTGGACAAGGAGTTTTCTGTAGTGTTAAAGCTGATGGATTCTGTTCAGCAAATAAGTTATGGAACAGTAAATGTGTACCAAAGAAAGCAAACAGAATGGGGCAGGGATTTCTTGCCTCAACCCTACATCAGTTTCAGGTAAAATAGTGGAACAGCTGTTATATGACTTGATTAATAGAGAATTAGGAGAGTAGCATAGTTAGTGTCAATAAAAATGAAAAATAAGCTAATTATAATTTGTAATGAGATTAAAAGTAATAGTATTGATTAAATATGGTTCTGTAAGACCTTTAATTTGGTTATGCTTCATGAGTTTTTGAGAAAGTTACAGTGTCCAGAAGTCATGCACTCAGTTGACTAACAGCATTGATATCCTACAAACCACCACTACAAAATATCCAAATGGATAGCTTCCAAATGGAAATGTGTGTTCAGCAGAGGTACTTCTAGCAAGCCTGGGACCAGCCTAGTCTGGACATTTAGAACAACGATTGTGGGTGCACGTTCAGAAAGGTCACTCTTTGACTTTTAAAACAGTTTGTATTTGCTGATTGCCCACCAGAAACTCTTCTGTTACAGGTGAAAGAGCAAATGTAATCTTTTTACTAGTGGAGGAGTTCAGAGAATGAATAGTGAACCTGTTCCTGGCTAAGTGTGAACATTGACTTGATTGAGGAAATCCGTCAGGAACAAAATCAACCAACCTCACTTTCTCCCATGTGAACCACGGGAGACTTAAACTGGAAATGTTGCTTCAGCAAGAATTCAAAGCTATTAGTGTTTTTTTTTTTTTTTTTTTTTTTTTTTTTTTTTTTTTTTGGGGTGGGGAGGCAAAATAAAATGAGCTGGTGTCTGGACCTGTAATCAACAGGACAACAGACCTTTCTCTCAGCTGAGTAACAATGGGTTGGGATGAAAGGTATTTGAGTTTAAATTGACAGAAGACAGGCAGGTTTTAACTCCGAGAGTGATTAAATATTGGAAGATTTTACTGCTGTGATGGATGGACTGAGATGAATACTCCACTGAAAATGTGGAAATCTAGGTTGATCTCCTTCCAAAGTACATACTGTAGTCCCAGTAGGAATAAATCCAAGTCAGGACTGTGTGCCAGAAATCTGGCTAGATAACAGTGGCCCTTTCTGGGCTTCAGATAGACATGCCTTTTACAAAAATAGCACATTCTTTGGTCCAGTCCGAGGCAGGAAGTAGCGCTACTTAATATCAAAGTTAGATAATAGATTTGTAGTTGCATCACTTCTGATATGCAATTTTGACAGATTTTCTTTTTTTTGGTATCATGCCTATGGCAATGCTTTTCCTGTTGATTATAATGCTAATATAGCATTTGGATGCCTTTTTTTTTTTTTAATCCCCTTTTTGTATCAGGTAGCTTCTTTTCATTTAAGCTAATACTTGGAAAGGTTACTATTGTTTAACAATAGGCTACAGAAAATGGAAGATAGAGAACTTATGATTTGCCTTCTTCCTGTAGGGTGTTGTAAATTTTTCTTTTCAGATGACTTCATCCTGAAGGTATCTGTATATTGTCTGTACACAGGGGCTATGGCTTCACAGTAGGTTGTTTTTGATAGCAATATGACATAAAGCATGCCTGTTTCCTCACCTTCCCTCAGACATCTGTTGTGCCAGCACAATGTTTGTACGGCTGTGCTGTGAACCAGATCAAGGAACTGAGCTAGCTTTTAAAGCAACCTTGTGAAGACTGTATGACATCTGGCCTCTTTCCAAAATGTGAATGAACTTTGAATGTGCCCATATAGGTATTTCCTAGATAAACGTATTTCATGATGGATGCAACTATTACTGGATTCATCAGTCCTTTCACAAGGAAAGACTAAAAGATTTTGATATGAGAACAGCAAGAATGACCCCATCATTCTGAGAAGAATTCCTCTGCGTGTGTACAAATATTCTAAGAAAAAGTTACTTTATTTGAAAAGTATTTTTTTTTTATTGCTATAGTGTATTCAACACTTTCGGTATATCCTTGCAGATCTAAGACAAGTATTTTCTTCCATTTTGCATTCTCAGCTAAGATTTTTTTGTTTTGTCTTATGGCACTGATCTCAGGTGCAGAGGAATTTTTCCTTTAATTGAATATTTGTTGAGCATTATTTCTATCACCTGTGGATGGGGAGAATACTGTGGGCTCAATACCACTCAGCAATTAGGAAGTATCTTCCACATCTCATTGCTGTCTTATGGAGTTCAGCAACCCCTTTTATTAATATTGCTAGACTTTTAATGTAACTCTCCTGGTCATACCTCAAAACTAACAGGAACCAAGGCTGGAAGAATGAAGAGCTTTCGAAGCCATGTCGGCAAAAAAAATAAAAAAAATAAAAAAATAAAAGCAAGCTTCATGGGGAAATTTAGTGTTTTTCAACCAAATATTATTACTTTAGTCTGCAGGGACTAAATCAACTTTGGGACTTAATTCTGTGTTGGCATTATGGGGAAGTGCTTGTATCACTGTGAGATGAACAAGACCACCAGCCCTCTTGGGGCTGGGAGAATGGTGTGTCATCTCAGTGACAGAACTTTTTGCAGAGATTTTGCATGATGCTATAATTTTAGTTTACATTTCCATGCTCTGAAGAGACTCCCACAAATTTGAGTTGACAAACTAGCTCAAGTAATAGGAGTTATGGGTGATGTACCACTTCATATTGATATACACATGTACTGATGTTAAAATAATTTGAAATTCTGATGCAGTGGAACAACCACTTGTGAAGTATCTGAAGCTCATTAAGAACTAATTTTTATTGCGCCATCCTCAGACTGGTTCAGTACCATTAACTATCCCTCTTCAAAGATCGAAGTGTAAAACTGAAAAGGGTATCAAATAGGGCAGAATTGTAATAGTTTGAATCAGAGTACTGTGATTGCTCAAGATGTTTCAGTACAGGTTTCTAAGTCTGACCACATTCTGTTAATTACAAAGGTCTTCATTAGTCACTGAGGAGCTTAATCAAAGAAAAAAACAGGTTTGAAAGGACCTCTGGAAGGTGTCTGTTCCCATCACTTGCTCAACACAACACTGTACCCCCTGTACTCAGAACCACAGAATCACAGAATCACAGAATTTCTAGGTTGGAAGAGACCTCAAGATCATCGAGTCCAACCTCTGACCTAACGCTAACAGTCCCCACTAAACCATATCCCTAAGCTCTACATCTAAACTTCTTTTGAAGACTTCCAGGGATGGTGACTCCACCACTTCCCTGGGCAGCCTGTTCCAAAGTCTAACAACCCTTTCGGTAAAGAAGTTCTTCCTAACATCCAACCTAAAACTCCCCTGCCACAACTTTAGCCCATTCCCCCTTGTCCTGTCACCAGGCACGTGGGAGAACAGACTCAAGGTGCGGCCTCACCAGAGCTGAGTACAGGGGGATGATCACCTCCCTAAACCTACTCGGCTCTGGTGAGGCCGCACCTGGAGTACTGTGTTCAGTTTTGGGCCCCTCGCTACAAGAAGGACATTGAGGTGCTTGAGCGGGTGCAGAGAAGGGCGACGAAGCTGGTGAGGGGCCTGGAGAACAAGTCCTATGAGGAGCGGCTGAGGGAGCTGGGCTTGTTCAGCCTGGAGAAGAGGAGGCTCAGGGGCGACCTTATCGCTCTCTATAGGTACCTCAAGGGAGGCTGTAGCGAGGTGGGGGTTGGTTTGTTCTCCCACGTGCCTGGTGACAGGACAAGGGGGAATGGGCTAAAGTTGTGCCAGGGGAGTTTTAGGTTGGATGTTAGGAAGAACTTCTTTACCGAAAGGGTTGTGAGGCATTGGAACAGGCTGCCCAGGGAAGTGGTGGAGTCACCATCCCTGGAAGTCTTCAAAAGACGTTTAGATGTAGAGCTTAGGGATATGGTTTAGTGGGGACTGTTAGCGTTAGGTCAGAGGTTGGATTCGATGATCTTGAGGTCTCTTCCAACCTAGAAATT
The DNA here is from genome assembly GCF_964035555.1 of Netta rufina. Taxonomy (NCBI): domain Eukaryota; kingdom Metazoa; phylum Chordata; class Aves; order Anseriformes; family Anatidae; genus Netta; species Netta rufina. The sequence continues at coordinate 1,792,572 of NC_140138.1, forward strand.
CTGTGATTCTGTGATTCTGTGGTTCTGACTGGAGATGAGGTGGCTTGCAGTCTTCCATCAGTTTCCTCTTTATTGGATTCTCTTCAATCTTCCCCACCTAGATAGCTAGCAATGCTGAACCTTCCTTTAAAGGTCTTGTTACCTGAAATCTATCCATAGCTCTGACTGCCATGATCTCAGTATTGTGACATTTTTCCTTCTTTCATAAGTTGGAATATCAGAGGTTAAATTGTTCCCTGAGAGTTTAGTGGGAAAAGCGGGAGAAACGCTCGTGCTCCAGGCAGCCAGCTGTTAGAAAGATGGACACTGAGCAAAAGAAATTGCTTTTGTGAAACTTGTGATACCAACTTTGCATTCCACTGCAGAATGGTCTATTTAAGGCCATTTATAATCACGAATGCTCTATTTAGGCACAGTTGATCTTACTGAGGATAATTCAATTTAACAACTTGAAATATGTATGAGAAATGGAGGTAAAATTTATATCTTGTGCGGTCAGCAAACATTTGGACCTTGCATAGCAGTAAATCAGAAGCATTGTACTGTTTGTCCTTTTCTGGCAAGCCATGAAGAAACAGGTCAAGAAGTGTTGGCAGCCAGCATAGCCTTTTAGACTTGGGTATTTGGTAATGTACTGCCTGAATTCTTCAGTTCTTGCTGAGGAAAAAAGATAAGATTTGGTACTGTATTTGATTTGTGTTGTTTTGATTTAAGTTCTCCAAATTCTGCTGAGGGAGCGGAATCTCCTCTCTCTTTTACATGCTGCAACCACAACAATCCAGAAGTTGGAGATTTTAACATGTAGTTCTCTCGTAAGTATAATGAAATGTGAGCCCCTTTGTGTGCCTTGTGAAAATGCAAATGATAGAGAGTAAAGTAAGTAAATAACCTCAGAACCTGTTAACAAGCAGATGGGGAAGAATTAACAAGCAGTTGGGGATGAAGTGATAGTGACTACAAAGTTTGTTTGGGTAATGCTCTTGTACTGTGCTCTCTTAAGCACTCCTGCATCAGACTGTTTTCAGACTGTACATCTCCTGCTTAGGGCAGAAGTCCTTCAGTGTCAGGTTCAAAGTCATTTCCCCCTCAACCATATGCTGCTTTAAAGATGGAGAGTGGGAGTGAGGAAATATGCCTCTGTTGCAGTGTTAGAAAATGCATTATTTTTGTGTCTTATGGACTCTTGTTTCACCAAGTGCTTAACAAAAAGAATCATAGAATCATAGAATATCCTGAGTTGGAAGGGACCCTTAAGGATCATCAAGTCCAACTCTTGACACTGCACAGGTCTACCCAAAAGTTCAGACCATGTGACTAAGTGCACAGTCCAATCTCTTCTTAAATTCAGACAGGCTCGGTGCAGTGACCACTTCCCTGGGGAGCCTGTTCCAGTGTGCAACCACCCTCTCTGTGAAGAACCCCCTCCTGATGTCAAGCCTAAATTTCCCCTGCCTCAGCTTAACCCCGTTCCCGCGGGTCCTGTCACTGGTGTTAATGGAGAAAAGGTCTCCTGCCTCTCGACACCCCCTTACGAGGAAGTTGTAGACTGTGATGAGGTCTCCCCTCAGCCTCCTCTTCTCCAGGCTGAACAGGCCCAGTGACCTCAGCCGTTCTTCGTACGTCTTCCCCTCCAGGCCTTTCACCATCTTCGTAGCCCTCCTCTGGACACTCTCCAACAGTTTCATGTCCTTTTTATACTGTGGTGCCCAGAACTGCACACAGTACTCGAGGTGAGGCCGCACCAGCGCAGAGTAGAGCGGGACAATCACCTCCCTTGACCTACTAGCGATGCCGTGCTTGATGCACCCCAGGACACGGTTGGCCCTCCTGGCTGCCAGGGCACACTGCTGGCTCATATTCAACTTGCTGTCTACCACGACCCCCAGATCCTTCTCTTCTAGGCTGCTCTCCAGCGTCTCATCGCCCAGTCTGTACGTGCAGCCAGGGTTTCCCCGTACCAGGTGCAGGACCCGGCACTTGCTCTTATTGAACTTCATGTGGTTGGTAATTGCCCAGCTCTCCAACCTATCCAGATCCCTCTGCAAGGCCTTTCCACCCTCATTCGAGTCCACAACTCCTCCAAGTTTGGTGTCATCAGCAAACTTGCTCAAAATACCTTCTATTCCTACATCCAGATCGTTTATAAAAATATTGAAAAGTACCGGCCCTAAAATGGAGCCTTGAGGGACCCCACTGGTGACCGCCCGCCAGCCTGACACAGCCCCATTTACCATAATCCTTTGGGCCCTGCCCGTTGGGTTATAGTAAATGGGGCTGCGTCAGGCTGGATCAGAAGGTCCAGGGAACAGGACACTCAGATGATGCTCAGTTTGATATCTCTTTCAACTTTAAGATTCCAGGGAACTGGAATAAAAGCTTCAGGTTGCTTATATTGTTTCCACAAGAATTGTGTTGCCTAGCTGGAAAGGGTCTATTTTTAAGGGTTATTTTGTAGTCCTGACTATTTAATCAATACCATGAATTTTCTGTATCTTCTAATATGTCTTTCCATGTGCCTATAAATGCACATATCCAGTAACTTGATTCTCCTTTAGACTTAAAAGTAACCTGTCAATATACATATTTCATGTCACAGTATATATTTGAGACTGTTCCACGATAAACGGAAATTTTTTTTAGTTTCCTTTCTCTCTGGAGATAAGAGAGTATTATTAAAAGAAAAAAAATAAAGAGATTGATCAACAGACATCCCTCACCTTAGTCCAGTTAGGGATTTGAATGTGTTTTTATTTTTTATTGTTTTTTTTTTTTTTTTTTTTTAAAAGGATGCCACAGCTTCTCTTTCTTAAAATAAAGTTTTTAATTGATGTTTCAAACATTTCCTTTCTCCTATCAGGGAAAGATTTAGTTATTTTCTAGCAAGAGAAGTTACTTTTACTTGAAATGATTTTTAGTAAGATTCTTAATTAGATCTCGCTTTGTAACACATTGCTACCCATTTTCCTTTGTTTTGTCTTACGTAATAGTGTTTTTTAATACCGAAAGCCTTTCATCATACCAATTAAAATGCAATGCATTTTAATTTGTCCCTCTGGTGAAGGAGCCTCCAATGATGAGGCTATAGGGCATCTACAGCAGTGGATTTTGTTGAGGATGAGAAATACATATATGCATAATTCAAATGTGAGTAACCCCAAGAAGCTTAGAACCCCCTGTACTAAGGTGTTGTAGTTCCTGAGCTAGCCATTTCTGAGCTTGCAAAAGAAAATTTTGTTTAGATTTATTCTGGGTCTTCCCTAGGGCTTAGTGCAGAGGGTGGGTGAAGGAGGACAGGGCTATAAATACAGGAGTTAAGGACTGATTGATGGGCTGGACTGTGAGAGAGAGTTCTCAGTATGTGTTTAAGATACAGATTTGTGACTGTGGTAGCTGAGCAGACCAAGAAACTATTTTCTGAAAGCATCAGCTGCTGTTAAGATTCAGAAGTCTGTGGCTGATTTGTTGTCAAAATTTCCAAGCCTTTGGAGGGCCGTGAGGCTGTGGTTTGCATACAGAGTTGGATTTAGTGACAGCAAATACTTAAGGTAAACAAAAAAACTCGGTATTCCTGGTCTCCCTCCTCTCTTTTCCTTTTTAAAATGTATAATTTCTGTAATTCTGAAACATGCATTTCCTTATCTCTAGCCCCACGTTGTCATGTTTAAAACTAGCTTGAAAGCTCATTGTGATGTGGTAAAAAAAAAACCAACTTGTAATTATATCAAACATCTAGCATATGTCACATACAAGATAAACAGCAATAGAGGAGGTCAGGCACTTGTGGGGGTGTCATAAACTGTGAACCTGCACTTACCAGGGATGAGAGTAAAGAATCGCGGCAGCTTTCCAAAGCAAAGTCTACAAATAGTGGTTTTGCTTATTCCAGTTGTTCTTCTGAAGTTTGTGAGGGCCTGAAGGCTCTGTAGTTGCCATTTGGCAGCTTTCAGAGATGCTATCGCCACAACAAAAGCAGCTAGCTGTAGGATTTACCTCAAGTCTGTAGCCTTGCTTAGTTCTCTGGATGCTGAAATGTCACCCATAGGGTACACACAATTTTATGTTTATTGTATTTTGTTGGCTGATATAGATGATACTAGGTAAGTGTGAAATTTCTCTCAGGGGAATACTGGCAATGATTACTCAGAGTACTTTTTGAAAATACCAGTCTGTTAGCAATATTCCTAGGTCTGGATCATGGAGGAATTTGGGCTCCTATCTCCCTTTGGACTTCATGAAACTGAGCACCTACCTAAATATCTTTGAGAATTTGAGCCTTGGACTCAGGATGTTTTACTCCTGCAGTGCATGTAGCCTTGGGAACAGCATTTAGCTTTCAGAAGAACTTCTCTCCTGTTGAGTGGATTAAACTGAATAATAATTTATTCTTGTAAGACACAATTTCCTACAGAAGAAAGAATTTAAAACCTTTATAGTTAGAAGTAACAAACTCTATTTTGCAAAGCACAGAGTTAGAAGCAACAAATGAAAAAAGATAATGATGGGTGGGTTCTTTGATAGTTTTGTCTCCCTGCTGTGCTAAGTGACAGCCAACATTCTGTTTTAGAGGGAAGCTTTCCACTCTGAAAGTGGTGGCAGACAAATTCCTTCATTTGGCCTGATTCAAACCACAGCTGGTCCTGGTGATGCTTCATGTGCATGGCAACTTAAAATACGTTGGATGCAAGGATAATAGAGTTCAATCAAGTCCCACCATAGTGAAATGGGGCAAATACAACATTTTCCATAACATTTAAATAATAGTGCTGTGAGCTTTTTTCTTCCATGTTTGTTATTCTGAATGGTATTTGGTGAAACAAGAAGTGAATACGATCTATTTATTATTATTCTGATGGACAATTTAGCTATAAAACAGCTCTCTAAAATTACAAAGCAGTCTTAAATGGCTGTGCTTATTCATGAGAAAGTTCTAGAAGAGCACAGCAAAAACCACTCAATGAAATTAAATCTCTGATTTCATCTGTCTCTGTATCTGCAAAAACTGCTAAATTCAGCATTAAGTTGTAGGAGAGTAAATTATTCTAATTTTGTTCATTGATTGGAGTAATGATAGGTTATACTAATATCATATTAAATTATTGCACTGTTCAGCATTCATGTAGTGTTTTGCAAAAGCACAGATAAATACGTACATGTCTTCTGAAGTTTGGACATCGATTTTTAGACTGTTTTACAGACCTTGCAAACTTAATTTATGCAGTCATAAAAAATGTTTGTGGAGGCACTATTTAGGTTTAGAGTTATAAAAGGAAAGTACTGCCTGGTTTTTAAAATCTATTATCTGTCATAAGTGTTTTTTTTTTGTTTGTTTGTTTGTTTGTTTGTTTGTTTTTTTCTTTTCCATAAAGTGTGTATGTACATACGGAAAGAGTATCTGTATAAATACAGAATGTATGGTTTGCAAAAGGCAATTTTTCCTGGTGGCATATTAGAAAGTTCCATGGTCGAGTACCTTGATTGGGACTTTCCACATGTGAAAACTTGACAAATCAGTAACTCTGCATCTGGATTTTTAACAGATTTGTTGAATAAAGTAGCATCATTGCATCTTCTCATAATGAAAGTTTATGCAACCTAATTGTGTTTGCGTACATATTTCCACCTTATTTTCCAATGTAAAGAATCTTAGATGTTAAATGGAAAGATCAGTTCACAGTTTTGAAAAAATGGGTACATTCTTAAATCATGTGTTTTTGTTGAACATATTTTGCTATGTGGCAATATTTACTGATTTAATTAGATAATTATAAATGAATACATGGAAAATTAAAAAAACAAATCAGCAAACCACGGAACCTTACATTTCTCGCTTGCTTATGTTTTCCTCTCTAATGGAAAGCAGAAGGGAGCTAAAGGAGGGCAATGACCAAAGAGTTGGATGTTAGCAAGAGAACAGGATTGCAAGCTTTTTGTAGCAAGAAAAACCAGGCCTTCAGGCCTGGGTACCTCTTAGGTGTTAAGTGTATGTTTTGCCTGGCTTGATGCATTATCTTGGGCTTTGGTAGTATTAAATTATTGGGCAGCCAAATCAAAGGTGTGATAATACAGTCATAGTCCAATAGGCCAAGTCCAGTTGGAGGCCAGTCACTAGTGGAGTCCCCCAGGGCTCAGTGCTGGGGCCGGTCCTCTTTAATATCTTCATTGATGATCCGGACGAGGGCATCGAGTGCACCCTCAGTAAGTTCGCAGATGACACCAAGTTAGGTGCGTGTGTCGATCTGCTTGAGGGTAGGAAAGCTCTGCAGGACGATCTGGATAGGCTGCACCGATGGGCTGAGGTCAACTGCATGAAGTTCAACAAGGCCAAGTGCCGGGTCCTGCACCTGGGGCGCAATAACTCCAAGCAGAGCTACAGGCTGGGAGAGGAATGGTTGGAGAGCTGCCAGGCAGAGAAGGACCTGGGAGTGATGGTTGATAGTCGGCTGAATATGAGCCAGCAGTGTGCTCAGGTGGCCAAGAAGGCCAATGGCATCCTGGCTTGTATCAGGAACAGTGTGACCAGCAGGGCTAGGGAAGTGATCGTCCCCCTGTACTCAGCTCTGGTGAGGCCGCACCTCGAGTACTGTGTTCAGTTTTGGGCCCCTCGCTACAAGAAGGACATCAAGGTGCTTGAGCGGGTGCAGAGAAGGGCGACAAAGCTGGTGAGGGGCCTGGAGAACAAGTCCTACGAGGAGCGGCTGAGGGAGCTGGGCTTGTTCAGCCTGGAGAAGAGGAGGCTCAGGGGCGACCTTTTCGCTCTCTATAGGTACCTCAAGGGAGGCTGTAGCGAGGTGGGGGTTGGTTTGTTCTCCCACGTGCCTGGTGACAGGACGAGGGGGAATGGGCTTAAGTTGAGCCAGGGGAGTTTTAGGTTAGATGTTAGGAAGAACTTCTTTACTGAAAGGGTTGTGAGGCATTGGAACAGGCTGCCCAGGGAAGTGGTGGAGTCACCATCCCTGGAAGTCTTCAAAAGACGTTTAGATGTAGAGCTTAGGGATATGGTTTAGCGGGGACTGTTAGTGTTAGGTCAGAGGTTGGACTCGATGATCTTGAGGTCTCTTCCAACCTAGAAATTCTGTGATTCTGTCATGCAATAGTTAAAATTCAGTGCATAGCAAAGATCACACTAATTGGTGCCATTAATAGTAATACATCTGTAATACATAATACATTATTGATAATTTTATTTGCTATTATTTAGTACATATATATGTATAATATAGATAGTAGTAACTAATTTAAGATTAATTTAAAAAATGCAGGTTCATAAAAACAGTATTCATTTTTCCTGGTGGCAGTGGAAAATCTGACCAATGCTGAAGTTACTTTTTTTCTAAAATTTAAGGAGGACTTGAGTAGAAACCTGGCTACTTGCTACTTAGTTCCTATAAAAACAGAGAGTAAAGTTTTTCAGTTTGTGATTTAGATTTGC